>NC_080839.1:48074939-48699939 GCF_030435755.1 Ochotona princeps | reverse complement strand
TGTTGAAAAGAGACAGAATAGGATTTGAAGACACAGGCCTGCTTATAAAAAGGCATGATGCGGGAAAAACAGCTTTCCCAGTGTAGAAACAATTCTGGGAAATTTATTTAAACACTTCCTTCTCCCCCAATTCTACTCCAGTTACATGTGAATATTAGGCCAATACATGGAGACTAAGGAGACGAGTCCCATTTTAGGTGATGAGAAGACATCGATCTCAATACACACAGGCTAAATCACACAAATCAAGAATGTATGACTTTGGAGCAGATAACTGGGAGGGAGTCTTTTGGATGCTGACACTGTTTCAAGGCCATAAAAAGTGAATCAACTTTTGGTGAAATGTGGGTGAAATTTAAATGTTCTTACTCTGACTTCTTCCAATAACATTTGGAACTCAGGGATCAAAAAAAAATCGTTTAATCAATTTCAAATACATATATCCAATAGAAATTTCTTGATTATCTATGGTTTCTTGATTATCTATGGTTCAGGAATTGAGCCCAGCTAGTGCTTAATCGTTCTCCTCTTTCAATTCATCAAACATTGATGAACTCCTGTTCTTATCTCCCAGCCAGACACTCTGCTGGTGCTAGAGATTCAGCGATGAAGACACTTGCCTCTCTTCTCTCAGGTTCCTTCCCGCCCTCTTTTCTTGCTTACTGAAGTGTACATTTCTCCATTCATTAACACTAACCTCCAAAAGGTGGGCATAAAGTACACCAAGGAATCGTTACGGCTTTTGTGAAAACAACAACACAGGTTTTATGAGGAAGATGGTTAGAACTGACAGTGCCAACGGGGCTGGTGAATTCTCTGTGGACTCCATGCTCTTCTTGGCCCCTTTCCTAGGATTACTGAGTGTTGACTCTAATAACAAAGAGCACATTCTCTGCTTGGATCTCCTTTTACTCAGACCTCATTTTCCCCTCCACCCAGTCCATTTCCTTTTCCTCCACAGCTGTTGGCTTTATCCTGATTACTTGTTAAAGCTATCCTTTACATTTGTATTAACAACTGGTCACCTCTTCCTTCCCCTCCCCCAGTCCAACCATACTGAAAGCAGGGTTTCTTAAAAATTAAGCCCTTTTTTTTCCTGTAAAACAAACCAAAAAACGTGCTTAAATTCTGAATCTCATTTTCGTCATTAAAAAAAAAAAAGGCTAAAACTGGAACTAGTTTTGCAGAATTTCACATGATGCTGAAGAAGTGAATTCAAAAAAGCAAGTAACCTACTGTAATGTAATACTATACTTGGTGAGGGCTGTGTCAAAGCAAAGTGAAACTAAGTCGCTGCCCAGGGCCAGAGGCAAGATGGACTCTGAGGGCCCAGAAAGTCTTGGTTTTTATGCTTGGAAACTCTTTTTTTTTTTCCTTCTATTTTCTTACAGAGACCCAGCTGCTGCAGATTTCCCAAGGGTTCCTGATCAGCTGCTTAGTTTAAGTTTGCATGGAAAATCAGAGTCAGGAACTACTTAACATGTTCCTGAAGACAGTCTGGGCCACTGAGAAATCATAAAATCCTCCTCATACCATGCAAACTTTAACACTTTCATAACCAAGGCAGCAATCCACACGGTGACCAGGCTGCTTCTGTGGAACCCAATTGTGGAAACTAACTAGCACCCACAGTGTTAATAAAAATGGAATTGCTTACATAATGGGGAGAATGGAATACAGGATGAAGGTGAGGAAAAAAAGGCAGAGACATTAGCAAAGGAAATATTTTTGAGAAAACGGAGACAAAATATTTAACCGAAATACTACTACATGGTGGAAATGCCCAAAATACTATCCACCCTCTCAATAGGCTGGCTCTTGGCTGCTTCCCTTTCGGGGTTGAGATTAGCAATAAAACAAATTCTTAAATTATCTTGAAAAATTTTGACTTACAGAAGGGCAAAAGTTAGTTCTTAAGTTTGCCTAAAGAGATGTATATGAGGGCTGGCACTGTGGTACAGGAAGCTAAATTGCTACTTTCTGTGCTGGTTTTCCATATCAGGGGCCATTCAAGTCCTGGCTGTTCTGCTTCCAATTCAGCTTCCTGTTAATGTGCCTAGAAATGCAGTGGAATATAGTCCAAATTCTTGGTACAGACCACTTACCTGAGAGACCAGGATGGAGTTTCTGGTTCCTGACTTTGCCCTAGGCTCTAATCCTGCGTATTGCAGACTTTCGGGAAAGAACTAGTAGATGGAAGATCTGTCTCTCCCTCTCTGTCATTGTGCCTTGAAAAATAAATAATTTTTGGTGGGATCTATTTGGAATTTCGTATGTCATACTGAAAAATACTCTAGTAGCCACAGTCAGTGTTATGGCACAGCAAATTAAGTTGCTTACAACACCAACATCCCATAAAGGAGCTAAAGTCCTGTCTGCTCCACTTCTGATCCAGCTTCCTGCTTATGTGCCTAGGAAGGCAGTGGAAGGTGGCCCAAGCGCTTGAGTCCCCATCACCCATATGGTTGATCAGGATTGAGTTTCTGGTTTTGACTTGGCTCAAACATGGCTGTTAGAGGCATTTGAGGAGTGAACCAGAGGAAAAAGTTCTGTCTGTCTCATACTCTCTAATGTTATGCTTTCCAAATTAGCACATCTTTCATTAAAAATCAAAATACTGTAATAGCTCTGGAAAGTTCAACCAGAGCATGGATAAACCTGTGTTTCTGTCCAACTAAAGGCAACCCAGAAAAGAACTGTTACACTATTTAGCTTGTTTAATTGGACCTGTAACTTAAGTATTGATTTTTGTTCTTAGTTTACAGCAAAAATAGAATAATGCAACAATCAACACCATGACAAAAAACAAAGGTAAGGAAGAATATCTATTATAAGATGCCTGAAACTATTGTACACGAGTATTTCAAAAAATTCAAGAAAAAATACCTGTTATGAGAACTATATACAGATTTCAAAAATTTGCTCTTGCAGCAATGTGAGTTTACTTTTTAATTTCATTTTCCAAGACCTTCTGAGGCACACTCACATTTGTGAGTCCCTCTCACATTTGTGAGTCCCTGGATGCAGGTGGTATAGGCATATCACCACCAAACACCACACTATTCAAACACTTAGTGTTAGCTCTATGTAGTGTACAAGCCAGAGCTGGACAAGGCCCATGGAGTTCACATAAAAGGCAGCCGGCCTCCAGATGGAGGTGGAGGTGCTTATTGCACAGGCTGCTAAGGGTGGGGAGCATGAAAGTTTCTGCTCCCACACGTTTGGCGTTGATCTACTGGGGTGTTGTCTTGATATTTTTCTTTGTTTAATTTAAAACATACTGAAGAGTTGAGAGAATGGTACAAGATACTTGCTGGGGGTGCTTTTAAATTCCCTTAGCTTTCCCAAAGAAGCATGTCTAACCACCACCACAAAGACCAACTAGAAAAGAAAAGAGCCAAACCTAAATACGGTCTCATCCAGAACTGGTTATGAGACAAGTATGCAGATTCATTGAAGTCTCGGGGGTTCCTATTCAAACTTCCTTGGGAAGTAGGTCATTTGATACCTTAATTCTTTTTTTCACCGGGTCATTGCTCTCAACAACTATGGCTGTTATACTTCCCTCATCTACTACCTGTGCTGAAAACTGAGAACACTTTTAATTAGAACACTTTTAATCACCAAAGAGATATTATCTAATTTGTTGAATGTCTTCATTGACACAGAATCCACAAACTTCGAAGGCTGGAATACAGGGAGAAGATTCACTTTCAACCTGCGAATGGAATGCCTTCCCTTGGGTTTCTGGCTCCTAGGAGATGAAACAGCTTATAAAGGACGAAAAGTGTGTGCCTCTACGCACACAGCAGAATGTGCAAGGAACATTTATTCCAGGGAATAAACAGTGGACAAAGAGTTCTGTGACCAAGCTTCTAGCTTTGTTTCTGGATATTAATAATAATGACCTCTAAGGTAGGCCACTAAGCTTCAATTTTCTCAGTATAGAATGGGAGGATAAAATCTGTATAGGATTTTTGTGGGGACCAGAGGAGATAATGTGAGCTATGGAAATGCCAGGTGTTGGTTTTCAACTGCTTACCTGTTCGAAAGTCAAAGCTTTCAGGCTGACTGAGACCATCTACAATGACTTGCAAGGTAGGGACTGTTGTTTGCAATCTTTGTGCGGTTTTCTCGATTCCTTCCTTTTCAAGGAATGAATTTATTTTTTGTTGCATTTCAGGCTTTCCAATCTCACACAGTGTACCGCCAAAGGATGATAAAAACCTGCAGCAGAAAAAAAAATGTCCAACACATTAACAATATTACTTTCTTTTTTTATTATTTATTTTTATTGGAAAGCCAGATATACAGAGGGAGGAGAGACAGAGGAAGACCCTCCATCTGCTAATCCAGTCCTCAAGCAACTGCCACAGCTGGAGCTGAGCCGATCTGAAGCCAGGAGCCTCCTCCAGGTTTCCCATAGGGGTGCAGGGTCCCAAGGTCCAGGGCCATCCTCAACTGCCCCTCAACCCCAGGCCAGAAGCAAGGAGCTACATGGGAGGTAGGGCCACTGGGATCAGAACCAGCGCCCATATGGGATTCCGGCATGCACAAGGCAAGGACCCTAGCCACTAGGCTACCACGCTGGCCCCATAATATAAGTTTCTAATCACCTTACTGAGGAGCATTGCCTGTGTAGCACACTATCATTGCAATAACTGAAGTTTCTTCAACAGTCACTCTACTGACTAACTTACATCAAGTACACTGAGAATCTTGCCAACAGAGAAAATATGGGAGAAGATATATTTTTAAAAAAGGGTAATTTTCTTTCTAAGTGAACCCAGCAAGATTTCAATTATAATCTAAAGATGAATATTATCTTCATATACCCTACATATTATAAAGCTGCAATATTTACGAAATAAAACACTGGTCTTTAAAAATGTCCTTTTGCTGTTTACTATTTTCTTGGTTCGCTCAGCTGCTCTCAAGTATTGAACTTTGGAGTTTAGGAATAAGGAATAAAAACAAATAAAGGGTTAAGATGCATTTCCCTTCTATTTCATGTGAATATTGGGAATGTAGCTTACTTTCTTGACATCCCCTGGCGGGGTGTTTTTCTACATCATTAAGTTCCATTTCCTATGATTAATGGCACTTTAAAAATGTCAACACAGTAATCAGACAGATAGTGATACTAATTCCTTCAAATCCTCTTCCTCTAAGGATGCCCCTTGAATACAAGGCAAAGAGGAAATGGCTGAAGGTTTTTCTATAATCAGAAGTGGGACGTATCCCATTTGGCAGGTTGCTGCATCATCACAAAAGGAATGCTTGTGATGCGATGTCTTTTTCCACCATTATATTCAACTAGAAAAGGCCTCCTAGGTGACACTATGGCATTGCTAATCTGGTTTTGGTGCTGAAAGCTCCTGTAACTTTGATTTAACTAGAGCACCTTATCAAGTCCAAATGTGCCACCCTTTTACATTTCTACAACCTACTTTGGGTCAAAACCAGATCTCTCCAGCATCCAACTAATCCAACTTACAAAAGACCATGGAGCATCCCTCTTTAGGAATGAGCTTCCAGACTGCTGGCCAGTAAAAGACCCACTGTGAGTCTGAGTGTTTGAGGCTTCCCTAGTCAAGGGAGTGGCAGCCGCTCTTAGTGCTGATGGATGGGCAGTAGCACACAAGGGCCCTGGTGACAGGGAACAGCTGTTGGAGCTCTGACTGACAGAACAGACGACACATGACAACCTCTGCCCAGAGCCAACTTCCTCACACAACTTTCTAAATAATTCCCACCCTGCTGAGCAGGCTTCCCTGGTATTTTTCCTCTTGGCTTTACTGGTCTGCAACTGGCTACTTAGCAGAACCTCTTTCAGATCCTCAAGATTCTGGCTTACAAGCATCTGTTTAAATGCCAAAAACTGTATTCATGCCTGTAAATCTATAACTTCCAATAGCATTTGATAATTAATAAAAGCAACCAAATGGAAGAAACATATGCAAACCCTATACAATTTCTGGCTCAATGACAAAAGAATCAGTACGGCTTGCTACTTGGAGTCTTAGAACAGGATGATTCCAGATGTAAGAAAAATATATTGGCCTGTTTAACCTCGGTATGTATTTCATATATCATTTTCATTCTCACACATACAAGCCTGAGGGCATTAGAAACTAAAATCAATTAACAAAAGCACCAAGTTGTACTCTTAGTACTGTTTCATATTGATCAACTCTAAAACTGTCCACAGAAGAAAGTCAAGTGCTTTTTGTGGGGGTGGGGACTTTCTTAAAATTAACTACAAAGTCACAGAAAAAGAGAAGTAGCAAACAAAAGGTGAAAGGGACTATAAGCACTTGGACAGGGCTCTCCCTTCCTGGGTTTCAAATCCCCTGAACTGCTTATGACAGCAAGCAATATTATATGTTCAGTAGCCACACAACAAATATATGCTGGCTAAGTATCCCAAGTAAAGCTCATTTGGCACACTCAAAAGCCTCACTTTAGGACTGAGTTTAGCTGTATTCAGTGCAATGTACTTTGTAGCTCCGAAGTCCCTAATGAAAACACATGTGGGAAGCTTGGAATGGAATGCTTTAGTGTGTGCCAGCAGGACACTACAGATGCTGTGTGGATATTCTCACTGAACCAATGACAATAATCTGAAAAGGGAGGCATCATATTATACAGAGAAGGAAAACTGAGGTTCAAGAAGGTTAAATAACCTGCAGGAGGCCATGCAGCTATTTTCACTAACTGGGGTTTAATGCCACAAGTTTGTGTCTGTGTAGAACTAAAGGAGGGTAAAAGATAATGGGCTACATTTGGTTATGATAGAAAACACAGTATTTGGGGTAATATTTTTTTTTACCAACATAATTAAATGGCAGATTGCTTTTAAACAACAGACAGTTAACACTGAGGAAATGCCACAGATAAACTATTACACACATGCTTTTAAATAGACAATTCTCTCAAAAGTCAATGAGCTATTACAGTCATATTCTCATTTTCTCCACTGTCTCTGGAAGGTTTTTTTTCAGTTTGCTAAGGACTGCTGTTTGAGCTGCTGTTTTTATTTAATATGTAATTTCATCCATCTTACTTAAAGTAAGAAAGTAGCATAAATGCAACAAATAAGCACATCATGTTCTTTTAGCACACATCTGCACCAAGTTAAAACACAGACCTTGCGGTAGAGATAATGCTTATTTTTCAAACAGAATGGTATATAACCTAAAATCACTGATATTTTCAACAGAACATGTTAGAAACACAGGACTTTCCCCCTCAAAGAATAAGAAAAGTCTTTGTAAGATTTTTTTTTCTCCTTTTAAAGAAGAAGAAATTCTCAAGATTCATAAGACTTCAGACATAGCCAGTCAGTTTTCTGTAATCATTTCCAGCACGGAGATTTAGGAGCTGAGGACCTGGTTCATTACATTAAAGCAACATGATATCCTACAGAACACAGGAGAGCCATGGTGATGCAACACAATCACTTTAAAAACAACTTAATATTAGCATGTGCTTTGTGGGCAAAACACAGATGATTTATAACTCCACTAAGAACTGTGCTCTGAAGGCAAAGCACTTCTAAGTCCTCTACTTGGAACATTTTAAGAGACTTTCATACTATCTTATTTTCATCCACTAGTTTTAAAGTAATCACCTCGATAAGAAAGGGGGGAAAAGTAAATGCAAATACACAGTCATTTTTGGAAATGAATACGTCAAGATGCAGCAAGGAGTAATCTGTGATACAAGCAAACACTTACGGATTTAAAAAGAGGGCTCCTGCACTCAGAGAAAACCCAGCCTTTAAAAGTGTGACTGTAGATGAAGTGGTGGAACACAAACGGAAAGTTCAAGAATAATCTGTTACTATAAAAAATGCAGACACTATATGCTATTTTCTAATTTATTGCTCTAAAGATTAAAGACTAGTAAATTGAAACGTGATGAAGGTCAAAGCCTGCTACTCCTTCTACACTGTCTGCAGGGGAGCTGCCTTCATCCAGGTGGGTACAAGGCGAGACCTACTAAGTCCATGTTCGAGAGTGCCAGCTCCACCCCATCTGCTGGGCTTGCAGATATCCCACAGTGATAGTCAAGGGCACTGCACTCCCCTCAGCATCCCAGAATCTTTATAAATGTCTAGGCCCCTTGTTAAACCAAGACACTGAACCCTAGCTCAATCCTAACTACAGAAGCTAGCAGATATCTGGTGAAAACATAAAGCTGGTTTCTTAGCATAAAGTCACAGAAAAAGTAAAATAATCCTCTACAAGAATTTAGAATGAACTGATTTTTGAAAACCAACACAATGCAAATAAATAGTTAAAAATGTAATCCTTTCAAAAAGGGAAGGGATTACTCTGGAAGTTCTTAAAAGCTGATTTGGGAAGCAACTATCTGGGCTGGGGGACAGGGAACACGGCGCAATGTTATTGCTGGCTACCATCTGGAATATCACTGGAACATCTTCTACATTTATGAGAGTAGCAGAAATAGCCAAAAAGAACTAAAAAGGATAAGCACCCACTGATTAAGGAATGCAGGTTTTTTTCTTGCAAAGGACTTGGTTTATAAGCATCAGTTAACTATTTCTAACTTCTGGAAAACTTTCTAATTTTTTTTCAAAAATCTGCAATACATGCACAGAACCTGGATACTCATTGCATGTTGCATTACAGTATGCAGCAGAACATAATCTTGGAAAGATACTCCATTTTAAAATTATAATCTTTACCAACTTGTTATAGGGAATTTATTTTGTATAGAAGAAAGTACCAGTCAAAAACATTCTCACATAAAAATTTATGCAGCTTTTCCTATTTCAGAACCATCATATATACAATACATACAGTTAATTAGCCTATGACAAACTATAATTTAAGGAACCAATGTATATATACATACGCACCCAAATGGGAATATAAAAATAGGAAGGCACCAGGTATTGAAGTGCAAAGATTTCCAGGCTCCTGTTTTAGGAACAGTCTTACAAATACATTTTGCAAGTGACATTAGAAAATGAGTTGTTTCTCACTTTGGAGACCATTTTCATTAAAAGAGATCTGGGAGGTAAAAATCAACAACCCAGTATTTGGCAGTGTAATCATTTGATCACCTCCTTTCCCAGGGAATCTCTCTCTCTCTTTTTTAAGTTGGAAAGATCTTGCATCTGTTGGTTCACTCTCCAACTGGCCCAACAACCTACGCTGAGCTGATCTGAAGCTGGGAGCCAGCAGCTGCTTCTGCATCTTCCACACGGGTGCAGGGTTCCAAGGCTTTGGGCTGTCCTCTACTGCTTTCCCAGGACACAAGCAGTGGATGGGAAGTGGAGCAGCTGAGACATGAATTGGTGCCCACGCAGGATCCTGAAGGATGCAAGGTGAGGATTTAGCTACGAGGCTATCACGCCAGGCCCAGAATCTTAAAACCCTTCCACCTCATCCTCAAACAATAAAGATTTACTAAAACCAAAGCTCTTCAAAGTAATGTGACAACATGCTGAATCCAGCTGAGAATCATTTAGGAAAGCACACTGTGTGTTAGTAGTCAGCGGCTGCTGAGCTGGTACGGAGGAAGGCTCTGAGACTGGACAGAGCTGGTGTCTAGAACTGAAACACATGGTCCTGCACTTGTATCTGCTCTTACAGAGGCAGGATCTCATGTGCAGAAGCATAAATGCTTTGAAAGTACTCAATAAAGATGATTTTGCTGAATTCTCTCAACAAAAATATTGTGAGTATAGTTCTGCAGATAGAGAAAACGCCTCAGAGACGGACCAATCTGTCCAAACTCACAACTGAGCCCACAACGCTGCAGCTAAGGTGAACGGTTACAACACATCACCTCTTCATTAGCGCCCCTAACCACCAACTGCAGGGGATTTTCAATGCAGACAGAAGATTTAGATCTCAGATAAAATGTGGCACCCAGGACCACTGCTGGGAGCAATTTATTATTATTTTTTAAACTAAATTCAAAAGAAAAAAAATGTTGGCTCTTTTTGAGTTACTGAGTAAGAGTTGGACAAAATTAAGTTAGTGGTTTCAAAGGCTGCAGATTCTCTACAGCTCAAAAACTCTGTGTTTAGAATTAATATAATTTAATTTACTGCCTGTAAAGCCATAACGTGGATTAGTGCCTGTGAATATTTGAAAGAGCAGCGCAAATAGAAAAGTAGTATTTAGAACCATACAGATTAGCGACAGAGGGGCTGAAACTGGATGGCTCTTGGCTACTAGAAGTAAAACCCATGCAGGCAGGTAGAGCAATCTTTCCTGGGGAAGTAGCCTTTTCACATGAATGCTGACCCCACAAGCAATTTTGGTTTATTGAAATCTGAAAACATTTAATATCTGCCACTATGGATCATCCTTGGCAGCCTCCGGATGGGCAGAGGTTTTGTTGTGGCATTTAAAGTGTACGCAATGGAAGTATCGTGATTTGTTGATGATGACAAGAGGAACAGAAGACAGGCTGAGACTAAAATCCACCGAGAAACTGGGGCAGGAAGGAGGTGACAGGTAATTGGAAACTAAATCAATACCCTTGCGAGTTTCAGACTCCAGACTTAGTGACCTAAACTTGAAAAAGAAAAGGAGAAAGGCAGCCTTTGGAGACCTGAAGCAATTCCTTCTCACTCCTCCTACGTAGGTTACTTAGAAGCTGCTCCAGATATGCAGGAGAGAAACTAGTGTTTTCTCCAGTGTCCAGGGCCAGGATCAGAGCTAACCAGTGATGCTAAATGCCCCAAATTATAACCAGACCACAACACTAAACCCTGCATATCCCTTCCTTGGGGATGGACCACTGTGACCTGCCCTTGCTGTTCTTGGATGGCTCAGCTGGACAGCCCTGTCTGAATCACAGCAAAGCTGACAGGAGTCATTGTGGAGGCGGCCACAGTGATGGTGACCAGTCAACTGTCTCTAGTGCTAAGTATTTTTTGTGGAAGAGGGACCTTCAGAAAATACATGTTAAGAGAAACCTGTGCATTTCCTTTCAAGGGTTTTTCGTTTTGTTTTACAGCAAAATAAATTTATCTTTATATTTCATTTTGTAACACAAATATGTATACCAGGGAACTTAAAAAATTCATGGAAAATGAAATTAAATGGCAAATTTATTTTGGTGCAAAAACTTTTAAAACCCATGTACAGGTTTTTCATAATGGGTACTTTCCATAAACTTTTCCAAGAGCCTATTTATTAACTCATGTAATGAGATAGGCACTGTTTTTACACCACCCCCTCCCCTTAACAGACAAGAAAACCGAGGTGCAGGGGAGGTTAAATAACATTCCCATGCTTTGAGGTCAGGCAGTCTGACAGGACGCTGCTGGTAGGCTGAGCCAGGGTAAAGTTATGCACAGCCTCAGCTTCTTAAACTTCCAGTTTCCTCAACTGGGTTTGCCAGAAACTTTGTGTGGGCTTTGTTGGAATAGGGTTTAAGATGTCAGATATGCCAATCAGTTTCTAAGAACCCATAGCCTCATCTAATTCCCAAGTGGGCAAATTCTTTCAATCATTCTCTTTTGTGAGAATATTCCTGAGAGCTATAACAAGATGTTTAGGTTTTAACTACTAATATTACAGAACAAACAAACAAAAAACAAAAATCACTTTCAGTAATCTTCCATTTGGTACCTTCATATTTTAAGTCAGTCCTCTCTATTTTACAATACTGTATCTCTTTAGAACAGGCAATTCAATATAGTTTCACCACAGCTCCATTAGAAGTTAATGTAGGATTAGAAGTTAATGCAGGATAACTAACTGGTACACCTCCTAAGTCATCACTTATCAAATGCCAGAAACGATTCTGCCTTAACGTTTGTTTCTAAATGCTGCCCAACTCTTGTGAGGCAAGTTCAGGAAAGTCTGAGATCTTCCAAATTTGCAAATAATCTCTTAGGTCTGTTTGACTAATCACCATTTATTTTACAGTATTTGCAGCTGGATTTCTCTTCAGGCAAGTTTCCCACAAAGAAACATGTTTTTATCATTGCAGGAGGAGTTAGCTGGCACGCCAATACGGAACAAAACTGCGATGGATTTTAGATGTGAAGAGGTGCATTCAACATCATTTGTAGGCCAAGGAAATTACTGCTCAAAAAATTTCAAATCCTAAGTCAGGGCCGTTTGGTTGCTCACAGTTAAAACTACGAATATCAAATCTGTGATTGTCTCAGGTCTACTTTTGTTGATTTAAATCAAAATGATTTAAGCTTCCTGTGTTATAGTTGTTTATTTGCTAGAAGACTTCTTTCATTGCTGGGCAGCAAGCTAAGCTGGACAGAAGGAGACTGAATGGCTGGACACCGTCTGGAAAGAGGAGTTCACAGATGCTAATTTGTTGAACAAGAAGGGAGAAACACAGACTCAGATGTACCAACTCAATCTGGGTCTTTGGTCCTGGGTGTTCCCGTCTACCAGGCTTAACTTGGTTCTGCCTCCAATGGCAGGGAAACAGCAGGATCCCTGAAGAGGCTCATTGCACCCCCAACCACTTTCAGCCCAGAGGCACCTGGTAGGAGTCATTAACTTCACCAGAGAATCTTCTGCCTTCGTTGAGTTAAATCTACATTTGTTATTAAAAATCTGACATAAGTCTTCAGTAATTTAAGTGCAAACACTGACTTCTGCACAGAAGCTCCTCTCTCCGATCAGATTTTTCATCATGTTGTTATTTCTGTCCCAGGCCTGCATTTTAAATTCATGGTTGTCTACTCTCCGAACATACACTTTTCAGCCATGATTGTAAGGGTCAGAAATACTCACCTCAATAGCAATAAAGGAAATACCACAGTGCTAATCTTACAGTTCAGTACAAACCAGGCCTTGATATACATTTACCTTGTCCATCAGAACGGCACTGCACATACTGCTGCTACACAGGCTGTTACCATTACTGCAAACTAGCATTTCAAAATTTCCCCCTAACGGCCAAACTGGAAATAACAAATGTTAGGTAAGGTCTTACTGAAATGAGTGCGGAGTGACAGTCTTGACATTAAATGTCCTGGCATTTTTCAAGTTAAATGAAGAGCACAACAACTTTCAAGCTTAACTATCTGGAGTGAATCAAATTCTTAATGCATCAGACTCCTTGGGAGAGTGCCAAGTCTCACTGTGACATGTACAAATCAGCATAATCTGAAGCACAAAGCACTACCTCCTGGCACCTTACTCAAGTAAGAGGGGAAAATCCGATCTTTGATACTTGCGTTGGCTCTTCCCCTTAACCCCATCAACCAAAATGCTAGAACAAAAACTGGACCCATGGGGGTGGGTAATCCCTAAATAGGCTCTTTTTGGGCCTTACTTTACCACGGCAGTATTTTCACTCATGGCTTACAGTATCTATACAATGAAATGAATCATCCACATGTAGAGATCCTGTGACAACTTCTAGAGGATTGAAAATGAGAAGCAATTCTCTTTCACAGTCTGTCTTTCTGCCACTCTAGTTTGTAAAGTCAATGGAGACAAACATTAGCAAAGCCAAATGAGAACTCAATTTGGAGAGGTCCTAAAATCCTTTCAGTCCACTGGGATTCCAAAGGAAGCACCTATTCAACATGGGAATAAGACAATGTCAGGAATGCTTGACCTACATGTACTAACAACAGTTTTGCCTATACAACTGTATTCACCTCAGCCAACTTAAGGTTTCAGGAAAAATGTTTGCACTGAAGGAAAGCTAGATATCTTTCTTGGTTATATTACAGTTAGCTATTCCTGAGCAGTTCCCTTTTCTCAATGATGTTTTCTTCTTTATCATTTGTTTTTTCAGATGATGTCATTTTAGTCACTGTCAGGTGCTAGTAGCACTGTAATGGCCTAGTATCTTCTGGTCCCTGGCTACTAGCATATGCAGCCTACAGCAATGTATTCATGTCAAATTTGCCTTCCACTACTCTTAATGAGTCGGATGTCAAACTTTTAGATGCATAATCTACTTTGGCAGAGAAGAGTACAAACAGAGAGGTTCAGAACTTTCTTCATCACATTCTGTGTCACATCTTTTTTTGACCATCCAAATCTATTATGAATAAGTAGGGTAAAGAGGAGTACGGAAGGCTATATTAAAAATAGTTACTTCATTAAATTTTTTCTCAATGTATTGTTACTTTCCTTGCTTTAATGCAAGGTAGGTCTTAATTTAAGATTCAGACTCAAAGATCAGTTCAACGTTGCTTTACTTTTTTTATATTTTCATGATTTCAATATTTATGAATGTTGCTGGTGATTATTTATAACTTAGAAACTACAGAGCAATGAAGCACAGCCTAAAGAATAAACAAATAAGGCCTGGCACAGTAGCCTAGTGGCTGAAGTCCTTGCCTTTCATGCGCTGAGATCCCATAAGGGTGCCGGTTCTAATCCTGGCAGCCCTGCTTCCCATCCAGCTCCCTGCTTGTGGCCTGGGAAAGCAGTTGAGGATGACCCAAAGTCTTGGGTTCCTGCACCCACATGGGAGACCTGGAAGAGGCTCCCGGTTCCTGGCTTTGGATCGGCTCAGCACCGGCTGTTGTGGCCACTTGGGGAGTGAATCAGTGGATGGAAGATCTTCCCCTCTGTCTCTCCTCTTCGCTGTATATCCGCCTTTCCAGTAAAAATAAATAAATCTAAAAAAATTTAAACAAATAAATGGAGATTTATAGCCTCAAAGAGCCTACCAAAATAGGGAAGGTGCAATGTACAGAAACCATTATAAAGGTCAATGTCTTTAAATGCCCTTTGAAAAATTCAGTTTGCTTATGGGAGATGATTTCTACATGAAGCTATCTCATAAGGAAGGATAGCTTCAAAGTATTTGTATGGAAAAACTGAAAGAATGAAATGAAATCATTTGAGGTGAGGATTCTGTGGTTGGAGTAAGAGTTTGGAGAAAGACTTAAGGTTCAGTCCGAGGCGTGTCAGGTTAGGCAGCTGGACACAGGAGTGTGAAGTCAGGAAGAGCTGAACATGAGTACAGGAGTCATGAGCTTATCAGAATTCCTACCGCTAAGAGATCAGAAGAAATCAAGGGAGTGATCACTGCTTAGAGCTTTAATTTCTCCCTTTCCCACTCCTCCTCCTACATGATGAGTTTCCACTTTATATTCCAGAGTGTCTTCAGTATTCATATTATTTTTGCTATTCACAGCCACAGTTACTCTCTTCCATCTAGTCTGTCAGCACAATCTATTGGCTCTACTTTGAGAATATACTAGACTCTGAACACTACAACACCCATCATCTAGGTCTCAGTCATCAGCATCTTGCACTGAGATTTCTACCACTCCCTTTATGGTTTTTTCTTATCATAGCAGACAATGAGATCCTCTTGACGTGTACATCAGATCATGGCATTCTAGCTCAAATTCCAGTGAGGGCTCCTGATTTCACTCAGAAATGACTCTAAATCCCTTTCACGACATTCTAATGCCCTTTTGACCTGATCTGTCTCACTTCCTTGCTTTCTCCACTCTAACTCTTTGTTACTCTTCTTGAAAAATTTCAGGCCTAAGCCCACATTAAGGCCTTCAGTGTTTGGTCCCTCTTCCTTGGATCTGCTTTTCAGATTCCTTCTTAGATTCTCTTTAGTTAACTTTCCTTAAATGTTACCTTGTCAATGAGGCCTATGCTGACTACCATATTTAAATATTCAAGCTCTTACTCATTACTCTGGCAATTCTGAGCCCATTTGCCATTGCCCGAATCTGATAGCACTCAACACCTCTATCAGATTTTTGTAAATCTTTTTTTTCCCTGATTATACAATGTCTGTCTCTTTAAAAGCACAGATCTTGATATATTCCAAAACTGTAAAAAGTAGTACCTGGATTACGGCAGGCACTTAAAAGACATTTGTTCAATGAATGAATGATTCTGTCAGTTAAAGACAGTAGTGTTATTATCTATTTATTAAGGTACAATAAAGGGAGGTCAAACCTTCTTGTTTATTTATCCTGTTTTTAATGTGGAATTAGTGAACTGATGAGAAGAGAGGTCAGAATTATAAAATCGCTAAAACACATGCCAGTTTTAGATATACTGCATTTGAATTGCTAACATGTTCATGAGGAATCTCATTGACACAGGTATATATCCAGAGCCTAGGAGAAGCGCCTTGAATGGAATAGGGGATTTAGGATTAGAATTCTGTGGAGGATGAAGATAATCGGGAGAGCAGATGCATTCATCCAAAGGTGCATACAGAGTCAGAGGAAAAAGTGCTCAAGGCTAAACACTTGCATAGCTTCCTCTGGTGGGCTAACAGAAGACAGAACATGAAGGTATGAGAAGTCAGCAAATGGATGGCGTCAAACGTGGCTCCATCAGTAACTGGTTTAAGGATGGTAAGCAGCCATTGGTTTTGACAATTAAGAGGTCATTAGTTAAGACAGTTACACCAGAAGAAGGCTAAGAATGAAAGCCAATTTGTAAGGAACTGGCAGAAGGCAGAGTAAAAATTGGAGGCTGATGGGTTCTCTGAGAAGTCTGCTGCTGAAAAGGAGCACTGGGTTAGACGTCACAAGGGAAAGTTAGATAAAAGGTGGCTGCTGCTTTAGGCTTTTAGGGAGCAGAGAATGAGAACATCACAGCAATAACAGGCCTGAGAACTAAAATGACAGGAACAGAAGATATGAAAGATACAGAGACAGTCACAAAATTAAAGAAAGCTCAAAGACCTCATTCATTTATCTGCCACTTTCTCTCTTACATTTAGAGGTAAGGTACAAAGATCAAGACAGTGGCTAAGGTCAAGAATTCTCATGGCAAGCTAGGAGAAGTGAAGGTGAGGAGGGAAACAGAGGGAGGAAATGGAGGGCCATCTATCTTAGGGAACGATGAGACAAAATGAGTACAGATATGGGGACAATCTGAGGAAAGGGAGCGGGGGTAAGGCGGTTTTAAATATTTTTAATGAATAGGAAGTTACTAGGCAAGCTGAGATTTTAAAACAAGTAAGATGAAATCAGATTAAAACAGTTTTAAATCATTATGAAGGAAAATCTACCAGCAACTATAGAAGGTTTCCTAATCCCATGTTATCTTTATTTAGATTACCTTATTATCTTCTTGCCTTATTATCATTGATATTTCAACCATCCTGACTCACAGATGTGTTCAGGGAGCTGGTGATGTGGCAAAGCAAGTTAAGCCACAGCTTGCAACTGTAGCATCTCACATTGGAGTGTGGGTTCCAGTCCTGGCTGCTTTACTTTCAATCCAACTTCCTGCTAATACATCTGTCCACTCAAGTACTTGGGCCATCTATGTGGGGGACCAGGATGGAATTCTTGGAGTTTGGCTTAAGATCTCTCTCTTTCCTCACTCTTGAATATATTTATATTTATTGGAGGAACTCGTGTTTTCTTGAGAGGAAAGGCAGAATCTAATTCCAGCCATGCAAAGATACAGAGTAGCAGTCAAAACCAGCATGTCCCAGGATTTTAGGTTTCTCCTTTAAGAAGCACACAATTTTGTTTTCCACTTTGAACAACATACACTTGTTTTAAAGGTACACTGCCCTTAAGTTGAAAGACAAGTTTGGTCACATTCAAAACTGGCTCTAAGCTAGCTTTTCAATTGTAACTTCCTCAACAGTTCAGGCTTTGAAATAACACATACCAGCTCACATCTTGGTTCAACTATCCAAGTTGTCTTAAACACTTCACTCAGCCAATCCAAGGCCTTGTGCTTCTATGGAAGTGGGGATGGTAACAGCACCAACCTCACAGGTGCTGTGAGCTTAAACAAGATGATGCTCCTCATACACCTGCTATCAACACAGTCCATAGTAAGTGTTTATATCTACTGGACCATTAATTACTTCTCCAACACACCTGAACTATATTTTCCTATCTCCTACTTTAACACATTTCTTTTCCTCTATGGACTGAAATTCTTAAAGCCCTAGACCAAATGTAACCTCCTATATAAAATCTTACAGGATTCCTCTATCTGGAAATGAAACCCTTTCTCCTTGAACAACCATCGTGCTTCACAGACAGCACTTGGCAATTATTGTCCTCTATTTTGGTATCTGTGAGTGTAAGTTGCATCCTTCCTATTTTGGTGGGCTCCTTGAGGGAATAAACCACTTCCATTTTTATATTCTTCAACTCTTGCCACAGTGTCATGCACATTATGATTGGTGATGAAATAGAATCATCATAAATACAACTCATAAAGAATATTGGAGTTACTGTTGTGACATAGTGGGTAAAGCTGCCTGTGGTGCCAACATCCCATGCTTCTAAAAAAAACGGTAATGACGAGCTGAGTCAAACACTAAACATTTAAAATAGTCAACTCAGTTCTTAAAAAGAAAAAAAAAAATGAAGCAGTGACACAATCTAACCTCAAAACTTCATATGAGAAAATCGCAATACAATGTAGTTGATATAAGGATTGAAAATCAGATCAAAAGATAGAATAGCCACAAACAGACCCACAACCATCCTGTCATCGGATTTTTAACAAGGGTTTCAAAGCACAGGTAAAGACAAGCTTTTCCCTCTAATTTAAATTTTCCACATGCTAGTTCACTTTCCAAGTGCCTACAGCAGTTAGGGTTGGCCAGTCTGAAGCTAGGAATCCAGAACTCAATCTGGATCTTCCATATACGTGGCCAGGGACTCAGGTATTTGAGCTACTACTGGTCACCTCCCAGGGTACACATTAGAAGGAAGATGAATTGGGAGTAGAAGCATGACTCAAAGCAATGCATTCTAACATCGGATACAGGCATCCCAGGTGGGGTATTAACCACTGTGCCAAATGCTTGCTTCATTTGTTTTTCCAAATATGGTGATAGGATGACAGAATAATCATAATGAAAAGACAATGAACCCTGACTCCCTACTTCAAATCATATAATAAAGGAATGGTGGGTGCATTTATAACTTGAGAAAGGTCCGGTTTTAGGTTCTTAGAAAATGAAATGCAGTAACTATAATATTCAAAAACTGATAAATCAGACATCAACAAAATTAATAATTTCTGTTCAACAAAACACCACTACAAAAATGAAAACTTGGAAAAAAGATTTGTGAAACATATTTGACAAGGAGCTTTCTAATGTATGAAAACTATTTTAAAAAAACTGCAAAAGATTAATATAAAAACTGAACAACCCAATTAGAAAATAACCAAGTGACATGATGAGACTATTTTCAAAAATAGGATGCTAACTGATTAATAAGAATATCAGGAATATGCATACTACAGCTGCATAGATACTACTACATATACTACAACAGAATGGGAAAAATCCAAAAGACTAAATGATAAGTTTCATAAAGTAACCATAACCATAACCATGGTGGGAGCATAAAATGCAAAACGGTATAACTGAAGTTGATCAGAAAACTACACAACCACGTATAACTCAGCAACTCCTCTCAGGTATTCCTCCCCCAAGATAAATGAAAACAAAAATAAACAGCAACACAATACTATAGAAGAATGTTCGCAACAGTTCCACTTAAAATACCACCCCCCCCAAAACTGGAAATACTCAAAGTTCCATGTGATATTGGGAAATACGCATTTGCTCTTCCCTTTCTAGGGGAAAAAAAATAAAAACATCTAAAACTGCAAAATAATGAGTGGCTAGCGTTGCTAGATAGCTTCAAGAGCCTGCAGGTGGAAAGCCAATCACGTGACAAAGCATTGGAATTTTCAACCCCAGCCTCCGAATTCTGAGGCAGGCAGAGGGGCTGGCAGGCTGGAGGCTGAGCTGTTCACCGGTCAATGAAATAATCAGCTGTGCTCATGTAATGAAGCCTCTAAAACAACCCAAAGGGGTAGGGTCATGTTAGGTTTCCAGAAAGCTGAAAGCACAAAAGTGCTAGGAAGGTGGCATACCCTTGACAGAGTATGGAAGCTCTGAGTTCCTGATTCTATACCTCATTATAAAAAACTAGTAAGCATAACATGTGCTTCCTGAATTCTGTGAGCTGATAAATTAATGGAATATAGGGAAACGGTCAAGGAACCTTGATTGTTGCAGGTCTCTTACAAGTACACGTCACAATCATGCTTGTGGCTGGTTCTTAAGACACAGAGTCTGACTTTTGATATTAAGCCCTCAAACTGTGAGACTGATGCTACTGCCAAGTAGACAGTGTCAGAACTAAACTGAATTGGGGAACAGCCACCTGGGGTCTGTTGCAGAATATGCTAAGAATTGACTGGGTTTTGGTAGAGAGAACTTCCCATATATTTTGAACACTATGAATCAGAGAAATTTTCTACATTGTACTGAGAGTACAGAACAGGAAAAACTGGGTTTTCCAGTATCTCTTAGATTCCATCAACAGAACTATGGTATAATCATTCAATGAAATATTCTTATCAATAAAAAAGGAACAAGTGGGTCCGGTGTGGTGGCTTAGCAGCTAAAGTCCTCGCCTCGATCCCGTATGGCCACAGGTTCCAATCCCGGCAGATCCATTTCACATCCAGCTCCCTGCTTGTGGCCTGGAAAGCAGTCAAGGATGGCCCAAAGCCTTGAGATCCTGCACCCATGTGGGAGACCTGGACAAAGTTCCTGGTTCCTGGCTTCGGATCAGACAGCACCGGCCGTTGCAGTCACTTGGGGAGTGAATCATCGGAAGGAAGATCTTCCTCTCTGTCTCTTCTCCTCTCTGTATATCTGACTTTGCAATAAATAAATAAATAATAAATACATTTTTAAAACAAAAAGGAACTATAATACGGATAAACCTATAAACATTTATTGAAAGACATTCTGGACAAAAGAAAACACTGATTTTTTTTTTTTACATGAAGTCTAGAAGCAAAGTAATCTTTGGTAGAAAAAAAATCACAATGAGTAGTTACTTCTATGAGTGAGAACAAAGGAGAACAAGGAAGCATTTTGCGACATCAGTAATATTCTTTATATGGATAGGGGTCTGTATCATACAGATGTTGGTATTCATGAAATTCAATTGCATCTGAATTTTAACTCAAAAACATATAAAAAACTAAAAAAAATTATTTAACTGTAGTCAATCATGCGGGCTGAGGTATTTAGTTGAGAGTGGTTGATTTCTAAAATTTTCACATATAGACTAAAACAAACAGATGGAAAAACAGGTGCAGTTAATGATAAATGTTAATGATAAAAAATGAAGTGTGGGTATAGAGGAATGTACTGTAAATTTTCTAACTTTCCTGCATATTTACTTATAATAGAAAATTACTTGGGGTGAAAATGAAGCACTGTCTTGATGTTGATTAGTATGCTTTACTCTTCTGTCCTTTTTTCTACGTGTTATAGTTTTTAAAATTCTAAAGACTTCTAGAAGAAAGCAAATGAGTTATTTACTAAAATAATCAAGTGATTTTAAAACAAAAGATCTCTATTAGACTTGCTGAAAATTAAAATATATGCTATTTTAGTATCACCTATTGTATAACTCAGTAAGAATTTTTGGTTATGTAACACGTCACTCTGTTTGGACTAATTAAAAAATTTAAAGCTAAATAAATATGCTATTAAAAAGCATTTTCTTCTCTTTTAAGGCTTCACACACATTATGCTCCCCTTATGATTGAAAATCTCATATCAGTTTGTGTAAATAAAAATTCCCTACGACTGCACCACTCTTTAGACTCCATTATAACTCATCAGGCTGATATTTCTCAGGAAACCCGAGTTGGCTGTTTACTTTCTAAAAAGGCTTTATCTTTCCAAAAGCACAAGCATTATGCCAGGTGCTAGTCAATTGCGTCTTGTTAATTTCTAAAACAAACAGAAGAGAGTGCCATGCAATTTCCATTACACACACTTCCCCATTAGAAGCAGGGTTTATTAGCTTGACATTGCTCCAGGAATAATGGTTTCATTTCTCACTGAAACAAAATAATGTGCCACATAACTCGGCAATGCGGAACTTCTGAAAAATGTTGTCATGTTAAACATGGTCATACTTTTCTGGTTCCCTTATGCCAAAACAAAGGCCGTTTGCAGGAGAAAACTCACTCTGGGCATGCAGCCTCCTCCCATGGGCCTCAGACTTACCTCATTGCTATGTCATATGATTCCGGATGAATACAAGTTTGGTCCAATGCATTTGGCTTCAGTACAATATTCATTGTAGTTTTACTCTTCTTTTTGCCTTGTTTCTCATTTGTGATCTCAACACCTGCTGAAGATGTCACAGCAGCTCCTTGAATTTGGCCTGAAGAATCAGTCTGCTGATTGCTATAGCAATTTAAAACCAGAAAGAAACCCAAGAATGTACAAAAGGCAAAAAAAGATGGGGGGAGGATGGGTGATAAAGAGGAGCGCTTTAATTTAAACGGTGCTCATTTCTCTGCCATACAAATATACACAAACAGCAACTATTCACTTTACAGAAATTATCATTTGTTTGCTTCAACCACTGTTAATAGGGCTGTTACTTAAAGCCAAAAACATTTTTAACTGATTTGGTCTGTGTAATTCGCCAATTATGTTAACGGCAAACAGAAAACTGGAGGAAAACAAAATAATGAGGCTGCTCAGAGCTGAAGAAAAATATAGGTTCTCAAAAGAACCTAGCGAATACAGAACAGAAGAAATTGAAAATATTCATGTTGGTACACCATATGAAAACTTCGCAATTTTTTAAAATTCAAAAATATTGTCAAGACAGAAAGAAATTAGATCAACTGCTTCAACAGAAACTAGAATCACATAAGCACCAGATTTCTCACTGGCAAACGTCAGATGTCAGAACGGAGTAAAGCAACATCTTAAAAGTTCTCTGAGATAAAATGATTTTGAATCTAGAATTATATATCCAGCTAAACTAGCATTCAAACATGAGGCCAAATTAAAATAATTTCCAGACATGAAAAGACTTAAGTCTATACATTCTGTCTAAACAGAATTTCTTTAGGATAAACTCTAGTAAAGTTAATAAATTGCAGAAAAACAATGTTAGCTATAAAAAAATGATGATCAGCAGATATTATAAAAATTTATGTGAAATAATTGCTCATGAATAATGTAAAAAGCATCAAATACCAAATGCTATAGAAAGCATTAAAAGAAAAAAAAAAATCCACTAAGTGTATTCTGAAAAGGCAGCATTACTAGTAAAAAAAATAAATTTCAAAGCAAAAATCATTAAGGGAAACAGTAGTAGTCTACACTTAATAAAAGTATAACAATCAAGGAATGAATCTTCCAGTGTCAAATTATCAGTTGAAAAAAATATAAGACGAGGGTCTAGAGCGATAGCACAGTGGTTAAAGTCCTCGCCTTGAACACACTGGGATCCCATATGGGCACCGGTTCTAATCCCGGCAGCCACGCTCTCCATCCAGCTACCTGCTTGTAGCCTGGGAAAGCAGTAAAGGATGGCCAAAAGCTTTGACACCCTGCACCCATGTGGGAGACCCGGAAAAGCTCCTGTCTCCTGGCTTCGAATTGGCTCAGCTCCAGCCGTTACGGTCACTTGGGGTGTGAACCATAGGATGGAAGATCTTCCTCTGTCTCTTCCCCTCTCTGTATATCTGCCTTTCCAATAAAAATAAAGTCTCTAAAAACAAAGAAAAAAAAAGACTAAAAACAACCTGAGTTGTGCAGACACACAGAATAACAACAACAAAAAACTTACATGCAATAATTTTGAAAGAGGTCCAAAATGTAAGACTTAAATAAAGTAAGTTTCAAATAGCTGTATAGCATGATCTTTTTTTAAAAAGATTTTATATTTTATTGGAAAGCCAGATTGACAGAGAGAGGAGACAAAGATGTACAAGTGGCTGCAATTGCCTGAACCAAGTCGATCCAGAGCCAGGAGCCAGGAGCCAGGAGCCAGGAGCCAGGAGCCTCTTCTGGATCTCCCACACAGGTACAGTGTCCCAAGACTTTGGGTTGCCCTCAACTGCTTTCCTAGGCCACAATCAGGGAGCTGGAAGGGAAGTGGAGCAGCCGGAACACAAAGAAGTACCTATATGGCATCTTGGAACATGCAAGGTAAGGATTTAGCCACTAGGCCATCACACCAGGCCCTGAATTTGCATGCATTTTAAAAAGGAACACATATGCAAAGTAATATAAGCATAAACCTACTTTCTGGAACAACATATAAGAAACTATTTTGAAATGAGAGATTGACACACATTTTATTTTTGTTCTCCATACTATTTAAATTTTTAAACTTGGTATTAAAGAACATACAGACTAACAACTATAGCATTACTTTATCCTCAATATTTTGACTTTTCATTTCTGGGATTTGTGACCTATTTACAAAGATCTACCACTATTCCAATGTTTCATAAACTTTGTCCAAGTTTTCTTCTGGTATTTTAAAATTTTTTAAAGATACATTTTTTTACTTATATGAAAGTTACACAGAGAGAAAATTACCCATCCACTAGTTCCATCCTTATGTAGCTGCCAATAGCTGGAGCTGTACCAAGCCAAATGGAAGAACCTGGAACTTTCTCTCACATATGGGGCAGGCGCCTAAGCACTTGAACCATCTTTTGCTGCCTCCCAGGTGTGTTAGCAATGAGCTGGCTCAGAAGTGGAGCACCCAGATCTTTAACAAATGTTCAAATGGGATGTTGGCACCACAGATGACAGGCTTAATCTGCTGTGGCAGTGGCTTCTCTTCTTGTACTGTTACAGTCTTACCTTTAAGTCTATAATGTATTTGGGATTTATCCTGGTAAAACTTATGACTAAATACTACAGCCTCATTCACACAAACCAAATTCTAGCAAGTTATCATTGTATCATTTATGGGATATCCACCAATATCTCACTATTGTTTTGAAATGTCACCTTTATCATAAACTAAATGCCAATTCTGTTTCAGTGTATTTCAGACTTCAGTCTGGTCTATTTCAACATTATGCCAACTGCTTGATCATTATTGTTTCATAATACATTCTATTGTCTTGTGGGACTGATTTTCCTTTGGTCTTTTCTAGAAGAAGTTTATTTTTCTATGTGGCCTTTATTATAATCTTGTCAAAAGAAAAATAACTCATATGAATAAAACAGATTAGTCCCAAATCAACAGATACATAAAAGTTAGTCCTTTTGGGTTTTTTTTAAGATAATACATTTACCCATTTCTTAGCTTTTGTTCTACCAGGAATAGAAAGTATGAGCCCATGGGCTTGGTCTGATAGACTAGTAGGTAAAGTTCTGGCCTTGCATGTTGCAGGATGCCATATGGGCACTAGTTTGCATCCTGGCTGCTCCACTTCCCTTCCAGCTCCCTGCTTGTGGCTTGGGAAAGCAGTATAGGATTGGTCCAAAGACTTCGACCCTGCCCCACATGGGTGACTTGGAAGAAGCTCCCGGCTTTGGATTGCTTAGCTCCATCCGTTGTGGTCACTTGGGGAGTGAATCAGCAGATGGAAGATCTTTCTCTCCGTCTCTCCTCTCTGTAAATCTGGCTTTCCAAGAAAAATTAATAAAAATCTTCAAAAAAAGAAGCTCTTAATCCGCATATTGATGATTAAGAATTTGGAAAAGTGGGGGAGCCCCTCCACCTTAGGGAATAGCTTTCTCAGTATGAAGCGGTCATTGTGAAGTCACCTTTGTCACCTCGGCTTCACCCATTCTTCCTACCTGCTATGCTCCAATCCTGCAGACCTTGGCCTCTTTTCTTTCCCTCCTTTCCTGGTCCTGTCCTGGGCCTTTGCACACTTAATGATGACTTTCCTGTGATGTTTCCAATCTCCGTGCAGCTCATTCCTCTGATTTATTAAAAATGATGCTCAAATAACGTTTCAATAAAACTGCTTCCGAAGATAGTGTTAGAGTTCCCTGTTACAGTTTCTGTATCACATATTACACAAAAACTATGTAACCAGTTTGTTTGCCAACTTGTTCACTGCTGTCAGTAACTAGCAAAGGTCTCTGGACATACTAAATGAAGGTGTGGGCAGTGGACATCTGGAATCAGTAGCTAAAACTATACACTTTGAAAATCACCTGCAAAATGTTCGAATGTAATCCTGGTTGATTCTGATGAACCCAGCACATTGTTGGAAGGATTTTGGACCCAACCCTTTCACTTTCTTCAGCTGCTCTCGGTTGATGAAGGGCCCATTTTGTTCTCGCCATTCAATAATGTTTTTGGCTCTGTTGGCATTGAGTCCTGCAATATGCCTTAAAAAAAAATAAAGTGAAGAACATGAGAAAACAACCCAGAACTCACCTGGAGAGACTGACACAAACATGGGGAGTACAAAAACAACCGCACCAACACTCTATCATTTATCTAAGTTAATCAAATTAGAGTTAAATAAAAAGGACAAAGAGGAAAAAGACGTCTAAGAGGAGAGGACAAACCGAACCAAAACAATAACAAAATCAGTATCTGTCATAAAGATGTAGGTAAACTACTACACAAGAAAAACAGCCATGACCTACACTATTTCTGAGCTAGTCAGACTCCTTGTACTTCTGAACAAAAAAAATATTTTTAAAAGATTTATTCACCTCTTCTACAAAGTCAGAGATACAGACAGCAGGAGAGAGAGGAAGCTCCTCTATTCAATGACCCACTCCCCAAAAGACCACAACAGCCAATCTGAAGCCAGGAGCCAGGAGCTTCCGGGTCTCCCATGCGGGTGCAGGGTTCCAAGGCCGTGGGCCATCCTCAACTGCTCTCCCATGCCTCAAGCAGGGAGCTGGATGGGAAGCAGGGCCACCAGGACCAGAACTGGCACCCACATGGGATCCCAGTGCATTCAAGGAAAGAACCTCAGCTGCTAGGCTACTGAGCCGGGACCCCCCTAAAAATATTTACTTTTTAAAAAAGGATTTACTTATTTATTAAAAAGTCTAGATGCAGAGAGAGAGAAGCAGATGTAGGAAGGCAGAGAGAAAGATCTTTCATTCACTGTTTTAGTTCCCACATGGCTTCTAGGACTTGGCAAGGCCAAAGCCAGGAGCCAGTTGTCCAACCTGAGTTCAGTGGCCCAAAGATTTAGGCCATTCTCAGACACTCTTCCAAGCCAATTAGCAGAGAGCATGGTCTGGAAGTGGAACAGCCAGGAATCAAACTTGACCACATGGGATGCCCATGTTACCGGCAGTGGCTTTATCTACTACACCATAAAACTAACCTCAAGAAATAATACTGCATATTTTCCTTTAGTTTTGTGAAGACAGTTAACAATTAAAGTTATAATGTTCACAACTGTGTCACTACTCTTATTTTGCTGACCTGTACTTATGAATGCAGAGCTGAAGCACAAAAAGGCACTTACCCATGAATGCCATCGTTAGTATGAAAATACTAAGACATTGGGGAGATTGTTTGGTATCGATAAACTCATTATGTCCCATCATCCTATACACAGGAATATAGACATAGGAGCCATAAACACACTTTTGGTGCTAACTCTAAAATAAATGTCGAAATATTTACAGAATGGAAAAATTGGGACTCCAGGGATAAAAACATGGTTGTTTCCAAGAATCTTAATTCTTACTATGTAACTAAATCTGCATAACTATGAAATGTCTGTATAACTGTGGTAGAAAAGCAACACCTTAAGGCAGAAGCAGTACCTTCTGCCATATCAGTTTCAATGAAAAAGGTCCAAATCAGGAAATTTCATGCTGTATCAGCAGAACTGGGTAATAAATGCAAAGCCAGGAGCAACAGCAACAACAACAACAACAAAAGGCAGCTCTTCTGTAACCACACAGAAGAAACAGAGAAGAATGTAAGATGTAATTGTTTGATGGACATTTTGACAGGTGACTTGTGAAATCAGGGTAAAATTATGGCAACCACGCCTTGAAACCATCAGAATTTATCTCTCGGATATTGCCAATTTTGACAGATGCATGCAAGAGACTGAACTAGGAAAAATCTCTATTCTCATGTGGTGGGAAACAGCTCTTTTTCATGTTAACCTTATTTAAATTCTATTAGCAACACTAATGCACTCAATGGTTACCATATGCTCTTCACTTCAGATTTGCAATATTAAAAATGATAATGTGAATTGTTACAATTCTTTTCTTAAATGATGTCTTCCCCTCTGACTGATTATCCAAAGCAATGTGTAAGGCCAGAGCTTTCCTGTGCTTGACAGCTCTGCACATGTGTGTCTCCCTGTTACAGCTGAGGTTGGACTGGTTGGGGTGGGGGGAGTAGTTAAACTTGAGATTCTGTGATCTTCAGCCACAGACTTCTTGTCTCACCTTAACAAAACTTCTGAACAGATGTTAATATCTACTCCCACAAAGCTGACACATTCTTCTACAACACTGTCCAGTGTTGCCTTGAGTAACGTCTGGGATACATCATGCTGCAAAGACAAAGATCAAATATCAATCAACACTGAAGGAGATGCAGTGCACGGACTATGCCATTATTCTGTCCATAAATGCTGGTAGTTGGCTAACAGACACCATGGTCAATTTCTTCAATCTCTCAAACACTGTTAGCAGATGTCACTGAGCTGAACTTAAGCAATCTTTGTTTTCTTACTTTCTAAGATATTCAGATATCTGAATTGAATATAACAACACTGATTTTTTTCCCCTTTGCTCAAATTTCTGCTAACACAGTGTTTCTCCAACTTGAGGTTGTCTCAGTGTCATCTGTACAGGTTGTTAATACTCTGACTGTTTGGTCTTAGATTTCGCTGTTTGATTAAGAATTGTTCACTGAAGCAAGTTCGAGGGAACGTGGCCTGAGGGCCACTTTGAGGCATACAGATCTCTTTCATTCATGGCCTGCATCATGGTGTTATCCTAACTTGCACATGTATTTGATTCCTTAATTTCTTCCAAGAGAAAAAACAAAGGAGCTGGCATTGTAAAGCAGCAGGTTAGACTGCCATCTGTGATGCTGGAATCCTTTATCAGAGTGTGCAGAGGAAGATGGATTAAACAAATCACCCCTGTCATTCAAGTGGGAGACCAGCATAGAGTTCTGGGCTGCTGAGCCTCGACTGTTACGGCCATTCGGGGAGCAAGACAACAGATGAAAAATCTCCATCTCCTCCTCTGTCTGTGCCACACTTTGTGTCAACAAATAAAGCCTGAAAAAAGAAAGATGATGCTGTGGCACAGTGGCTAAAGCCACCTACCACCTGTGATGCTGGCATCCCTTATGGGCACTAATTTGTGTTCTGGCTGCTCTACATCTGACCCAGTTCCCTGTTTATGGCCTGGGAAAAGCAGTGAAAGATGTCAGCCATGTGACCCAGATGAAACTTGGGTGCAGAGGCCCAAGGACTTGAGCCATCCTCTGTTGCTTTTTCAGGGCAAAAACAGGGAACTGGACTAGAAGTGGAGCAGCTGGGACATGAACAGGTGCCCACATGGAATGCTGGTACCCACAGGGAGGGGCTCAGTACACAACACCAGCCCTTTTCTTTCCCTCCCTTTCTTCCTTTCTTAGTTTCTTTCTTCCTTTTTTCTTCTCTCTCTCTCTCCCTCTTTCTCTCTGTCTCCTGACTTTTTCATTTAAAAGGTAGAGTTACAAAGGAAAAACCCAGAGACAGATGGCTACCGATATTTCTGATCCACAAGTTCACACCCACATAGCTGCAATGGCTAAGCTGGGCCAGGCTGGGGCCAGGCTGAAGCCAGGAATGGAACTCTATCTAGGTCTGTCATGTAGGTGGCAAGGGCCCAAGCACATAGGCATTACTCCACTTTTTTTTTTTTTTGCAGGTATATTAGTAGGGAGCCAGATCAGAAATGGAGCAGGAGGGATGCCAGTGTCATAGGCATACCATATGGGTATCAGCTTCACCCTCTGTGCTACAATGTCAGCTCCTCATGCCTCTATTTATGTAGGCCACATGCTTTGGAGAAGCTGGCCTCACTTCTTGTAGATGACATCCACTAGTTAAATTAGCGGTTTTGCAAACTCAGAGTTGAAGGGTAAACAGTGGGTCATAAAATTAATTTGAATACTTTCCATTAGAAAGGAAAAATCAAGAAAGAAATAGAATATACTTCCCAGAGCAGGGTGAACATATCCTTAACATGGAACTAATACTACAATAAATAATATTGCATACTGAAACTATCATGTGAAAAGCATAAAATATAGAATGGGGCAGAATGCTTTGCTTACTGGTATCTCTTTTGTACCTGTTGGTCACTTGTACCTGTTGATCAATTTGGTCCCTGGTTAAAGGAAATAAAGAATTATGAAGTGAGAGTGTTACTGTGGTGCAGTGGGTAGAGAAGAAACAGAAAAGCTGAACAGACCTATTAGCAAGAGATTCAATCCATAATCAGAATGTCTCTCAATTAAAAAAAAAGTTCAGATCAGAAAGCTTCCTTGGTGAATTTACCAAACATTTCAAGAAGAATTAACACCAATTCTTCTCAAACTCTTACAAAAAATAAAAGAGGAATGCTTCCAAACTCATTCCATGAGGCAAACACACTAAAGCCAGTTAAAAACATCATAAAAAGCTACAGACAGTTCCTTTATGAATAGACACAAAATTCTCAGCAAAATATTTTCATGCTAACTCCAAGATCATACTAAAAGGACACACCATAAAACACACACGATGCATCTAGCACGTGTGAACTCAAGAACCAGATTCAGGGTGAACTCAAGAACCAGCAAGTGATGACTCAGTGGTTAAATCTTCACCTTGTATGTGTCGGGATCCTATACGAGTGCTCATTCATGTCCCGATGCTCCACTTCCCTCCCAGCTCCCTGCTTGTGGCCTGTGAAAGCAGTGGAGGATGGCTCAAAGCCTTGGGACCCTGTACCCACGTGGGAAACCTGGAAGAAACTCCTGGCTCTTGGCTTTGGATTGGCTCAGCTCTGGCTACGGAGGCCACTTGTAGAGTGAACCTGTGGATGAAAGACCTTTCTCTGTCTTTCCTTCTCTGTAAATCTGCCTTTCCAATAAAAATAATTTTGAAGTAATTTCAAATTTAATAAAAAAAAATCTAAGAGTAGTGCAAAAAACTCCCGCATAGCCTTCCTTCAAGTAGGTACTTCAGTATGTATTCCTAAGTAACAAGAACACCATCTTACATATCCATAGTTATTAAAATTAAGAAATGTACAAGTCTAATAATGTTATCAAAACCTATACCCCATATATATAACAACTGCCCCAATTACACTCTTTACAGAATTTTCTTCCCAACCTAGAATTCAATCCAGGATCATATATGGCATTCAGCTGTATCTTTTCATACCCTCGGCAAGGCATGTTTCAAGATGGTTTCCAAAGATCCTCCAATTCTAGATTTGTCTATTTGTGTGATTCCCTTCCATTGAACATAGAATTCATCGATTCATTTTTTCTGAATTGACTATTATTAAGTTTATTTTACCAGCCACAATGTCTGATCTGTACAGTATTCTAAGTCTTGACTCAATTAAAATGTAAAAAGACAGGGTTAACCGGGTACCATATGGGAGTACTTCAAAAAGTTAATGTTAAAAAATGTTAAGTTAAAAAAACAGAGACACATTTATTTTGGTAAAAACTATTTGAAATCTATATATGTTATTTTCAGTAAAAGATTTTCCAGAAACTCTCTGGAGACTTTCACTTATGGACATAGTACTGTCCTCATGTTATGGACCAAAAAATAAAAACACCTTAAAAAACAGTCTATACCTATATATTATTGCCTTTCTAATTTTTATTTTGTGGTACTAAATACATTTAAATATAAATGGAATAAATTTGACGTAATTATTATGCAAAAGTTAAGTATTATTCTAAGAAACGCCTGGTTTTAATTATATTTAGTTGTAAAGACAGACATATATGTGCTCAAATACATACATGTGTGATGAGTGCTATTGTCATAAAGTAACATGTATTTCCTAGTGTGTTTCATCTTCAAAACTAATGGGCAAATGAAGACTCTATGATGGACTGTGACAATCAGTGGATTCTTCAATGACCACATCGAGCTGGGAGTAGTGAGACTGGTAGCGATCCATAACTAGAGAACTATTAAAACCACTTGAGCAAGTATCTCAGAGCATGCCCCACATCCGGGACTTTGGGCGGGTGGGAAACTGGGTGGGGCTTCTCCCTCAATATCCCCCTTCACCTCAGATACATAAATAGTATAATAAAACATATATATATATATATATATATATATATATATATATATATATATATATAAAACTAATGAAAAGCAATGGTTTAAGCTAGTCATGGTGCTCCCATTCTATGTCTTCAATTATGGAAAATAAAACGCGAGTGCAAATTTCCTGAGTACTTCACAAAAACACTTCACTGCTCTTAAACAGGAACCTTAATAAAGAGTTGGCCCTTCCTTCCTTTGATTCAAGTATGACTCCCGAAACCAGGGTAAGCACTGTACCATGCAGTGTGACTAGTTCGGGGAACAGCTGGCTCACTAAGCATGGCAGGTGACATATGTGAGAAAGCGGTTCTTGATGAAGCTCTTGAATTAATAGTTACGGACTCACTCATCCTTTCCACCTTGCAATGAAATGTACCAGCTGTTTGATAAGGAATAACAAATTCCTTTATTGTTCAAGCCACTTTGTGTTCACTAACGTATTTATTTTAACCAAAGCAGTCACCTTTACTTTGGGCAATGAAGTCTAGGCAATGAAGAGAACAATATGTAAATCCTTGAGCTTTTATTGCCAGGCATGGTCATAAGCTGCCTCTAAAACAGCATTCAACTGGGTATTCAAAAAGATCTATGAAACGCATACATGATTGTATACAGTATGTGTATTTTACAATTTACTCTGAGGAAACAGCAAGACATATATGGAAAGGTAGGTGTGTGTGTGCGCATGCGCACATATACACACTCTAAACCTATACCCAGAGAAGACTCATTCATAAATTATGATGTAGCCACGTCATGAACTATAAACTACCACAAACAAGCGATAGACACACTATTTCATCAAAACATTTTCCCCACCCCTAAAAAAACCACACACCTAAGATAACATAATAGTTACATATTTAAATCCTCTACAATTACAGTAGCTATTCTTTTAACACCTACTTTACTAGGAGAAATTTCTTTTTTTTTTTTAAATTAATTACATTGCATTATGTGACACAGTTTCATAGGCTCTGGGATTCCCCCAACCCCTCCCCATGCCCTCCCCCCATGGTGGATTCCTCCAACGTGTTGTTGTATTACAGTTCAAATTAAGTGAAGATTCTTTCGTTGCAAACATATACCAAGCATAGAGTCCAGCATCTTACTGTCCAGATAAATTCAACAGTTTCTTGGGGAGACCATCTCTGGTCTGAAGGTAGAGCTGGCAGAATATCATCCTGATCAATTAGAAGCCCCAGCACAACATCAACAACAATTTACAACATTATGGAATTAAGTGACATGGTACTAAGTAATCAATATGTTAAAACAATGCAAGTTCTTAACTACATCCTGAGACTACTTCACTGACCCTTCAATTTTTGTTTGTACATAGAACTTGCTGCTATACACCTTAAAGTGGCTATAGGGTACCATTCAGCTGTCTTGCGTCTGTTTTCATTTTAGTATTTAGCAGTTTATTGTGTTGACGCATAATTTTGCTGAACTTGGTAGATTTTAGGATAGCCTAAACTGGCATATAAATCTAACAAGGCATTTGTCAACAGTTGAGGTGCTAGAACAGTTTTAGGAGATTTGTGCAGAGAAATCTTCAATACCCTAGTGAGGAGTAACTAATCTTTGTGTCCTACCTAGTAAGGTATATGTGGATCCACGCTGATCGTTTCCTGTTTGGTTCTAAGCTTTCCTTGCTGTTCTCTATTTATTCTATTTTTTTTTGGGGGGGGGAGGCCTACAGAGTGACCCTGATGGTCATTGCAAGAGAGGGTGTGGATCCAAAGTTGGAACTAAGTAAGGACCAGAAAAAGCTCCTCTCCCTAGGCCTGAAGGAAGTTTGCTGTTCTGTTTCTGCAGATCCCTCGGGGTTCCTGGCTGTTGTTCTGATGACCTTGGATCCTGCAAGGAAGAATTTGGGCTTCTTCCATCCCATGTGGTAGATCCAAACGGGGCTGGGTGACCTCGGAGTTCTCGGCCTCTGAAGGAACTACTAGGAGAAATTTCAAAATTGCTGCTGTGGGCTGTAATCATGGATTTTGCCTATATTCTTGCCCAAATTCTTGCTTAGGAAACTACTAAAGATGAACACTACTTTCTAAAAGCAAATATCATACATACATTTGAGAGGGAATATTAAACAAAGTTCTGTATTGCCCCCATAAACGTGTCTTTGACATTAGAGGCATTCATTTCACCTTTCTACAAACATTTTCTAAGCAACTACTATGAGCCAGACACTGTGCTAGTTGTGCTAGGTGTTGAAAGTATAGGACAAATCAGATGGGGTCCATGTCTTCATGATCTGCTGAAAGCTCAGATGTGACACATCACCCTACTGGCAGTCACTGTTACGACTATGCTAATGATTCCCAAGGACTAAACACCAGGAAAAATGAACTATTTCATTTTTAAAAAGAAGTTACCCAACTGTTTTTTTTTTAAGCAAGTTTTTGGAACTGTATGAACAGACTTTCAAATTTAAGGAAACATACTAGGTTATTCTATATTTCCCTAATTTTTTTGAGTTCTTCTTAAGGAATATAAGCAGTCATTTATAACTAGTCAGCTTTTTGAGGTTAGAATACATGTTTTTATTATTACTAATACAAATCTCCAAAGAACTACACATCAAAATGCTGTGTTAATTATTTTGTTCTGAAGCACTAATGTTGCCTCACAATTATTAAAAACAAATATGTTTTTCAGATCAAACAATGCTGTGGACTATAGCTTCTATGGCAACAAAAATTTTACTATACATATTCCATGCTATACATATTTATTCCCAAGTGTTCTTCTGATTCCAACCTGAGTCTTGCATTTTGCATTATCATGTATATCCCCCTTCCTGCCCCTTTCTATTGCCAAAATACACAACGAAGTCAGAAATTAAAGATGTAAAAAAGTTTTACAGGGAAAGTCTGCTCGATTTTAAGGAAAACAAGTTTGATCTCTTGTATGTCCTTTTCTTTGAATGATACGTGACAGTTTGTCACTCAAGAGATGGTACACTGAATGACCCAGGAAAGACAGAACTGATGGAAGAAAGGGAAAACAGTTGTCCTTAAGGAAAGCTCCTCCTCCAATCTACAACTGCAGTACACAGGAACTCTTTATATACTCCCCTTTTAAAGACCAGAATAATATTAACCACTAGAGAAATACTTTGTGTAACAATTTACAATCTGTTTTAGTTCTAACTCAGCACAGATCATCAGCTAAAATGGGACAAATAATCTTGAAATGGAGTTTTTCATAAGCACAATCCTTTAAAAGCACACCCTTCAAAAACCAGCAGAACACTTACTTTTTAAGTGAATAAACCACATAATGAATAACTCACTGTGTTCATGGGATGCTGGAATTAAAATGGCAAAGGCCATTAGGCCTTTAGCATGAGAGGGATTTTTTTTTCCAACCCTGGCAATAGACTTGCAGTATGTTCAGTGGTCAATTCCCAGGGGAAAAACAACGCAGAGAGATTCTCACTGCAAATTTCCCTCCCTTTGAGAAAGCACAGGGAAGGTACACTTACTGCATACTCAAATCGCAAGAACTTAATGCACTGTTCCATGTAAACTGGTTATCTGAGCCAACCAGACAGAAATGTCCTGGACAATCACTCTTATTAGTCCTGTAAAAAACTGAATCCCTTTTTTAGATTTGATTGATTGATTTTTAACATTCTTTACCTAGTTGAGAAGGGTACGCCCCCATGTAAATCACCAACTAGAGTAGGGAGGGTTAAGGAATGAATAAAGATGGGTGGGACAAATGATTCAATTTTTTCTCCTGTGTCTGCAGGGATGGCAGAGGAGGGGGTCACTCCTTGCTGCTACACTACATCAACACCTGAGGATAGGGGCATGGTCCTCTGATAACCCCTTACAGACCGTGATGTCGGGGGAAGAATGTTCTGAAGTTTTTACTTGAGTGGTTTTGATAGTTCTGATTTGTTAGTCTGGCTTTCTTTCATCAGAGTCGAGGAAAACCTTTCTAAGGTTATTGGCTAACCAAGTCGACCTTAGTGTATCCAGAGGCCAAGCAACATGTTCCAAAGCTTGGCCAGGAGAGTGGTCCAACCTGTTCTGCTTTCCATCCTCTGACAAGGCACTCAATGTACTCTGTCAGTTTAGATGAGCTGGTTGTCATGTCCCTTGTGTACCTCTTCACATGATGACCACTGCACAAGCATCAGCAATTGAGGATGGTCCACCTCTAGTCCTGGTTCACTCAGTTCACATACGCCAATGGGTGTTACAGCCCAGCCTAGCCTGCTCCCAGCTCCGGCTCTTTCACTCAGTAGTGGGAGCTGCAGCCTGGCAGGGAAGTTCTCCAAGTTCCCTGGACAAGCCAGCTCCCAGTCCTGGATTTCCAATGTGCTGCTGGTGGGTGCTGCAGCCCAGCCTGATTGGCCTGCACCTATTCCGACTCTCACCAGTGGGTGCTATAGTCTAGTCCAACCTGATATACCCCAGATCTGGTTCTCACATGAGCTGGCGGTTGCTGCAGTAAAACCTGGCCTGTTCCATACTCATTCTGGTTCTTGTGAGTGTCAGCAGGTGCTGAAGCTTAGCCAAGCCTGGTCAGTTATCAAAATTAGCCTAACCGCATACCAACATATGTTACAGCTTTGTCCACCTGGTCTGCCCAGCCCTGGCTCTTACATTCAGCAGTGAAAGCTTTAGCCTAGCAGGGGAGTCCCCTAAGTTCTCCTACCAGGGCCGCTTGCATCACTGAACCTTTTGTGTGCCGGCAGATGCTTTAACCCAGCCCGGCATGGCCCACTCACAGTCTCATCTCTCACTGGCCAGTGTTGCAGCCTAGTCCAACTGGGCATGGCTCACACCCTATTTTGGCTTTCATGCATGCGAATGGTCCAATCCTGCCTGCCCCTGTATCTGGCCCAAACAAATGTCTGGCCTGGGCTTCCTTCTGCCCTCCCCGCCTATCCCAGCTACTGTTCTCTACAGCAGGAGGTACAGCCTGGTTCAGTGACTACCCCAGCTCACCACACCAACCAGTGCAGCCCCACAGATGTAGCTACCCCAGCTACTGTTCTCTACAGCAGGAGGTACAGCCTGGTTCAGTGACTACCCCAGCTCACCACACCAACCAGTGCAGCCCCACAGATGTAGCTACCCCAGCTACTGTTCTCTACAGCAGGAGGTACAGCCTAGCTCAGACAGTGACTACCCCAGCTCATCACACCAACCAGTGCAGTCCCACAGATGCAAGCCCATCAGTCCCCTACAGAATCTACCCTTCGATCTGGTTCTCATTTTCTGGTGGGTGCTACAGCCCATCCTGATGTGGCCCACCTCCTACTCAGACACACATGGGCAGGTACAACAGCCAAGCACCGCCAGGTATGTTCCTTAACCCCTGCTTATCCATGAGTCAGTGGGCATCGGGTGATGCTATTTAGCCCAGTCCAGATCTTCCAGATAGGCAGGTGCCTTGGCCTGGCCCAGACATATATTCCAGTTTCCCCCCTCTAAACCACTCCATCTCAGCTCTCTCACCTACCTGTGAATGGAGTGGCTAGCTCTGTGGAAGCCCCTAGAAGTTATTCCTCCCATGTAAAACATGCCCTTGGCAGTTCTTACGCGAATATATTCCAAAACCCTTTTCCTTGAGCTATCTTCAGCGCCCCCTGCTTGGGGACTGGGGTGGCACATCCCAGCCTGGTGTTCCCTGTCTTCTCCACTTACCTAAAAAAGAATAAACAACTATGCTGGCACACTGGTATACTTAATACAAATTTGGCATTAAGCAGGTCTAGACTGACCCCCCCCCCCCCCACAGCCTTAGCTGCTTTTCTTCTAGCAGTGTAACACTTGCCTAAGTACAGCGCAACTTAGGCAGTTGCCTACAGCTGGGGAAGACTAAATAGTAAAAATTAATCTTTCAGGACTTGACTACCACAAAGGTAGTGCAGTGGTATTGCACATTAATCTTCCATCTGCAAGCACTAGCATCCCATATGGGCACTGGTTTGTGTCCCAGCTGCTTCACTTCTTATCCAGCTCCTTGCACCCATACAGGAGACCTGGAAGAAGCTTCTGACTCCTGGCTTCAGATTGGCTCAGATCTGGCTGTTGTGGCCATTTGGGGAATGAACCAGTGGATGAAAGAGCTCTCTCTTTGTCTCTGTTTCTCTCCATTAAAATTTCTTTGAAATTAAAAAAAATCTTAATATACATATAGAGAGATATGACAATAAACTGGAAAATCTAAAGCACTGTCAACATGAAACACTGGCAAGTATGGAAAGCAAAAGGAATTCCTATTAGGATACACTTGGTAATGCCCTGGAACTGTGCTTCTTGGTATTTATCCAACTCAATTTCAAATGTAATTCATGCAGTTTCATTTATAATTTCCAAATCACAGAAACAAGCAAGATGTCCATCAGCAGGCAAACGGATCGAAAAACTGTGGCACATCTAAACAATAGAATATCATTTAGCACTAACAAAAAAAAGAGCTATTAATTCACAAAAAGACAGGGAAGAACATTTCATACATGATACTAATCAAAAGAAGCACAAATGAATGGGCTACATCATATATGATTCCAATCTACCACATTCTGGAAAAAGTAAAACTATGCAGACAGTAAAGTTTTCAGGAACAGAGAACAGAAGACAGCAAAAATGGGAGGGAAAGACATATTGGTGTGATCTGTAGTTTCAAAGGATGGTGAATGTCATTGTTCATTTGTCCAAATCCATAAAATGTATTCAATAGTGAGCCCTAATGTAAACTATCAGTATGGATGATAATGATGTGTACAGATTCACAGATGGTGAAGAATGTGCCACTTTGGTTTGGTATGTTGATAACATGAGAGGCCATGCTTATATGGGGAGAACAGGGCACATTTGCTTAATTTTGCTGTGAATGTTAATTAATCTGCTCTAAAATATTTTTGAGAGCCTGTAAGAATCAATCTGCTCTCATAGTAAATCATTTGACAGCCAAAACAAAGCTCAACATTCTTTGGAGGAAGACCACAAAATTTACATTCTCAACAATATAGCACCCACTCAGTTCACCAGACAATGAAATCCAAGTAGACAAACAACCACACCAGGAAATGTGACCCATAGCAGACTAATGGGAGCAGAGACTAGTCATTCAACCAAATCCAACCCAGGATGACCACATTGTTAGAACTAGAGTAGATAAGAACTATAAAACAGCTCCAGGACTACTCTAAAATAGTGCCAGAAATGAATGAAGAGAATATACAGTAGCCAAGAAATGGAAGCTATCATAAATAACAAAAACAAATCAAGAAATACAGTATCTGAAATGAGAAAATTCACCAAACATAAGCAACAGTGAACTGGAGAAGAAGAAAAAAAATAACAAATGAAAACAAGAGGGATCAGCAGAAATGATCCTATCAGAACAGACAACAAAAAAGGTGAGGGGGGTAAATCAGAGATTCAAGTGATCTGAAGAATAAGACCAAAATATGTAACTGTACAAATAGAATCCTCAGAAAAAATAGAATAGGTCAGGGCAGAATGAATATTCAAAGAAACAACAACCAAATCTCACTAAAAAAACCCCACATTTATTTGAAAGAGAATAACTGAAAAAGACAGTGAGTATTCTTCCATCAGCTATTTCACATTTCAAATGGTCACAACATCTAGGACTGTTCTGGGTTGAAGCTTTGAGCCTGGAACTCCATTCGGTCTCCCATGTGGACGGCCTTCTCAGGCACACTAAGTAGGACATTGGATACAAAGTGGAGTGGCCAGGATGGCTTAACCTACTGCTCCATAACACTGGCTCCTCTCCCAACCCCCACTTTTTCTTTTTTCAAACAAAATGTGCTGACAAAAGAAGCCCAGTGAATCCCAAGAAGAACCCACTAGAAAATACAGGGGAAAAGAAAACCTAACTTTGGAGCATTATAATCACACTGCTGGATCAAGAGAAAACCAGAGAAACAGAGAACAGACACATTCTACACAGGGGAACAACACTATAGGCATTTTTGTATAAATGAGAACTCACTGGCAAACAGACATGCACTAAAAAATGCTTAACGGAATTTTTCAGATGAAAGAAAACCAGCAACAGGCAGAAACTAAGTGCATGAATATAAAATCATGTGTGTGTATCCTAACTTTATGTAAATGACATGATTATTAAAGTAAAAATGACAACATAGTGTTTTAGAATAAAGGCGCTCATGCCCAAGGAACATGGTGAGATGATACAATGCTAATGACTGTAGTCTGTGAAAAGCTCAGAAAACCCCTAGAGTAACCATTAAAAAAATACTGCAGGGGCCCGGCAAGGTAGCCTAGCAGCAAAAGTTCTCACTTTGCATGTGCCAGGAACCCATATGGGTGCCAGTGCATACTCCGGCTGACCCATTTCCAACCAAGCTTCCTGCTTGTAGCCTGGAAAAGCAGTAGAGGATGGCTCAAAGCTTTGGGATCCTGTGCTTATGTGAGAGACTCAGAAGAATCTCCTGGCTCCTGGGTTGGGATTGGCTCAGCTCTGGCCATTGCAGCCACTCGGGGAGTGAACCAGAGGATGGAAGAGCTTTCTCTCTCTGTCTCTTCTTCTCTCTGTAAATCTGACTTACAACAAAAATAAATAAATCTTAAAAAAAAAACATGCTGCAAAAGGTATAGCTGAAACATCAGTATTCCATAAAAGGCAAAGATTGTCAGTAAACACTATATAACCTAAGACTTTGTGTGTGTGTGTGTAGAACAGACTTTCAAAAAAGAACTGAAAGAAGGGCTCAACCTGTCTAAACGATTGGGCCAGATAATCATTTTCGAGGGGGTGATGCCCAGCACTGCCTCTACTCCTCCGGTTTCATAATCCTGGAGCTGGAATATGCAATTCAAAATGCTCCTGAGCTTCGCACCTTGGAATGGAAATGTGCTAGATGTCCTCTCCAGCTATTTCGCCTTCTGATGCTGAAAGTTCTTTCATATGGAAAGTAATTTTCAAATTCAGAATCATTTTCAGCATAACTTCACTAAATCATGTGGGGGGACAGCAGTTAATGAAAAGAGCATGCAGTTAGATACACACTTGCTAGTTAGCTGTTTGTTTGGGTTTCAATCCTATTTACCAATATAACATCCTGATCCTGTCTTTAGTGTTTCCTGTAATGACTGAAATTTAAACAAAACATGTGACTTCTTTGTGAATTACAAAGCTTAAAAAAAATGAGTCTTTTCCATCTGTTACTGTACCAGTCCAGTGTTTAAATTTAGTAAAACTGGTACAATTTTCTTCCTGTCTTCTTGTAGGTACTCTCATGTCCTCTAGTGGATACAGGTTGATATGGAAGAAGAAAGATAGCAGCAGGACTGGCTAAGGGAAAACACACAAATTTTAAACAATTGCCTTGCCATATACTTTTGCAAACCAATGCCTTGAACTATCTAATTTACCATAAACAGAAAACATTAGTACCTCTGAACTGGACCACACCTACCTATCCAATGTGTGGTCACTGAGTCAAAACATAATCTTGGCTCATGACATATGCATGAACAGATGCACACCAATTAGCTACCAGACATAATACAAAAAAGTCAACATTTCCACTGTAAACCTATTTTTAGATTTATAGCTTAAGCATAAAAGTGGATTTTAGAAAAATTTAGAGTGTAAAGATTTAGCCACAAGAGAGAATTTTCCTTCTAATAAAATTAAAACAGTGTGCAAAAACTCTAGTCTGTAACTGTGGCTGTCTTAGGCAGGGAGAGGAGAGACACATCCCCTTCTAATGCACAGGCAGCCCAGCGCTGGAACTGTTCGAGGGGCAGAGGTTACTGATAAAAGGGATGTTAATGCAAAGTAACATAAAAGGCTTTTTATGAAATGTAGAAATAAGCTCCCTGTCAATTCTTCCTAGTATGTTTCAAGAACATGTTTTCCGTCCTCACATACACATACATATTTGTGGCCACACATGCAGTCAGACATGAATTGGCTTCCAACCCAGTATCACCACAGACAGTGAACTTTTCTCAATTAGAGCTGAGGCTGGTACTGGCTCCACGGGCTCCACATCAATGTGTTTTCAAGGACTCAGAGAGGTAAGGTTTCCTTTTCTCTGTGTGAAGTGTCTCCATGATTAATGCACCAGAGAGCCCAGGTGCTCCATGCGACCTGCAATAGGTACTCCACACCTACCCTACGGCATTGATGGAAATGAGACTGGACTTCAAAACTTGACCCTCATGCCAGTCCTGTCCTTATGTTCTGTACTCAGTATTGTCTGGTGCACACAATGTGTTCAGCGGTAAATAAATACATTTGGTTCCTTGCTGTACCCTGGGACACAGCAAGCGCTCAATCAGAATAATGTTTTAATCTGTCTCTCCTTGAGTCCTCGTTTCTGTGAGGATCTCTGTGTGTTTACTGGATTAGATTTTTGTTTAATATTTCATGTTCCAACACTGTGCTTTTTAGTAAATGGTAGGTACCAAACAAATCAGATAAAGGGAGGAACAACTACTGGCAAATTTCTAGCAGTTCCAATTTTTTGGATTCTTCTTATTAATGCTGAGAATCAGGTTTAAGAGTTGTCCCAAAAATAAAACGAGATACTGGGGACTTGCTTGCCCTTCCAACCAACAAGGGCAACAGTTTGATACAGTAAGTCTTAGTTTAGAAGCAGTAGTTAATTTTAAGTCAGTTTCTGTTTCAAAATGAAGAAATAATTTTAAAAAAAGATTTATTTTGTTGGAAAGGCAGATTTACAGAGAAGGAGAAACAGAAAGAAAGATCTTCTGTCAGCTGGTTCACTGCCAAAGGAGCTGCAATGGCCAGAGCGGAGTTGATTTAAAGCCAGGAACCAGGAAATTCTTCTGGATCTCCCATGCAGGTGCAGGGTCCTAAGGTTTTGGGCCATCTTCTACTGCTTTCCCAAGCCACAAGCAGGGAGCAAGATGGGAAGTGCAGCAGCTGAGACAAGAACTGGCACCCATATGTGATCCCAGTGCATGCAAGGTAAGGCAAGGATTTAGCCACTGGTCCATTGTGTTGGGCCCAAAGAGGCAACTTTTTTTCTTATATTTTAGTTGAAAAACTTTTCTCTGCCCTCACACTTTGAGTATAGGAGGAACAGGCAGTCTGTTTGTCTTCTTTATGTGTTTCCCTTGGGAAACTGACACTTCTCACAAATTACTAGAGTAGTGAGATCCTTGGTGAGCCTCAGTGACACTTAGTCCCTAGTGTTCTTCATCCTGTCATCCTCTCCCCTTTGGAGCAATACCTGTGACTTGCTTCTAAACAGACTATGGCAAAGAGGACAGAATGTCATTCATTCCTGTGATTTGATCACATGGCAGCATAAATAGGGGTAATGCTCCTGTCTTAATGTAAGCAGTCATGTTGAAGAAGCCCATGTGTCAAGGAACTCTGGGTGGCTATGAGAAAACCTAAGAGTGGTCTCTGGCTAATAGTTATCAAATTGTTGGGACTCTCGGACAAACAGCCACTAGGAAAAGGATCCAGTCAACAACCTAAATGAGCTCAGAAGTGAAATCTTTTCCAGTTTCTCTAGATGCCAATGCAGCCTGGCCAACCCCTTGACTGCAGCTTGGTAAGACCCTGGACTGAGGATTCATCCAAGTAAGGTCTATATTCCTGAAACAATGAAACGGAAGTAACAAATATCATGTTTTAAGCTGCTCCGTTTGTGGTTATTTGTTATTGTGGCAACAGGACACTAGTACAAGTATCTACGCTTGCTCTAACATCCAGTGTCCAGTTATTCAATGTCCTTTGGAGATGTTAAGCTCACTTTCAATTTACCAGTTACTACCAGCAACTTTTTTGAGTCTAGCTTTCTTGAAAGTTTGTCACTTTATATTCTATTAAGATAATTTTTTAAATTATTTGAAATGTAGAGTTACAAAGAGAAAAACACAGGCACAGAGAGAAATCTTTCATCCACTAATTCACACCCCAAATGGACACAATGGCTGAGACTGGGACAGTCCGAAGCCAGCAGCCAGAAGCTTATTCTGGTCTCCCACATGGGTGGAGAGTCCAAGAATTTGGATCATCTTCTGTTGCTTTCCCAGGTGCATTAGCAGGGTTCAGAAGTGGAGCAGCCAGGACTTGAACTGGCGCCTATACTGGATATTGATGCTGCTGCTGGCTTAACACTAGAATTCAGTGCTGGCCCTCCTGTTACCTTTCTAAAACATTCCTTCTGTGTCTTGGATAGATCCAAAGGCAAGCTAATAAAGAATCCTGAAAACTTATACGATTTATTATTCATTCAATAAACATTGCAAATATTTGCTTAGTACGCTTTGTACCTGCTCCTGTTCCTAGTATTGCAAGTGCAGCAGCAAACAGACAGAAAAAAATATACAGGGGGTCTTAAAAATTCACTAATTTCCTTGTTTCTTCTTGTTGTTGAAGTTGTGTAATGGGGGATGATATCCTGTCAGCTCTACTTTCAGACCAAGGATGGCCTCCCAATGAAACTGTTGAATTTGTTTGGACAATAAGATTCTGGACTCTTCGCATGGTCCATGCCCGCAATGAAGGAATCATGACTGGTTATGATCTGTACTACTGTAACAATATGGAGGAATTCAACATGGGGGGAGGGTTTGGGGAGGGGGTGGGGAATCTCAGAGCCTATGAAACTCTGTCATAAAATGAAATAAATAATAATAATAATAAAGCATATCATGGAAGCACTACGCAAAGATTTCACTTTTTTTGCATCAAAATAAGCAACCTTTAATTCCATTTCCATGAAATTTACGATGTACCTTCATACAATTAGGTATACAAAAATTACCACATCCAATAAATGCTATAATGGGAATATAAACAATACCAGGAGAATCAAACGAGTTTGAAGTCTTTTGGGTGATTAGGAATTGATTCTTTGAAGCTTTAAATTAAAACTGACATGTAGGGCCCAGCAGCATGGCCTAGTGGCTAAAGTCCTCGCCTTGAACGCCCGGGATCCCAACTGGGCGCCGGTTCTAATCCCGGAAGCTCCACTTCCCATCCAGCTCCCTGCTTGTGGCCTGGGAGAGCAGTCGAGGACGGCCCAAAGCCTTGGGACCCTGCACTCGCGTGGGAGACCTGGAAGAAGTTCCTGGTTCCTGGCATCGGATCGGCGCGCACCGGCCCATTGAGGCTCACTTGGGGAGTGAATCATTGGATGGAAGATCTTCCTCTCTGTCTCTCCTCTTCTCTGTATATCCGGCTTTCCAATAATAATAAAAAATCTTTTAAAAAAAAACTGACATGTAAAAGATACATCCAACCATAATAACATTTCCAGTTGGGGGGAGGGGAAGAGAGTGTGCAAAGGCTTACAGGTAGCAACAAACCACACTATTCATGACACTGAAAGGTGGTCAGCGTGTTGTGGACAGAACAGGCAAGGCAGAAAAGGGGTCAGAATAAATCTGGAGAAGTGGACAAGGTTTTTATAGGTGCCTATGCGGGATGCTTGAATTTTACTCCAATTACAACAGAAATATAAATGGTATACGTTTATTATTATAATATTATTATTATTTTAATAATCGTATTGGAGAAAATGGCTTGAAAAAAGTCAAGACTAGGGAGGGGAGCTCTCTCTGGTCCTCGCCTGTTTCCAACTTCGGGTCCACACCCTCTCTGGCAATGACCATCAGGATCACTCCGTAAACCCCTCAAAACAAACAAATAACCAAACAACCAACCAAACAAACAAAAAATCTAGAATAGATAGACAGAGAACAACAAGGAATGCCTAGAATCAGACAGGAAACGGCCAGTGTGGATTCACTTATATCTTACTAGGTGGGACACAAATATTAATTATTCCTCACTAGGGCAATGAAGATTTCTCTGCACACCCCTCCTTAAAACTGTTCTTCACCTAAACTGTTGACATATATCTTCTTAGAGTTATAAGTCAGTCTAGACTTCCCGAAAAAAAGCCAGGTTCAGCAAAATTATGCTTCAACGCAAAAAAAACCTAAATACTACAATGAAAATAGACATGAGATAGCTGAATAGTAACCTATAGCCATTTTAAGGTGTATAGAACCCGGTTGTATATAAACTAAAATTGAAATGTCAATGAAGTAGTCACAGGATGTGGTTAAGAACTTGCATTTTGTTTTTAACATATGGGTTACTCAATACTATGTCAACTAATTCCATAATGTTATAAATTATTGCTGATGTCATGTTGGGGCTTTTAATTGAACGGGATGATACTCTGCTGGCTCTATCTTCAGACCAGAGATGGTCTCCGCAAGAAGCTGTTGAACTTATCTGGACAATAAGATACTGGACTCTATGCTTGGTATATGCTTGCAATGAAAGAATCTCAACTGAACTTGAATTGTGGCAATGCAGCAAGGTGGAGGAATCTACCATAGGGGAAGGATCTGGGGAGGGGTGGGGGGAAATCCCAGTACCTACAAAACTGTGTCACATAATGCAATGTAATTAAAAAAAATATTAAAGATACAGGAAACTGTAAAAAAAAAAGTCAAAAGTGGAAATACAGTCCCAACAAGAGACTTTTTCACTGTAACAACAGCAACATGCTGGTTCTCTAGTCAAGTGGCCAAAATGAAAAGATGGAAAGATGGCGCAGGTGCAGTAGCTTAGTGGCTAAAGTCCTCGTCTTGCATGTGCCAGGATTTCATATGGGTGCCAGTTTGTGTCTCTGCTGCTCCACTTCTTATCAGCTCCCTGCCTGTGGCCTGGGAAAGCAGTTGAGGATGGCCCAAAGCCTTGGGACCCTGCACCCATGTGGGAGACCTGTAAGAAGCTCCTGGCTCCTGGCTTCGGATTGGCTCAGGTCCATGGGGAGTGAACCAGCAGACGAAAGAGCTTTCTCTCTGTATCTCCTACTCTCTGCATATTTGCCGTTCCAATAAAAATAAATAAATCTTAAAGAAAAGATGGGAAGATGGAATTAATATTGGATTGATGAAGCAAAGGAGTTAATGATTTTAATAGAAAGAGGTTTTACTAATTGAGTGGATATGACAGAATTAATACAAATGCGGGGAAGGATGGAGAGAAAGTGTTTAGTGGTTTTTACTTTAATGCGGGGACATGGTTAGTGGAGGGAGGTCAAGAGTTCCTTTCCAGGCATTTCGAGTTTGGGAAGTCTACCAGACTTTACAACTGTAAGGCCAGGCTGGCCAGTGAATGCTTAGGAGTCTGTGGCTTGGGAAAGGATGAACTGTCTGGCAGGGAACAAACATCTAAAATCTCAGGAGGGAGACACAGCACAGTGGGTAGACGATGTGGAAAAACGAACAAACAAGTAGTAGGGTGAATGTTGTAGGCAGCTAAGTAAGCAAAGGCTGAATACAACTCTCTTGCAGCTGCCATACGCAAATAACTGAAATTCACCTTGCAAAGGAAAGTGACTCCCACCTTTCTATTCCGTGAGACGGGCTGCTTTCAAAATCCTTTCCATGGATGCCTAACAATCCCATCAAAGTGTTTCATCTTCAATGACAGGTAATTGATAACTAAATGTGACTAGCCTGAATTTTTTAGATAACAATTCATAATTTGATGCAATTGTTTTGAACACAAGTGGCCAACATTCAAAGTGCTTTTCAGAATCTATACTAAGTTGTTGGAGTTTCTCAAAATCCCTGTAGAAGAACACAAATTTTGCAGTAATTTCCAAAAATATTTATATTAGTTGCAAGAATGGGTCAGAAATTTTACAAAGACAAGTTAATTTGTCCTTATAACTTGCTGGAACAGCAACTATTATTAAGTCCATTTTATACAGAAGTGGAAACTGAGGTAAAGGAAGTTGCTGAGGGACATACTGCCGGAAGTGAACACAGAGGACCTAACTCTTGAGCCTTTTTTAAAATACGGTCACACTGTTTTGATTCTAATAGGAAACTAGTGTCGCCTGAACTAACAATGCAATTCCACATCCCTTGTCTGGGTTACCAAAAAAATTAATTGACTTTACCTATTTTATTTTCTAAGGAAAACTTTTGTAACAATCATGAACATGTTTCTTCTTTTTTTTCTCTTACAATATTCTCTACTTATTCATGTGGCTTCTCATGACTAAAAACGCTCTGACAAAATAAACACACTTTTAAAATTCTACAATGTATTGTTCTTATTACAGACCTTATGGAAGGAGTTTGGTGTCTGTGCAATCTCAGAACACAAAGGCAAGAGAATTCTAAGAAAACACCTGGCAACTTGCTTTGACAGGGCTGGAATTTTTCCCATTATAAAACCGTAATTTACTTTCTCCTGTTCCCCTCCCCTCTAATTTTTCAATCCTCCTGTCACTGAGAAGGATCAAACTGCACCGTTTTATATGAACACTGAAAATAATTATGATTTGTCACCTAACCAGCTCAGCCATGAGTGACAGATGCATTTGTCTCTCAAAGCAGACTTCACCGCTTTGGGACACTTCCATTACCGGCTGATTCCCTGACAGGAAGCGTGGAGGTTAGACATGGGTCAGCAGAGTCAGAAGACAAGCAGCATGTTCCTCCACCTGGTCGTTTGGTCTCTTTCCCTTCCTGGCTAACTAGCTATCATTGTTTTGATAAAATTTGCCCTTTCAAAATATTTCGTGGCTATTATCTCTCTTTTTGTGGGCAAGCAGTAGAGGAGAACAGAATAACATCCAAAGCTCGTTATGAATCTCAAAATTTTCAGACTGGAATGGCTTATGGTTATAACCTTTCAATTTCATAGAAGATAACTGGATACATGATAAACAAAATAGTGCAAGATTAAATCAAGCGCCAGGAGAAATGGGTTGTAGAGAGACACAGTGAGCAAGAGACATGAGGCTGCTTCCAGACCCCATGTTAATGTGGTCTATTATTATGTAGCACTTGACTATATGTTATTCCTCCATAACCCTCCTATACTGGTTATCCACTACTGTGTAACAAAGTTACTGCAAAGCATAACCGTTTAAAACACACACTTGGTGCTGTGGTTTGACAGGTAAAATCTCTGCCTGTGTCATCCACATCCAAGACAGATGCCAGTTTGAGTCCTAGCTGTTTAAGTTTTCTGCTAATGTCCCCAGAAAAGAAACAGAAGAAGTTCCAGGCACTTGGATTACTGCACCTACCTGGGAGACCTGGAAGAAGCTTCTAGATTCTGGCTTCGGAAGGGCCCCGCTGTGGCCACTGCAGCCATTTGGGGAGTAAGTCATCAGATGGAAGATCTCTGTCTCTCCCTTCCTCTTTCTCTCTCTCTAGATCTGCCTTTGAAACAAATGATTACTTAAAACACACATATTTATTACTTCACACAGCTTTTGAGGGGCAAGAATCCAGAAGCAGTTTAGCTAGGTGGTTCTGGCTCTCAGAAGAGTCTCTCCCAAGAGCTGGCAGGGTGCCAGGTGCAGTTTGAACAAATTCAAGAAGCTGTTTCCAAGATGGTTCACTCACGTACCTGCAGGTACAAAACCCAGATCCCTCAGATGCTATTGACCAAGGCCTCGGTTCCTCTCTACATGGAGTTCACCTCAAGAATAATCACGACATGGCTTGCCCCACAACTTGTGATCAAGAGAACTGAAGCAACTGTGACAGAAGTCACAGCACCATTCAGAACTTAATTTCAGAAGTGATGCTTCTCTCCTTGCCACTGGTCACAAAGTGCGACACAGAATGTAACCAGACCATGCTGTGAAGATCAGGAGGCAAGGATAAATGAGAACTGTCTTAGATGCTGGCTACAATGAACAAAATTATTTCACTAGTCCATAAAATCAAGAATCTGGAAACTATTATTGTGGTAAAGACGACACAGAAACTAAAAGTTAACTTTTAAGGCTTCACATTATCTTTAGACAGTAACAGGGCCAGATAAACTGCATAGTTCTATGCATGTGAAATACTTTGAACTGGTAAAGTCACAGCAATAGGAAGCAGATTAGTGATTTTCAATGCTGAAGGTATTGGGAAGAGATAGCTAAAGTTATGGATCCTTTTTGGGCTGATGAAATGTTCTAAAATTGATACAGGATGAGGTTTGTAGAACCTTGCCTGTATTAAAAACCATTTAATCATAGAATGTAAAATGGTGAATTACTTGGTATGGAAATTATTTCCCATTAAAGTTATTACCAAAAGAGAGGGAAAGTGGGGAGGCAGACAAAGAAAGGAAATAGGGTGCTGAGCTTGACAGTATCTTAGATACTTTTGGCTCTAACATCGTGTTTTTAAAAACACTGTTTTCTAGCATTGTGGCATAGAAGGCAAAGCCACCACCTGTGATGGTGACATCCAACATGGGCATCAGTGTAAATACTGGCAGCTGCACCTATAATCCAACTCCCTGCTATCCAGCCTGGAAAAAGCAGTGGAAGATGGCCCAAGGGCCTGGGTCCCTGTCACCTACATGGGAGATCTGCATGAAACTCTTGGCATCAGCCTGGCTGATGCGAGGCATTGCGGACATCTCAGGAGTAAAGCAGTGTATGGAAGATTCTTTCTCAGGCATGCACCCTGTCTCTTTAACTCTGACATTTAGAGGAAGGCCTCTGGTCACATGATGGCTCAGTACAGATTTGGTAAAGGTAACTGGCATGAAAACAAGGCCATAAGTCATTCAGAAGAAAACCTTGCCAGAGGGGACTCTTGAAGTACAGAGGCCATAACAACATGGTCAAAGCTGCTCTCCATTAGAAGAGCTCAGGGCAAGACAACAGTAACCCTGGACAAAGGAGATGATGTTTCCAATGTTCTTAACTAACATGGTAGAAAAGGATTTCAAGTTTCAGGCAACTGGAATGGAGACGAAGATGGCTGAATAGAGAAAAGCCTTACTCATCTTGGTCAACGATGAACAGCAAAACAACAAAGGACCTCTCCTCCAAGGGGCTGAGTAAGAGATAATTTCAATAAAGAAGGGGCAGAACACTGAAGCCAGCAGAGGGAGAAACTATGTGGGAGAGAAAGAAAGCAAGGAAGCACACCGCAAGCCCCCACAGCTTTTCTGCTGGGTCCCTGGCCAGAGGATGGCATCCTCTTAACATTTTAAGGCCACAGTCACCAACACTCCCTACCACCCCTATCACAGACTGACAGGCCCTAACTGTAGAGAATTTCACAGCCCTTGTCAACTTTAAATCCTGCCTGGAGAGTTGACAGACGGCTGAGTGACCACTTTTCTTCAGAAGAGAAACCTATACTGCTTTCCTCTGGCCCCCAAAGTACAGGCTCTAAGCTGCTGCAATAGAGCATCTGTCAGACTATTCAGAAAGAAGCAGCCTCACTTCTAGCACATATGCCAGAACAGCCAGGGCACCTTCCTGGCCAGACAGCAGACCTCCTGCACCCAGCAGCTGTGGGAATTCTGGTCATCAGCACCAGGTCCATGCTCATTCATTTGGTATGTACAAAGACATACCCAGCAGCTTCCTGGAGTTCAGCAGTGGCCCATTACAAATCCAAGACAATTAGACCTGAGGAAGGCTTTGTGTCTCCTAGCATGTGGTGCAGGGCACAAGCCCAAGCATCACCCTTGCATGCCCTGTGGGAAGTGGGAGAACTTTCATTTGTTGACCCCTTGTCACCCATGTGCGAAACTAGGATGGATTCTGACTCATGATTTTTGCTCTGGCCAACTTTGGCTGTTTTACAGCCCCCTGGACAGTTAATGCATGGAACACATCTCTTTTTGTCCACTCCCTCTCCTTCTAATGCATAGTTTCAACTAAATACTGCCAAGAAACATGCAAATGGAAACAAAAAAAAAATGAGGTAGAGTAGCTATACTCATACCAGATAAAAGACTTTAAATAAAAAAATTAAAGATACTATTTAAAGCAAATATTTTTGGATATGAAGGCAGAAAGGAGAAACAGACTCTAATTCAATAATAGTGGGGAACTTTTACACTCCACTGAAATCAATGGCCAGATAATCCACAAAGAAATTTATGGAAGATATAGTAGAGTTAAACCATACTGTAGGGCAAAGGAACTCAACAGACACTGAAAGAGCATCTCACCAGCAGCTACAGGGAACACATCCTCATAGGAGAGGACACATATTAGACCAAAAACAGGTCTCAATAAATTTTTTAAGTATTTATTTTCATTTGGAACACAGATGTACAGAAAGACCTTCCATCCACTGGTTAACTCCCCAAATAACTACAATGACCAGAGCTGAGCTAGAAGACTCACCCAGGTCTCCCATATGGGTGCAGAGGCCCAAGGATCTGGGCCATCCTTCATCGCTTTTCTAGATCACAGGCAGGGGGTTGGATGGCAAGTAGAGAAGCCGGGACTATAACTGGCATCCATATGGGACACTGGTGACTGCAGGTGGAGGAATAGCCTTTTGAGCCATGATGCCAGCCCCAAGTCTCGATACATTTTGAAAAGTAGAAACCATATCATGTATATTCTCAAATCACACATGAATAAAATCAGATATCAAGAACAACACAAACTTTTAAAATACATGGAAACTAAACAACACATTCCTGAAAAAAAATCGAATCAAACTGAAAAATTTGAAAATTTCTTCAAACAAATGCAAACTAAAGCACAACATATCAAAACCCGAGGGATAAGGTGCTGGAGTTGTGAGTGGCCTAGAAGGTAAAGCTGCCGCCTGTAATACAGGCTTTCCATATGGGCACTGGTTTGAGTCCTGGCTATTCCACTTCCAATCCAACTCCCTATTAATGTGCTTGAGAAAGTAGCAGAGGATGGCCCAAGTGCTTAAGCCTCTGCCACTCACAAGGAGACACAGAAAAAGCTCCTGGCTCCTGGCATCTCCAGGCCCTCTGCTGGCCATGACAACCACCTGGGGAGTGAAGCAGTGGATGCAAAATCTCTCTCTCTCAATCTCTCACTCTCCTCCTCCCTCCTCCTTGCTCTGACATTCAAGGGAAAAAAAAAAGCCTGTGGACTAATGCAAAAGATGCAAAAGTAGTGTTCAGAGAGAAGTTTATATAAGTGCTCACATAAAAATAAAAAGGGCAGGTACGCAGGCTAATCCTTTACCTGCAATGAAGCCATCGCATATGGGTACTGCTTTGAGTCCTGGCTGCTCCACTTCTGATCCAGTTGCCTGCAAATGGCCTGGGAAAGCAAAGGAGGATGACCCCAAGTTTGGGGCCCTATACCCAAACAGGAGACCTACAAGTTCCTCATTCCCATTTTTGGACCCACCAAGCTCTGGCCATTGTGGCTATTTGGAAAATGACCTGATGGACAGAAGATACTCTCTTTCTCTCTCTAACTCCTTCCAGAAAAAAAAAATAATTTTCTTTTAAAAAAAATTCAAATAACCTAGTGATGAATCTCAAAGACTTAGGGAAAAAAATGCAAATCAAACTCCAAATTAGCAGAAGATGAGAAGCAGTAAAAATCAGCAGAAATAAGTTGAAATAACAAAAAGCAAACAATAACAAAAGAACAACAAAAAAGCTGCTTTTCTCACAAAATAGACTGACAACCAAACTAACGTAAAAAAAGAGAAAAACCTCAAATAAAATTTTAGATGAAAAAGGAGACATTACCAGACACCACAGAACTACAAAGCATTGTAAGAAACTACTATGAACAATTAAATGTTAATAAATTAGAAAACTGAAGGAAATAAACTTCTAGATATAATAAATCTGCTAAAATTAAAACAAAATACAAAAAATCTAAACAGACCCATAACAAGTAATGAGACGGAAGCCACAATTAAACTTTCCTATCAAAGAAAGGCCTAGCATTTTTCAAAGGAACAAATTCAAATGGCTAACAGACATAAGAAAAAATGCTCAGGCTCTCTAGCAATATGGAAAATACACATAAAAGCCACAGTGAGGTTTCACTTAACTCCAGTGAGGACTGCCTACATACAGAAATCTAATAACACCTGCTGGCGATGATGTAGAGAAAAAAGGTACTGTATTCCACTGCTGGTGGGAATTGTAGACTTGTGCATCCACTATGGAAGTCAGTACAGAGAGTGCTCAGACAACTAACTGGAATTCCATTTGTCATATGACTCCTCAATCCCACTCCTGGGAATATATCCAAAAGAAGTGACATACACACATGAGAAAGCAACCAGTATCCCAATCTTCATAACAGCACAATGCACAATAGCAGACATGGAAACAAACAGATGACCATCATAAGAGGAGTGCATAAAGAAACTGTGGTACGTATATTCCATAGAATACTACTCAACCACTAAAAAGAATCAAGTCTTACCGTTTGCATCAAAGCATTCCCAACTGGAAACAATTACACTCGATGAAACAAACTAATCCCAAAAGGACAAATATCATATGTTCTCTCTGATACAACTGTCACCCAAAATTCAAAACAAAAAGATATACAGGTAAACAAGTACATACTTGTAATCTCATAAACAAATGGTGTAATGGACAATAGAGCACTGGAAAACGAAGAACTGCAGTGTGCATCTCTACTCCCAGATAGAAGAAGGCCCCAAACAAAACTGTTAAATGCAGTTTAACAATAATACTTCATCTACAGATTTAATACACTCCTTACCAAAAAAACAAATTTTTACAGAATTAGGAAAAAATAATAAATTTCATATGGAACCACAAGACTCAGAATAACCAAAGCAATCCCAAAGCAGAAATAAACGTATCACAAGCCCTTATTTCAAAGCACACAAAAAAGTTAGATTGGTCAAAACAGCAGGGTACTGGCATAAAAACTGATGCATAGGTCAGTAAAACAGAATAGAATCCAGAAATATATCTATACACACAAAGACAAATGATTTTTGCCAACAGTGCCAAGAATTCAACTTGGGGAAATGAGCATCTTTAATAAACGGTGTTAGCAAAACTGAATGCACAGAGATTCCTGCGTCTTGCCATATGAGAAATCAATTCAAGATGGATCAAAGACCTAAACAGAAGACCCCAAATGTGAAACTGCTAAGAAATCACAAGCAAACACTTCAAAACATTGGTTAGGCAATGACTTTTAGGATAAGACCCCAAAAGCATAGATGAAACAAGCAAGAGTAGACAACTGGGATTATATTAAACTCATAAGTTTTCATACAACAAAGGAAACAATCAATATGGTAAAAAGGCATCTAGCAAAAACAAACAAAACAAAATCCAAAAAACTCTCAATAACTAATTGAAATGAAGACACGAACAAAAGTCATTTTTTATTTAAAGATTTTATTTATTTTTATTGGAAAGTCAGATATACATAGAGGAGGAGAGACAGAGAGGAAGATCTTTCATCTGAGGATTCACTCACCAAGTAACCGCAATGGCTGGAGCTGTGCCAATCTGAAGCCAGGAGCCTGGAACCTCCTCCAGGTCACCCACATGAGTGCAGGGTCCCAAGGCTTTGGGCAATTCTTGACTGCTTTCCCAGGCCACAAGCAGGGAGCTGGATGGGAAGTGGAGCTGCCAGGACTGGAACCGGTGCCCATATGGGACCCCAGCACATTCAAGGTGAGGACTTCAGCCGCTAGGCCACGGTACCGGGCCCCAAAGGTGTTAATAGATAGTTTTCAAAGAAAGAGATATAAATGGAACAGATATATGAAAAAATGTTCAAGGAGCTAGCCTCCCTTACGGATGCTGGTTCTAGTCCTGGCTGCTCCACTTTCAATCTAGTTCCCTGTTAATGGTCTGGAAAAGCAGCAGAGGATGGCTCAGGTTTTAGGCCCCTATAACCACATGGGAGAAGCTATACCTAGAAGGAGCTCCTGGTTCCAAGCTTCAGACCAGGCCATCTCTGGCTGTTGCAGCTACTTTGTCTTTCCCTCCCTGAAGGTCCATTTGGAGAGTGACCCAGTGGATGGAAGATCAGCTGATCTCTCTCTCCTCCTCTTGCTTCTCTGAAACTCTTTCAAGTAAAATAAATAAATGTTTAAAGAAAACAAAAAAAAAATGATCAGTGTTACCAGCCATCAGGAAAATACAAATCAAAACAATGAGATATTTCCTCACTTCTGTTAGAATGGCTATTACCAAAAAGATGGAAACTAAAAAATGGCAACAATCTCCAACAAATGCTGGTGTGTATACAGAGAAAGGGGGAATACATACATGCTAGTGGTGGGAATTTAAATTAGTACAGTCACTAAGGTAAACAGAGTTCTTAAAAAAAAACAGAAATAGAATTGTCACATGACTCAGCAATCCCAAAACAAATAAAATCATGATATCAGAGATACCTGCTCCACTTATGATAATGGAATTAATCAAGGTGTCCATCATCAGATGAATAAAAAAACACAGTGGGTGTTCACGCATGGGTGCGCACACTTACACACACACACAGAGTAATAATGGAGCCATAAAAAGGATAAAATGTGATTTTCAACAAAATGGAAAGAGCTAGAAGACATCGTGCTAAGTGAAGTGAGTCAGAGACACAAAGATAAATACCATATTTCCATTAATAAAAAACATACCATACTTCCTATACAGCATATGTGGGAGCCAAAAAGAAAGACAACTCAATATGAATACAGAATATTGGTTACTAGTGGCTGGAAGAGATGGAGGAACAGGGGGAGTTTGGAATAAAAAAATAAAAAAGGTAGGGCAAGGTGTATGTTTATGGACTCTGACAAACGTATTAATGTAAAATGTCAACACATTAGGGGAAGCTGGGTGTGGGTAAATACAAACTCTACAACTACAATTTTTGCCTTGTAAAGTTAAAGCTATCCTGAAACTAAAAGTTTAGGGGGGCACTGGGAGAAGGCTGTGATTTGTCGCCATGATCCCACTCTGCTAGCATGTACTGGTGCCAGGGGAAAGCGGCAAAGAGCCTGAGGATCCAGGCTTGGAATGGGGGAAGGCTAGGGGCATAATTCTGCTGGGACCTGGGAGCTCACTTCTAGGCAGGTGTAGTGAACCTGGGGATTTCCTCATGTATTTGGTCCTGGGCAAGGTGAGCGCAGAGAGCAGAGCCCCAGGTCAGCATGCTGCTCTGGTCCACCAGCAGCACACCAGAGGGCCTGGATCTTGGGTGTGTAGAGGGGTAAGGCACCAGGCCAGCACATGTGCCAGCAACTTGGGACCCTGGTGGATGGCAAAACACAGGACCAGCACATCACCCACTAGGTTTCCAAAGGCTGAGCTGGGTACCAGGATTGTGGACTGATTAGGGAAAGGAGCAAGGGGATATGTGGTAGGAAGAACTGTCCTGGGAGTATCCTGAAGGTGAGGAATGACTCCTTAGGGACTCCCAATGACAAAGCCACTGCATTTGCAGGTAAGTGAGGGGACTAAGGCCTGGTGGTTTTTAGAGGAGAGACCAGAAGACCTTTATGGGTCGGGACAATGCCCCAGCCCACATGGGAGACCTGAGCTGGACTTATTAGCATGGAACATTGCTGACCACCATAAGTCAGCCCACACAAAAACTATGGCTGGTGGGCCTGTGTGGCAGGGCTGGATTCCAGTACCTGACAGTGAGTGTCAAATCAGGAGATGGGTTACATTAGACTGGGGCATGACACCAACCAGCATGCAAGAGAACCAGGTCTGGGGGTGGATTCTGTGGGGGATATGTGGACTCAGTCTTATGGAATTGCAAGTCCTGCTGGTTAGCTCAACAGTTGGGATGGTGATGAGCTGAGCTAGGCGTGACCGTAGAACTCATTGATGCTCACTGGTACTGTGACTGGGAACAAGCAGGGCATGTTCAGGCTGTAGCACCCACATGAGCAACCTAAAATAAGGTGTGGAGCAGAACAGGCCACAAATCCGCCAGCTTATACCAAGGGAAGGATGAATGGGGCAGGCCATGCCAGGTAAGGGCCTCACACCCGGTGGCATGCATGAGATCTGGGTCTGAGAGCGGCCTGAGTGGGGGAACTTGGGAAACTCCCCTAGTGGGTCATAGGTCTTGCTGGTAAGCATGTGGTTCAGGTTTGGGAGTTGGGAAGGATGGGAACGGTAGCTCCATCTGTTGGTAAGTGTGTGAGTTGGTTTTGGAAGGGGGCAGTCTGGGCACAGCCAAGCAAAACATAGCCCATTGGTAAATGCAGAAACCAGGATGGAAACCAGGATGGAAACCAGGTCATACTGGGCTAGGCTGTCATACCTACCAGTTTGCATGAGCCAGGGATGAGAGCAGATTAAGCAGGGCTAGGCTGCAGCACACGCAAGTGAGAGGACTGTGGGCAGGCTGGGTTAGGCCAGGCTTCAGCATCTGAAGCAAAGGCCAAGACAGGGCAGGGGCAACCACTGGCACACGTGGAAATCTGTGGCTGGGAACAGGTCTAGTTGGGGAGCTAAGGAAAGGCACTGGCGGGGTTGTGGTTTCTACTGGTGAGTGTGAAGGCCAGAGTGGGGTCTGCTATCTGGTCTGGACATGGTTGCTGTCTCCCTCAGCACAGCTGTCGAATGGGTCTAGGGTGTGCCAGACTCCAGCACCCACTGGTGATCGTGAGAATCAGGGTGGGTGTAGGACGGGCTGGGATTGGTCTCTGCCCCTGCTGAGCCATGCATGAGCTGTGTCTGGGTGTAGACTAGGCTCGGCTGGGGTGTAGCACCCAACAGTAAGAACCAAAATGAGTGAGGGCCAGTCAGGAAAGGCTACTGTTCCTGCTAGGACAGGAGGTGGACTAAGTAGGGTTGGCCCATAGACCCACCGGTATGTGCAAGATCTGGCATTGAGAGAGGTTCTGATGGAGGAGATTAGGCAACTCCTCTGTCGGGACACAATCCCTACAGGTTAGCGCAAGAACTATGGTAGGCAGCAGCCCAGACCAGGCCAGTTCGTCTCACTCACTGACAAATCTCAGAACTAGGATGGTGTATGGGTCATGCCAGATTTGGCCATAATACCAGCCAGTTCACATTAGGGCTGGGATTGGCGGCTAGCTGGGCAGGCTAGGTTGTAGCTCCTACCAGCTTGAGTTAGAATTGGGGGCGGGCTGGTCAGCGCCAGACTACAGCACCCACTGGCAAATGCCCAAGTGAAGCAGGCCATGCCAGACTGGGCCACAGCATCCAACCAGCATATGTGAAAACTGGGGAGGTATGCAAACCCAGTAGGGGGACTGTGTGGAGCTCCCCTGCTGGGCCACTATTCCCACTGGTGAGCTTGGGAGCTGGGACTGGGGCAGACCAGGACAGGCAGGGCTATAATACCTGTTGGCCTGCATGTAAGCCAGATTGGGGGAAAGCCAGGCTGAGATGACGGTTCCTGCTGTTACATGCATAAGTCAGAGTGGGTGTGAGTTGGTTGGGATTTGCCACAGATGGCACAGGAGACAAACTTTGTCAAGCTAAACTGCAGTACCACCTGGAAAGTGCAAGGTACGGGCGTGGAAGTAAGTCCATTAGGGAAATAGTGGGCACCTCTGTGATGGGCTGCAACTCCCACTAGTGAGCATGGGAACCAGGACTAGCTAAACAGAGTGTGGCACCTGATGGCACCAGTACAGACTGGATAGTTAGCCTGGTTGGGCTGAACTAGGCTTCAACGCCCATTGATATGTATGAAAGCTGAATGGGATGTGGGACAGACATGACCAGTCTGCTATTCATGCTAGCAAGCACACAAACCAGGAAAGGGGGCAGGCCTGGTGGGAGTTATTGCAGGTTGCTCCAACTAGGTTACAGCTCCCACTGGTTTGCATGAGGGCCAAGTGTGCAGTAGGCAGGACTGGGCTGGACTGCAACACCCATTAGTTTGCAAAGAAGAAAGGGCTGGCGACAAAACTGACACAGCAATTGTAACTATCAGTGTGTGGGGGGCTGATTTGGGTGATAGACTGTGCCAGACTCTGTATTGGCATGCACACACAAGAATCAGGTCTGGGATCACCTCAGATGAAGTTTCTTTGGAATTCCCCCCAATTGAATTACAGGATTCAGAATCCCAACCATGGAAAGAATTGCAGGTTCCATGGTCTGACCATGGAATGCATGTGTCAGAGCTGGGCCTCCTCAGTTGCTCAGATAGAGTAGTGGACAGCATATCCAGGTGCACACGGAGGATATGGCAGTACATTGGAGCCTGCCAAGGACACTTGGTACCAGAATAGGATTCAGAGAACAGAACAAACCGATCAACTACCCCAACCATGCGTTGGCAGTGAATACCTGGGTAAATGAAGACTCTCCAGCCAGTGGATTCTGGAGAGATTTCATCATGATTGGAGTGGTGAGATCGGCAGCAATATAGAACTGTTGAACTATCAAAACCACTTGAACAAGACCCTCAGAGCATGCCCCACATCAGGGAACCTGAGATGGTTGGGAGGCTGGGTATGGCTTCTCCCTTATCTTTCCCCTCCCCCCAGATACAGGAAGGAAAAGAAATTGGAAAAATAATGGTCTCACCCACTTTCCTCTAGCCCTGGACCCTTCACACCCTAATCAAATATGTAAAAATTATCAAAAATAAAATTTAAAAAATGTTTAGAAAAAAACAACTGCCTTTTAGACAGTTGGAAAGGAAGGACTTGAAAAAATTTGTTGGAATAAATGGAATGTGCTTTGGCTTCTGTGGTCAAAATTTCTGGGACTCAGCTGAAACAAGATTCTGGCTTAAGACTTAGATGGTTTTCATCACCCCATAAACATTAGCATTATTGATGCAGATCTGTCACTTGAAATATTTTACCCATATCCTCTACTGCAAGGAATTTTCTTTCTATCCATTCATCTCTAGTGACAAATTTGTGGCACTTACAAATTTAAAAGGCTGTCAAAATCTAATAATGAAATCTTGAGGAGAGTCATGTGGGGCACAGATCAGAAAGAACCAAAATTAATTTCAGAGGATTTACTACATAGGTTAAGGGTCACAGTGAGGCAAGTTTCTCTTTGCAATGTGAAATCTACAGAAGCAATACCTTCCTAGAAGGAAAGAAAAGGTAGAGAAAAGACTTAGTGCTTGTCAAGCCACAGAACAAAGTTAGTAACACATTAAAAAGAAACCTATGTACAGACAACACAGAAAACCATGTGATGTCAGTGACTTCAACCAGGCCTGGGTCCACAGCTTTAATAACGGCTATCACTAAGAGTTAGGCACACTTCTCAACTACCAATGACATTTTTCTGAAACATTTGCATCTCAACAGGAGCTGAAGTCACAGGCCTGAGTTTTCCAACTTTTTATTAGTGAAGTTTCAGAAAATGATAAAAAGGCTAGTATATTTCCTTGTCAAATCCTCTGAGGCATCTGCTCCTACCTGAAGAAGACATGAGTCAAAGCCTTAATGTCAGGTGTCTTGAAGAAGAGAAGTCCAGAGAGTCAAGCTATACGATAGGCTGACATGTACATATATACAGGGGACACAGTTGAAGAGGGAACTCCTAAGTGAGGCAGAACATATTTAGTGCTTTGGCTTGGGATATGTCAGAGATCATACTGGATAAAACCTAGGATATTAATCCAAAACCAGACTGTAAAACAGTTGCTTACTATGAAGGATTAAAAGTTACCATGGAGTGTTCACTGTGGTACACTGTTGGCTTCTGCCATACAAGACAACCCAGTTGAAACTCCCTGCTCCTGGCTCTGGCCTAATCCAGCCCTGGTCATTGCTGCTATTTGGGGTAATTAAGATACAAGACCCTTCCACTCTCTTTCTCCCTCTCGCTTTGTGTGTGTGTATGTCTTTGTCTACTCTCCTCTCTCTGTAAACCCACTTTTCAAATAAATTATTATTGTTATCTAGAAAAAGGTTAGCATATCCAGGACTGTTTCCTAGCAAGTTGTCTTCACATAAGTAGGACCAGCCTTTCACAGTATGCCATGGAACAGCAGACAAATGCTAACACTAACCAGATCTCTGTTCCATCATGTTCCCAGTAGTGGAACAACAAGTCTTAAGGATCCTATACTCTTCTAGCTTTCAGTGTTGCTGACAATTCCTGGCATTCCTTGGCTTGAAGCTGCATCATTCCAGTGCCTCTGTCTTCACATGTCCCCTCGCTGCATATCTGCTGTTTTGTCTTCTGAAGGTGTCAAGTACTGGATTAAGGACCATTCTAATCCACCTTAGCCTCATTGCAACTATCTGTAAATAAGGTTACATTCCACAGTTAGGAGAAGGCCTGAATTTTGGCAGGATGTTCTGCCAGCACACTCCCAAACTCACCACAGACAGAATCAAAATATTTATTGAAATTATTTATTTGAATGTTATTTATTCAAATAATTTGCATTTATTGACATACAGTCAAAAATACAGTCAAATACTTACTTCACTTTCCTGTACCAAAGGAAGAAAAAAAATCACAGGATTCTTTAGTAAGGCAACTGGGAAAGGTCCAGGGAAAAAAATATTCTCTGAAGTCTGGCCTTAGTCACTCCCTAGTCTCAGAAACAGCCACTTCCCTTAGAGATGCTGATAGAGCAAAACCCACTAATGAAATAACCCCTACCAACACACAGCAAAGCTCCATTCAGCTTCGTGTGGCATAGTCTCTAAAAAGGAAAAATTCATCTAGTTTACATGTTCAGAAAAATTAAAATATGTTTATAAAATTTAAAGATGTTGTACTTAAAAACAACAAATGAAAACATAATACCATGAAAGGAGTATTAGAAGTCGAGAGAGTGTTTTTAAAAACATGTGAAAGTGAAATATCCAAAATGAAATTATTATAAGCCAAAGTTGTGGAGTTCCTTCTGAATAACAACACAAATCAAGAGCTGAAAATTCTAGAAAAAAGATGAGACAAAGGCCAACATCCAAATTAGTGGTCATAAAAGGGAAGGATAGGGTTAAGAAATCAAATATACAGCAAAACATACCTTCAGCAAAGTGAAGGACATCTCCAGATTACAAAAATACATAGATATCTAGCTCAACAAATGGACAAAAGCAAGCACCTAGGCTATAAAGGAAGGAACAAAAAACAGGTTACCTTCAAAATAAGGAGGCCCCAGTCATTATCACTGGATGGTAGAAGACAATTAAATGTATGTCATAAATGCTCCAAGAGAAAATGATTTCCAACTTAACAGTCTACATGTTATGAAACTATTACTCCAGCATGAGAGTACACTAAGCTGCATGGACTCAGCACATTCTCACACCTCCAAACAGTTCTCCACCAGTGATGGTTTTTACTTGCTTATTCTTCATATCATTTTCATTGAACTACTTCTATAATAAGTAGTTTGGGTTTGCTTACTAAATGCCCTATCCCTAAAGATATTAAAACAGATTATTTCTGTGAATTTCTTTTTCCATCAAGGGGTAACTGACTTAATCCTCATGAGACTATTAAAAACTGTGGAATACACAATTTCATTCCATTTGGAAGTCAATCATCTTCCCTTAATTAGAATCCTCAATATTGGTTTCTTTCCCAAAATAAACAAAAGAAAAAATGTATAATAAGCATTATGCATATAAACGTGAAAGTTGTATATTAAAGTACTTTCCCAAAAGCTTTGTTTGTATACACCTATTATGACAGAGTTGTTGCAGGGGGTAGGGGTATGTCTCTGAATATGCTATGTAACAGGAGCTGAATATTAGAATTGCTAATTTGAAGCTAACATTTTATAGAATAGGTATGTTGTTTTAGTATAAAAACAGTATTTATACCAACTCTGTTAATAAGCTCCAGTGTTTCCTCCCTGTCTTATCATACAATGTAAAATTATAACTTAAAAATAATGAAGCTACAGTTTTTTTTATTCAAGTATAAAGGATATCAGATGCCTTACCATAAACAAAAAAGGCAATTGTTACTCAGAGCTTTCTTCAAGAATCTAAACATCACACTTTCAGACTGCCAGTACTGCTAATGTGAGATCATTATGCATAACCTTAAATGTTAAAAGTATCAGTTTAGAATTCAAGTGGTCCTTGCTTCAAACCTCTAACAGCTAGTTAACACAAATTAGATAATCATTCTGAATCAGCCATTTCAATGCAATGTCAGGTGTGTGCGCAGAGAAGACAAGGATCGGAACTTCATAGAGATGATCAGGTTCTATGCCGACTGTCAGTCCCAGTTGTCTGCATACAGAACAAGCTAGGCAGCACAAATGTGCACTCAGGACTAACAGCCCATGAAACCCCATAGGGAGTGTTGAAACACCTGAAGTGAAACTAGGCTTTACCATTTCCTAGCAGATAACACGGGATCATAAAAAAAAAGTACAAAAGGTCTAAAGTACTAAAAGCATTAATTATCAGTTAAGTACATCAAACATACTGAATTCAAGCTTCCTTAAGGGCAGGGGTCAGAAATGTGGTGAGTTCTGTAGTTTTTAGCACAATGCCCTTGAAATTGTGGGTATAATGAGTTCCTGAGTATAAGAATTAATAATATGAGAAATTGCATTTGTATAATATACAAAATATATATTTGTATAGCACCATACAACAAAGTATTTTTCACATAATGAATTCATAACCCCAGGGGTAATCTACAACTTCCCCCCAAAATGTCAATCCTTTACACGAGAGAAAAAGATACAATATTTTTAATTTTTTTGAGCTCTTTAACATTAGCTGCAAATTAAGAAGTTCTTCTCAATTAGCATTATGGCTTAAAATGAAACACTGTCCAACTCTATTAGGTATCCAAGCAAGGGAACAAGCAAATGACTATATATGTCAATTAAAGCAATTACAGAACAGAAAGATGCTGGAATGAATATCCATCAAGTTAGTTTTAGAACACATATGCAGCATCAGAGTTCTGGAGGAAAAAAAAGGGCAAAAGTGCCCTATCTTGACTGAGCAGCACTATTAAATTCAGATGCAGGGTTCTATTTAGTTTGGACAGGTCCCAGCCACAGAACAAAGTCAGTCTGTCTTAGTACCATAACTGAATTCTACAAGTTAACAGCTTTTCATGAAAAGCTGCCATTTCAAAATGTCAATCAAATCTGAGCATAAGTGGGAACTCCTGCAGAAATAACCAGCTGCAGGTTTGAAAAACATTTTTCACTGAAAGTGGAAACACAAAAGATGTTTGAATGGGATCTCTTTTCATTCCTGTAACAGTAGACGGCCATTTTCACAACATCAAGGACAGAAAACAGAGGACAAAATTGCAAATAATGTCTTGAAAGGGCTATTTGCACGGGTGATGACTGATTCAAGTTACAAATGACAGAATCATTGACAAATTGGAGCTTATTAATATGAAATTGTTTGTTTCTCATTAAGTGATCATAGTCTCAGACTATTTTTAAAATTGAGCTTGAATTATTATGCTATACAGAACAAAATGTAGTCCAAAATCTTGACATTTATTTTTAACTTCCTTACAGAAACTGATGATGGTACACCACAACTGTACAGAGAGGAATCCACTAATTATGCTTTATGAGCATATAAAAAAGACATATTGTTGGACTTTACAGAAAACCAAAAATAAAAACAACATACTCTTATACTGTAACTTTCCTCCAAGAAAAAGTCCCTTGTAAGCAATTATACAATGAAGTGAGACTAAATGATAGAGTACTAAATTTGATGTACTGGGTAAGTTCTATGGTGTCACTTAGGGAGATGAACATCTGAAAAAAAGACTTCACGCCATCTGCCGCCATGCTTTAACTCCAGAAGCACAAAACAGCAACAAGAGTCATCAGAAAATAAGTCTGAACACTACCCCTTAATGATAAGAAAGTAGTGTAGCTCGTACATCCTCCGTTTATTCGTTCTTTCTTTTTTAACAACACACTTTGACAAATTGCCTTGTCATCTACCAGCAGCAATTAGAATTTAAGTTCACGGAAATAACTCAATACCGATGTAACTGTATAGCAGAGTTGATTTCAAGGTGTTCTTTACAGAAATAAAAGACATAAATCAAAACTGCAGTGTGAAAAGTACTATCTGCATTGTGAGATTTTATCAGAATTTTGGGAGCTCCCAAAGTTTAACCAGCTTTAATTATTTGAAAAACTTAAAGAGAACCTGTTGACCTCTGCTCTTACAAAGGTACTTCATAAAGTTTGATTCCTCTTCCCATGAACTTTCTGAATATCCCTTACATATTTATTATAGCCTATGTTAGTATAGAACATGAGGAAACGGATGTTTTTTAGAAATTAGACTCCTACCCTCAAATGCTTACATCTGTTCAAACTAAAAGGTATTATTTTTTTCTTGGTATTAGACAATTTGAGAAGTCAAGGATATTAGAATTTGTCTTTTTAAATTTTTAAAACAAATTTTTTTTTTGGAAATCTGGATTTTCATTCCTTTGTTGCCTCAAAAATGTGCCAAATTTAACCCAAATACAGATTTAATTTTATAGGTATATTGTTAATTAGACATAATTATCTCTTGGATAAGTAGTCATTGGTTTTATATACATTTATTGACTGGGGGATTTCTGTGCGGTTAACAATCAACAAGAGCAGAACCCCTTTATAAGTATCTATTAGTATCTATAATATTTATATATAACATGATTAAGCAAGGATTTAAGAAACCTCACTAATCTTCCTCAACCTTTCCCTAAAAGCCACAATCATGCTTACTTACGTACGAATTGCATTTTCTGCTACAAGGGAAAACATACTTCATCTTAATTTGAGCCAATAAATTAGTCTTAAATATATTTATTTCTAAACAAGGCATAGTTAAGTCTTAACACAATGGTGTCTTTTGCTTTACCTCAAGAACCTTTGGTCTAATCCTGTAGCATTTATAGATTGATCTTCCTGTGAGAACATCCAATATTTAGTTCTGAATGTTTTCAATTGCTGTGTTCAAACAGCTTTATAAGATTGTAGAGCTTGTTACAAAAAAAAAAGAAAAACAAAAACAAAAAACAAAAAAGGCTGTGGTAGAGAGCATGAACTGGTTACCAGTTGTCACCCAAAGCTAACAGCTGCTTTTATTGAGGAATTACAAATGCAAATAGTTTGTGTGGTATAAACTGTATACCAGGTTTTAGTTAGAATGTCTAAAGCGATCACACAAGGCATTCTTCTGCATTCCCTGTTTATGGGAATGAAATATGTAGTCATTTGAAGTCCACAATATGTATACTGTGTTTGTAATAACTGCAGATTTTACAAGCACATTATTCTTTCCATTAGGATTAAAACCTCACCGAATAGCAATTTGTGAAAGAATTCTAGCAGGGCCCCGAGCCCAGAACTCTGACCTCTGATGAGATGCTTGGCAGCAACAAACTCTAGGTCTAGGCAAAACATCTGGTTTGAGTTAGACTTCCTGAAAAAATAGCCCCTGTACTGGGGAAACTGGTATTCACCCAGCTTTGTATATATACTTTAACTGACTTCAACGCTGCTATAGAAAAAAGAAAAAAAAAGACTCTGCTACAATGCTTGTCAATCACGACCAACTCCTTGGTGGCCCCTACAGAGTTAAGCACCCTTATTAGCTAGAAGAGTCTATTTCAATATTCCTTATTTTTTCCATGTTACAGCATACATGAAGCACAATGTCAAAATAAACTTGTTTGTTACTAATAAGTATATTACTTTTAATCATTCTAGAGTAGGGGTTACCTGTTAAATTTAACTTTATTCTGTTTACATATATGGAGGGGGAAATTAAAAAATAATATGCTAAGATGTCAAGAAACTCGGCAAATAGCTAAACAAAACAAAACAAAACAAAAAAAACACCAGTTCGTAGGTAAAATTCCTTTCTTCTAAAAAATTACAAGCTTCTTAAAAATTACAAGCAGTGTTTAGCAGGAATAGAGTATCGGATTTTTTTTTTTTACCTTTCATTGCAAATTCAATAAAAATTACAATTTAAACACTATTTACCCATACATACGTGAGAAAATGCTCCACATTAACAAGCAAACACAAAACAACAATTCGGAGACAAGACACTAGTTAAAGGTTCTGCTTCATTTCATCTTTGGATAAGCAGCCTTAACACAACTTTGGCAATCCATCCACTGCAACTAACTAAACTACTGCATTTTGAAGCTATCAGGAGGCAACTATGAAATTAACTTCTTATTCTTTCACACACACACACACACACACACACACACACACACACACACACAACCAGGATTCCCATCTGGATGAAGATGGCCCAAAATTAGCGAATGGAGCTACAAAAGCAAAGGTACCTATCTAGGCGGATGGATGGTCTCTAAAGCCAAGGGTTACACTGGGGCCCTAACAGATGCACAGCATCAGGATAGTCCGATGTGGCGCTCACTACCTTGACTGTCATTTGACTGAGTTTTTTTTTTTTTTTCATTTGACTGAGTTTTGAGCTCAAGCAAAAATGTAATCCAACCAATTATGGTCAATGTGCAAGATCCAGATTGTGCAGAGGAGTGATCTGCAGCACCAGTCATTCCGAAGGACACAGCAGTTTGGTCAGCCTCAGGTAGGGAGGAACTGCCGTTATTTCTGTCCAAATAGCACTTCATCAAATCAGTACCTTTGTGAGTACAAGTAAAAACTCATTAAAATGTAGTCTTCTGAAAGAATCATATGGAATAGAGGGCAAATTAATGGCTGTACATTTATCTGTACAATACTACTGGGAGTACTCCAATGAAGAGTAAGATGTTATAAAATATCAACCTTGTTCTCCAATAGGTAACAGCAGTCTGCAAATCCCACTTTTATTCTTCTTTAGGGAGCAAGTGAGGCATAATTATGACTTCTCACACTCTGCTTGCAGATTAAAAGAAAAATCTTAGAAATCAAACTCAAGCCAAGCTCTGCCTGAAGTTCCTCAAAGTTCTCACAATGCACACATGCTTGCTTGCCTACTTAGCACAATTATTTCTAATGTTGGCCACAACCATGACTCAGCAAAATACAAATGTGGCACCATCTCAACAGCATACATTTCTCTTAATGAATATTCACATTTCTACCACAAAGTCTTGCTGTTTCTAAAATCAAGGAACGTGAATCACGGAAAATTTTTTTACTTCTCCAAACTTTGTGTCTTGAATTTCTATTTCTTCCACATTTGAACAGAGTTCTCATTTGGCAGTTTAGAGTAAATATCATTCAGCACCTCTTTTCTCCACACTCCTGAAACTTCATTTTGTATACATAGAGCACACAGAACCACTCCACACTTCAAAGCTCAACGAAAAATTAAATATTTTTCTAAAAAGTATTTATTTTGACATGAAATAAGAATTAATATAAATTCCTTTCCTTTGAATTTTTTGAGAGACTAGCTTATGAAATTAAATGGAGGTTAATAAAAGTAAGTTTCTGTAAAGTCTCATTTACATTTTCCACTTTAAAATAAGAATCCTGTTTGGGGTCATTTGAAAAACAACGCCGAGACATTTTTTAAAGCTGTGGAAGGATGCATGTAGCATTGGCACATGCATATTCAGGTGGAATCGTGCAGCACATGCATGGTGGTAGATTCAGGGATAAAATTTTTAGAATGTATCATTGCCTGTGATGCCTAGGTAAATTATTTTTGAAAGACTGATTTTTCTAAATCTGTATAATAATCCATATTGGAGTGAATACATAAACCTAACTGTACAAGACTTGATTTACACAGTTTTTTCGTTTTATTAGATGAGGGTACAGAAAAGGGCTGTTATCCTAATTCTGAAGGCCACAATGGCAGGGGAAACCCCCTCAGGCACATGCCTGACATCCTCCTATGGCAAGAACAGCATCAGTGTCTGCCAAACACACATGCAGAATGGACATGCTTAAATCCTGTGAGTACACATCAAACCAACTGCATGTAACAATGAAGAGTAACAAACAAATGACAGAGGTGATCTTGTGTTCTGCTAGTGCTTTTACACAGGAATTAAACAGCCAATTTTCTTTCCAAAAGACACAGAGTATGTCACTGCCAGCCTTGTGCACTGCTGAACGCTAAGGCCACAAAGGCACATTTATAAAATAAGCCCTCACTTGTTAAAGCTGTAACATTGCCACCATCACTAGAGTTTCACCTTCGTGACTTAAATAAATATAAACAAAGTAATAAACACTATATGTTTTATAGAGTTCTATGAACCAAGAAACAAGATCACCTTCCTAAATAACCTCTTGGCAAAGGCAAAAGCTAAATTTGGTATGCTCATATTTTCTGAGTTCCCAGAATATAAGAAGCAGTGGGGGAGACCTAAGTTCTTTAACTGAAAGATTTGTGCTTGTTTCTTCCACACTGACCTTTCTGTAAAGTAATGGGGGTGGGAGAGCATCAAGCAGAAAAGATTGAAAGAATGAGAGAAGGGTAATTAATATAATAAAAACATTTTGGCATTGAAGAGACACCTTTCGTAGTCCAGATTTTACAATGATCTTGATGAAAATCTACTGACTGAGGTTGGAGATTAGAAGTAAGCTCTATAAGAATCAGACAAGGCGATCTCTTTCCTGTCCCAGAAGGTCAAACAGTCCAGCAAGTAAGTTATGCACTTTAATTTCCTATCAGTCACGTAATGTTAAAACTCTCCGAGCTACTGCTATCAGATGGCTGTCATGCAAAATGTTTATTTAGAATTGAAAGATGGAAATATTAATAGCGAGTGTCAGGTGAACAACTTTCTAAGAACATGCTGCTCCAGACCTGTTAACATCCTAATGGAGATCTTGTGAAGTTTGAATATAATTTTCGAGTCATCACCTGGATGACATCAATAACAACAACACTTATTTTAAATAACCCCAAATTATGTACAGTAAAGTAAATTTTAATTTGTTTTCATTTAAGGTCTTCTAAAATTGAGGCCAGTGTGCTGAAGAAAAATATTAAACTATCTATAACCTTGTGTCAACATATGATGCTACTGGGAATGGTAAGTGAATTAATTTTCCAAGGAAAATTAATTACTTATGACTTACAGTTGTAAAAGCAAACAACGTAACTCTGGATTAGGGCACATTTAATTTCTGTTTGTAGTAGCGATTAAATTAATTTCATATAATTTGTGGTATGTAATGGAAAGCAGAACAAAAATGAAATTCTAGACAATGACTGACAAAGAAAAATGTACATGGCGATCAAGCTGATCCAAAAATAAAGGTCATGGATATTAATCACCTGATAATAAACCAGTGTTTAAAAGTTTTCTGTAAAACTAGATTTTAGCATAGTTTGAGAAAGCATTACTGAATGAAAACTTCTAACAGAAAACCAAAATAGAAGGCTGTAATAACAGCAGGCAACATTAACTAATATCCTCTCCCATCAAAATTCCAGTAGAGTACAGATTTGCACATTTGCAATGTACAAATGACTACTTTTTAGACATATAGATTGAGAAGCTAAAGTTAAACATAACCATTAAATGACTTAGGGCTGAAGTTCTTCATATTAAACTGCATTTTCTTTCCAACACCCAGACAGTAAAGCACTTTTAGAACAGATCTTCTGTGATTCATCTGCCTGAACTATCCACCTGAGCACTACTGACACGACAGAACTCGGCTAACAGACATCTACGAATAAACACACAGCTGCACGTATGAAAGTAACCACCTTTACACTCCATTACATCCCAACTGCTCCAATTAAACCAGGCATAATCTCTTAATTTTGGATTGCAATTTCATGGTATGGCTAATGTTTAAAAATAAAGAGTGAAATCTTGCCCTGATATTAAGAGTAACTAGTAGTTTAAAATAGCTATGAAATGTCATTCTAACAGCATAGCTTAAAAGAAAAAAAAAGAAAAATCCTCACAAAAGAATGTCATATTCTCATAATAACCTCTAAGCACTCACTGTCACGAGTCACCTGCTGAAATCTGATAGTCTGCCTCTTGCTAATATTGGGGATCATTTGGCTAGGAGAGAGGAAGAATACTGACAAATAGTTTAAAAGAAAATTATTTGAGACTTATGATTCACAGAAAAAAGCAGACATGACTTCAGATGGAAGAGATTGTGTGAACACAATATACATGGAAAAATTATACTTACAAAAGGTTTTTCATTAGAATGTGACTTCTTATAAATTTTAAAGTAAAATATTCCCTTTAGTCATACAAAGGCACTTACTAGACATATACTACTCTCTCTCTTAAAATACATATTTATATAGAGAAAAACTGCTTGTAGGCTGCCTCTGAGATCAAAGAAAGAAAATTATTAAGAATATTCTAAAGTCCATTGTCATTTTATACCTATAAAACCAAGAAGAAACTGCGATATTACTTTGGAGTTTATGAAAGTAAGAATTCCTGGCATTGTTGTCTTTTAACGATTTTTCAGAAGTAACTTGGCACTGTGAAAAGGAAAATTAAGGGCAGAAACTTCTCCAGTCCTGCAGAACCCATGACTCAAGATGATTAAAAGACGTTTCTGCTGTGTTTTGAAGAGTTAAAGTTAAATGAAGCAACAGACAAGCCCTACCTTTGTAGCTTGTATGCCTAAAACACAGGGTTACCCCTATTTCAAAAAGGGCCTTACTCAGCTTGTTCCAGGTTCAAAGGGTCTGTTTATAAAACGGTTTAGATAAGTCTCTTTAGAGTAAGGGCCTACTCAGCCTTTTCCCCCCAGCTAGTAAAGCAACCCAGGAGGCTGAGTCGTCACTGGGGAGTTTTCAGAACTCAACTAGACTTCCTTTCATTTTGGCTACAACATTAAAATAGTATTTCAAGAAAAAAGGACAAAAGACAAGCAAGCCATCCTGTCCTGGCTGAGCACAAAGTCCATCTCGTGTTACTACAGTCGCGACAACACAAAACAGACTGGCAATCGCTTCTTTGAGGCTAGTTGTGGTGTTCCTCCCTCTGCAGCTCACACGAAACACCCTCGGCATCCCCTTCCACTTGAAATGAATTTTAGGAGTTTCTTTAGGCATCTTTCTTTTATTATAATCGCATTCATATTTCAGTAGAATAACTGCAGGGGAATCACTAATTTTTTATCTAAACTATGACGTTTGGCAAACATTAGATAACCAAATACAAATCTGCAACAAGTCTCAAATACTAAAGAGTTAGTAATTACATGATGAGAAACAGCTTGATTACGGAAGCGGCGAGGTAGGCTGTCAGCAAACAAGCAGCTGCTTCTTGTTCCAGCTCATAAGCAGATCGAGCGTCCCAACAAGCTAAGGACTTTGCTTCTGTTGTTGCTGCCATGTTTGTTTTTAACTGCTTTACTCTTTCCCACTCCCACCCCCAAAATGCTGGGTCCATTTAAACACTACATGCAAACCACAACACAGGAATCAGATATGCAGGGAAATCAAGTTAAAACACTACTGACTTACAGAAAAAGCTTTGCAGTTAATAACTAACAGGTTCAAAGTGTACTTTCCAATTCAACTTCAAATGCCCATCTTCCCCTGTGCAACACGTTCTGTCATGACTATTTCTAAGAGGGAGCTCAGGCACTGGGCCTCCACTTCCTCATTCCAGAATTATGACCACCGTTGCGCTGTCACTCCTGTCTTTTGTTCTGGAAGTTTTCCCCACAGCTTCCTGGGTCCTCCGGTTTAGCAGAAGGAAATGAAATTGCTTGTAGCTACCAGTGCCAGTGCAAACCAAATGACCCTGAAGATCCCCTGTAACTGAAATTATGCGATTCTATGACTACTCGATAAGCTTACCATGATGAGTAAACAACAGGAGTAAACATGTCCTTACCACTGAAAGTTAAAAACCAGCCATTAAAGCAAACAGAAATCATTTACAAGACGGTCTCATCAGGTGAAATCAGATCACTTTCACCCCCGTATCTACAAGCAGTTTCATGTCTTTTTTTCCCCCCTTTAACATTCCCTCAGAAAGAATATATATAGTCTCATTTTACTTGCCAATAAGCATGAGGAAATAAAATGATTCTCCCAAGATGACACAGCGAACAACAGGGACACCAAGGCAGGAGGATCTCCTTTGGGCCTAGAGGGTGTGTTCTTCCTACTGAGGCACACTAAGGTGAGCATGCCAGTCACAGTGCTGATCTAAGTCGGGTTTCATGCAGCCTTCCTGTTCACTGAGCTTTACTTCTCAGGAAAATTTTGATTAAACACATCCTGAATTGCAACTATTCAACTGCAATAATGGGCACAGGTGAGGTCAATGAGCAGCATGTGTCCTACATGTGATTCACCAAATATTTGGCTCTGGAATCCGAATTTCCTTTTACCAATAATTCTAAGCATAACATCTCTTCTTAACAAGCTACCCTCTGCATCACTGTCAACTACAATCTTCTCATTATTTAAAATCATGCCCGTAGCATCCGACAGAGTGGGCTGAATGACTTCCATGTTTTGCTACCAGTACTGGGTCTATGTTCACTTAATGTTAACTTTGGTTGCATGCCCATAATCTCGTATTTTTGAAAATTCAATAATTTGCTTTTGTTTGTCAACACATATGTGAGTAGGCTTCAAGCGGAAAATGAGGGTTGAATCATTTTTTTAGATGCCTGGTTGTACTTCACACCCCAGGAAGGGGCCCTACATGAGGGGCTTGTGAGCAAACTGTCTCCTCTAACTGCAGGATATAGGAGACTGAAGGAGACAAGGCGAGAGACACAGAAGCATACAAAGCAGAAGGAAAGGCAACAAAGCCAAGCAGGATGATGAGTGTATTTGGAACTTAGACACTTTTCTTGGCCACACATTAAAAAGTAACTGCTGTGGAATTGTCCATTGGTTTGCGTGCGAATTTCAAAGAAAGGAAGAGGACCAGACTTTTCAAATCCTACTCTCAAGAATAATTTTTAATTCTCAATCTTTTACTGTTATAAAGACAAGACCACTTTTGGCAAATTAAGTGCTACCTCACAAAGTACAGTGGCAAGGATTTCTCTTGGAATACCTGAAACACAGTGTTACTCCACCAGTGAGCATATCAACAAGTGTGAGAAATCCACCAAGATCACTAACATGAAGCTTCGCCTACATGCCCATTTCCGTTTAGAATTAAATTTCTACCTCATCTGGGACTGTGGATGATCGTTACCAGTCACCACATGGCTGAGGCAGTCTCCAAGTGGTCATGCTGTCACCATGGTGACTGAACCAGAGCAGGCTGTTGCTCCCTCCCAACCTACCCTGCACACAGAAACCACAGGTCTGGACCTCCCCTCTGCACACTGCCTTTGAACTACACAAATGTTTGTCGTGGCCTTTGCCAGTTCACCCTGGGAGGTGCTATGAAGGAATGACACAAATTTCAGAGTAAACTTAGTGCTCCTTTCCAAAGCAGTACAGATAACACATAAAATTGTTATCTTGACTTCCATAAAGCCATGATGTTCCAGACACAAAAATGTCTTAATTAATTGTTGCCACTTACAGTTACACTCATTGCCAAGTCTTTCAGTTTATCATGGTTGGTACCGGGCACATCTGGAAGACGAAGGGCTTTTTCAGTAGTTCTGGGAAGATGACCAATTTCTACTTTCTCTAGGCAAGTTCACATCTTCAGAGGATGATCCATGGCTCAGCTCCAAGGAAAATAACCCTCCTGATTTTTGCAAAGGCTGTTTATGAGTATACAATAATTGCTTTACACAGACTACAAGCCTGTTAAGATGGTCAAGTCCTCTTACAATCCCGCTCTACAGAGTGTGCAGTTTCACGTGGCAGTATATGCTCATCTTGCCCATAACCGACCCTTACTGCGAAACGAATGCATGACAGAGATTCTCCTGCAGAATGACCTTTTTATTCACTCTAGGATCTGTCCAGACACCCTAAAAAAGGAGGAACGACCTCATTTTTCCTTAACTGCTCTCTGACTCCAGACATTCACCCTGTTTCACTGAGGGTTAAGAATGTTAATTTAGTCTATGGAGTTATATTCTGAGGTGTATATGGATGCTACTTAGACACTTAAGGATTTTACTCACTACTCTGATGCCCAAACACATGGATCTTCAACTTAATTTTTTCCACTGATCTTGCTGGCAAAGACTGTTTACATCACTGACACTCAGTAAATCAACCACCTTAAGAAGGGAAAAATTTCAAGTTTAGAGTTGAGACATTGGTAAAGATGTCACGTATCACATCACTATATCCAATTCCCAGCTCTGTTCCTCATTTCAGCTTTCTACTAATGCATACTATATGACACAGCAGTGATAGCTCAAGTGATTTGAGTACCTACCACCCACAGGAGACTTAGCTGAGGTTTCTGGCTTCCAGGTCAGCCTGGCCCGGTACCAGACATTGCAGGTATTTGACAGAGTGAGTCCGTGGTTCAGAGCTGTCTGTTCCTCTGTTTCTCTCTCTCCCCACCTGTCTCTGTTCCTCAAATAACAAAACTTAAAAACAAAAATTTTTAATTTCAAGTTTGAAATTAGGCAAAAACATTACAGAAAAAAAGGAATCATTTTATAGACAGAACTCGTTGTCTGGTGTTGAAAGTTAAAGTCCACAAATCAAAAAGCAGTCATTTCTAAAGAGCAAGGCTTTTCCACTGCACTCTCAGTGAATCACGCTGTGGTTAGTTGAAAGTGCTTGTTCACATAATAAATTAACCACCTCATTTCCTTCATCACCAAAATATACATAGCACCCCCATACAGATTTGTTTTAATAAAAGTAATAAAGCAAGCCCAGAGGTTATGGCTGTTATGACATAATCACACCTCTGAGACTTAAAAACACTCACTTGCACATCATGCCTCAAAAAGGTTTTGCAAGCCCCCTCCAACAAAACCTAACTGTACTCATACCTTCTGGTCCCATTTATTTCAAATAAATAATGAAACAAAAGCTTTGCATACATCAGGAGAAAATTATCCCATTCAATTATATATTTGAGAAAAACACAGTTTTTCGTAACACAGTACAATAAAATGTTTGGGTACTCTGATCTAGACTATTAAAGAAAATACAACGCCAGAGTGAACAGGGTACTAGTTGAGTTGCATCCCCAAAGAAAGATACTTTCTAAAATCAGGTGTTCAAAACCACCAGCCATAACATGCCTTTTTTTCTTCGTTGTATACAAATCCAGAAAATTAAGTTTTATTATCTGGTAATGATATTAAACTATTGAGAATAACCAAAGCAGGGGACGGGGAAACTCTATTGTCAATATAATTTTTCCTCAGCACAGACTCTCCCCGCTCTGGCCCCCAAATTCTTTTCTATGATCACCAGAAAGAAGGACACTGCAATATTACCATCTACAGCACAAGACAGGCTTGGTGGGGAAACGTGCCATGCGTGAGCTGGCACTGTGACTTGAGCAGGCTGGTCTTCCTGTTGCTGTACCACCTTACAGTCACTTTGCAGGCAGGGATCGTTGCTCACCTCAACTCTCTAACCTTACAGTCCTTTCTGCAGGGTCATGCCATCACTGTGATGGCGGTATCTTACTCTTGAGAGTGTAATGCAATCTTAGAAGTAATTAAATATACCTGTACCTTTTCAGAAGTCTATGAGCAACACCTCTCCCCACACACATGCATATAAGGGAGTGAGTCAATCAACACTCTGGAACAACTGCAGAGATTCAGTTCTCCTAGTATTTTTACATTTTAGTACAGTCTTGTAGTACTTGGGTTTTCAACAATTTTTTTTCCAATAGTGAATATTATTTAATGTTAGTAAAAAAAAAATAACAAGACTCTATCAATATGCTAAAGTATAATCCACATTTAATTACAGCCAAAAAATTCACCAAAACAGAAAGAGTACCAGAATTAAAACCTTTGAGTAATTTTACTCCATCCTTGGTAGTTAGCAGACTTTCTATGCAGAATCTGAAATCTAACCAGTACACAAACAATAACCTTACTGTTCAGTAACAAAGATTAGATTAGCAAGAACACTCATAAACTTTCATTTTGACAGTTAACTTCTCTTTTTATTTAGACAACTAATTAGGGAATATAATTATGCCATATTCGTTATATATTTTTAGAAATGTGGATTTTCTGATTTGGTCACAACTGAAGAAAATTCCTCTATAAGTACTCCTTCTCACCTGTCCAGATAAGAACTATTTCTACAGAGAACAGAGGAGACACTGTACAGATAAGAAATGAAGAGAAGTGTGTGGATTAAGGAACTCTAGTTGTTCGTAAATAACAATCTCCCAACTCTCGCTTCTCGTTAGGTTTTTCATTTGATGTTTCACCACACAGAGAATCAGCAAGCACTGTTTACTTTTCAATGCCTAACTTCAATTAAAATTCAGCACAGGAAAACAGTGTGCTATGGAATCTTTTGAAAACACATTTCATGCTCTGAGATGACTGGCTGAATGGCACACGGGTACAGTAAGGAAGTAACAGTCTTCTAAAAGACCGATCAGGAAAGAGCCCGTCAAGACTACACAAGGCATTGTTATAAAGAACAGTAAAAATATGTATGGCATTGGTTATTCTGGTCAGAAAGTTGCATTTGAGCCATGTATCAAATCCTCCACCAGGCCAGTCATTCATAATAAGCTCATCTCCAAATAGGAAGTTCCTACTGGGACAAAATACTGAGATACAAAATTAGAGACTGATTCAAGCATTTGTAAATGAGACAAAACGTATTCAAATTACTTAGGTCTTAACATATGTTTCTGAAAAAGAATATGCCAAATACAGTAAGAAAATAAAAGAAGAAAATAGGCTATTTATGAAACAGTAAAGTCATTTTACCAGCATCTTTAAACCTTTAATAGAACTGTTTTCAAGTATCAATGCTATATGTTAATAAGAAAATGGTATGTTTAAAGTTATATAAAAGAATATATTACATACAAAAGGTCTTCAAAAGTGCATGGAAAAATATATTAAAAATATATATATGATGAGAAGAGTATGCATGATTTCAAATTTATTGTACCAAAATAAACATATTTAAATTTCACTTTCCACACTTTTCGAAGTGTCCTTGTGTATATAAGAATGATTACATATGTTCGCATTTATGTGCACATGTATGTATATATACACAAGCCAAATTTTTGATTAGAAATGTTCCAAACTGCAGGAAGCGACCCCTATCTGGCCAAAGAACTGAACAAATTTCTTTTCACTTGAACGTAAAGAACTTAAAACTTAAAGGACCCAAGTGTAAGAGTAAAGGAAGACTGGAAAGGAAAACAAGGTATTTAAGGTATTTTACCTTAAATGAGTTTAATTAAAAAGCAATACTATAGCCAAAAGTATGGGTTTACCCAACAAATTATTTGAAGCAACAAGCCACAAAACTTAATGATGTGTTCGTAACAGAACAAATACAATAAAGATCAACTATATTGATACTCTAACATTCATTCATTCAGCAAAATTGGAACATATACCATGTGCCAGGTCCTGGGAGTATACAAAAGGAAACAGCCTGCTTTCTTACAAGGGTTTATATTGTATTAGAGGAAAGAGACAATGAACAAATACTGTGATTCCAGAAATGTATAAACTAGCTGTTCATTTTGGAAGGTGGGGGGACACAGCATAAACAGTAGGCTTCTACTTCTTACAAAAAATAAAAATTAACAGGAAGAGGACCACCCCTCACAGCCCTGCCACCCTCCACCACTGGAGTCTTTCTTTTGAGGTCTTCTGCAGACCTTCTGGAGATGCCATCTCTCCTCCAAGCACCAAGCTTATTCCATTTCCAGAATGTTACATTTCTCCTTCTTTATTTCTACCTCCTCCAACAGATGTGGATACAAAGCCATTTAAATCCTGGTCTCCTTGAGAAAAATAAAAAAAAGACTCCCTTCTGGAACAATCTATACATATGTGTCTGTTTTTAAGTGTTCACTTTTCTTTTATTCTTATATTTCTTTTTATCCCATTTCTACTTCTACCATTTCAGTGGGCACATTTTACATAATTTTATGTACTTCCCTTTATTTTTGTAGTATTCCACAATATTGATTTTTTTTAAAGGGCTTATTGTATTTATTTGAAAGGTAAAATTGTGGGAAGGATGGGGGAGATTGAGAGATTTTCCATCCACTGGTTTATTCCCATATGGCCACAAAGGCCAGAGCTGTGTTGGCCTGAAGACAGAAGCCAGGAGCTTCTTCCAGGTCTCCCATGTGCATGCAGGGACCCAAGCACCTGAGCCATCCTCTGTTGTGTTCCCAAGCATATTTAGCAGAGAGCTAGATCAGAGATGGAGGAGCCAGGATTCGAACCTGTGCCCAAATGGACTGCTGCAGCCACAGGAGGCGGTTTAACATGATATATCACAGCACAGGTTCCACACATGTTGATTTTCGCTTCTTCAAACTCTCTTAGACATTGGCATGTCCTGCTGATTTCCAACTCAAGATCAATTGAAACAGAATCTGTGTTTTATCAAGACCACGAAGGGGTTTTAATAGCGATTCTCAAACCAACACAAAGTAGATTAGGAAGCAATGTTCCCAGAATACCTAATCATGCAAGTCTGAGGAAACGGTGCAAGGATTTACATTTCTAGGGGCTGTTGTGGCTCAGTGCATTAAACCACAATCCGAAGGGGGTTTTCATTATGATTTTAGTTTGTATTTTCCCTATTACTGGTGGGAGTGTTATTTTCCCTCTTAATTTAGTGGTGTTTTGTGTCTTCTCTGCTGTGAATTACTTACTCATACCCTATGTCTACTTTTTTTTCTTTCTGTTGAGTTCTCTCTATTTGTAGGAGATGGTTATATATTTTGGATTACTTACACGTTATATGTTGTAAATCCCTTCCTCCTGTCTGTGGATTGTGTAAATTATTTCTGATTCTAAAGTAACAGAAGTAAACCTTTTCCTTTCTTTATGTCTCCTGTTTCATTCCCTAAATGTCTGCAATGGCTGGGAATGGGTCAGGCCAAATCTAGGAGCTGAGAACCGAACGCAGGTCTCCATGTGGGTGGCAGGAACCCAACTACTTGAGCTATAACTGCAAGGGGGATTAGTAGTGAACTACCAACATGGGGACGACCAGGGGTTACCATAAGGAGCAAGACTTGGATATCAAATCCAGGGACTCCAATGTGGGACTCGGGCATCTTAACCAGAATTCTAACTACTAGGCTAAATACCAACCTCTATGGTCACATTTTAACACCATATGTAGATTTTTCCAATCATCATGATAATTTAAAGAGAAAATTCCTTAAGGTTACAGTAATAAGGACTTTGTGCTGATGTATGCGAACTGGAAGGTGAACCTGAATAAAAACTGAAATGGATCTAGTTTCACTCCCAAGGTCAATGATGTGCAAAGAGTAAGCAAACAAAAGATGAAGGAAATTAAATATGCCATTATTAATAATTTAAAGTATTATTGGTAAAAGGTCCTTGAAATCATACTAACACACCACACTTCTTTTAAGATGAGTACTGAGGCTGCAATAGGGTACATACATACATGCATATGACTTACTCCACTGTTGGTGACTTCTAAGAATCTGAACACTAACATTTCAATGAAGGAAACATAATTCATTGTGAAGGCAAAAAATATCCAGAATAGGAAACTTAAAACTTGAAATTAAAAGAATAATTGGCAAATTCTATTAATGAGTTTGGTTCACGCTCCTAGCCACAGTTAATTACTTGTTTCCATTCAGTCGGATCTCTGCATTGTCAGAGATGCATGAAATGCAAGGCTAAGTTTGAATTTCACTCTTAATACTCTGTAAACCAGAGACTCAGGCACAGCCTGTTCTCCTGAGGAGTAAGATTACAAAATGATTTTGGCAGGGAATTCCCCTATGTGAATAATGCCTCAGTTTTAGAATAGTTTCCTGTTTCACCTTTGTGTTTTCTCTGTTTGAAAATATTACTTTAGGATCAGGACAAAAATGTAAACAAAAGTTAGGTAAGAGACTAGCCATAAGACAGACCATCCCTGTGTCCCACTTTACAGTGACAAACAATCTTAGAGATGAGAAGATTTTAATCCTTTACATTATTCACTAAAAAATTTTAGCAAGCAATATAAACATGAAGTATGTTATATTTTACAAGCCTAAACCAATACTAAAACTAATAATCTCTGAATTTTGAATAAAACCATCTTTCAGACGTTTATGTCTAAGCTGAAGAGTTGTTCTTATGCTTCTTTTGAGCCAGAACTGATCTCACACAGGGGGTGGTGAAATAAAATGCTAATTCTCATCTCTGAGGTTTTACCATGAACCTTTTCAGCTAGGAAGATGATTTTCCTTGCCCAGTGACTCCTCACTCTCCACGATAATGAGGAATAAAGATGGCCTGGATATAAAAGCCACTACACATTCCCAAAACTTATTTTGGATAACCATTTTATTCTTTGCTTCAACAAATGATCTAACAGAGAGGCACCAAAGGAACGAAGAGGTTGTTCTGAGTCTTTCCCACGTTACTGCTTATGCTCATTACCGAATGGAGGTGTTAATGAGCATAGGTGTCTAAAACACAGCCCAAAGAAGAAATAAATATAAGTAAATCCAACTGATTTAAGCTGTGCTTTTAAGGTATGACAAGGCCAAGTGAAACCACCATTCCCATGTCCCACAGAACTCAAACCAGCCAACCCCTGCCTCATCCTGCCCTCACCCTAGAGTGTTATTTTGGGAGTAACACCAAGCCACTTTCCAGCAAAGTCTTTAGGGTTCAGTTAGGGATATGTTGTCCTTCGACCACACTGGCTGCTTCTCTCTCCAGAAATAATGACAGACATGTGTTTTTAAAATCAACTCTCCCCTTTCTCTAAGACAAGGACTGGAGTGCTGCCTTTAGCATTTTAGCTGTTATTAAACTGAAAGTATTTTAGTTTCTATTGAATTGATATTATTATTGTAGCTTCTATTATTTCATCTATTAAGCATTCCTTCTTTGAATAGCTTTTATTCTTTAAATCAGCAATGCTTGTCCATTACGCTTATCTTCACTCACAATGAAAGTATCAAATTTATACCAAAAGCACCTAGAAGATCCTGTTAAAAAAGAAATTCAGTCCCACTGTGGTTGCACTGGAATTCCAAGGTATCAAGGCTTAAAATTAAGTAGTCAACTGTTTGAGACATAAAATGGGTACACATTTTACAGGAATTTTTCTTAGTGTATATTCACTATAGAAAGTTTGGAAGGATAGTAAAAAAGACAATAAAATTCCGCCAATTACATCAAGTAAAGATATACAGATGAGGCACTGGCCACATTTTCTTTTCTTCACGTTTTCTGTATACTCATATATAAAAGCAAAATTAGTTTTACCGTGCATCAGAAAGTTTGTGGCAATTTAAAAATACTATAACAATTTCTCATGTTGCCAAAATCTTGGATGCCTGAGTTTATAATGGTTAATATTTCAACTGATGGGTAGTCTATAACTTTCTATTGAAGATGCTTTTATAATTTTGCTATTGCAGCTTATGTATAAAGTTTACCCGATTTATACTTTTACCTGCAACATATATGAATGCTCATTTTATTCCTTCCTCATCTGCACAGATTTTTCATTTTATCATAATTTTACTGAAATGTTAGACTGAACTAACAATTGGTTGGAGTTTAAGAGAAACTTGTATTTGATAAATTGTATAGGTTCTCTAAAAATTACATGTAAATGTTTTATATGAATCAACATACAAATTCATACAAATCAACAAGAAAAAAGTTAATACTAAAATGTTCATATTCATATACAATTGTGGCCAATAATTTTCCCAATTCATCATCTGGTCTTAAATTTACCTGCTAAAAAAATAATGATACAAAAAATTCATTCCGAGTACAAATCCAAGGGGAATGGACATAAGCAACATTAAAACCTGCACATGATTATTCAAAGTAGTATTATTTATTTATAACAGTTACAAAATAGAACTAACCTACATGTATTAAATTGGTGAATGGATAAACACAATGTGATATATGTGTGTGTATACATACATGTATAGGATATGTATGTGTGCATAAAAGCTATACACATAAAAATGGAATACTATTTGATCATTTTTAAAAAATAAATTACTGATATATGCTACAATATGAACCAACATTGAAAGAAAGCATAGAAGTGAATCACACAAGACCATATACTATATCATTTTGGGTATATGAAATGTTAAGAGAAAAGCAGATTAGAGGTTGCCTTGAGATGCGGAAGGAAAGGAGGAAGTGACTGCTAACAGGATGATAAAGATTTTAACAATTATGAGTGAACTGTAGAACATGTGATTACATCTCAATAAAGTTATTATAATGCTCTATTAATAATGCTCTATTAATGCAAAAAAAGGATTACTTGTCGTAATGCTCAAATGTCCAGAGAAGATGGTTATACAGTATATTTCTTGACGCTAGATTGATAATACAGGATACTTAAGCATACATATTTTTTGGGAAACAATTTTTATTACTATAAAATAATCATTCCTTGATATACTTAGTGCATTTTTCCCTAAATTCTATTTTGTAAGATATTAACATGGCAACAGATGACTTTTTCATTCACACGAACATTTTCCCCCAAACTGTTAGTATTAATGCTGTATATTTTCTTTAGAAGCAACCTTATACATATATAGCTTAGAACTCTATTTTACTTTATGATGTCCAAAGTTCTATTACTACAGGAATTTAACTCATACACTATTCTTTACACTTCTTGCTGTTTACCTATACTATGTCTTTTTTATGTACTATATTTCCTCATTATCTTTACTCAGCTTTTGTTTGGAAGGATAATAATGCTTTATATTAAATCACTGTGGTGGTTCCTCCATATATTCCAGTTATTCTTCACAAATTCTATAATCAATTTATATCTAAATTCTTTTCCTGAAAAAAAAAAATCTTAGTATTTTACCTCCTCTTCTACTGTCCCATGCTGATATGATCTGATCTGGACAATCACAGGTAGAGAACAATGCTAATTTGAAAACTAGAAATTTGAAATAATTCAGAATTGGAAGCTTTTTGAGGAGGGAAACCTCCCATTAGAGGAAAAATTTCACATTCTAAAATTTTGTTTCATGTACAGTACTACTGCAATACTGTATAAAATTACCTACAAGCTACTTGCACAAGGTGTATAAAAAATGAATTTTGTGTTTACATTTGGGTCTCAGTCCCACAATATCTCAGTATGTATGAACAAATATTTCAAAATTTGGGGTATGTGTTCAAAGATCAATAGGCATTGCACAGCAAGTACTACGTTTTTTGCAACTTCTGCACCCACACCAAAGAGTCTGGGCTCAAGGCCCAAGTCTCAGCTTCCTGGCAATGAACACTCCAAGCAGCAGCAGGTGTGGTAGCAGCTGTTGGTTCCTGTCCTCCACATGGGAGACACAAACTGAGTTCCCAGCTTCTGGCATCAGCCCAGAACCAGTTATTATGAGTTTTGGGGGCAATGAACCAGCTGAGGGGAGATCTCTCTATGTGTGTTTTACTATCAAACAAATACTTTTAAACATATATTTAATGATTTAAATATTAGCAGTATACAGTTAAAAATGTGAGACTTGAGGGTGACACTTGGCTATGTCCATACATATGTCTGTTTCAATGGTGTCGCTGTTTCACGTGTCTTTCCCTTGTTTGGATGCACCCCTCCCTTTTCTGGCTGGAATACTTCTGTAAGTTCTTTCAAAGAAAGCCTAACATTCACAGAGGATGAATTATAGCATGTTTAAAAACACTTTTTGCTTTCCTTTCACACTGAATTGATGGTTGGCTTGATTATAGAATTATGATTTCAAAATTACAAGTTCAAAAAAATTTTCCTACAACTTTAAAACTACTGCGTTAATACTGCCTATTACTTATTTTTCAATAATATCACTGAGGTCAATCTGATGCTTTCCTTTGTAGATGAACTATGTTTGCTTAATGTTTACTTTCAGTCAATTCTTCCTTATTACTGGTATTCTAAATTTTCATAGGATTTTTCAATGCAGGTCTTTTAGGTTATTCTTTTATTCATCATTTATTAGAAGTTTTCAAGAGATCTGTCTTCAGTTTGGGGAATTTTGCTTTTATTATTAGTAATTATACCTTCCCTCCATTTTCTTAATTTGAATTCATATCTTATACAGTCAATGTTTTTTACCATCACTTTAAAATTCTAAGATAATTAAACAGTTTAACTTCCTTCTGCCATGTTAACTTTTATAAATACAAAATCTCTTTTCTGTGACTATTAATTTCTCTAATAAAAATCTACTGCCAATTCATTATTTCATTACTTTTGTTAAGTTTGGTGCCTCATCTTGGGGAGGGTGTAGGTTTTCTTCAAATGTGAAATGGTTCTGGACAGTAAGACCATTTCAGAATTGCCATGTATCTATCTAAGCTGTTTCTGCTCTGGCCTTCAGTGAAAATGCAGGCACGCCTGTTAGGTGTCAAATGCATGTCAGGAATTTTTCTGCTCAGGATGGGGCTCCTTGAACTTCTTGGCAATCCAAAGCCTCTTGAGGCTTCTCCCAGTCTTGCTGGGCAGATAAAACTAGTGTTGCAGCTAGGATTTAGGCTATGTTAAGGAAGCAGTTACAAAGGACCTGGCTAGTTTATACACATCTCCTTTTGCATTACTTGAACCTGATTCTGGTTTGACTTACCTGAAAATACATCTGCTTCATGAACATTACTGATCTGTAAATGTTGCCAAGTTTTACTTGCACCAAATTTTAATTTCTCTGTGGTTGTGGTTCTCATATTTGTTACTCTTTAGGAATTCCTGATATTTCTACTCACTGATGGGAACCATTTTCCAAGCGTATTTTCCACACATTAATATAAATTTGTTTCTACTTAGGTACAAACATACATGACACTTTTTCTATTATCTCATGGAATTCAGGGTTCTGGATATGCTACCATGGTGGTAATATAGATAAGATTATCATGAGCTCAGTACTATTTTAATTATTTTCTATTTCACTCTCTGCTAAGCAATGTGCTTTCCAATGTTAATACAGTTGTTTCCCATCATCTCAGACTTGTAGAGCCAACTCCTATTTGACACCTTCCCCTGAACTGTTGAAAGTATCTTAAACTTAACATACCCCAAACTGAGTTAAGGATCTTACTACAACAAATCTGCCCTATTTAGCCAATATCCATCTACTAGAATCCACGGGGCAAATTCTTGACAATTTTTTCCTCGCTGAATACCAAATAATTCCTACAAAGTAGACTTAATTTTCTTCTGTCTTTACTGGCATTAACTTTGCCCAAGTAACTATCATCTCTTACTTGGACTGATGTGATACTCTCATAAACAATTTTCTAAACTACCTTCCCATAGGCTGTATGTATAACCTTTGAAAATGGGAATCTACTTCCAGTGGCACTTCATTACTCGGCCAGCTTTGAGTACTGCTCTTTATATTGATGGATTTCATAAATTACATGACCCACAATGCTTTACCTGGTACATTCCAACTCCAATGTGCTTCGGTTCAATTTTCACTAGCTCGGCTAATGGATCCTGTACACGCCTTGCTATGGAAACTGAAAAACAAAATCAGAAAACAAATATGACATAATGTGAAAAGCAGGATTCAGATAATTACTTACATTGGTTTCTTAAAATCTAAGTACCTAATCCTGCCCTTCCTGCTACCTACCCCCTCCAAAAGACAATTTAACTAAGTTTCAAAATTCTGTATTTCCTACCCCCACACACAAAAAGTGAATGTAAAAGCCAGGAGCCCTGAGTGGTCTGCAGAAACAGAAGAACAGCAAACTTCCTTCGGGTCTAGGGAGAGGAGTTTTCTCTGGTCCTTACTTAGTTCCAACTTTGGATCCACACCCTCTCTTGCAATGACCATCAGGGTCACTCTGTAGGCCTCCCCCCCCAAAAAAAAAATAGAATAGAGAACAACAAGGAAAGCTTTGAACCAAACAGGAAACGATCAGCGTGGATCCACATATACCTTACTAGGTAGGACACAAAGATTAGTTACTCCTCACTAGGGTATTGAAGATTTCTCTGCACAAATCTCCTAAAACTGTTCTAGCACCTCAACTGTTGACAAATGCCTTGTTAGATTTATATGCCAGTTTAGGCTATCCTAAAATCTACCAAGTTCAGCAAAATTATGCGTCAACACAATAAACTGCTAAATACTAAAATGAAAACAGACGCGACACTGCTGAATGATACCCTATAGCCAGTTCTATGTATAAACAAAAACTGAAGTGTCAATGAAGAAATCACAGGATGTGGTTAAGAACTTGCATTGTTTTAACATATTGATTACTTAGTACCATGTCACTTAATTCCATAATGTTGTAAATTGTTGTTGATGCTGTGCTGGGGCTTCTAATTGATCAGGATGATATTCTGCCAGCTCTACCTTCAGACCAGAGATGGTCTCCCCAAGAAACTGTTGAATTTATCTGGACAGTAAGATGCTGGACTCTATGCTTGGTATATGTTTGCAACGAAAGAATCTTGACTTAATTTGAACTGTAATACTGCAACAAGGTGTAAGAATCCACCATGGGGGGAGGGCATGGGGAGGGGTTGGGGGAATCCCAGAGCCTATGAAACTGTGTCACATAATGCAACGTAATAAAAAAAAATAACAAATTTTTTAAAAAGTGAATGCAAAAAAATCACATGATCAGAATTAGGATTCTTGCACAAAACAGATTTTAGATTTAGGAAAATGCATAACCAGACTCCATAGTTAAATACACTTCTCTGTTCATTATTTAAATAATGGCCACAATAATAATTTGACTTATTTAAATTAATTATAGATATTTAAATAATTTAAATTATTTAAATAAGGCCCAAAGCAGCTAACTGGATGGAAAGCAGAGCTGCCAGAATATGAACTGGCTGCCATATGGGATCCCGAGTGTGCAAGGCAGGGACTTTAGCCACTGAGATACCTAGCTGGGCCCATATGATTTAAATTTATAATCAAATGTTTACTAGGACTATATCCCCTAATTGCAATTTTTCAGTAATAACTGATGGAATCTGACGAGATCAGGCGCGTTCAGGGTGGTACGGCTGCAGACAACTGATGGAATCTAACATGACCAGAGACCAAGTTATGTTGGTCAGTGAACACACATCTATGACCTCAAATATGACTGCATGATGAAAATGAGAATAATGTCGAGTCTCAATTGCTTGTCTCTTAACATTCATGTAACTCCAGTCACACTCCTTTCTTGATCAGCACAACCCACGTTAAAGAAAGTTTAGACTTTACTCCAATTACTCCTTATCTATGCCATTATTTAACTGATTACAACTTATTGTCATCAACATTTAACCAAATATTAATATAACTGCTTTTCTAAGTTTTTAAGAAACATCCAGTGACAAAAAACACTTACATAACCAACAAAAAATTTTAATGATGGTTCTCTTCACACTCAAATAGCACAGTTACATTGAATCCTTAAATATGGACAGCTTCCACTTTTCAAGCTAATAATCAGTTTCATTTATTCACATAGCCTGATGGAATATAACTTCATTAAGTGAAAAGACTAAGTTCATCGAAGTAAACTCCCTTCCTGATGTATGCATGTACGTTCAACTGTTTAACGTGGCAGGGAAGCCACCTCTTGGAATGCATGGTCTAGTCACTGATCTACACCACTTCTCTCACCAAAGTGAGGAGCTATTGTGAATACGTTAAGTGTACCATTATTCAGATCTTTCTCACATAATTTATTATTGTGTCTATCATATACCAACAGTGGCGGCCTGACAAGCTGCAATGGGGGAATCTCAACTGAACTTGAGCTGTGGTTATGCAACAAGGTGGAGGAATCCACCATGGTGGGAGGGTTTGGGGAGGGGTGGGAGAACCCAAGTATCTATGTAACTGTGTCACATAATACAATGTAATTAATGAAGTTAAATAAAAAAAAAAAAAAAAAGAAAATTGTATAATGGAAAAAAAAATCCGAAAGTTGATATTAATTGTTTTGTCTGATGCACTAAACATAGATTGGATATGAGTTGGCAGAGAACTAATGAAATACAGGATAGAACTGAAGGAATTACTCATTCTGAATCAAGGAGAAAATAAAGATTGAGTAAAAATGAAAAAAAAAAAAACAAAAAAAACAAAAAAAAAACCAATTTTGTGTCATTACCAAATGATCTACTTAGTTCTCATACAGGTGAGACTGACAATTTTGAGGTCTTCAGATACACCTTACCAAAAACTGGTAACAGGTAAAATATTTTCCTCCAATAACCACTAATAATTTGTAATCACAGATTGTCAGAGATTTGCTTGAATTTCCCTAATGTAAACATTATTTCTTTGCCCTAGCCTTTAAGTTAATGCAGTAAAAATGATTTTCAAACACATTTCACTCAAAATGTTTTCTGAGGCAAAGCTCATGATATAAACTATCAACACAGGCAAACTGCAATGGGTGTCTGGCACAGCAGTTAAGAAGCTGTTTAGGATGCTCGCATCCCATATCAAAATGACTGGTTTCAGGGTTTTAACTGCACTTTTAATTCCAACTACCTATTAACACACCTTCTGGGAGAAAGTAGGTGGTAATCTAAGTACTTAGGTCTCTGTCACCACATGGAGACCCAGATGGAATTCCAAAATGCTGGTGGTGAACTGGTCCAGCCCTGGCTGCTGAAGGCAGCATCCGAGGTGTGAACCAGTTACCAGATGTTACCTTTCTTCCTCCTACTATTCCCCTCCACCACCACCAAAAAACAAACAAACATAAAAAAGAATTAGAATACGTACTGTATATGGAAGGCAATATTAGAAAACCAATAAAAAGACACCAACAGTGGGAAAGTCCTCAAATCTAGCCCCATAGAAAATACACATTTTTGAAAATCTGAATTTAGACATCGTTTAGAACACTTGTATAATTTGGTAAGTTCAGATAAACATTTTAACATTTTAAATATACATTTTTCTACCTAGTTTTCTTCTAATTGCTTCACTGCTAGTGTTCTGTTTTCACCCTACTATCATTATATGCAAACAGCAGACTGGAAATGAAGATTTCTAAGTGGCATATGTATTAATTCTAAGTTACAATAATAGTTTTAATTCAAATAAGTTCTGAGAATTTCTGGGATAACAGTGTCCCCGAGAAAACAGCCTTGAGAGAATTTCTAATAAAAGTGTTCTTCTGTCAGGTGTTCACAGCATAAAAATCCTAGCATGGAAGAGTTCTAAAGTCATGTGTCCAGGCTTTAGAAAGATGGTGCTGTTTTCCAAATGCAGGATAACCAAGAAAGAGGGTGTTGCGAGTAATGATGATGAGCTCTAGGTCAAGAATGATCAGGCAGACAGCAGTTTCTTGCAAACAAGAGAGGTGGCTCAGGACAAGACAGTCTAGTACATTACTTACACAGAGAATTGAGAGTCAAGAGCTGAAGTCTGGAGACAGAAGATAAAAGGAGGAAACAATGAAAGAGGAAGAGAATGAATGATGAAAAAAATCTCTGCAAAATGTAAACAGTTTAAAAATGCACCCAAATTTTTATTTTGAGACATAAACTCAAGAGAAATAAAAACAGCTTCACATAAAACATTATACATACATTTTTACTCCACTGTGTATAACGGCACAGTAAAAGCAGCCCTAATATCCATCGACTGATGAATAAGCAAGCTATTACATATCCATACAATGCTATTTGGCCACCAAAAAAACTACACAGCATAAGTAAACCTTGAAAACATTGTGCTTAGTAAAAGAAGCCTGTCACCAAAGATTACATGTGATGCAAATTCATTCATCTGAAATATACAGAACAGGATTCAGAATAGAGGTGATTTTTGATTTTCTTTTTGAGGTGATGACTGGGTACTAAAATTGGATTATGGTGATGGTTGTACAACTCAGACCAGAATAAAAAATAAGGACTTCTTCATGTTAAAAGGGTAAATTATATGCCACACAAATTGTATTTGAATATAGAAGTCACATATTCTTAAAATGTAGCTTGCCCAAATGTATGCTAAATACTATTATTTACACATATGACACCAATAATTTCCTGTATCACTGCTAGCATTTGACACAGTAATTTAGTGAATACAATTCAGTCAAAAAAGGAAAAATTGGAGACTTTTAAAAGCTTGTAGAAAATGGAGTTACAACATGAAAACAAAAACATAGATTTTATTTGTAAATATAAGCTCCATCAAGTTCAAAACAATTTTGGAAATGATGATACCTTTCTTTCAGTACTCCATCCCTGAAGAACTGAGATACAGTATGGCAATGTATTCATTTCTACATTATTAACTGAAGGAAAATAAGTACCCTCATATATTTTTTTAAAGAACAAGAAAGAGAAAGAAATCAGAAGTAACTAAATCAGTACTGAAGGGTAGATGCTTACTGCATACTGTAACTATTGACAAATTGTCCTGGCTTGGTGAGAGGGATGTGTGGGAACATTATTGTGGTAGACAAGGAATCTGTGGAGAAGTTTCTTCCCTTAGTGGCTTTCTGGTAAAGCTTGCACTCTCCTCTCAGATGCTATCATTCTTGAGCCTTCCAGAAAGCCAACAGTGATGGTGAGTATCACCCAAAACCTCTGGCTAGTCTATATCCACTGGGACGGTACCACCTCTACCTCTGGCCAGACACTGCTTTGTCTTTAGGATTCAACTGGTAACTCCACGTTCCCTCTACTTTGCAGTTCCTTGAAGAAATGCTTCAGAATCTCCATCTCATTTGCTTAAAATTTCTGTTTAGGCTCTGCTTTTATCTCACCTAGCAAAACAGTTTGGGTACCCACCGAGCAGGAAATTTTTCTCATTTTCAGTCATAACTGCATAAGTTAAATCAGTATCATGTTGATTGCTCTTTCCACTATGAATTACTGGTCCTCTTCAATTAGGACATGAACAACATCAACTTCTTCTTCTTTTTTTTTTTTTTGCAAATTAATGAATAGTTTGATACTGCAGGTTTTTTTTTCAATACTGCTCTATCCCCCCTCCCTTTAAAAAAATTTATATATTTAAAAGGCAGAGATATGGAGAGGAAGAGGTTCTCTCCTCTTAGTCATTCCTCAGATGGTCTTAAGCACCAGGTTTGGGTTAAGCCAGGCCAAAGCCAGGAGCCAGGAGCTCCATTCTGCTCTCCCACATAGATGGTAGGAATCCAAGTACTTGGCCAATTTCTGCTGCATTTCTAGGCAAGTTAGCAGAGCTCTGAATCACAAGCAAAGCAGCTGATACTCAAATTGTCACTCCATGATGGGATGTCAGCATTTTAAGTGTCAGTTTAACTCCCTGTGCCACAAGTCTAGCCCTACTTTGTCCCATTATTGGCAAAACACTGATTTCTTTGGGAGTGTTGATCTCAAGAACAATCTGACCAGTCTACCACCCAGGTTTCACCAGATTTGATGGTTGTTCTTCCCTACACTTTAGCAGAATCCATGTTGCTCTGACAGGAGTTCTTTTCAAATTGTGTCTTAACTTCCTACACTTGATCTCAGAAAAGGCTGAGAAGTGATGTATCTTATTCTTAGCGCCTCAAACCAAATGTTGATCAGACATGTTGTTGTAAGTTAGCACAAATTTCTTTTGATGCACCGAAAAACCTTTTTATAATCCATGCAGAGTCTTTTCATAATACTCATTTTTCACAGAAGTTTTTGAAGAAACTATCCTCAAAATTTCAAATGGCAGACTAGACAATTACTGTTATTATTTGCAGATGATGACTGTCTACCTAGAAAACTTAAGCAACTGAAAAGTGCTGAAACTAGTAAGATTCTATTAGTTGAGTGATTTCAAAATGATATGTAAACAAAAACTGATAGTCTATCATATGTCATCCAAAATCAGTAAGATGAGTTGGAGAGTGGAAAAAGAAATGGGGAGATGTTAAATGAAGGGTACAGTTTGGACATACAAGGATGTTTCGGAAAGTTTACAGAAAATGGAATTAAAAGGTAAGCTTATATTGGCATACAAATTTTGAAATCCATGTATTCCAAGGCTTAAAATTAGTTCATAAAAATGTGTATTGTGAAAAAAAAGTTGCAGGGATTAAAAAAACTTGCATCTAAATAATATAATTTCATTTCCTTTGAGTTTGGCCTTTTAGTTCTATGAAAAGTCTGCATCCCAAAACTTGTGTAGCAAGCCAATTTATTGCCTAAAGACAGTACCTTGCTACATCTGCCCTACACTGCTGCTAACAATCTCAGAACAAAGGTGTGTATTTTTAAAGACCAATATTATTCTTCATGCCACAAAACAGCACACAGGAAAGAAAGTACAACTTTCTTATGCCATCTTTTTCATTCAAAAACTCCAAAGTAGAATTTCATTTACTCTAAAATTTACTAAAATGTAATTTTAGTACTTGAAGCAAACCTATAAAAGTATTGACCCATTAACCAATAAGTAAATCTCTGAATAAGAGTCAGATTAATACGATGACAATAAAAGACTTTTCATCTTGACTGTGATGAAGATAATTAAGGTGACAAAATCCGTACAAACTTTGCAAAACTCAGACAGCGTGCCTATCTAAAAATGTGATTATTGCTTTATAGAAATGTATTTCTAAATGAGTACATCTTTTGTTTATCCACAAATATTAAGCTTTGTTTCCTGTCTGCCTTCTGACTCTTCCCACACCCACCCCATCCCAGGGCAAGTCGGCCTTCTGTCTTTAACAGTCTTGTTTTCCCTTGCATGCTAGATGACCCCTGACTGTCCTAGAGATGAGACTCTTCAGTTACTTTGTTTAGCTCAGGGGGAAGGCTGGGAACCATTGGCTTCACTGAAAGGTGCTCTGCCCATTTCTTTGTGGGACCACAGAGTTCAGCTTCCTTAGGTGTTGGTCTTTCTAATCTGTACAGGATGATTCTCCTCCAAGGTCTCTTCTACAACAGGAAGCATTTCATGAATCCCCCGCCCGGCTTTGTCAGCAGGTATTCCCTCCTGGCATCTGTACGCTGCCTATTCCACTACTTAATCCTCTCCAGAAAACAAATTTCCAGAATTCTGCACAGAGAACAGAAGGACAGTTATATGAGGTGGAAGAGGAGGTCTAACTATTGTTCATGTTATTTTATTAAGGGGAAATTTACATAATTAACCATTTGGAAGTGTAGAAATGAGTGTTACTTAGTATACTTTACAATATTAGGTCACCACCATCTCTCTCAAATTCAACACATTGACAGTGTGCCAGATTAAAAGCTGTAAGCACATTCCACTAAACCTTCTTCAGGCATGTTTTTCCCCAGAACCCTGCCAATCACCAAATGACTTCATGTTTCTACAGACCTGCTTATTACACACATTTCATATAAATGCTTTCATGTTGTAATATGGTCTTTCGTCACTGGTTTTATTCATTTAGTGTAAGGTTTTCAGGTTCCTTCATGCTGTACTAAATAACAGGACTTCATCTGTTTTATGGCTGAATAATATTCCATCATATGGATAAATCACATTTTGCTTATTCATTCATCCACTGGTGGACATCTGATTGTTGCTAGGTTTTGGCTATAGTGAACAGTATTACTGCATTTGTATACAAGATTTTGTCTGAATTGCCGTTTTCCATTTCTTTGGCACATGAATATGGAATTGCTGGATCATAATTCTATGTTTGACTTGTTTTTTTTTTTTTAACTTTTTAAACAGACTTTTAACCAATCTTCTTATTTCAAACCCACCTTCCAGTCTTCCCAACATACGTGAAAAGGTACTTAATGCTGTTTCCTAAACCATAATTCATGTTGTAAAGAGCATTTAAACTGGATAGATAACCAGTGGATGGTACATTCAAGCATTTATTATGAATTTCTCATTTAAAATGAAATACTGAGTATACCTTTTATTTATTTTAACCTCATTTTTTCCTTCCCTTAGAATCAAAGTAATATTGAGAGAATTAAAGTAGAAATTCACTAGGACAAAAAGAATGAGAAAAGACGACAAATTTTGAAGCTTGAAATCAGATGAGTAATAAAGTACCGAACCACACTGAGAAAGCCAAATCCAGAGACAACAATATAGAAAACACAGAAAGCCAGAGAGAGAGATCCCCAATCACCTACAACTCTTAGGACTGGAGAAGGCCAAAGCCAGGAGTTCAGAAATGAATCCAGGTGTCCCACGTGGCTGGGACGCAAGCACCTGGGTCACCATCTTTTGTTTTCTACAGCGTGGAAGATCAGGAAGCTGGATTTGGAAGTAAAGGCAGGACACAAACCGAGGTCCTCGGCTCTGGGATGAGGATTTCTCAACTACTGTCTCAATCACTGCACTAAAGCCTGGCCAAAGGAGATGCCCATCTGGCACCAACTTGGGAAGTCATGCATTTTTTTTTAAATTAGAGTATCATTTAATTATATAAGTTAGAAACACAAATATGTACATGCTAATAGGCTTAGTGTAGTTTCTTTATGAATTAGTTTTGTTATCTGTAAAGTGGGGATAATAATGTCTCATTGGTTAACTATAAAGATAAAACTTCTAAAAATCCCAGTAATTATTTACCACAATGTTTCACATATATTAGTGCTTATGGAAGATTAGTATTAGTGTCCCATGGTTATTGCCATTCTGTATCACTATTACTATTACTATAAAGCAAGAACCACAGAGCATTTGGTAAGGTGGTAGAGACCTCATGGAACCAATGGGATAGGGAAAAGCTTTAGAGAAGCAACAGACTGAGCTGGGATTTGAAAAAAATGGACAAGATCTATCTGTGCTACAGAACAAACAGTGGAAGGGAAACTACAAACCTTTATGGATATCGACAGATTTTTTTTTTTTTTAAGATTCAGATTAAAGAATTCTCAACTACCTATCTCAAGGAATGGGCTTCAACAATAGCTAAGAAAGCTGATGAGACTACATGAAGGGCAAATAAAGGTCCAATACTAACAAAGGGGTCTAAAGAGCTACATCTTACAAGGGAAAATGCGCTGAGCAGATGAAGTATTTTGCCTATGATAATTATTTCATTCACTATAGGTATCAAAGTATCCCAAGTTCCCAGTCCAATCAACAGTATTCTTTCTAAAATCCCATTTTTATGAATGTGGTATAACTTTTAAAAGTCCTTGAATATTTAAAATACTTAGCTCACCACATGTGCAAGTCCAAAATACAAAATCACATGCTGTGTGATGATCCCTGCTTTCTTACCTGCACTTCTCAAGTTAGGATCCAGCCCTGGCATCTCTTTGTCGGCTTCAGGGCTGACACTGTAGATGGAGGCTCCTGCTTCACTCACAATACTGAAAAGAGAAAGAACAGGGAGTATCACTTCCCAAGTTTTTGCCAGGTCAAAGCAAATACATGAATGAAATGGGTGTCACAAGAAAAAAACCCGCACAGGGTCCTCTTCATTCATTAAATGTTATCTAATCACAGCAAAGTGTCCTCATCACCTGTAATAGTTCATTAATATAAAGTAATTAAATAACATTTGTCTTCCTCCGAAGAAATGCACAAATTTAGACTTATGGTGAATTCACCTCCTTGTTTTCTCTGATTGAAAACAGGAAATGGTTACAAGAAATGATAACAAGAAATGGTTTGCAGGTGAACACTATAAGCTGGAAGAACACTTTGCCTTGATCCCAACACGAACATTTTCAGGCTATTTGATACTTAGCTTCTCCTGTTAATAATCCAATATTGAGTGACATTTATGATTCTTATCTTTATAACGATTTACTTATTTTTATTGCAAGTCAGATATACAGAGAGGAGGAGAGACAAAGAGAAAGATCATCCATTCACTGATTTACTTCCCAACAATCCGCAACAGCCAGAGCTGACCCGACCCAAAGCCAGGAGGCAAGAGCCTCCTCTGGGTCTCCCATGCAGTGCAGGGTCCCAAGGCTTTGGGCTTTCCTTGACTGCTTTCCCAGGCTACAAGCAGGGAGCTGGATGGGAAGCAGTGCTGACAGGATTAGAACTGGCGCCCATATGGGATCCCGGCATATTCAAGGTGATGTCTTCAGTTGCTAGGCCACCACACCGGGCCCATGATTCTTATCTGAATTAATCATTCTCAGGTATCTTGGAAAGCATACAGACATAAGTATGGGTAGTATATGCTTGTACAAACAAACATAAAACACACAAAGCATTGCCACAACTACTGTCATAATTACCAACCACAACATGCAAAGAGAAGCATCAGGTAAGACATTACCCCACCTCTTTTTTTGGGCGGGGAGGAGGCCTGAAATTATTTTTTAGTGAACTTGAGCCTTTCACTTCAGACAGGTGCTAAACCATTTCACCACAACCTTAATGTAATCAAAACATTACACAACTCACTCTCTTTCCTTCTCTCTCTGTTCCCAAATACTCAACAATCAACAATGGGAACATGCTATTACAACTGACATTTGTATGTTGGTGGACATTTGAATAATTTATCAAACAACTAAAATTTATAGTTCTTTACAACAGGCAAAAAAGCATCATCCATTCTACCTAAACAAACTACTAATGATACCATTTGGGTGTCACAAATAAAAAACAAATTCAATTTATAATTCACTTTTAAACAGTCTCTCCTTTCCTCTGCTGCAATATTTCAATTACATGAGACAAATTCAGTGAAAAACTTTAATATTTTGTACCACTGTGACAACTGACCCTGAAAAGTAAACAGCAGAAAAGTTATTTACCACCCCCATTTAATTTAGAGAACTCCACATTGGAATCTGACAACAAGTATAAGCCACTAAGTCTAGAGAAAAACATTCTGGGAAATGTGAAGACTCATCCGTTTGCAACCAAGATCTATTCTAAATTTTGCAATTTAAAAAAAAAAAGGACATCAGATTTGAAAAGCAAAGCTACACATCTTGATTTTCATCAGAACTACCATCATAATACTGTAAGAGATCAAGTATAAATTATATTTAAAACACAAAACCAAGTACTTTATGGATATTCTCTCATTTAAAAGAGTAGGTTCCATTTTATACTTAAGTATCAGCCCCACGTCACACAGCTGGGTAAGGTACTGAACTAGATTTAATTGCTACCCTAACAGATTTCTCTCAACCCATAAACAACCATGTAATTCTGAAATCTTTTCACAACCTATCATTAAAATGAGAACCTCTATTTTTTTTTCTGCCAAATAACAAATTTAACACTTTTTTCTAAAGAACTATTTTCTTAAACAATACATTTGTAAGAACTTATCTCTCCATTGCCTTGACCTCTCAAACTTGAAGTGAGTTTTGTTTCCTTAAGCATGTACAGTAGGACCTAAAGTTTATACATATGCAAGGTCAAATATGGTTTATAGTTTCAGAGACTAATTTTAAAATCAAAAGATAATTGTGTTTCTACAAAGTAAGACTTAGATTACAGGTATCTTTCACTATATAATAATCAAGGAGGAAATGTAACATTATGTAATGCTTGAAGTGAAGACATTCAATAAGGCGTAACCTGATGCTAAAGCCCCCACACTGGAAAATTTTTTAGTTCCATAATCGCAGTGCTTCCTAACCTGGGGCCCTCAGACTCCTGAGTAGAGAAAGGCACGATTAATTAAAACTGCATGCAAAATGGTTGGTGCATGCATTTTTCCCCCCTGGGAAAGAGAGTTATAACTTTCATTGATTACTTAAAGAAATCCATGACCCCAAAAAAGGTTAAGAAACACCACCACAGGATATGAATATTCAATCACCAGCCATGGAAAATTCCATTTCAAACACAACAGTCAACTCACAATCTAAAAAAGTCTTTTCTGAAAAAAGAAAATCAAAGAATCTGTGTAGTGCAGAAGCTGGAACTATTATTCACAGAAAAGTTACTTTTTTTTTTTTTAAATCTCACTGCAAATTTATTTTCTATCATTTCCCAAAGGCTCCAAAGTTACAACTATTTAAGGAAAGGGAACCGAAAGGACAAATAGAAATTCTAATTAACTGTGCCCTTTAGCTGTTGGGTACCTGAGAATCTGCTGGGTGATACACTGTCTCTTGGAGGTTATAATTCTCACTAGACTGAGGGAAACTGTTGCAAAGAAAAACAGTCAGATAATAAATATTCCTCCAAATACCGCGCTGCCACTTCTTTTAAACAGAAGAATACAAAACAGATGTGACACATTGCACCCAAAGATTTTAGATTAACCTTAATGTTAAATCAATACAAAATGTAGTAAATTTTATATGCTTTACTTATTGAATAGTATGGGTCCAATAAACAGTTCAGGACTAAGCACAGATCAGAGCTTAAATAATCTAAATGAACAGAAAAACCCTCAATGCTGATTACTTCAATATAAAACATATAGGGACATAAGAAGTATATGTGGCAAGAATTAAATGAAACAAATCAAACTGAAAGTGGTGATGATTTCTTTCCAGGAGGAGTCGCTAAAAAGAAAAGCTGGTATGCCCCCTCCTCTTTCCTTTCCTTTTTTTTTTTTTTTAATTTCTGTTTAGAGTTCTAGGATAGATGCTTAACAGAAAATATGCCGGCTTTGTAAATCAATTTCTATTTAATGGGAAGTTTCCGATAAATGATTAGGAAATTATTCTAATTATCTTTAATACAGTTTGAAGAAAGTAAAAATAAACTTCATACAGAATTTATATACCTAATGATTGAGTACGTATTATATTTCAGAAAATAAATTTCTCTTCGGCAAAAACATATTAGGCTCAAAATCTTAGCAACTGGATTATTTTTTGCATTTTGTCATAAGGTAGACATGACTCTGGGCAGAATTTACTTGCGAGGAATTTAAGGGGCACAGTCATAAGGAAACTACTCTTGTAAGCTTGTTGCCGTATCCTGGATGCCCTTCAAGGTGGTACGGCTTAGACAAATGCCCAAGTAGATACATACGGCATCTTCAGGTTTAAACATAAGAAAGAAGATCTTACACGCTCTCTTTGGACTTACTGCTCACTAGATTTAAATCAGGGCTATTTAAAATTTCACTTAATTAAGATATATCTGAAATATTTTGGTTATGCAAGAACAAATCACACATCAGAATCCAAATCACAGGCACAATGTCTACAAAACAGATATAATTCACTTTCCTAGTCATTTAAAACAGACAAGAATTCTGTCAGTTAAAGGTGTTAAATTTTATTATCTCTAGTAAAATATAATGTTGCTGAATAAAATTGACCAATAATCAATACAATGCAATTTATCTTCTTTTAAAACGACATGTATTCACATTACAGAACTGCTGTCTCCACAGGTTCTAAGTTTCTTCTACCACAACAGATTGTATGTCAATGAACCTTTTCAAACATAGTTTGCAAGTATTTTTCTTACAGTGACCGTTCATTCTATCAGTAAGGAATGCTTTGTTTTATGTTTTTACCAAATCAAGGAGAGAGGATGAGCTTCTCTTCACAAGGAAGCCAGCTTTTCTATGTGGCTGTTTGCTGTAGAGCTGGGAATGGGCTATTAAAAGTTTTCATTTGTAAGACTGCAGCCATCTCCTTCCAGCTCCCCAGCTCTCAAACATGACAAGAGCTTTACCTGGTTTTGCTTTGTCTTGTTGTTCTGATTTTACAACAAACTACATGCATGATTCCTTATGTTAACAGGAGAACTTAGTTAAGAGGAATTTACTCAAAACACAGCAAGTAAGATACCAAAAATGAGGATATATTTCCTAAACTATACAGACAGTTTAAATACAGACTAGTACAGTTTTGCTCAGAAAAAAATTTTTTAAACAGTAACTTTAACTTTTAGGCATTGAATTATTTATTTGCAAGGCAGAGAGGAACAACACGCACCCATTTGCTGGTTCACTTCCCAACTACCTGCAGTGGTAAGGACTGGGTCCAGGCTGACGCCAGGAGCCCACAACCCACAGCAGGTCTCCCACGCTGGTGACAGCGCCTCACTGACTCTACCCAGGACACTGGGACCAGACAAGACACTTGGACACAATATGTCCCAAGTTCCTGGCCTTGAAGAGTTGTTTTGTTTGTTTGTTTGTTTTTGTTTTTTTTTTAAGTTTCTTACCAAAGTATACTAGAATTCTTCAAGTCCTATCATTCTGAACTTTCTATCTTCCTTCTGCCTACCAAAAATCATATACTAAAAATAGCTACTATGCTAAACGCTTAGCCACTGCACTAACTTTGAAAAACCACTTTATCGAAAATCCAGTCTTCCTGCTTTTCAAACTGCAAAACATTCCAATCAAGAGATGGTAAATGATTCAGGCTATTTTTCTCAACAACAAAAAGGGCTAAAAATACAAACCAGCACAAATCCTAACTCTGCTTTGCAAAGATGATCTGTTCTGAAGCAGAAGAGGCAAAGTCAAAATCCAAACCACCAGCATCAGAAGGGGATGAAAACATGAACACCTCAAAGATACGGCTTAGTGCTAAGACATCACAAAGCTGCCCTAAGTTCTTTTTCTTAATTGCTGCAATGAGGACCAGCATTTCAGGCAGTCAAACCATTTTGAACAATATCAAGCCATTTTTAAAACTAAATCTGGTGGCAAACAGGACACAGGGAAACAAGTAAGAGTGCACACCACTGAAGATTTCTAAACGGCAGAAATCTTGGAAGGTAACTTTAAAAAGCAAGATTCAAAGTCCCAATAATGTACATTCTCTCTGGACCAGTTATGTTACAAATTTATATGAAATAACTTCTAAAATACAAAAATCTTAAACAGCATATGCCACAATAGCACAGTTGTGACCAGAAGAAACTATCATAAAAGTGTTCATTAAATGGAACTAAAATTTATTACTGTAAGACATTTTGATCTCATGTAGAATATTCATGGTAAAATATTAAGTCATTGGTAATAAAATTATGAGATCAACTTTGGTATTTTAAAATACATGTTTAGACAAAAGAAATGGATTCCATGCAATATGTTAGTAAAACCCGAATGTTACTTATTTCCTTAATTACATTTTTATTTCTTCAAATTTTCCACTAAAAACCATGTAATATTTATTGTAATATTTATTTTTAATCATAATAAGTTTAAAATTTAAGCATCTGGAAATCTGATACAATAACAAATATATTCTTCAGTTTTACCAAACTTTCTGTTTAAGTTATTTTGACCTTAAAACTGAATAGTTAGCATTTCTTTTGCTAATAATGACTTCTGAACATGGCTTCTAGAAGACCTTCCATAGTAACACTGTGATATTGTTACGATAAAACTTCTCAAAAGATAGGTAAAAAGTCAGCCAAAATACCCCAATTTGTACATGTGGGCTGGATGAGAAACAAATGCACGATGAAAATTCAGCATAAATTACATATCTGTAAATTTTACTTTGGCCTCCTGAATGATCTGCCAAGTTACTCTCTATCATATGGGGCACCATCAACTCACTGTCCCCAATATAAAAAAAAAGTTAGGTGATGCAGTAGTATATCAGGAAAGTGGTTAACATAAACATACTCACACACTCTCTCTCTTACCCTCTCCTCTCTCTCTCTGAGGGCCAAATATGGCAAAGCAGAGAAAAAGGAAATACCACAGTATTCCAAAGGTACTTGCGCCATCTGGTGGAATACTAGCTGACAGCAATTCTTCAAGTATCACTGTTCAAGAATAAGCCATCTTTCAAAAAAGATTAACATTATTTAATGAGTATCACAGAGTGTCCACAACAATCCTGATGGATGTAAACAGCCTGCCAACTGGAACATGTGCATGTAATCCCAGGAAGACATCCTACCACACTGGCTACACAACAGGATTTCAACATTCTCTTTTCCTTTAGAGCCCTGGACCACATGGAATTCCCCGTATCACACAAAAGGAATAAAACACTTTTTGGTCACAAAAGACACATGCAAAGGGCAGATTCAAATTAGCAACTACCAAGCAGAATTGCAGTTAGAGTTTGGGGTTGAAAAGCATCAACTACCTATCCTATCCTAAACAAAACAACGGCATTCATTCCAAGAATCTGACTCTTGCTTAGCAATGCAGTTTTATATCCATGGTGATGCTGAGCGTCTACAATGTCGCTCAAGCACTACACTGAAATCCCTTTTACAGCTGTCAGTGGACCATTCAAGGACAGATGACAAACGGTGCAATCTTCAAATGCTGTAGTAAGTTAAATACAACAAACTGCAGGACAAAGAGCCCATCTGGTAGGCTCACTCCTACCTGAAGGTGAAGTCTCCACTAAAGTGGAAGCAATTTTTCACACAGAAAAGCATGGGCAGAAATGATCATTTTCTATCAACCTTCAAAGCAATCGTATCTTTTATTCTTTCCTCCTTCCCTTCATATCTGCTTTTCTTCCTTAAAATCACTCATTTCTTTCTTTTTTCCCCCACCTATATCTGAGATCAAGAGGAATCAAGGCAGCACTAAGGGAACTTCGGAGAAAAACAACCAGAGGACCAAGCACAAGACATGGTGCCCAAGTGGTGTAATGTTAGTCCCATGGGTGGGGAATGTCAGGTCCACGGGATGTAACAGGCCTGAAAAATCATATGACTGAGCCCTGCCAAGGCAACAACAGGCAGGACTTGAAATTCAATATACCTACAGCAGGCTCATTTTTAAATCGACAGTTTTTGTATGGCCTGAGAACTATGTTATGAATATCCAAACAGCAGAAAAATATCCTTGGTAGGAAAAAAAAAAGTTCCCTATCCCTGAATAAGGCGAAGGACAAAAGCCCGGATGATTCTGGACAGGAAGAGCCAGATGGAAAAGAAGACCACTAAGGCAAGAAGGGCTGTTTGCAGCTGGACCATGAACACTCCACGCCCACTACCAGCAGGCAAGGTACAGTAACTGAGAAGTCAGGGAAAACGCTGGTTTAATGTTACACATCAAATGTTCTCTGGTCAACTGTTGGAGATGTCTCAACCCATTGCCAGCTCCACTCCTTTTCGCTGCAAGGGAAACTATGGTTGTCCTGATTCTGGCAGTCAACTCCAAAACTATCCAATTTTTAATTTGTATTTACTCACATAGTAACAGATTATCTGTATTTATTTATCCTTGTTCAGTTGCAGTTGTACTTAGATGTAAATCTGAAATTGGCATAGAAACTATGAACAAACTTTTCTTTCAAAGGGAAAAGTCAGTTTTATTTACTATTCATTTTGCTCCCCCACATTACTGTTTTTAAGTTTAAATACAAATATGGCAGTTTTCCTGCCAGAAATATGAGGACTTCAGATTGCTATGGCAAAGATTTTTCAGAAAGAAATTTATTGCAAATAAATCTACTCAATAACATACGGCAGAATCAAACCAACCAACTCAGAAGACACCATAGCTAGTATCTGGCTACTCAGCATGCATCACCATAATATCAAATACTAAAAGGATTTAAAAATACAAGAAAAACACAGCAAAAAGAGAGCCTTAAAGAATACAAAAAGAGATTACAAGATGAAGTTACTAATTTTAAAGGAATTAGAGGGCCACTGTATAGCACAGCAGGTTATAGCACTGCTTGTGATACTGGCAAGTCCTGGTTGTTCCACTTTGCTTCCTGCTAACGTGCCTAGAAAAACAGCAGAAGACTGCTTGGTGTCTGGGCCGCTGCCATTCAGGTGGGAGCTCAGAATGGAGTTCCTGGCTACTGGCTTTTGTCAGGCCTAACCCAGGCTATTGCAGCTATTTGAGAAGCGAGTCTGCGGATAGCAGATCTCACTCTGGCACTCTGCTTTCCAAATAAATAATTCAGAAAATTAAAAAGCAGAAAGACAGAGCAGAGACTTGCTTTTCTAGCAACAAACAACCCTGTTCTCTTCACCAGCAGCTGAACCAAGCTTTGGACACACTGTTTGTGATACGATCCCTAAGGCTTTTTTTAACTGCCCCATCAGTATCAAAGAACTCCACCAATAAACGGTGACAACTTTTTACCAGTTTGCACACTCTGAGTTGCTCTCATTCTTCTCCTCCTTGTTTATTTCCCCTTCCACCAACAATCTCTGCTTCCTTAATAGGTGCATTTATGCAAGGCAGAAGTCGTTAGTCCCAAAGTCAAGGCAACCCCTATCTGCAAACCACACGAACACTCACTAATCAACACCGTCCAGTTTGGATCTCCAAGCTCTATTCTGCAGCATCCTCAACTGAAGAATCTCTTTTGGCCTTCCAGCTAATGTCAAAAAGAATCCTGAAGGGACATGCTACGCCTAGGACTTCAGCCGAACCTTCTCTACTTTTGGTCTTTAAATGATGGAACAGATGGATGCAGAATGAGCTGCTCCGTTCAGCTGGCGCTGCACTGTTTTATCACTAGTCAGATCTTTACTTTTTTGGGATCACTGCACATTTTTGGCTCTGCTATATTACACTGTGTAAATATTTAGGAGAAATAATTCCTTTCAAGGATCTAAACTTCCACTGTCGTTATGGCAAATGAACCTGTTTATGCTACGTTCGCTAACAGCAAGCCTAAAAGAACACAGGAATTTACTAACATATGTGGTACACAAACATCACAATCATAAAGCTTCTCACAGGCACACAGCAAGAACATGAAAGAACAGTTTGTTTTCACTCCCGTTGCCCTGTAATTCCCATTAACTCTCCTAGAATAGCCCTTAATTCAAACCTTCCCTGAACTTGTAACAACAGTGCAGAGTGAACAGACATACACATACTCTACCAAAAACTACCCACATCTCCACTTAGCTTCCCGTGACTCTAGAGCAGTGAATCTGCACTAGATAGATTCTGCAAGAGGATCAGCTGGGGCGGGGACGGTGGGGAGGGGGCGCTGTCAGAACAGACTGCTGCGCCCCACCCTTGGAGTTTCTGTTTCCCTGAAAACAGAGAATTTGTATTTCTAGCCAGTTCACTCATAATGTGGACACTATCTGTCCTGGGATTGCACTCTGTGTTTTGGTGGTTTTATTGAGGGGCAATTTACATTTTGCACAATTCGCCTGACTTAGGTGTAAAACTTAATGACTTCATTATGGAAGTGACATAGTAATGAGTAACCAATACGTTAAAAATAAATGCGAGTTCTTAACCACCTTCTGTGACCACCTCATTGACATTTCAATTTTAGTTTATACACAACATATAACATACATAATATGTTATACATAACATCGTGTCATCTTAAATTAAGGCAAACATGTGGTATTAACCTTTTGGGATTGGCTCATTTCCCTTAGCATTATGGTTTCCAGTTTGGCCCATTTGGCCACAAAGAACAGCATTTTGTTTTTTTTAATAGCTGAGTAGTATTCCATGGAGTAGATGAACCATAGCTTTCTTATCCAATCCTCTGCTGATGGGCATTTTGGCTGCTTCCATGTTTTTGCAATTACTGATTGTGCTGCTATGAACATAGGAGTGCATGTTGGTTTCTCATAAAACAAGTGTTCTGGATATATTCCTAGGAGTGCTATTGATGGATCATATGGTATGTTGTAAATTTTTGCTGATGGTATGTTGGAGCTTTTAATTGATCGGGATGATACTCTGCTGGCTCTGCCTTCAGACCAGAGAGGGTATACCTAACAAACCATTGAACTTGACTGGACAATAAGATGCTGGACTCTATGTTTGGTATATGCTTGCAATGGGGGAATCTCAACTGAACTTGAACTGTGGTTATGCAACAAGGTGGAGGAATCCCATGGGGGGAGGGTTTGGGGAGGGGTGGGGAGAATCCAAGTATCTATGAAACTGTGTCACATAATGCAATGTAATTAATGAATTTAAAATAAAATAAAAAAAAAGAAGAAATCCATCCAAACTACAGCATCGACATTTCCATTTTATTACTGACTACTATTCCAATGATATGGACATATCCATCATACCCTGCTTATTCATTTAGTTGCTAATGGACTTTGGGGTTGGCTTTTGGTATCATGAATAATGTTCAAATACTTCTGGAATACTCTGTAAATACAGGTTTCATTTCTTGTGGATGGACTCCTAGGAGCAGAAATGCTGAGTGGTAAGTTTAAGTTTACCATTTACAACTGTCTAGGTGCAATTAATGGCAGCTCATAGTTCCTTCCTTTGTTACTTTGGCCTTTTCACTATAACTAGTGATTATGAAGGGGTTCTACTTAGAGTTAATTTATATTTCCTAATCATTAATGATGCCTGGGCATTTATCCAATATACTTCCGTTGGCCTTCCCTAACCTTCTTTAGTGAAACAGTCACCCCTTTGGCCCACTTTTAGTTGGCCTGTCTCCTAATTCATGAGCAAGAAGTGTTCTTGGGTATGCTTTTACTTCTTGATTTGAAAGGTAGAGGGACAGGGAGTGATCCCCCCTCCCCCGTATGTCCAACAGCCAAGACAAAGCCAAGAGCCAGGATCTCCATGCCTCTCATAGGGAGACAGGAACTCAAGTACTTGAGCCACTTTACATACAGTCAAGTCCTCTATCAGACACATGATTTGGAATTGTTTCTCCCATTTTCTATTAGTCTTTACATTATCCTAATAGTCTTCTGATACACAAAATTTTTTCAGTTTGATGACATCTAGGACTATGCTTTGAGAACTACTACTTGGCAGCTTTAAAAAAATAGCAAGTCCTTGAAAAATGCAAAGGCTTAGTGGTTTTCCTTATACATACATGTTCCTCACGTTGTATACACATATATATGCAATATATAGCATTTAATATATGTGTGAGATTCACAGCATCTGCTTTCCCATGGTGGCTTTTGTTTTTTTTTAAGCTTATCATAAAGACGTTCCCACACATACTTACCTGTATTAGGAAGACGAGAAAATAAAACTTGCAACTTGCTTTCATACATTCTGACATGACTGAATTGAGCTAAGGATGGGCCTCAGCCATCACCTGGGAACACCAGATAGGCATGAAAAAATAGACATTTAAGCCAGTATTTTCTGAATCACTGTTCCTATGAGGTTTCATTTCATGCCTATTAAAGATGTAAGAAATAAGTCCACTCTATAAATTAATGGGAAAAAAGATAAATAATGAACCATGCTAAAGACTACACAGTTCATGAGGGTACTTCAAGGAGTATTTGGGGGGAAAATGGAATCAAAGGACAAATTTACTTTGGTGTAAACATTTTTTTAAAAATCAAACAAAATTCTATTGTAATATAGATTTATTCATAAATTTTTTAAAGACCACTCGGATGCATGTTTTTTTTTAAGTTTTACATTTTAAACTAATAAGAACCAAAGTTCAACTTTTAACATAATTTGCAAATGTACGAAATGTACTCTAAGAAATATAAAATATCTTTGATTCAGGTAGAAACAACATTAAAATTGTTTATTTCCAAGGAATACTGAATGCATCCTCCTAAGATTAATACATTCATGTGAATGTTCTTTTTATAACTATAACCCAAGATACATAGTTCCTATTCTGTGGAATGGGAGGAATCTAGTTAAACGATGAAGAAAGCCTAAATTTGCAGTAAAAATTCTTCTTCATATAACTCAGTGAACTAGGAGCCTAAGCAAGAAGCTTCATCTACCATACAACCAGCAATCTTCCTCTATAAAAATGTTCTCAAATGTTTAGTTCAGCTTGTGAACCGTGTGGCTAACATACAAGCCATTACATCTTCACTGCCTTCCAATTGCTAAAGACGAAATTTCACATTTTTGCTAGTCAAGTAGACTACAGGGAACAATTCTATTGGCCAATATTTATTCTCCACTTTCCACTGTGTCGCCTACTACCACTTGAGAAGCATCGTTCTAAAGCAGCTGGAAGAAACAGTTTCACATATGAACCAGTCTCCCATCATGTTCTGGCTCCCACCAGAGAGGATCTTTTGTAGGATCTTCTCATCCAATCTCTTTACATTCTTTGCAATTCAAAAGAATGGAGTCATTGGAAATCCTTTCCCAGGTAGACCAGATAACTCTAGTACCATCTCTGATGTTATTGAACCTGTGAGTCCAAGTAAAAACCAGCATGCGAAAAATGAAGTTGTTTACTCAAAAACAATAGCCAATTTGAACATCCATGAGTTCAAATAATAAAACTAAGCAAAATAATAATAAAACTAATTTTTAAGGTTTCATTTTATGCCGAAGTTCAAATCTTCTTCAATCTGTTAGATACCAATGATTTAGAAAGAATAAATTTTTCTAGTTAGTTCTTCCAGTCCTTTATTTACCCATTAATCTTCTGGTCACAGAACACCTAAATGGCTCAAGGGCAGAAAGAGAAGATGAAGTAGCAAGCACCTCAATAAGAGGTCATACTCTTGGCAATTAAAGACTGAAATTCTCAGTGCATGCTTCCATATGGCAAAATCAGTATAGCAGAAACTCCACAGTTCCCTAGCGAATTTTATGCTAAGAATGATAAGTAGGACTGAAAACTCCCACAACCCTTATCAGTTAGAAATACTAAGGAAATAATCATTAAAATGTTTGCTGCTATAAAAAGCAAATTACTATCATGCCAAATAGGCACAGAGCAAAGGAGAGTAATAACATATAAGTGTACTTGAATCTTCTGCAAAAATCCCAAAAATAACTGAATGGTGCCGCTTGAGCAATACAGCCACCTATGAATGAATGCTTGCAGCCTCCTCCTGAAAACGGGGAAAATGAGCAGTGATGTGTCTTCCCCTTGTCTGAAAATCCTGACATTTTTCACCAAGTAAGGATTCCAAATGGCAGGTGTCAGAAGGTCTTAGCCTCACACATGGTGCTAGAAGGCAGAAGTAGCAGCAGTAGCATGTGGTCATGTCAGAGCCACACAGCGCCTGCCTAGAGAGCACATTCTGAAAAGAGCATACCTCAGACTCAGTTCAATCAGTCCAGTGCCAGATGCCACTACCAGAACAAAACTGTGCTGCCAGGGATTCTCTGTTTGGTGGAACATTCCAGTCAAGGCTCTTGCAATAGGTGAAATGCCTGAGCTCAGCGGCACCTCCTCTTTGCATAAAAAGGACAAGAAAATGGCCATCTCATTGTTTCAGTCAGTAAGTATTATTTTTATTAATGTCAGTTTTAGCTAAAGTAAACCACACACATTTACATAATGCAGCCATGTGTCACTTAACAAAAGGGAAACACTCTAAGCAATGTATCATTAGATGATTTCATCATTTTGCGAGCATATAGATTCCATTTACATAACTATTATAGTTGTGAGGTCAGTGTGATGCAATCTTAATGGACATTTGTTTACTCAGTTCATGAATGACTAAAGATGTCATTCTGTAGGGCATAATTACTTAGAGATCTCTCAGCTCTACTTAAATTAACCGATTTTAATACATATAGACCTATGTGGAAGTCAAGACAGTAAATAATCTTACTTATGGAGTCAGAAAGACTCAGAGACCTAAACAACCATGCCAAGATTTTCCAAAACCAAGCAGTAAAACCAAGACACAAAAACAAAACCTGTTCTCTGGATTAAGCCAGACTTCTATTAGGATACCTTTTCTCTCCCCATACTTCTTATCATCTGTATATAGCTTTTTTTCCCACAGGAATGTAGTTTCGAGGACTTATAATGGTTATATGTATAGGTGAATCAAGCAGCATTTTTGTTTCCACGTGTTAACATAACTGGCAGGACGACTACTTTGACTTCCCTCAGACCCAGGTCTAAGAAATGTAATAATGTCTAAAGGATACTCCAAGTAGGAGATGACATATAGTATACAAATAAGTTATGTTTTTAGAGAGGAACAGTCACTATCAAGCCATTTGGTCAACTTTAAACAGCATCTGAACAATCTAGGGCTATCCCAGGAGTACATGGTTAATGATACAAGCCATCCATAGAAAAAGCAAATTCACCATCACTTAAGCCTAAGGCTCTGCTGGAATATACAAAGGGATCACTGGGCCAATGTTATTCAAAACTATTTGATTTCCTTTCCTACCTGTTCAGAGGAAGCACATGCAATAGCCAGGACTTCACTGGGATTCAAGTTTGTAAACTTTTAGCATAAAATAGTATCAAAGTGTGAAAGCAGCTAGAACAAGCATAATCCTAATTCTTGCACAAAAGTATTTTCCCTCTCCATCTTTTACTCTACTTGACTACATGCTGACCTTTGTTTATCTGCCACACATCTGTGCCTATCTTCACACTAAACAATGTAATAAGCTTGTATGATTTTGCTTTGCCTTCTAATCCATGGGCCAGTACTGCTCTTTAACTCTGTGCAGTAGCTCAACTAATTTCCCATCTTCACACTTCTTACATCTTCTAAGGCTGATTAAAACACACAGAACAAAAAGGACAAAAACACCAATTAATACAGACCCACATTCATATAAAGACTAAGTATTCTCATATCTACTCTATGGTTTGAAAACCAAGCATGCTGAATAAAATAAAACTTCATTAAATAAAAAGATAAAGTTTAATAAAATAAACCATTGAGTCTGCTGGTTTCCACTTCTGTAAAGTAAGCAACTTTGATAGAATTTCCAGGTCTGCTCTTTTTGATATACATATATATTTGACTATTCAGTGATTCCCGACTTCCTAGATTTTCCTGCTTTTCTGTTTCACATATTAAAACATAGAAATCTGTTTTTTCATCATTATGGATGCAAACCAGTATGTGTTCATGTTCAATGACTGCTGGTAACAGTGGTGCTGCTGACAAGAAATGTCTATTGAGCAAAATCATGCACATGATAGAGATACAGGAAACTGACAGTTTTGTATAGAAAAGAACTAATACATATTCCAACCAAAATAAAAGGAGCAGGAGGCCAAGTCAGGCACAAATATCTCATAATCTCCAATGCTGAGTCACACCAACATTCATCAGTTTCCCTCAGTCCTTCAATCCGTAAGCCAACTAGGACTCTGACATGCCATTTGGCTAAACACACTCACTGCAATTTCCTTAATTAAACTAAAGCACAAAAGACTAGGCTTATTAGTCACTGAATCTTCCCGGGCAGTTAAAAGTAAATTCATATTCAGTTAAATCTCCTTTCAAGCCACCAAGAACCACCCTTGGTGGTTTTGAAGCATCACTATTAGGCCTAAATTTGGCCAGTATATATTACCTTATCAAATCTCACTGCTAAAATGAAATCACATGTGGCAAGCGAAAAAAGAGCCAACGAATGAGTAAACACAACCTTGTGGGTATCATCTGACCCACAGTATATCTCCTTCATGCCTTCTTAGCTTCCTACCCCTAATTCATCAAATCTAGTCAATAGTTGTTCACAAAGCACAATACACTGAAAAATGTTGGAGTTCAGATTATTTAGTCTTGCTATAAATTTTAAGGTATCTATTCTTGAAAGCCAAAAACAAATATAAAAAATAACACAAATTAGAAGTTAAAGCCAGGTTCTTGAAACTCCAAAAGGTAAGAAAGGAAAGGCAAAGTTAGAGTCCTCACTTAGTGAGTGGGTACTCAACACCATCTGAAAAAAAATTAAAAATCTGCAATATAACCTGATCCTGAAGAATTTAAACTGCAGACTTCCTGATTCACCTGGGCTGGAAATCACCTCTGAGGGTAACTGCACAACCGCTAAAAGAACTCTTAAAATTATCTTGTCTCCCCTAAGTTTGTATGAAGCAAAGGGTCCACATTCCAAATTAACTATGTCTTGAAATGCTGTCCTGAAAATATGATATTCTATAATCAAAAGGCTCCAATGAGTGTCTCTGATTAATTTCAAGATATTGTACTCAAATTTTAGGAGAACTAAGAGTGTAAGCAACATTACAATCTATAAAATACAATTCATGTAGCATGATCACAATCTACATGTTGGAAACCACAAAACAGGCAGTGATATTCTAACATCACTTCCATTTGAAAGTTTAAAAAGAAAAACACCCTTTTCTTTCCTTAGAAGAAAATTAATGCTGTTTCTTTTTAACCAAGTATATGTAATACATAAACAATTTTGTTAAAAATGAATGAATGAATGATTCATAACATTGTCTTCATTAAAATACCCTTTACACAATGATAATGAAAGATGTCACCCTTCTCATTTTAAAATGGGAGAAAAAGGAGAAGACAAGGAAAGCAGGTGGACAATCATCTGCACAGGAAGAAGAAAGCAATAGCAGAAAGAAAGCATGAAGTAGGAAGGTGGAGAGGGAGGGAAAGCGCATGCACACATACAACCCACAAACCCATTTAAGTTTTCCACTAAAATATGTAATGTATTAGTCAATAATGGCTTGTAAAGAAGTAACCGAGTGTAATCAGTCAACACTAAGCAGTTTATGGGTCTGGATCATATAACTGACAATAAAAAGAAAATGTCTTCAGTACTTGGAATACATCACTATTATCATAAGAATATCCAAGAGTACCAACTTTCAACCTTATATAGTGGCTGGAAAGGAAAACTTCAGGGACCTGTTACGGCGCAGCAGACTAAGCCACCCCTTGTGACAATGCCATTCCATAACAGAACACTAATTCAAGTGCCTGCCACACCATTTCCCATCCAGCTCCCTGTCAATGTGAACATGAAGGCAGAGGATGACAGTCCAACATCCTGGGTCTGTCACCCACACGGAAGACCTCGAAGGTGTCTGGTTTCTGTCTTCAGTTTGGCTCAAAACCAGCTGTTATGGCCATTTGGACAGACAGATTCCCATTCACTGCCTGTCTGTCTCCCCCAACCCTGCAACTCAGCCTTCCAAATACATAAGTAAATCAATCTTTAAAAATAAGAAAAGAAAGCTTGTGTATCAGGAAAAAAAAATACATACACTCCCACAAAGAAACTAAAAACTATTTCCCAAGGTGAGAAATCAGACTTCTGTGATCAGCTATTTCTCAAATGCCTATTTCATTTTCAATCTGGCAATTTAAATGTTCCCCAGTATTCCAGGAAAGACACAGCTTTCCAAGATAATTTTCAGAAGTGAATCAGTACGCAAGTTTGTGTGTGTGAACATACTATATTAAGCTTCAGTTTCACTGTTTCAAAACATACATTTTCCACTATATGCAGATGTGAAACAAACAAATGCAAAAAAAAAAACCACAATTCAACTTAGTCTATTCTACTGTTTTCAATTGCTAGAAGACAACTTTTAAAAGTTAGAAAGACAGAGACTACAACATGATCAAAGAATAAAGGGGCTTATCCATTTTAAATTTTAATTTATTGTCCTTTCACAGAGCCGGGGTTTTGCCACAAAGATTACAATTTACAGCATCACCCTCCAAATCCCTGTATCTCTAGGGAACAAAGGTGAGGCTCCTAGAAAAAACCTGCCAAGCATCCATGTGGAGGGAGCCCCAGGGCTCCCTGGGCGCTGCAGGCTGTCAGAGGCACTCCCTGAGCGGCATCTCACTTCAGAGCAAGAGAAGACTCCACTGTAGGCACACATCTAACTCACTTCCCTGAACTATTTCTCATCAAATTAAAATGTCAAAAATTATTCTATCAAATGCTGTCCCTAAGGAATCTAGCTCATTCCAAAGAGCAGCTACCAATTAGTAAAGTTGGGTCTTTTAAGAGGGGGGAAATTTTTTTCTTTTTCTATTGATATGTGAAATTAGTCGGGTCCAAAAGAGAAAGTTTCATCTCAGCAGTTAGTTTAAGTGCTACTGATAGCTATAATCACATGCAGGCTGCAATTTCTTTTGAAAGGCTTTTCAAATGAACAAATACAAAGGAAAAGGAGAAACACCAGTGTTTTCATAGTGAATGACTGCCTCAGATTACAGTGTTATAAAGAGCCAAGGTTACAGATCTAGCTGGTCATGAGCATTGTGAAGCAACACACCAAAGTCAATGAAACCCTCTCACACTCTTCTGACAAGGTTAGTGCATCCATCCCTTTAGCACAATGACCAGCTGAAATCAAGTGACTGAAATTCTCCACCAACCCTTTAATGTTTCCTTATTGCTTTGGATGAGCAAATATAATCTTATAAGAAAAACATTTCCTGTTTCATTATGTTTTTTTTTTTCAAAAACACAATTATTCCTAAGAAGCTACTCTGAAGAAATATTTATCCATTTGGTACTATATATAAGTGGCAGACAAAAGAAATGGCAGTGAATCATACATCTTTTTCTCCTTCCAGTCACTGTATAACTTGCCACCAAATGCAGTCATGCACATCTACAAAAAAGAGCTGTGATTGTCCATGAACTCCCCTCCCCTCTAAATTCTAAAGCCCTGTTATGAAGGTTACAAAGCCAACAACAGACAAATCAGCCTGAAGAGTAAGACTATCCACGCAAGGTGTGCATTTGAGATGCCTATGCTTACAGCTGGCCTCTGACAACTAATGAAAAGGTTAGATTTTAATCATAGTGAAGGAAAGTGTCAACAGCAAAGCTTTAATGGAGTATATTCCCATGCCTATGTTCTGCACTTTTTATTTTTTAAAACCCTTTTAAAATTGAATTCTCAAACACTATCTAATGTTGATGGTTTCTGAAGTCTCCATCGCCAGATAACAAGCCTCCTGCCTTTATGATGACAAATGGATAATTTCCCACCCATTCTACTTACCTCCTCATCACTAAGACTGTTAAAACTCAGTTATATAAAGAATTATTTTCAACAGCCACCTTCAATTACAAATGTTTGATATTATCACAGGCTTCCAATGCTAATCTCCTTTCACACTGAAATACCCACGCAAGGCCCTTTGAGGCACACAGCATGGCTATTTTCTTTGCTCTACCTTATTCAGCAAAGAAGCTCAAGTATGTTGGAATTCTCTCTCCTCTCCCATCTTTACGGCCAAATCCATCTCTTATGCAAAGCAGCATGCAGACTGGCAGAGTTTTGTCAAGAGAAGAATTTTGACAAAGGGATTTTCATGGTTAAAACACTATTTTCTCAAGTGTGCTTCCAAACCTGAAGGCTATTTAAAACAAGAGAGAACAAGAACTTCCTATCATTGACATTCACATCTCCATGTTTTCTGCCTATAGATCGTACTTCCTAAGGTTCCATACTTGTATGACTCAATATGCCTGATTTCAGATCCCTGATGCTAATCATAATACTGGACTCAGATACTTTCGATTCAGGTTGGTTTGGGAACACTCCTCACTTACTCAATGAAAAGAAAACCCTTAACCCATTAAGGATAATCTTACCCACATACTAATTTACATATATCTTTTGAAAACATAAGTCTAAATTTCAAATAATAACAGTTTTCCAGTAAAATAAATGCCTGAGAAAGCAGCAGAAGATGGCCTAAGTGCTTGAACCACTATACTCACATAGGAGATGGCCTGGAAGAAGGTCCTGGCTCTTGGTTTCAGTGTGGCCCTACCCCAGGCACTAATCCCATTTAAGGAGGAAACCAGGATGGAATATCTCTCTTTGTCTCTTCTGTGTGTCTAATTCTACCTTTCAAATAAATAAAACAAATCTTTGAAAAAGAAACATGGCACTAATCTATATGTAGTGTATAGGGGCTGGTATTTCATTGCCCATCTATCAGCATTAAAAATTACTCACACATTTTAAAAATTAACTCAGATATTAATAAACCATAGTGTCTTCCTTTTAGTTTATTATTAGATGCTTTAAATTACCAGTTCTGTTTTTACATTCTCTGTATTTATTGATCTCTATTCCTATTTTTGTGTCACACTGCTTTACAATGTTTAATTCAAAGTTAAAATTCAATTTCTATTTTAGTGAGAATTTTCATGATACTATGTTGTGATACCAAATCAAGCCTATAAGACAACTAGTGCAGGAAAAAGTGATAAATCCCTCAGAATACATTAAAGTTATTCAGAGCAGTAAACTCTGAGCAAGTCACACTAAATCAGAGTGTTAATTTGTAAGAAATATCCTGCTGACTTTAAGTAAAAGTTAATTCTCAACTCAGCCACTCAATATAGGTGTTCAAAAATAACTTACTCAATTTTATTTAGTTTACATTTAATTTATTATATATATGCAAGAATAACTAGCAGTTAAAATTTATGTCTAAATAATTCAAAAAGTTCTGTGTGATAAGAAAATGTCATAATTTTGCAGAGTTTTTTCAAACACTTCGAAATGTCATGTCTTAAACTTGTTAACATTTTAGATGCAGTGAAATACAATAATACTTTCTGTCATTATAACTGGCAGCTGCCTCAGAGCCCCAGCACAGACCTCTCACTTCCTTCATCACTGGGAAACCTCAGCTAAGGACAAAGTTCCACGTGAACATGCTGAAGAACATCTTTATGATTTGGATGTTTGGAAAAGATCAGAAAATGGAACAGTGACCTGAAATGCTTCGATACAAAGGTTATAGGGATACTGGAATAACCAAATTACTTCAAACACAACTATTTTATTTAACTTATCAGTATGAATTCCTAAAAATGAATAAAGACGGAAGGGAACAAAGAGGGAAGAATGAAGGGGAAAGGTGGAGGATGGAAAGGGAAAGAAAAGAGATAGAAATTGCTCCAATTTTGTCTCACAGAATTTCTAGCAAATCCTTAGAAAGCCTGGAAAATTGATAATACAAAAAGCTGTAAAAAATTTGAAGCTATCCTGGGGACAACAGAAAGTTGTAATTTTTTAATCAAGTCATATTCATAGCTCTAAAAAGGCTCAACTAGACAGATATTACTTTAGAACACTGAAAAAGGAAACAAAATGTTTGGCCTCCTCAAATACAGATAAGTAAATATATCAATTATTCCCAGGAAGAAAAATGAAACCACTTTACAGCCCTAGCTGTACATTCCCAGCCAAGAGGTCCTCAACTGTGTAATACATGTTCTCCTTAACCCTCAACTACAACTCACTTGACACCCTGCACCTTTGAAACTTTGACCTCCACTAATCCAGGGACAGAAAGGCCTTTACCAAAATACAAACAAGAAACAAAATGTTCCTGTGACCTATTACGCCTGCCAGGGTCCAACTAAGGAGTCTGCAAGGGAAGGGTATCTTTGAGTACTATTTTCATTGTGCCAGATTGACTAAGTGATTCAAGCTCTTTCTATTCCGTTAAATTCACTCAATACATTTATGTTAGTACTTTAGAAAGTTACTGGAAAATAAAAACATAAGGTCATTTTATTTAAGTATAAAAATTTTGAAATCCATAACATGCATTTTTAAGACCTCTCATATGGATGAATTTCAAACTTATTACATCAAAATAAAATGAAGTTCATGACCAAAAGAGTGAACCCTTCATGTACCAGCTTTTATAGGGCTTGAGAGAGGAATGGCTTGTAACAATGCAACATCACCCCCCACCCAGGTTCTAAGTAATGATGGATACACATTCTCTGATGCATGGGTGGGCAAAAACTATTACACAGATGGGGGGAGGTGTAGCTTCCAGACTTGTAACCCTGAACTAGCTGCCTGTCTAGACCACATCAAAGAGAGATCAACCAACAGAGTAACACAGATGTATGATAACCTCCATAGACTAAAAAGTCACTTAATAAAGGCCAATTTTTTTTTAAATGTTATAATCACTCTACAACTAGGATTAGAAAGTAACTTATGGGACTCTTGCGGTGCTACAGCATATTAAGCCTCTGCCTGTGGTGTTGGCATCCCGTATGGTGTCAGTTCAAATCCCAGCTGCTCTATTTCTGATTCAGCTCCCGGCTAATGTGTCTGGGAAAACAAAAGATGGCCAAAGTGTTTATGACCATGCACCCACCTGGGAGACCTGGGAGAAGCTCCTGGCTCCAGCTTGGCACAGCATCAGCCTATGCAACCATTTTGGGGTGTGCCAGCACACAGCCTTGCCCACACCAGGCCATTGTGGGAGTTTTGTGGAGTCATTGTCAAATGGAAGATCAGTATCTCTCTCCCTCTTCCTTTCAAATACATCAATAAATTAATGTTGGGCTTGGGAAAGAAGCAACAACTGCCCCAATTCTTTGCATATTGCAAATAAATACCTACTTTCTTCTATCAACCTGACACGAGTGATTACCTTTCCATACATCAGGTGAAAAGATTCAGGTTTGGAGTTATTCAGCAACGTTTCCAACAAGCAGAGGGAGTTGTTCTACAACAGAAGCGGCTAGATTCCTTCAAGTAGTTGACTGAGGACAAGGTATAGTTGCTTGATATACCTGCTGGGTGTAAGAAACTAAGCTAACTAAGTTTTTACTTAGTTTGAAAGTTGCAGAAATGTCTTTGGTGAGCAGCAGTATTGTCCATGATGATGTGAGGACATGATCTCCTGTGCTAGTCTGGGCAGTTTAGAGAACCCTACCTTTAAGATTGCTACATAACTTCTCAAACTGGTTTTAAAACTTGGTTTGAGTGATCCACTTCATGGAAATTATCTCCTTCCTTGCCTTCATAGTTGGCGTTTTCACAGGTCTCAGCTACTCTCTCACAGGTTTGGATCAGTACCTTATTGGTTCGATGCACTGGCTCTTTGGACCATAGGAAGGAAAACTTTCCCCAGAGGCAGAACTGAGCTGGACTTGCAGAGGTGCTCCTAATCAACCGTTATGTAAGGCTGGAATCCAGGCTAAGAGTACTCGGGCATTTTTTGTCAAGTGTCTCCTAAAGTCTGTGTTGTACATGTTGTGAAGTGTGAACTGCTATATGTTTATTGTTATCTATTATATCCACATGATAAAGTATTAGTAATTCTATTTTTGATGGGCCTATGGTTAAGTGAAATCTCCCATTGATTAACCTTAAATAACTCTGAAAGTCTTTTTTGTATATGAAAGATACGGGATAGGGCTTGGCAGCGTGGCCTAGTGGCTAAGGTGCTTGCCTTGATCCCATATGGCCGCTGGTTCTAATCCCGGCAGCTCCACTTCCTCTCTATCTCTCCTCCTCTCAGTATATCTGACTTTGTAATAAAAATAAAAATAAATCTTTAAAAAAAAAAAAAAAAGATACGGGATAAACAATCCAGAGAATCAACAGAACAAACAGGCAGTTTCATTGAAGTATATGACAGAATAAAAAATTCAAAATTACAAACTTTGCATCCAAGAAAAGTCATCAACAAAATATGACTTGTAAAATAACAAAAACAAAAACAACAAAAAACACATGTAGGAGGCCCAGATGAAGCGAAGACTGGGCCAAGCAAATGCCAGGAGCCAGAAGCTTCTTCTAGCATTCCCACATGGGTGGCTGGAATCCAACCACCCTCTGTAATTCTGGCTTTAAAATAAATATGCAAATCAATAAATAAATATTTAAAACACATATTAAAACAAACAAACAAACAAACAAAAAAGAGTAAGTCTGACAGCCAACACAGCAGATAAACATGGCTGAACCTGAAACATCCGGGTGAGAAAAAGAAGTAGCACAGGCACTGAATCTGAGCCTGAGAGTCTGGAGAGAACAAATTAAAAATACACACACGGAACCATCACAAGTGCAAAATACGAAGCCCCAGAAGCAGATGAAGAAATGATCAAGGAAATGAAAAATAATGAAAAAACTAAAGGTACTAAGGAACCATCTGGTAGTCTAAGAGCAAGGAACTGGTGATAGGATAAATAGAAAAATTACATAAAATAACAAGAAAAATCATCCTCAAGCAGGTGGAAGAATATCTGGCAGTAAAAAGGAAAAAAACATGACTAGGGGCCCGGTGCAATAGCATAGTGGTTAAAGTCCTTGTCTTTCACGCACTGGGATGCCATATGTTCGCCCGTTCTAATCCCGGCGGCTCTGCTTCACATCCAGCTCCTTGTTTGTAGCCTGGGAGGGCAGTCCAGGACGGCCCAGAGCCTTGGGACCCTGCACCCACGTGGGAGACCTGGAGGAAGTTCCTGGCTCCTGGCTTCAGATCGGCACAGCACTGGCCGTTGCAGTCACCTGGGGAGTGAATTATCAGACGGAAGCTTTTTCTCTCTATCAGCCTTTACAATAAAAATAAAATAAATCTTTAAAAAAAAAAAGACTAGGTAAGCTAGAACTTACAAGAGGCTGAGATCTGCAAATAATTGTCAATGAAGATGGTTTTAAGAGATCTGGACTCCACAGTGCTTAGCACGGATTAAAATCAATGAATGATGAATAAAATTTATAGGGGCCAGTGTAATGGCTCATCTAGCTAAACCACCTCCAAGTGCCAGCATACCATATGAGCACCAGCTTGGGTCCTAGCTGCTTCACTTTCCATCCACTCCCCTGCTTATGGCCTGAGAAACCACTGGTGGATGGTCCAAAAAGCCTTGGAATCCTGCACCTGCATGGGAGACCCAGAAGAAACTCGTGGCTCCTAGTTTCAGATCAGCTCAGTTTAGCCAACAGACAGAATATCTTTCTCTGTCTTTCCTTCTCCTGTAAATCTGAGTCTCCAATAGTTTTTACAAAACCTAAAAAAAAAAAAAAAATGTATAGTCAAAGAGAAGAGAATCATCCAATATAAACAGATTATGGAACATGGTAGTGAAAATGACAATAATTTTGTTACTATAGTAAAATCTAAGGCTTCTATCTATGAAGCAAAGCTTAAATGAAACTTTTCACTTCTTTGTAATTTCAGAAAAGGATGTTGTGCATATACTAACTTTTCAAACTTTCTCCCAAGATATTTAATTCAATAAGACAAATACATCTTCCACTAAGCCCAAACCTGTCTCTTCTCACTAAGGAAAGGTAATCAGAAAAAAAAAAAAAGATAGGGAAAAACTGATTTAAAAATAAATAAAATTAAATTAAACAAACCAATGAAGATGAGTAGAGTCAAATCAGACTAGAAAGACCTAAGATACTTCAAAAGCCTAACTGTTCCTGAGGTATCCTCAGATCGACTTTGTTAAATCCACTTCCCATAGCTCCTCGCCAAAAATCATGAATGAGAAAAATGTCATGACTCAGATCTGGAAATTTAAGCACTTACCCTGCCAGTCTTTCTATACCCAACAAAAATCCACTAAAAACAAAACTGCTAGTTTTCCCTCCAAAGTCTAAACCATCTAACAGTGGTGTTTCCTATTTACAATCGGAACTTAAAGGGACTTGAGAGGGAGAGGTGCCCCACAACAGGGAAGGAGATAAAGCAAACAGGTACGAGCAGCGACCTAACATCAGTGAATTGTAACTCAAAATAAGCTTGGGACCTTATGGGAAGCCACTAAATCTTAGAAAATAGAGCAGCTGTGTGAATAAAAAAGGACATCCCAAGGTCTTTTCTCATTTCCAAAATCATTATAGAGACTTCTTTGTATCTATAGCCCATGAAATTTGGCAACACCAATGATTTAATTCTGGGCCAGAATACTATGAAGAGTATAATTTATAGAAACAGAACATGATAACTTCAATGATGTCAGAGGCATGGTTTAAAAAATGCAATTATCTGAATTCCAATCTGGAGTTTAGAGGGCCATTTAGTAAAAATCTTATGGTCCTTTTAGTATAATATTCATGAAATTATGTTTAAAAGGAAAATGAAAAAGCTTTGAGGAATAGGAATTTTAAGTAAATGAGGCAACTGAGAAAACATAAAAACTCAGTAAGTTATATCCCCTAACTGCTAAACTGGTGAATTACCTACAAGTTCAAGTTGCTTATCACTAAGTAGCTAATAAGTACCATTTTCTATCCTTGGTTGTGTGACCCTTGCCAATCAAGCTGTAGATGAACTTGTAGTTGAAATGTCTAAAGCACAACATATGGATGGTACATGTGTTATAATTATTCTCAACACTAGATTAGGTAAAACACATATAGCCTTCAAATTAACAAAAAAGTCCCAAATCAGTGTAAACACTCCACAATTGTCCCATTCCGGAAAATTAAAATGCTTACAAAATAAGATATGGATAACTCTCTCTCTCTCTTTTTAATTTATGCATTATTGAGGGAGAAGGAGTCAGACAAAGTGACAGAGAAAGGGAGGATTCTGCCATCCACTGGTTTATTCCCCACAAACTCATAAAATGGCTGGATCTGGGCTAGGTAAAAGCCAGAAACCAGTTTCATCTGGATCTCCCAGATGGATGACAGGAGACTAAGCACTTGGGCCACCCTCTAGTGCTTTTCCCAGGTCATTAGCAGGGAGTTGGTTAAAAAGTGGAGAAGCTAAGACACAAACAGGTGCCATAAATGATGCAGTGGCCTTATTCACTATACCACAGAGCCGGCAGCATGACCTTCCAAGCAGTATAATCCTTCACTCCCAATTCTCTATGATCACGGTGGGTCATAACAGATTATTAACGGTGCATGCTCTCTCTATATAAAGATGTGCTTAACTGTGAAGTTGGAAGGACATGGATTAAAGACATGGATTTTCTCATGTGGCATGAGAAAAAGGTACATATGTTCCAGCTTTCATTCTAGTATTTCCTAATATCACTTTCAAGCCCAGAAGTCACTCTTCCAAATGTGAGAGTAAGCTATATACAGCAATAATTTTCACATTCTGTCTCAGGAAACGGGTAATCTTCCCTAATCACAAGTATATATGCCAAATAAACTGTATATACTGCACAACACTTACACATACTAAAACACCCCCCTCATAAAACACCAAAAGAAACATATGTAGCATATTCTTACTGCTATGTAGAATGTCTCAACTACCCGCTTTCTTTAACAAGGCCACTACTAAACTCTATATCCACTTTACAGACCAAAATGTTTGGCTTGATACATTTGGACATCCAGATCTGAGCTGAAATTTATTCTCCCAATATTTAGGAATAAAAAATAAGAGAAGCCAGAAATGAAATACAAAATTACCGACTATCAACAGAATATGCTGTTTTTCAACTATTTTACTGCCGTTCAAACACATTAACAAAAGTTTTTGTTACAATATCTCTTGAAAGATCTGTACAAGTCAAGGTTATGTTTATAAACTGAAAGTATCAATTTGAAGACAAACACACTTTATTTTTTTACTGTTTAAGAATGTTCAATGGTACAGATGATGAGAATAAATCCAAAGATAATCCTGGTGATTAGCTAAACGGTAAAATACTTTTAAACAGTTTTCAAGTAGTAGAAACAACCAACCACTGTTTATGGGGGAGAAAAAGGACATGTGAATTCCAAAACTCAGCTACACGAAGTTCTACCCCCATCTCTTCAGCCCAGAAGAGACAACAGCCTCTGAACATGTGCTCCCAGGAAAGCAAATGTTCTTCAGCACCCAGAGCAGGAGTTCTTGAGACTCGTTTCCTTTGTTCTTTCTTCAGAGTGTTGCCTACATTACTACATCTAGCAGCTTTTGCTCATTTGGCTCCAGTTCTGAGTAAACAGGCTGTGAAGTTAAACTAGTCATGCAATCTCTAAGTTAGACACCGGCTCTACCTTTCTTTCTTCCACAGAGACTAATGCTTTCCTTTGGCCACCCCCTTCAGTGCTGTGACAATCCAAAGGAGCACCTTCTTCCCATTATATGCACAGCACTGGATTCAACATTGCCCAGCTCAAAGGAAAAGAGTACCAAACAAAGCTAGAAGATGCATAGATGCAAAACAGTGAAGCTCTAAGTCTCATCTAGTCTTTTTGGCTAGCTACTGCCACCCCATCACCACCACCCCCGTCATCCCCATAGCCACCACATCAATGTGACTCCTCCCAGCAACCTCACCTTGAAACAACTGCTTTAGATTTCTTTTAGCATAGCAAGCAAAAGCTTGTAAAAGGATGCAAAACAGCTGAAACATTTGACAGACAGTGTTAAATACCAGGGAATTCCTATCAACCGTTTTACTTTAAAAGCTGCTTTGATGTTGGCTATCTTTCATGTACCTCTTTCATGGCACATTAATAAAGAAAGCGGGGCTGAAGTAAATCAAGACCCAAGGTCATGTCTAGAATTACAGCACTGTAGGTACCTGATGAAATACGGATTAATGCTGCATGGGTAGTGAATAAATAAAAGCACCTCTACCCACCAATCAAGCAGGTTTTACAAGTGCTTGTGAACTTTATTCTGCAGGGAGACCTGAGACATCTTTAATCCTCTATACCCCTAAAACCTAATTATCATAATGTGAACGCAAATGTTAGGGTTCCTTCAAAATGCAAGTGCTATGAAGTGGAAAAGTAGTGCAAATTAAGCTGGTGAAACCTTAGAAATGTATTAATGTGCGGAGCTTAAAAGTGCTATTTCAATAAGAACAGCAAAATACAAAGATTTAGCCTTACAAAATACATTAAAATCAAAAGGCTGTCCCCCTGCAAAACAAAACAAAACCAAAAACATATAAAACACAAATGGGTTAGATTCAAGGAATGTTATTTTCAAATATCGATTTCTAACTCCCAAATCTCCAAGGCCTAAACACCCACGTGAAAAAAATATCAACGAAGGATTCTAGTAACTTTCAATTCTTCTAATGCAACTGAAATGACAGGAAAAACGACAGTTATTCTGCACAACTCAAACAGCACTAGTAAGAAAAAACTTCAAATGCTCAATAATTAACTTAAGTGCATTTAAAAAAAAAGTAATGGCCAGGGGCCAGCACAGTACCATAGCAGCAATTGCAGTACTGGCATCCCATACAGGTGCTGGTTCATGTCCCAGCAATTTCAATTCTGATCCAGCTCCCTGCTTACGACTTGGGAAGACAGCAAGGACGTCTCAAGCCCTTGCACCCCTGCACACACAAGGAAAACTCAGAAACAAACTCCTGGCTCCAGATTAGGGAAGCTCTAACCATTGCAGCAAGGTGGGGAGTGATCCAGCAGCTGAAAGATCTCTCTGTCTCTCCTTCTCTCTCTAATAAAACCTGCCTTTTAAATAAAAATAAATAAATCTTTTAACAACAAAAAAGGTATTGGCTAAAGATTAGGGTAAACAGCAAGCTGTTTAACACCAAAGAGATGAACAAAGTATGAATGAGAATAGACCAAAAATTTACAATATCAAACTAAAAATTGTTCATTTGGTAATCACTAATGATGCAGTCTTACTCTTACACATATAATTTACTTTAGGAACTCTAAACAAAAAAGTGACTAAGATTATTTAATATCAATACATTCATCTTTTCTTTACTGAATGTCTGTGCTCACAATATAGAATTCAGCACAAATCACGACTGTTCTAGACTCCATTCATAGACAGTTATTAAAATCCCCCAAAATGAACACTACACATCAGTACAGTTCCAACTCCACCCAAAACACTACTAATGGAGAGTTCTTTATGTAAGTATTTCACTTGCTTACTTACTAGCATAACTCTTAAAAACTATTCTTTTTCTACTCCACTGATGTCCCTAAAATATTGTTTATCTAATGTATGTCCTTTAAGAACGAAAAGAACTGTGGATATATGAAATTACTGAATTCTATTCTATTTTATAAACCACAATAAAATATCAATTTGGAGGATCACCCAAGAATGTAAATCTGTACATTCACAAAATATGAATAGACAGAGAAAAAACATAAAACATTTGCTCAAAATACAGACTTACTTCTTCCATTACTAATGGTTAACAACAATACCCATAAAAGCCCCAAGTTCACCAATTGCTACATCAATGCTGAACATGCTGTTGCTTAATTTACATTTTAGGTTCTGTTATATCATACACTTATCTAAACAGAACATCTGTTTTGGTTATAATACAATGTATCTTTGGCAAGAAGTTAACAAAAACAATCAAGAGTCTGTATTGGATCTGGCAACAAAAGCAGATTTGTAACCAAAAACCTTAGGAGGAGAAATGACCATCACTGGGCTCTAGGCCAGTTCCAATCTAAGTCAATAAACAAAGATCTATAAGAAGGGCTACAGCTAAGAGTGGATTGAAGTAACTCCTGCAGATATTTAAATTGGACTTAGGGACACAAAAACACACGGGCTACAAAACTTGCAAAACATATTTTATTTTGATCAAAAACTGTCAAACTGGATTCAAATCCAGAAACTATTTTAAAACCAATTTCTCTCACACTCCAATTATTCATTCCTTATGCCTCCATTTGCAACAGACTTCATTGAAAAATCTATTTAAATATGCAGTCTTAAAAACATTCCAAACTTTCAAACAGCACACACAAATTACACAGGTTATAAATCAGTTTTACATTAAAATTTACTTAATATCGGTAACATCCCAGAAAGGAAATCTTAGAGAATTCACTATTTACTAAAACAGAGGAATATCGACAGTTGACAGGCAACAAAATTTTAAGACATCACAGGACATCTTCTGTTTCTATAGACAATAGTGAGAAATCTAAAGACCATATCACTTTAATCTGTTTTAAGTATAAAAATCAAGCTACTATTCAGAAAACAAGTTAGGCTCTCCCACAGGCTAATTCATATATTTTATCCTCACTAGAAAATTCTAAGTGGAAGAAAAGAATACTCAAATATAAAAAACAGGTTTTTATACACACAAGAAATAAAAAATCACAACTTACTCTCTATATAAAACATTATTCATGTCGTGAAAAGGAGCTTTACAAAGTTACACATAGCTAGCCTAAGTTACAAGGCTAAACTAACTGATTTGCTGGAATGTAAATTCCTTCAAACCAAAGGAAAAGAAAACAGCCCATATAAATCAGGATTGGGAAGGTGATATAAAAAATAACCTTAGAAATCATCTCAAACTTTTTAACAAAGATTCCCTTTAACAACTGAAGTTATTCTACATATTTATGACAGTTCATGTTGTTAGATTAAGTCAAGATTCAAGTCTTTGAACTTTCCTGGGGCTAGTATCGTGGCCAAAGTTACACACCATTTGTGATGTTGGAATTCCATAAGAGCACTGGTTTGAACCCTTGCCACACCACTTTCCACCCAGCTTCCTGCTCAGGCTTTTGGAAAGAGAGCAGAACACATCCCAAGTACATGGGCCCGTGTCAGTCACGTAGGAAACCCATATGACTTCCTGGCTCCTGTCTTGACCCTAGCCCAGTCCCGACTGTTGCAGCCATGTAGGGAGTACAAAAGCAGATGGAGGATATTCCTGTTATTCCTCCTCTCTTCATATCTTTCAAATAAAAATAAATAAATTAAAAAAAATTTAAGAAGACCCCCACCTGACACCTTATACAAAAAGCAATTTTAAATGGATCAAGGACCTGAACCTGCATCTACAAACCATCAAATTATTAGAGGAAACCATTGAGAAGCACTTCCAAGATACAGGAAATGGGAAAGACTTCTTAGAAAAGTCAACAAAAGCACAGACAGTCAAAGACAAGATAAACAAATGGGGATACATCAAGCTGAGAAGCTTCTGTACAGCAAAGGAGATGATCAACAAAATGAAGAAGCAGCCAATGGAATGGGAGAAAAATCCTTGTGCACTATATAATCAATAGGGGACTAATATCCAGGATTTACAAAGAGTTGCAGAAGCTCAGTCATAGGGGTGGAGGGGGGAACCTGAAAGAAGTGGCCAAAGGAAATGAACATTTTTCAAAAGAACAACTTCAAATGGCTAATAGACATATGAAAAAATGCACAGGCTCCCTAGCCATCAGGGAAATACAAATGAAAATGACACTGAGGTTCCACTTAACTCTGGTGAGATTGGCCTACATTCAGAACTCTATTACCAACACTTGCTGGTGTGGATGTGGGGAGAAAGGTACCCTCCTTCACTGTTGGTGGGAGTGTCAGCTAGTACAACCATTATGGAAGTCAGTATGGAGAGTGAACTGAAAATTGACCTGAAATCTGCATATGAGAAAGGGATGTACTCCTACATTTACAGCAGCACAATTTACAACAGCAAAGACATGGAAACAACCCAGATGCCCATAAAAGAGGAGCAGATAAAGAAATTGTGCTACATCTACTCGATGGAATACTACTTAGCCACTGAAAAGTATGAAATTCTACCATTTGCAACCAAATGATCCCAACCACAGACCATAATGCTCAGTGAAACAAGTCAATCTCAAAAGGACAAATATCATGTTCTGATATAAGGCAACTTTCATGCAAAATACAAGATGAATAGCCCTTTCAGTATTGTTTTTGCTACATCACTGGGAGGTTGTTATTTCTGTTTTATTTTCATTCATTCAAAATAAATTTTTTTTCTTTTGCTTATTAATTTCCCCACTGTCACACAATAGCATTGTTTGCTTCACGAAGGTCTTTGATTTTCTTTTCATTTCTTCAGCAACACATTGGTCATTCAATAGCATGTTAACTTCATGTTCCTGTAAATTTTCTATTTTTCTCTCTGTTGTTGACTTTGTTTTATGGCTTTTCATTTAAGGGGATGTATAGTAACTGTGTAGTAGAGACTATCACATACAGATGTGAAGATATAATGTCATGTGCATCTCTACTTACAAATCAAAAATGGACTCCCAGTGAAACTGTTGAATGTATCCTGACAATAGCATAATGGACTCACTGCCATGGTCCATGCCTACAATGTCAGGATACACTTAAATAGCAGAATGATGGGACTTATAACTGATTGTGAATAACTATACTACTATAATGACATGGGGGAAGCTATTACAGGGATCTGAGAGAGGGGGAGAAATCCCAGAGCCTATGAAAACTGTATATGGAATAATAAAATAAGCAATTAAATTCAAAAAGAAAGAAAAGGGATTAGGGACTAGCATTGTGATATTGCAGGTAAAGTCTTCACATATGACACTAGTGACACCATGTGACACTAGTTCATCTTCCCGCAGCTCAACTTCAGATCCAGCTCTGCTACTAGCCTGAGAAAAGCAGAAGCTAGCCCAAGAACCCAGGTGGAAGACCCAGATGAAACTCCTGGCTGCCGGATTCAACCTGGCTCAGCTCTTACCATTGCAGGCATCTGGGGAGGAAACCAGCAGATGGAAGAACTGATTCTTATCACTCCTCTTTCATCCCAACTTTTAAATAAATGAATATTTTTTAAAATAAGAAAAAAAAAGAGTAGTAAGAGATAAACAAACACTGTGCTGACAACCAGATGCATCCAATAACTCAAGTATTCCTAATAGAAAATAACCAAAATGGTTCATTTATAAGACAAGCTAATTTTCAGTGGCTATTGGTACCCTTCCAAGTCAACTTTTTATAATAATTATCCTGTCTGATCAAGATCATCCTCAACAGCTCCTTGTAAATCTATTCAATTTCCCCCTAGGGAACATCAAAAGAACACCTGCTCCTCTCTATGTTTCCACTGTTTCTTAGCAATCACAGTGGCATTAAAATTTGATTCATAAATGCATCCAGAGTTTCAGAAATTATTTCATCTGGATCAGAAAATAAAATAAACAAATCTCACATAATATCATCTTACCTTAATTACAACCTACTTTCTTTCAGTGATAAACACTTTTTAATTCACAAATCAGAAGAGGACTTGAGCAACCCCATTTTTTCACTGCCAGTAATGAGGATTATGACAAGAAAATGGGATTATCTACAAGCAATGGGATACCTTTTCTCACTCTCTTTTCTTGAAGAGTATCATTAAAAGCCTGTATGCTACTTAGCACTTGGGGAGAAGCAGGTAATGGAAGGTTCCAGACTCTCAGATTCGGTCTTCCCGTATCATGTGTGACAGATCAATGACTCCCCTTTTAGACACTGCCTTAGTTTCCTGCACTTCTCCCAGCTTTGTATATGTCCTTAGGACATCCCCACTCAGCAGGGAGTCTGTCGTCAGTACACACAAACTGATTTACTTTTAACTGCCCATCTTTTTCTGGTGGCAAAGTCCCTACAAGTCAAAGTGCTCTGTTCAGAGCACAATGAAACATTTGTGTTTTAAACAACATGGTTCAATATGCACGTGTTAAATCAGATAAGCGTGACATCAAAAATAATGAAAATATAAAACAGAAATTATAAGAAACTTGGTTAACATATTTTACACTATTCTAAAAAATGAAAACTGCCTAAGCAATTTTATTACATATTTTATTAGATACAACACTTACACTGCAAACCATTAACCTGAACATTTAGGTTTTTTTTTCTACTGCAATTATTTTAAACCCTATTTTCTATAGAATCAAATATGGCTTTTTGAATTGGCTTCGGCCTTTTACATCCAATAAGACTATAAGAGAACTTTGATTTATGTTAATAACTTAAGTGTTCAGAAAACTTTCTTTGACATGAGGAATTTTAATTGAGAAAATTCTAACCATTAATTTAACCTTTTCCAGAGAATTTGGAAAAGATCAAGGATCATGATTTTACTGATACAACACATTAGCTCTGCTCACACACCCAAATGCGCTTTGAGAACTGCTGCCCTATTTTCTTTCCGTAAGAATATCTTTTACAATTTTACTGAGGTACTCTGCGTTATATTTCTGACAGCTTCCTCAAGTCTCATAAGAGACTCTCATAGACAAATTTTCTCTCTGAATTACAATTTTAAAAGTTAAAAAAATGGAATTTGAGAAAACAATGTTTCTCAAACTTTTCTTATCAACAAGAAATAAACTTTACATCACAACTCAGTGCACAACACATGTATGCGAAGTACGTGACAACTCTTGCCTACTATCTGAGACACACTCTAGTCTCTACTCTCTCTTTTTCTAATGTTGACTGGAATCTACTAAACTGATTTCACCTTTGACCAATGGGTTAAGATCTACAATTTTAAAAATATGAAAATCCCAGCTCTAGAGACCTCACACAATAAAGAAACGAGCACAATGAGGACACGGATTGGGGATGTGTGCATTGATAAGCCAGGACATTAGTTCATCGCACGTGATATCCTTCTGGGTGATTTTCTTCAAATGTATCTCACATAATACATAACACACAAAAAGAAATACTATCATGAAATATAAGAACACTTACAACACCTGTATCTGTGTAAACATCGTTAACACTGTCACTACTGACTTTGCTTTTAATTCTCAACATAGAAGTTTTTACTAACGTCAGAGATGAATTGATAGAGAGCATAAAAAGTCATGTAGCACTGTGGCAGGGCAGCCATCATCTCACAGGATGAGGCACCGAAACAAAGCAAGGGAGAATTCTTAAACTTTTACAAAAACATATTGCAAATGGTCGGAAAGCAGGTGAGTGGAGCACAGATTAGCTGAATTTCCACAAGGTCAGAGCAGCCCATAACAGTTCCAAGCAAAGGGTAAATAAGTAGCTCTCCTGTGGGAAGAAGGAATCAGGCAACACTCCAAGGGACAACAAAACATCAGAATCTGTCTGGGGTCAGCTCTTTGCATGCATGTACACAGGGTGTCTTCTGCTTTATGTCTCTCTTGGATTGTCTTCCAGGTATCCCTATCACTAACTGACACAGTGGTTACATACACATACATATTTATTTAGTTACTCCCCTGCCAAAATGAAAACACTTAGAGAACAATGAATTTGCCCGTCACGGCTCTTAATCCCAGGGCGAAGTATAATGCCTGACACACAGTTTGAGTGCTCAGTGATACTGCTGATTACATGAAAACACAGGGAATGGGATGGTTGTGTTACAGATAAAGCCCAGAAGGCTTGTCTAGGCAACATTAACAATCATCAACCTTTGGTATGCATCAGAGAAGATGGACAGGACGGAGTTAAAAGTGGAGAGAAAATTTCTTTTGGAAGATGGTTGGAATGTGGTGATATCTCTCCCACTGCCTCAACACTTGATGGGGAAGGGAATCCCATTCATTTTTGACCAAGTGAGTCAGACTTCAGTGCGACCACAGGGAGCTCCAATATGCTACCTGAATATGCGGGGCCACACATGCTTTAAAAAATGAAGGGGCTATCTCTGAAACCTCTCAAATTACTAGGCATGATAAGAAAAGGATTTTTGAGATGGGCAGATTAGAGACAGCAACAAGGACAGGAAATGTATGGCAGGCATTAGAGATTGCATCCAAGAAGACTGCATTTTCCTTGATGTTTCAAATGCTTTTTGTGAAAAAAAAAGGTACAAAAACAAAAAAAAAAAAAAAAAAAAAAAACATGCCTTTTGTGGTCCTGGCACAGTAGCCTAGTGCCTAAGGTCCTCACCTTACACGTGCCAGGATCCCAAATGGGCGCTGGTTCACATCCCAGTGGCCTCTCTTCTCATCCAGCTCCCTGCTTGTGGCCTGGGAAAGCAGCTGAGTACGGCCCAAAGCCTTGGGACCCTGCACCTATCTGGGGGGCCTGGAGGAGGCTCCTGGCTCCTGGCTTCGGATTGGCTCAACTCCAGCTGTTGGGGCTGCTTGGGGAGTGAGTGAAGATTTTCCTCTCTGCCCTCTTCTTTGTATATCTGACTTTCCAATAAAAATCTTTGTTTTATAAATCCCTTTTGTAAGCAAACCTTAAAACAGAAAAACAAAAGAGAGTAACTGCCTGCCAGAGATTAAAGGCTATATCATGAGCACATTTCTCCTGATGAGAAGAGAGAAAGAAATAATACTTAACTTGAAAGTATACATTGAGATGCTTTTGAATGCTTAGTTTCTAATTTTCTCTTATGGTCTATGTCTTTGGTATCTGAAAATATCAATTTTTAAATTTAAAGAAAATTTAAAATAGAAAACCAAGCAGTGACTTCTTTCTCCCAGTAATATGACAGATTGGCTGCATGGATTGACCTTTACTGTTAACCACTAGATATCACATATAATATCCTGATATATCTTAAATACATCTTTTTAAGTATATCAGTTTTACAAGAAACAAATATGCAAACAACAACAAAAAAAGGCCATCACTGTGGGACCCCTGATCGCTGAAAACTCAACTGTCAGTCCTGAGCATTTACTGGATCAAGGAGGATTTTATTTTTTAGCTTTTTGGACTTAGGGAGTTCACAAAACCAGAGGAAAGGAGTGTGAAATAGAGGTTCCACCCAAGATGGATATGTATCAGAGATTCTCCCAGTCTTTCCTCAGCTAGACAAAGCTGGGACACAAGGGAGTTAAACCCTCCGATAAGGATGAAACAGAAATAAAGTCAATATATGCTCTCCCCAGGACATCACAATGAAAATGGACTATCTAAAACACTGTCAAAGGCTGATGTGGGGAGAATTATTGATGAGAATGTGGAACCAGAAACTCTCTCTCTGGTGTGTAAGCCTAAATTCACACTACCTGGGTAATCAAGAAAAAGCTCAAGCCGAGAATTTAATTTAAGTGATCCCAAACTGACAGATAGGGTCTATGGGAGCCGGACAGAAGCCAATCAAATCCTCTGTGAAGCAACCCACAATCAATCCAGGCCTCAATGAATTCTCATGAAAAACAAGGAGCTTACAATAAAAACTGAACAGAAAAGAACTGCCAAAAACAGAGCAAGTAGCTACAAGAATTAGCAGAGATGTATACAGATTTTAGATCCTAATATTACCACAGCGACGGTCACATACAACAATCAACTTAGCTAACAAACCTTTAAATGATATGCAAAAAATCGAATTTGCAGAAATAAAAATATAATAAACTAAAAATCGAATGGGTGGTAAACATTCTCCAGCAATTTTAGAACTAGCAGGTAAAAGTACAAAACTTCTAGAATATAAGAAGAAAAAGTTAGTGCCTTTGGTTTGAACAGGAAACAAAAACCAAGAGCTACACACATACACACGAAAACATGGTATTTTATCTAAATTAAAAAATTTTGTTACTAAGGAAGGTTGCTTAGCTTAGTGGTTAAGATGCCAGTTTAGTAACTCATGTATCACTTTAGGGTTCAATTCCAGCCTCCAGCTCCCCATTATAGGTTCCTGCCACTTAATTTCCTGCAAGGCAGCCGTAATAGCTCAGGTAGTTACAATCCACATGGGAAACATGGATTGCTTTCCTGGCTCCCAGCTTCAGCCAGTCCAGTCAGCCCTACCATGTGGAAATCTAACCTACTGGCCACTTTTAGCAGTGGGACCTTGGGGAGTGATCTGATTGGATTAGGCTGGGGGTGCAACTGAATTTTAAATGATGGTGGCTTTATAAGGAGAGACATACCCTCACTACCTCTTATGAAATTTTGAGATGCTACTGGCAAAAACATTATCACAACAAGCCAAACAACTATGGCCACACAGTCTAAAACTAGGAATCCCAAAACGGAGCCATAAACCTCCTTCTTTCAAATGCAGTTTGTATTAGGTATTTCACAATAATATTGATACAAAAACTCATGCACAGCTTTTTATAATACAAATTTTCCATAAACATTTAAAAGATCCCTTAATATGCGTTGATTTTTTAAAAATTACACCAAAATATATTTATCTTTGAAGTCAACTTTCTGCAAACTTAAGAAATACCCTGATGAATGCAAATAGTAACAAAAAAAAAAAAAAAGGAAAAAAAATAAAATCTACAACACCTCTAGTCCCAAGCATTTCAGATAATTCTGGTCTTGAAAATACATGCCTGAATAAAAAGCTTAACTTACCATATCAGACTTCAAATTAATATATATTTATAGGGGTACACCAATAAGTAATATGCTTAATGCCAAGGAGGAAGAGATAAATAAAACATAGCATGCTTCAAGAAAATTTCAATAAAGAAGAAATTGGGGGCCCGGCGGCGTGGCCTAGCGGCTAAAGTCCTCGCCTTGAACGCCCCGGGATCCCATATGGGCGCCGGTTCTAATCCCGGCAGCTCCACTTCCCATCCAGCTCCCTGCTTGTGGCCTGGGAAAGCAGTTGAGGACGGCCCAATGCTTTGGGACACTGCACCCGCGTGGGAGACCCGGAAGAGGTTCCAGGTTCCTGGCTTCGGATCGGCGCGCACCGGCCCGTTGCGGCTCACTTGGGGAGTGAATCATCGGACGGAAGATCTTCCTCTCTGTCTCTCCTCCTCTGTGTATATCTGGCTGTAATAAAATGAATAAATCTTTAAAAAAAAAAAAAAAAAAAAAAAAAAAAAAAAAAAAAAGAAGAAATTGGATACATTACATATAAACAAAAATGCAACTGAAAGAGCCCAAGCCATTTTCATTTCAAAAAAACTCATCATTGCTCAAGAAAAGAATGCAGTTTTATAAAAGAAAAATAGAGATGGAAGATCAGAAAATAATCAAGCAGAGAAAATTATCATATATACGAACAAATATTCAGATATTTAAAAATGCATTTAAAAGACCGGAAATAGCAAATCATCCTAGCATACACTTAAAACAAATGACACTGAACACTACACAATTTTTCATGGACATTTCCAACTATAAACACGTGGCTAACTGAACATTAGGATAATTATGTTCTACAACTTAATTTCAGTTTAATTTTTTTTTCCTGCTTGTTAGTGATACTTCAGGTCTGAATTATTTTCCTCATGATATACGTAAGTACAGATGTAAAGTAGTCTAAGGCTATGGAGAGAAAATGAATGAGAAAAAAGTAAAAAAGATGTGTCACTATACATAAGCATTTATAAGTAGGATATAAATCATCATATGTTTTATCATATAGTAGTGTTAGAAAGTCATAGAAGAGGTTATGTGCTGGTGAATATGTCTGAGAAAGATTTTTCAGGATGAATGGTGGACAGGATTATGGAAATGCACACCGGATTATCTGTTCAGAAGGTGTTAAGATGATGGCCCAAGATAGCATAAGTGATTCCAACATCAATGTAACTTCAAAATGTTAGAGTACGCATGGTTTCTTAAAACAGGCACTTTAAACCAGCAAAGACAACAAAATGAAATCGAACACCTAATTTTCCTAAAACAGTATAAATTCCAATCAGCTACTTGCATCACTTAAGGATTTTGATAACACATGATAAAATATCAGCAAGGAGCACACTAAAAGAGTAATTCACTAGGACAAAATGACGTACCAATCAGAACTGCAAACATGGTGCAACTGTTGGAAATGACTTATAATTCACCACACGTATAGATCAAAAACTCCATGTAACTGAACTGGCATTGCGGCCTATTGGGTAGGTCGTGCTCTGTGATGCAGGCATTGAATACGGGCACCAGTTCTGCTTCCAATTCAGCTCCGTGTGGACAATTTGAGAAAAGCAACAGGAAACAGCCCAAGTGTTTAGGTTCCTATGACCCATGTGGGAGACCTGAATCAAACTACTGGCACTGCCATTGCAGGCACCTGGGGGAGTAAACCAGTCATGAAGACCTCTGTCTGTCTGTCTCTCCCACTCCCTATAACTATTACAGAATAAATAAATACATTTCCAAAAAAATAAATAAATCCACGTGATTATTGCAAAATTCTAAAAAGGTGTGACTTCACACTGATTTTTTTAACTTAATAAAATAGGAATGTTGTTTTAAAATACCCATATTAGTATCAATATTTTTAAAACATTCAAACAAGGAATATTCCTGTATACATTTTGTACATTCAATGGTTTATATGTTTAGTTTGGTGGAAGTAACACAGTGTGTGCACGTGTAGTTCTAATGGAGTATGTAACAGCTTTCAGTTCCATTACAATAAACTATGCCACACCACCAACATGATATGTGACCAAACATTTTCTTTCTATCAATTAGGTAGATAAAACAGTATTTTATTAAGTATTTGATTTGTATCTCTTTTACCGTAAAAAGATGAAAACTTTTTTTCATGTATTATGAAGTCAGATTTGGTTTATTTTTAACAACCTGATCATTTCCTCTGGCCATTTTTCTAAAAAGCATTTTTTTTTTTTACTATAAATTTCTAGGAACTCATTATATAATAGGAAAAATAATCTTCTACCACATTCACACATAGTTTTCTTTTTGTAGGTTTGTTTACAGCATTTTGAGCATAAGTAAAGCTGGATGGTGAGCTGAAAAAAGTATCCACCACAACTGTGTATTATATGTAAGTACTTGTGTGTGTATAATAATTATCAAGACACTGCCTTGAACTTCACAGTAATAATTTTAAATACATAGAAATGGTATTTATGCTAACCTAAATGTGTAGGTGAATACAAAACATTCATAAACATAGGCAACATGTCATCTACTAAAAGTTGGATGTTTTCTCTTAACACTGATTACCTCATACACTATCTTTTAATATTCCTAAAAAATCTAATGATTTTAAGGATGAAGAAGAGTGGAACAAACTGAATCTTTATAACTTTATAACTGATTGTTACACAATTGCCTAATAAGTAAATGTTGAAAATCAAAGAACTAAAATGTGTTTTCTAGTAATATACATTCTGTCTACTAGTATACATTGTCTCAAGTTCAAAATAGGGCTACTTTATAAGCAAACTTAGGTGAAATTCTACACATCTTCACAACTGAACATTTTAAGATACGCAAGTTGTGTTTAAAATCACTACATACATACCCAACATATTTATTTCAAATTAATGTGAATGGTTAAAAGGAAATCAAATTGCCTTAAATTGAATCAAATCTGTTAGATATTTTATGAGTTTCTCTCAAAGGACTGGGGACACATCTGCAAGTCTCAGAATGGGGAAGCTCTGCAAGGTACACTCCCCAGGCCAACTGGAATAACAAGGACAGAGAAAAAACTGACACAAACTCTCAAACGTGTACTTCCCTGAATTTTCATTCCAAGACAGCTATTGTTTGATCCTGATTTTCTCATACCTTTTGGTTACCATGAGTTTATTTTCCTCATTCATTCTGATTGCTCACAGCACATACACTACTACACTAAATATTTGGTCACTCCTTTTTGGGACACATAAAGGAATCCTAGAAGTCTTCCAATACAAGGTTTTCCTTCTGTATTGTTCTTACTAGTTGGTTATTTATCCAGTGCCAGTAGTTGACGACTCTTAGCAGATTTCTCACTAAACATCTTAACCCATCAAGTGACTTTTGAGCACTTAGCCTAAGCATCATTCATTGTAATTACCCCTCTTCTCAGGTTTAAACTCTGTTGGATTTAAATATTCTACTACAGTATGGAAGAGGCAGGCAAAGGTATTTTAGATTTAAAGGAGAATGGGGGCCTACTGAAATAACAATGGAGAATGAGAGCAATTACTAAAGATGCAGAGATGGGACTAGAAAATTGAGTTATGCTAGTCCAAAGTTATTCAGAAATAATCTGTATGCTTATATAAAATGAAAACTTATTTAAAATTAAGAGACAAGAAAGGTTAAGACCAACCAGGCCTGCTGAGATCTTGGCCACATCTTCAGATGGGCAGCACCAGCATTACCCACCCATTTCCTAACTGATTAACAGACCACCAATGAGGAACATCTTACCTGTAGGTTCCCTGCCCAACAAGGAAGGGTCTGGAAATGCTTAAAATTCCAAGACCCTTCCTCAAAGCTTTGGTGTCTCTCTCCCTCCTCCTTCCAGAGGCACCCCACCTCCTGGCTTTCTCCCCTTTCCTCTCCCTTCCCTGCTCACCTGGTCCCTTCGCAGGTGGACCTTTCTGTCTGCAATAGATTCCCGGCTTTTTATTTCTATGCTGAGCTGAGGAAAGAACCCACCAGGCATTTCTGGTAACAAAAGGAACATCAGAATTCTTCTTAAATTCTTAAGGCTTACCTTGATTCTCATTTCTGAAAGGAGACAATTAATTGGGAGAAGTAGTCTAAACTACCTACAGCTTGTAGGTGCTAGGTATACGGTCCTACTTATGAGTTAACAAGAGCCCTCACATGATGCACAAACTGAAAACGCCCAGGAAACCGAGTGAGCCTTAACATGCTACTTCAGTGTCTGGCTCTAATCACTCCTGTCTCAAATTTCTCCAAGAGACAGACACTATTTCCTGTAAAGCTCTTAGAAATAGCAAGAGGTGGTTTGGAGGACAAACAAGATATATGTTTTACAAAGAGAAGACTGAATTCATCATAAAAAGAAATTCAGAAGTTTCCATTTCTCTTCAACAAAACAAACATTCCTAGCATCCTTACCAGTAAACAACATCCAGTGGTGCAAAGTAATTTTTCATTATCAGGTCAGCAAAGTAAGCTTCTGTCTCCCGGCAGGCAGTTCCATTTCCAATCACCACTGTGCTGCAGCTTCAAGGGAGAAACAGAACAAGAAACTGAATGAGTTCAAGGCATGCTTAGAAATCAGCTGGTGAATGCACAAATACTATTAAATGATGCTCTGACTCTCTTATATATCCAAGCAATCTTTCCATTCTTTCATGAGAAAAACACCAATTTATGCAGAATAAAGCACTGCCCCTATACTTGGTATAGGAGGCAGTGCAGAAACATTTCACATCACACAATCAAGAACATCAACTTCCTTCCTATCTAGGAAGGAAATAAAATTAGACATGAGTCAGTAAACTCTAGAGCATTCTAGGCCATGATCAAAGGCATTTAAAATGGAATTATATGATATGCTATCAACTTCTAAAGCTTCTAACTACCACCAGAGCCATGCTTTAGATCACATAAGGAGGGAGGGAAGCAGAGGGTAAAAGGCACATGGAGAACCATGCAAGGAGGCGGACAGCAAGAAGACAGGCAGGCAGAAAGAGAAACTAGAATACAGGATGGAGGGAGGAAGGCAGAAAAAACACAGGAAGGAAGTCTAAACAGAAAAATGAAATGCTCACATGTGCCACTAGGACCACCTTTAATGTCAAGGTGGCAGAGGAAGGAGCAGCATTCTTCTCGAGTCTCCCTATGTAAAGCTCTCCAGCAACTTCCCCAGCGTTATTTTACATGGTTCCTTCTCTTTGACTTCCCTTAATCCCTCCCTCCAAATTACAGGCGTCATAGGTATCTCTGATTGACCGAGCCACTGTAGTACTCAAAAGATTACTTATTTTCATACTTGAAATTCAGCAAAAGCCTCTTTATTTTCGCTGCCTTTTGGAAACCTTGTCCACAATGCAAGTAAACCACATCAGTATGAAGTATCTGACCTTAAAAACAAACACAACAATTAAAACGAAAATAAGCCATTTTGCAAGAAATTTTATAATATGACACATGAATGATCTGATTAAACAAGTTACAACCGAAAGGGGGATTGGTTTGTCTTCTAAAACATTCTAAAATGTTCCTATTCTCTGAATCAGATTCTCCCTAAGCACTCTGAAATACTGTTACTTCCCAAGTCCAAGATTCAATTTTGTCATAGAAAACCACTATTAGCCACATAATATCTTAAACAGAAGTGGTTTTCTACACCATGTACTAAACACTTACTACTTAGCAGACACTGTTCTGATACTCTATTCTTCTTAAGTTTTTGAGCTATGCATTCATGATTTAGGTTTTCTGTATTACATTATGCAAAACATGCTTATTTTAGTTAAATATCTGTTTTCTTTAAAACCGTTTTAATAGATTTTTGTTTTTGTATTTGAGGGTAACCATCTTTTTTTTACGCTTTTTTTAAGAATTTTTTTATTGTTAAGTCAAATATACAAGATCAGAAGAGACAGAGAGCAAGATCTTCTCTCCACTGATGAGGGTAACCATCTAAATAGGAAAAATCAACTGAGGGACTGACTTAGGACATTAGGAAAAGAGCAAAAGAATAAAGAAAAAGCAGAGGTAGAAAATGATGAAGTTAAAAAGAAAAAAATTTTAAGCAGCTAAGTATATATATAGAAGCAATAACAACACAGCTTAAAGTTAAAATTGCTTATAAGAAAAATCAGAGTGGCAATTTGGAACAGTGATTTAGACACTGTTTGGATAACCACATTCCACAATGGAGATAAAAGGTCCTAGTCCCAGCTCTACTCCGAATATTGTATACCCCTGGCTTCAACCTGGCCCAGTTCTGGCTGTTGTGGGCCTATGAAAAGTCAGTAAATGGAAGAGTTCTGTCGGTCTGTTTCTCTACTATTCAAATACATTTTTAAATTAAGAAATAAAAAAAATTTTAAAGAAAAGCATACTTTCAGTAATAAAAATGAGGTACAATTATATTGGAAATAAACAAGAGCTATAACTAGAGATTGAGTATAGCTTAAAAAGACACAAAGATTAAAATAAACGTCTTTCTAGTAATCGAGATTGAATAGTGAAATGGATAAATATCTAGAATAATCTTATCAAAACTGACTGAAAATACATGTATATATAAAATTTTTTAATTATTTGTCCTAAAAGCAATATAATGATTAAAACTGATCTAGCAATATATTCAGTTGGGTTATCTAAGAAAAGTAAGTGACTGGACATTATTTGTTAAAAATCCAATAATATAACTTATCATAATAACACAGTAAAGGATAAATGCCAGATGCTCTTCCAATAGATAAAAAAAAAATTAAAGATGCTATTCACTTATTACAAAAATGAATACCATAAAAAGATAACCAAACCAAAAATCCAGAATTCTATCTATAGTGTACATACATGTAGCAAGACGTCCCCACAGAACCCAAAGCAGAAGGGAGCAGATGTGTACAGAGCACTACTAGATGTGTGCATCAGAACCCCTGCAGAATGGAACTTGAAAGACGACTTACTGGTAGGAGAAATTATAGCTAATTTGCAACCATGCTTGTAACCAGGATCCACTCCCATCAGAGTACGTCCTGGGACAGGGCTTGTTAGAAGGAGCTGGCGAAGGTTCCGTCCAAACATCAATACTGATTCCTTCTCTGCGTCTGATGTTAGTTTGGCTCTTTAGAAATATATAAAGAAAAGAAGTACTGAGTTTTTCACTTGAGGGAGTTCTTTCCTTTATCCCTCAAAAAGGGAAGAAACTGTTTTGTATAGTTATTCCTCACCAGAGCATTCATTGTAACAAAATGACATTCAAGGAAAAACATCATACAATGAAATTATATTGAGTCTACTTTTTACTAATCCCAGTAATATATGACACCACACAATCAACTGTGACACAAACCATATGACCTTGTCATACCTACATTCCTGCTCTATCTGCTTTGCATCATACACAAAAGCCACAGCTATAACAGTGAGTGTGTGACTTTGGGATGGGATGGGCGGGGACAGAGTGAGTACATACAGCTTGGATGCCACTTGGAATGACAAATTCAAGTTTATCAATTTCTTTTAAATACAAACAAAATTAACTGGTATCAAAGGAGTTTAAATCCTTTCTAGGTTCTTTGACTCTCTTGCAATGGAAACTAAAGAAAGTACAACACAACAAAGTTTATTACAGGCTAATAAAGAAAGTATAACACAACAAGGTTTATTACAGGCTAATACCCAAACATGAGACACAGCATGGCTAGCAGAGGTTCCACCAACTGGCTCAAAGAGAAGAGGTGAACACAGCTGTTAGCAGGACACACTTGGCACACAGAACTCCCATCTGTCCCTAGCCCAGTGTCTGGCTCACCCTCTCAGCAGAGGACTCCAACTCACCCTGTTTTAGAGGACATGCTCAAAATCAAGGTGTTGCTCACTACTGCCACCACAGGGAGGTCACAAATCACTGCACTAGGCTCCTTGCACATGTGCACAGGCAGTAGGGGGGTCCTTTGTGGTCACAGTGTGTGTGTACACTCCTTGCTCCTGACTCATCTGGAGCTGCTTGAAGTGAGCTAGAGAGTTAGAGATGGACTTAGAGTGGCAGACAGATTCTTAAAGAGGTCGAAAAGGCTATTTTGTGAGTCCTGTTTCTACCTTGTCTCACACTCTTCAACAGATATTTCAATGTCACCTTCTCACCCTAATCCACTCTCCGTATCTATTCCTTCTGTCATTCTAACAGTAAGGAAACATGACCATAGAACTAATAGACAATCCAAAACTACATCTTACATCACTTACAAGTTTCATTAACAAACTTACTTAAAGCTTTTTAAGACTTTCTAGGGGGAAAAAAAATACATATATATATTTAAACCTATGTATACATAGGTTTAAATTCATCTCCTTAAAAGTTCTCAATGTATTATCTCCCCAAACTTTTAAAAGCAAAAAAGCATGTCTTTGCTATTAGACCAAATAAAAAATCCACATAATTGGCTACTAGAAAATTGAGAGTACAACTGCAGTTCAAAGCTCAATTTATATCATTATTGAGAAATAACTGCTTACATAAATAAAGATGAATATAGCCAACTAATGTTTGCTTTTCTAGCTTAATTCAGTTTCTTAAGGTTTTTGTACTTCTACCTGCTATTGGTCATTACAGGTATTTCTCAATTTTCACTTTTAATTTTACTGTCAGTCTTACACAAGATGCCGTGATAGTGTAAGAGATATACAACTAAAAAGACAAAATCTCAGGCCAGTGAGGTGGTATATCTGGCTTATCCTTCACCTAGCAGTGCCCGATAGCCCACATGGGCTGTCAGTCTTACACAAGATGCCATGATAGGTGGAAGAGATACACAACTAAGAAGATCTCGGGCCAGTGTAGTGGTATATCTGGCTAATCCTTCATCTAGTAGTGTCAGATAGCCCACGTGGGCTGCTCCATATCTGATCCAGCTCTCTGCTTATGACCTGAGAAAGCTGTGGAAGATGGCCCAAGTCCTTGAGCCCCTGCACTAATGTGGCAGACCTAGAAGAAGCTCTGGCTCTTAGCATCAGATCAGCTCAGTTCCGGCCATTGTGGCCTTCTGGGGAATGAATCAGCAGATGGAAGATCTTTTTCTAGTGTCTCTCCTTCCTTCTCTATAAAATTGACCTTTCAAATGAAAATAAATAAATGTTAAGGAAAAAAAAAAGGACAAGATCTCCACCCTGTAGGCCACTGTCCAGTGAAAGAAACAGAAGAGCAAAGGCTAGTCTTAAAGAGTGGGAAGGCAGATAAACCAGGAAAACTTTGTAGAAGAGATGTATGCACAGGTAATTCAGGAAGGAGAAAGGAAAAAGAAAAGCAAAGGAAGAAAGGAAAGAAAGAAAGAGACAGAGAGAGAGAGAGAGAGAGAAATAAATTGGGGCAAGGCATGAGAGGCAGGGAGAAGACACCCTAGATAATGGGAGCAGTAATCTCACATGCTAAAATAATAAGATATGAGAGTCTCACAAAAGTAGCAAAAAAATGGGTATTACAAAATACCCATTTTTTTGATGTTATGTATAACATGTTATGTTTTGAATGTTATATGTTGTGTATAAACTAAAATTGAAGTGTAGGTGAGGTGGCCACAGAAGGTGGCTGGGAACTCGCATTTACTTTTAACATATTGGTTACTCATTACTATGTCAATTAATTCCATAATGATGTAAATTTTTGCTGATGGTATGTTGGAGCTTTCAATTGACTGGGATGATACTCTGCTGGCTCTGTCTTTAGACCAGAGAGGGTATACCTAAGAAGCCGTTGAACTTGACTGGACAATAAGATGCTGGACTCTATATTTGGTATACGCTTGCAATGGGGGAATCTCAACTGAACTTGAGCTGTGGTTATGCAACAAGGTGGAGGAATCCACCATGGTGGGAGGGTTTGGGGAGGGGTGGGAGAACCCAAGTATCTATGTAACTGTGTCACATAATACAATGTAATTAATGAAGTTAAATAATAAATAATTAAAAAAATATATCAATGTATGAACTTCTAATGTCTGTACCACAATAACTGTACCTTTTAATTCTTTCTGGAGTTCCCTTATAGCTAGAGAGGCAAAGAAATAAAAAAAAAAAAACAGGGCTAAAAAGAGTCATTAACAGATTGATGGAATCATGACTCGTTATGAAGGACTATACTATTGAAACAACATGGGGGGGCCCGGCGGCGTGGCCTAGCGGCCAAAGTCCTCGCCTTGAAAGCCCCGGGATCCCATATGGGCGCCGGTTCTAATCCCGGCAGCTCCACTTCCCATCCAGCTCCCTGCTTGTGGCCTGGGAAAGCAGTTGAGGACGGCCCAGTGCATTGGGACCCTGCACCTATGTGGGAGACCCGGAAAAGGTTCCAGGTTCCCAGCTTTGGATCGGCACAGCATCGGCCCGTTGCGGCTCACTTGGGGAGTGAATCATCGGACGGAAGATCTTCCTCTCTGTCTCTCCTCCTCTGTGTATATCTGGCTGTAATAAAATGAATAAATCTTAAAAAAAAAAAAAAAGAAAAAAAAATGGGGAAGATCAGTTGGGGGTGGGAATTGAGAGGGGGGAATCCCAGACTCTACAGAATTGTACCATAAAATTCAAACATTCAAAATAAAAATTCAAAAAATAAAAGGCTCATGTTCTCCTCTAAAAAGTCTGGATTTTAATCTGGAAACAAAGTCCACTGAAAAACTTCACACAAACAAACATGAAACAATGGAACAGAAATGTTCAAATGCCAATTTGGAATATGTAGGTAAAGACAAGACAAAACATAGAGATCTTGTATTATTCTAGCAGAATAATCCAGACAAAAAATAATCATTTCTGGGGCTGGCACTGTGGCATAGTGGGTAAAGCCATGGGCTGCTATGCTTGTATCATATATGAGAGCTGGTTAATCTGCTGGTTACTCTGCTTTCCATACAGTTCCCTGCTAATGGACCAGGAGAAGCAGGAGAAGATAGCCCAGTGTCACCCATGTAGTAGACCCAGGAGGGAGCTCTTGGCTCTTGCCGTCATTGCAGCCACCTAGAGATTATAAACCAACAGATGAAAGAGTTCTCTCTTTGTAACTCCTTCAAATAAGCAAATAAATTCTTTAAAATAATTTTTAAAATTATGTCCTGAACTAAGATTATAGCAATAGAAAGTAAAATTCAACATATATTTTTAATAAAATATAGCAAAATAGATAAAACCTAAGATTGATGAGAAGTGTGCAAAACAACATATGGGTGAGAGCCACAGAAATAAGAAAGGCAGAAGTAGGCTCTGTATAATAAGTAGTCAACCAAATGAAATGATCAAATGACATAGTATTGTCTATGTAATTTAGTGCACACACACAAATGCAGAAAAGTATCAGTTAACAATGATTATCTTTAAACAGTGAAATTATGTCAGTTTTTCCCTTCATGCCTTAACAATTTTTTCAATTTTTCTACCATTCGACAAATTTCTTATGAACTAGGGAAAGACTTTGGTTTAAAAAGACCATTAGGCATTTCTGCCTCTCAACTACTATTTAGGTAAGTGTTTCTGTCAAGAGAGATAACTGAAGACAATGTCTGCAAACTAACTTCTGAATGAAACAAGGTATTTTTTTTAACCACTGGCATTTTTAAAAAGGAAAGAATTTTTGCCTGCCCACTGCTAAGGAAATAAGGAAAGAAGTATAATACTCCCAAGTCAATTTGTATATCACATGTTAATTAACTATACCACAAGCAATGAAGATACTCAGACCAAATATATGGAAATAGGTCAGAAGCAACAACAGATATTGCAAGCAACAGAAGAAAACAAAGAAAAATACTGCATGAGAAACAAGCATTTCAAATGCTTTTCCCTTCCTTAACAATGAAATTTTTATTTTCAAAATTTATGCACTATCACTTAAAGGAGATAATACTTCACACTGACATAAAATGAAATAAGTTGCAAAGGGAAAATTCTTTTAGGGAGACACCTAGACTAAAATGAAAATGAGATTGAATGACATTAAAAAGGACACTGGACAGTGGAGTTCTCTCTCTCTTTTGCTTTCCCATGAGGTGCACAGAGTTCCTATCAGTTGCTTCACTCATGCAACTGACCACAACAGCCCAAGGTTAGGGGCAACAAAGGGAGCAGAGAACTCAATCTAGGGCTACCGTGTGAATGATGAGAGCCCACATAATACATACCTGAACTCTCTACAGAGAAGAGGAGAAATGAGGCGTTTAAAGGAATCATCCAGTGAATTATATAAAATCTTCATTAACTCTGGTCTTGCAAAACCACGTGGCCTCCACCTGCAAAAAAAAAAAAAAAGTTCATACTAAAATCGACATAAAAACAAGACCATTAGTAGAATCCTGGAAGAATGAGGATAAAGAATAGAAGAGGAAAATTGATATTGAAGCTGAAGTAACCTAACCTGTGAGGAGAGGTCATGGTGTCTGGAAATTATTGCTGCAACATCTCGAGGTTTTATTTTTAAAAACCTGGTAAATACAGTCAGACATAAATTCAATGCAAAAACATTCTCTTCTGGGAAAAGACTCCAAAGCATTATTAACAATGGCTAAAATCGTAAGATATAAGTAAGTCACCAGAGAATCACTACAACACTGCTATAGACTGAATTACATCCCTTTTCAAACTCAAAGTAAATGTCAATCATTAGTTTGACAGTCTTGGGAGATAATTAGATTTAGATGAGATGACACCAAACAGTGCTCTCCTTCTCTCCCCCTCTATCATACGATGACATGGGAAGACAGCAGCTGTCAGCAAGCCAGAAAGACAGCCAGGAAATGAGTCAGCTGGCACCCTGATACTCTACTTGCTATCTTCCAGAGGCAGAAAAAAAATAAATTTCTGTTTTATAAGACACCCAGCTTGTAGCATTTTGAGATGCCAATGGGAGCTATGACAAGCACTGCACCTTTTCCTATTTATTTATCTCTTACTGAGAGACTAAGTAGAATGAACAAAGGACAAACTATTACAGCTGTGGCTTCTTGCCATTCTTGGCTAGAAGGTATTCTTCTGTTCAGGCCACACTGAGGAGCATCTGCATACATATTATAGAATATGTAAATATCATATAACCAACTGCTAGTAGACAAAACAGAAAAATGCAAGCTGAGAGAACAAATTCAGCCTTGTCCTTTCTGTTTTTACCCAATGCCTCTTTCTTTGCCCTTCAGTAGTTCTTGAAAATATTGATGCTTTAAAATATTAATGTGTTCTAATAAAAAATTAATATACTTTCTCTAAGGATATTCAATCTCCTTACTTATTTCAGGTTAGGTAATAAACTAAACTGCAGGAAACAGACATTTAAGCAAGTATGATGTGTTGTACCAAAGCTTTTAGAACACTAAATTTCTTCCTTAGAAGGGAGTTACCTGCGCAAACATACTGTTTTGCTCTTTCATTTCAATGAAGATGCTTTTATGCATGACACGCATTGTTCCTTCCATTCAAATCCCTGCTACTCTGTACTGTCACATTTACTTCATAGATGAGGAGCTGGGAACCAGAGGGTAAGAATCAGACAGATAAGCTCCATCTCAATGAGAAAATTTTTAACAAAAAAAGTATGGCATGAATAAGCTAAAAACACAGCATGGCCATATTGCCTAGTGGCCACAATTCCTACCTGGATTCAATTGCTGACTCTATCCTCAAACTCCAGCCTGGAAGGCAGTGGTCACAGCCCAAGTCAATGGGCCCAGCCATCCAAGTGGGAGATCAAAACGGATTTCACAGTTCAAGGCTTGGCTCACCCCAGCCCCAACCACTGCGGGCATTTGGGGAATAAAGAAGTAAAGAATTTCTGTTCCAAATTTTGAAAAAGGAAAACTAGAGATATATAAAAGCAAAGATAAGGAAAATTCAAAAACAATGGTGATTAGCAGTACAATAGAGCAGTCAAAAAGGAAACTCCAAGTCAGTCTACCCTGATTCAAATTCTGCTTTACTACTTTCTTGGGGAGCTTTGCTTTACCATGTCATTGTATCCTCCCCTGTAAAACAGTAATAGTAGCTACTCCATTGAGTCATAGTAAGTTAACAAACATAAAAGACTTAAAACACCTAGCACCTTATAGGTAAGTATTAGCTGTGGATGTTGCTGTCATTACCACTATTAAGTCAGGGAATGCAGTGTCAAGAATGACTTTCCAAATGAAACATCTGGGACGGGTTCTAAAGCTGCACTACGGTTCACCAAGCAACAATAGAGCATGAGCATTCTGAGAAGAAATCATAGCATCTATAAAAGTTCAGAGGCATCAGAGAAACACAATAAATTCAAATAACTACCAACAGACTAATGCTGATCAGGCAAAATGTGGCAGGATCCAATGTGGAGACAATAAGGTTAAAACTGTACCATACAAGACTACAGAGGGTTTTATAGATCACAATAGAGTCTGGACAGCTAGGAAACAGAACATAGCACTGGATTATAGAACAACATGCTAGAACGTAGTCCTTAGAAGTGAAACGACCTTAATGAAGTGTTTTGTTTTTTATTGTACCGTAGCTCCCCTTCACCTATGGATTTACTTTCCATGGTTCTGTCACTCATGGTCAACTGTGATTTCAAAATATTACTATACAGCCTGGGTGCTTTTTGGACCAGCACATGTGCGGAAGCTGGGCAGCATGACTCCCTGGGAATGGGGAGGCGCAGGAAGGCCCCAGGTTCCCCAGACTGTGTGCTTTTTAGACCAGCACAAGTGCAAACAGCTAGGCAGCATGACTCCCGAGGACAGGAGAGGCCTGCTATAGCCTGGATGCCAATGGCACCAGGCAAAGCCCTCGGGTTGCCCAGCAGCACACTGAAAAGACTTGTGGGCATGAACTAACACTTTGGGAGATGGCACAGATGGGGGCAACCAGGGACCTGAGGGTTCATGTCCAGGTGAGGAACAACTTCTAAGAGTATTTCATGGATAAGGCCACTATACTTGCGAGGCTAGATAATGGAACCCACTAATGAGAGCTGGAACAATGAATGGGCAATGTGTGTGGGGGCCATGACACTGAGCATGTGAATGAATCAGGACTGCAGGAAGAATCTGTGAAGGTGTATGGGTTTTCAATCTTGTGGAACAACAATCCCCACTGGCGCACACAAAATCTATGGCTGGGACAGGCCTGGTTGGGGAGCTAAGGGAATGCCCTGGCTGGGTTGGGATTACCACTGGTGAGTGCGTGAGCCAGAATGGTAGTAGCAAGCTGGGCTGCACATGGCTACAGTCTCCCCAGCAAGGATGGGAGCTGTGTCTGGGAAGGACGAGACTGGGCTAGACTCCAGCACCCACTGGTACCCACAAGAGCCAGGGTGGTTGTAGCAAGGGCTGGGCTAGGTCTTGTCTCCCACTGAACAACACGATGGCTGTGTCTGGGTGTGAACAAGGTGTGGCTGGGCTGCAGCACCCAATAGTGAGAACTGGAATGGGCGTGGGCTGGTTGGGCAAGGACACTGTCCCACCAGGACAAGAGATGGACAACATCTACCTGGTCCAAAGACACACCAGTGTGTGCAACATTTGCCACTGGGAGGAGACCTACTAGAGTAGCTTGGAAAACTCCTTTGTCAGAATGTAATCCTTGCAGATGAGCAGAAGAATCAAGGCAAGCAGAAGCCCAGACCAGGCCAGGTTATAATACCTACCAGCATATATGTGGGTCAGGTCCTAGAGTGGGCCAGGCTGGGTCAGTTTATAATATCCACTGGCAGATCTAAGAACAAGGGCAGGATGCAAGAGGGGCCAGTTCAGGGTCACACCAGTCAGTTCACATCAGGGCCAGGATTGGAGGCTGGCAGGGGCTGGCTGGGTCTGGCTGGGCTGGGTTGCAGAACCCACCAACTTGAGCTGGAACTGGGGGCAGGCTGGACCAAGTCAGGCTGGAGTACCTGCTAGTGGATACCAAGGTGAGGTGAGCTATGATAGTCAGGGGGAGGTAGGTACTGGGTCTGTGAGCCCCAGGGGTGGGAGTCTAGCAGGGCATGAGTTGCCTGCCCTGGGTCCTTGGCTCATCTGCAAGATAAGTGCCAGGTCCGTGAGCCACAGGGGTGGGAGGTCCAGCATGGTCCGGGTCACCTGGCCAAGGTCCGTGGTCCACCTGCATGGTGTGTCAGGTTCATGAGCCTCAGGGGCAGAGGGTCCCAAGTCGCCTGGCCTGGGTATCCTTGGCCTGCATGTGCAATGCGTGCTGGGTCCATGAGCCTCAGGTACATGGGATCTGGCAAGGTGCTGGTTGCCTGGCCCAGGTCCTTGGCCTGCCTGGTGGTGGGGGCTGGGTCCATGCATGAACCCCTGGGGCTGGGGATCCAGCAGGACCTGGGTCACTTGGTCTGGATTCTTGGCCCTCATGCACGGTGGGGCTGGGTCTGTGAGCCCCAGGGGTGGGGATCCGGCCAGGCCCTGGTCACCTGGCTAGGGTCCTTGGCCCACCTGCGAGAACTGGTCCTCCTCCTAAGATGGAGTAGCAGACAACTGGCTCAGATCCATGTGGAGGATATGGCAGCCCACGGAGCCCTGCAGGGGGCATTTATACCACCCCAGAGGAAGGAAGACAGAACAAATGGGACAACTACCCCAGCCAAACAATGACAGAAATTTCTGGGCAAATGCAGACTGTGAGGTCAACTATGTCAGCGAGTGGACTTTGAAAGGGTTTCCTCATCCTTGGATTGGTTAGATTGACAACATTTCAGAACTACTGAAACCACCTGAGCAGAACCCTTGGTGTGTGTGCCACATTGGGACCTGACTTGATAGCAGGTGGCCATTCTCCATCCCTGGGTTCTGGAGTGGCTGGGAGGCTGGGTATGACTTTTCCCCTTATCCCTTCCCCCACCTTTTCCCCAAAACAAGAAAGAGAAGCAGAAAGTTTGGAAATAATGATCACACCCACTTTTCACTAAGCCATCCCACTCCAATCAATTATGTGAACATCATCTAAAATTAAAAACAAACTAAAACAGGAAAACACAATTCAGAAAAAAAGATACCTCATGAAATTAAAAACACATTCTCGTGTTTTATCACAACTATTTTATTAGTTATTACTGTTACTCCCTTACTATGCCTAACATTCCAAAAAGCTAAAGCTAATCACTAAAAGTGTTAAACAAATGAACACTATTTTTAATAAATTATATGTTCATAAATTTTTTTGAAAAATCCAAGTGTTACTTTAATTGTCCTGAATGCAGAAAATATCTCAGGTAAGTTACATACTGTATGTTCAGAGATTTATACTATAATATCCAATATACTATTTCATTCAGTCAGACTTGAATGGACAAAAAATTTCAACTATACTACAAAGAGTATGATGCTTCTATTTATTTTCTCACAATGGATGGCATGCTCTTCATAAAAGATATAGATAGTACCAAAAAGCTTTCAAGCAAAAGTTTCTTTTCTTAGAAATAATCATTACTAAATATTCCTTCTGCACCTTCCCAGATATTTTGTATTTATGCACATACAACATGTATACTATAAATGCAAGAAAGGGTGTCTCTATATTGCCTGTTACCTGCATTTTGTTATGCTGCATAACAGACATTTCTCCACATAATTATATTTAGGAATCTATGGAGTATTTTAGAAAAGAGAATAAATTTTGTAAAAACTCTATAAACTGACCTGTTTCGGATGCACCACCTACAGAATTCATTTTTCACATCATCAGAAATGTTAACCTTGACTCTCAATATCTTCAAATTTTCTCCACGGTTAATTGCCAGAATCTGAGTGAACAAATATATGACACTATTAAATACACCCAATATATGTAAAGGAGAAGAGAAAAAGTTGCAGAAGGAATTTCTAAAGAGAAAAATGACTCAGACTTTTCCAGGTTTGAAGAACAAAGAATTTCAATATCACTATGAGATGATACAATTAAGATAAACGCTTATGTTTAGCTATATTTGTGTCAAGAAAACACAAACAGATGATTTTGGGGTAAGTGTTTGATGCAAGGTATCTTGGAATACCTTCATCGCCTATCAGATTGCCTGGGTTTGAATTCTAGCTCCCCTTTTAGTGCACAGCCTGGAGGGCAGTGGGTTCAGCCCACATACCTGACTTACATCACTAATATAGGAGATCTGGTTCCAAGCTTCAGGCTGGCCTAGCCTCACCTGTTCTGGGCATTCATGGGAAGAACTGGTGGGTGGAAGAAATCTCTGCCATCTGTCTCTTTGTCTCTCTTCCTACCTTTCAAATAAATAAATTTATTTGTTTTTATACCACAGTTTTTGCAGAAAAAAAAGACACACCTGATCTGTTTTTGGAAGAAAAGAGAAACAACCCTGCGACAGGCTCAGGAACAGAAGCATAAACTTCAGATGTCTGTCCCTGGCATCCTTAATCCACACGAAATTCCAGAAGAAATGTGTGATTAAAATCTGAAATCATGCTGTTTTTCTTTATCTTTTTTTTTCCTTCTGCTGCAACTCTTGTTGGCAGTATAAAACAGCATATGGATATTTGTTGACCAAAATAATGCCAATTTGTAAATTAAAATGTCACCTAGTGGCCAAAAAAAAAAATAATCTTCAATTCAATAAGAAAGAATGGCTTAAGTCAGGAAAAGTCACTGTCCCTGCTGGCACAGGAGGTGAACTAAGTAGGGCTGGCCCATGGATGCCCTGGTATGCTCAAAATCTGGCATTGGGAGGGGTTCTGTGGAGGAGCCTGGGCAACTCCTCTGGCAGGACACAGACCCTGCAGGTAAGCGCAAGAAGCATGGTAGGAAACAGCCCAGAATAGGCCATGGAAAGTTTCCCACTGGCATACATTTGGCATGGGCCGGGGGCAGACCAGGCTGAATCAGTTCTCGTCATCCACTGGCAAATCCGAGCACCAGAACAGAAAGTGGATCGAGCCAGGTTCGGTCGCAACAAAAACCAGTGCACAATATGGAATGCCAAGGTGAGGTTGCCTGTACCGGATGTGACCACAGCACCCAACCAGCACGCGTGAGAACCAGGAAGGGAGGGGGCAGAGCCGGCAGGGGGAATAAGGGGTGGTTCCCTTGCCAGACAGCTACTCCCACTGGAGAGCGTGAGCTGGGATGGGGGCAGACCAGACTAAGCAGGGCTACAACACCTGTGCGTTGCATGTGGACTAGATCAGGGAAAAGCCAGGCTGGGCTGATTATTCCTACTGGTGCAAACAAAATTAGAGTGGGTAAGGGTTGTTTGGGCTTAGCAGCAGCATCAGCTAGCAGAAGCTGGTTCGGGGAGCTAATTCTGTCAAGTCAAACCACAGAACCACCTGGAGAGTGCCTAATCCAGGAGTGAGAGAGACCTGGGAGGGAAATAGTGGGCTCCTCCCTCTTGGGTTACCACTCCCACAGGAGGGCACGAAAACTAGGACAGGGGCAGGGGTTGCTAGACAGAGAGGCACCCAACAACATCCGTGAGGCCTGGATAGTGGAGCTGATTAGATGGAACTAAGCTTTAAAACCCATTGACATGTACGAGAGCCGAATGCGATGTGGGACAGACTGGACCAGACTGCTACACATACTGGCAAACCAGGGTAGAGGGCGGGCTCGGTGGGGGTTACTGTGAGTCACTCTGACTAGGCTGCAACTCCCACTGGTTTATGCAAGGGCCGAGTATGTGCTGGGCAGAACCAGGCTGGACTGCAACACCCACTTGTTCCAGTGGAAGTCGGGGCTGAAAACAGAACCAACCCAACAACTGCAACCACCAGCTGATTGGGGCAATGGACTGTGCTGGGCCCTATACTTGCTAGAACATAAAAGAACACCTCAGGCAAAGTTTCTTTGGGGATCTCCCCAATCGAAATGCTGAACTCAGAACCCTAACCAAGAAAAGACAGAAGACAGAACAAGTCGATCAACCACCTCAGCTATATGTTGGCAGCGAAATACTAGGCAAATGGAGACTCAATGACGGACTGTGTCAATCAGTGGATTCTTCAAAGACATCATTGTGCTTGGAGTGGCAAGACTGGCAGCAATTCATAACTGTTGAACTATCAAAACCACTTAAGCAAGAATCTCGGAGCATGCCCCACATCCGGGACCTGGGGTGGGTGGGAAACTGGGTGGGGCTTCTCCCTCAATATCCCCCTTTACCTCAGATACATGAAGGAAACAATATGGAAATAATAGTCTTACCCACTTTCCTATTTAAAAAAAAGAAAGAAAAAAGAAAGAAAGAAAGAATGGCTGATCATGAAAGAGGTTCAATACCATTAACAGTTGATTACCAGGAAAAACCACAGAGGTCAAGCATGAGACAGAGAATGTGACATACTCAAAGTGCTAAAATAAAAACAGTATCAACCAAGAACTTCATATCCAGAAAACCAAACATTCAGAAAACATCCTGGAGACCAGCTAAGTAACAATGTAAATATACTCAGCTTTACAGGTCTATATTCCAGAAAGTGGTTAGAATGGTTCACTTTATGACACAACTGAAAATAATTTTAAAGGAGCAATTAAGACTCCTTAAATAAGCAAAAATCATGGGAATTTGACATTGAAAGACCTGCCCTATGCGAAATATTACAGAAACTCCTTCAGGCTGAAGTGAAAGAACAGAAAGCCATACCAGGAATAAAGAATATTGGTAAAGCTACCTAGACCTACAAATATACATATAATATGTAATAAATATATACATATATATATAATTATAACCCCTCTTTTTTCCCACCATATGATTTAAAAAGTCACATTCTGAAATGTAGATAGAGCCTATAAATACACTTAGGAAAAAAAATCAGTGAACTGAAACATGAAATCAGAAAACTGAGACTAAATCAGAGGTATTTATTTAACATAGAAATAATCCCAAATTGAGTTCAGATCCAAGTATTCTAGGAAGCAAAATCTAATAAGAAAAATACTACCCAGAAAGTCAATATACTTAAGTTGCAATATAATCAAACTCGGCTAGTAATTCTGTGTCACCACCTTCTCTGATCATCACTTGTGATGTGGAAAGAATCTGGCAATTATAAGAATCTTTATAAGGTAGAAAACAAAATACACAAATCCCCTTAAATCCCTAGTAGGTAGGCAAACTCGAAGTATTATTATTACTACTAGCAACATGAATGAACACTTAGTTACCTGATGATGCTGGATGTTTCTTATATTGCATGAAAAATTCTGATAGAGCTGAAACTTGTCGACATCTTTCTCATTTACCTTTTTTGAGGAGACTTTCGCCAGAGACGATTGTATACAAATATATCTATTTTGGCACCTATCAAAACATACAAATGTTAAAAACAAAAAGAAGCAGTTATCAACCTGTATTTTAGAATATGACATATTGAAGTATGAGTAACAAAAAGGATAATCCATTATCAAGCAAAATATTTTTAATGATGCTCAACTATGAAAATAAAGCTATTAACCTATCAAAAAAGCAGTTTGGAACAGTTTTTTAGCCTTGCAACCAAGATCACTATGTCCCATGGCAGTGTACTTGGGTTCAATTCCTAGCTCTGATTCCAGCTTCTTACTCCATGCAAACCATGGAGGCAAAAGTGATGACCCAGGTAATTGGGTTACCGTCACCCAAGTAGGATATGTGGATTGAGTTCCCAATTTTTTACTTCAGCACTTTAGGCATTTGGGGAATAAGCTAACCTATGGAAGCTCTTTCCTGTCTGTCTCTCTCTTTGTCTGCCTCTCAAACAAATATATTAATTAAGTTTTGAAAAAGGAGAACTCAAGTTTCCATAGGTTCCATGGCTTTATATATTAACCCAATCCCCCTCATAAAATACCTAAATGAATTCAGATTTCAGGTTCCATTTGTAGCCAGCCAAGAAGCTCTCATCTAAATATTATTCTTTCCTTACCACATAGTTAGAGAGTCACAGTGAATTAAAAGCCAAAAAGGAGGGAAATAAAAGGATATATCAGATGGCTTCCAATAACAATTTATAAAATGGAGCAAAACTGAAATACCATAATTAGCTATAGAAACAGTTTTTAAACTTATATAAAAAAAAAAAAAAGAAAGAAAAATGAAACTTCAGCAATTCTCCTACTTCAACTCACTACTTCTGGAGCATTACAAAAACAGGAACGTTCTCACCCTATTTCGACAAAACCACTGGCCAGCACAGTAGTCAGCTAATTAGAAGACAGATATATACTCTCTCTTTCACTCTCCTCTGGAGAGGGGTGAGGGTTGTGGAGACAGTGAAAGAAAGAAGAAAGCCCCTGAAGAGGCAGTTTGCCTTCTCTTCTGATACATAGCAGGAAAGAGATACACATAAAAAAAGAATTTTATTTTAATTTCTTTTTTTAAATGAGGTATAAAAGCCATATGCCCAAGTAGCTCCATGTCAAAGATCTTTTCAGAGTGGGCTTGGGATGCATGGATGAGCTGCTTTCCCCAACAGTCAACACTGAGTTCAGCACACCAACCCAGCCCTGATATTACACATTATCAAGTCAACTCAACCAACAGTCAACACCAGAAATGAGAATTATAAAATTAAGCACATACCTCAAAATGAATATGCTTAATACGAAGTTCACTATAAAATATCATTTACTGTAAACATGAATCTCTGCCTGGTAAATACTGTGCAAGGCAGTGGTTTTTAAACTGTTCTTCAGAACCCATCATTGAATGTCTCAGTATAAAGAGGATGAGTAGGCAGAGTTTCAGGCTGCCTGCCCAAAATTCAATTAAAACCTCTTTTATCTGTATTATATATTAGGTTTCTGCTGTTTGAACAAAAAGTTCTGATACTTTAAAAAGCCAAAAAGAAAAGATTTTAGCAAACACTGGTATTAGCATTAGTCATGTGACCCTTAACAGCACGAGTCCACAAAGCAGAGAACTCCACGAAAGAGTTACTCACAATTTCCGAATGAAGTCAAGTGTGTCTTTGTCTTTTGCAATCATGTCTGCTAAAATATGCTGTACTCCTGTTTCAACATCCTGCAGCGTTGAAAGCCCTTTAGAAGGGTAGGGGGAAGAACAAACACAGAAAGTGTTAAGATTAATTTTAATGTCTATAATGAAATCATACTAAATTAATCCCAGTCAAAAGAAAATCTTAAGGGGAAAAACTGAAGACAGAAAGATATTGTAGCACTGACTAGCTTATAACAAAAAGCATGTTTCCAAAAGCAATACTAGAGACACTTAACATGTTATATGGCCTAGTGGGAACAATGCAGCTCCAGAACCAGCTCCCTGGCCTAATCCTGGTTCTACCATATATCAGTTGTGGGATCCTGGGTACGGTTTTTGACTTCTTTGTACCTCATTTCCCTATGAAAATCAGATAATGCCACTACCTCATTCACGAAGTGGCTGCAACAACTAAGTATGTTATAGGAAATATGGAGACTAGAAATATATCACCAAGCACACTATTTCACCTATTACAAAAACTTTCCTTTACAAAACAGTTTTCAAATACTCCAAAAAGTATTTTAATTTTTCAAATCTCATAAACAATTACACATTTTTTCATTTTCAATTAAAATGCCTATAAATGATGCAATGAGTCCCCTACAGGTGTTTTGCTTTGCTAATTTATAGCAAAGAGTTTTGAACATCATGCCCCCTATGACACTAACTTACACAATGAGATTTATTTGCGTAGCTTCTTCATTCCTTTAATCTTTTTGCATCAAAGCTCTGGTTTTTGTTTTTACTTTTTACATTAAAGCTTAATTTCTTTAATTAAAGCTTAAGTTAAGCACTGTACACTTTTCTGTGAGTATAATCTTATTGGACAATAGGTACAAAAGCTAAAGAGAACCGAAAAACAAATTTACTGAAGCATAATTAGTAAAGAAAAAAAGGTGACATTAATGCTAATTATCAAAGTAAATGTATTACTCTCTTAAAATTACTTTTTATTCTAATTTTTAAAGTGAAATTTGGTCACTCAAATTCACAGGAATTGTATCCACAATTTAAGAAAATTTTAAAATTACCTGACAGTTGCATACATGGATTTGTTTTTTAAAGATTTATGTATTTTTATTAGAAGACAGATATATATAGAGAGAGGAGAGACATAGAGAAGATCGTCCATCCGCTGTTCACTTCACTGATCTGAAGCCAGGAGCCAAGAGCTTTCTCTGAGTCTTCCATGTGGGTATAGGGTCTCAAGCCCTTCAGTCATCCTCAACTGATTTCCCAGGCACAAGCGGGGAGCTGGATGGGAAGTAAGGCAGCCAGGACACAAACTGGCACCCATATGGGATGCCAGGCACACAAGGTAAGGACTTTAACCACTAGGCTACTATGCCAGGGCCACAAATATGGCTTTTAAAATGGCTGTAGCACATAGTCAGCATTCAATAAACATCCATCCTTACATAAAATATCTCCCTAAAGAAGTCTCCAGCTAAGAACTGTGTGAAGCTAAGTTTTGAAGCCCCAAAGCACCTCACAGCAACACTACACAAAATTCAATGGTAAGAGTGAAAATCAGTAGCGAAGATTAAACCTACCATGAGAAAAACTAATAGAAGCAGATAACAGAAGGAATTACAGACTTTGCTGTAATAAAAGACCTTTGAAATCCTCCATCATACTATGGGAAAACAATTTGAAAACCTAATATAATCAATGTATCTTATGCAACTAAAAGTGTGCTAGAGCTCTAGATAAATGTTTCATATAATCTAAGGATCCAAAAATAAATTCATAATGGGTACTTGTTACCTATAAATTTCTATATGGCAGGCTTCTGATACTCATTAAAGTTTAAAGCACTACTCCTCAGAAGGAGCTGTGAGCTACCTTTAAAGCAGCAATGCTCAGTGGGAGGTAGACATGAACAGAGTCATTTGAGAAGTTCAATCAAATATCATACTCCCTTTTGCAGTCCAACCAGGGTGAAAAAGGGTTAGAATCAAAGTCTTGTGTGTTTTCAAAAACCTCCTTCATCAAAGAGATCTGTTCTTAGTGGCTTAATACAGCCAAGGATAACAAGAGCTCCAAAATTTTAGCATCTCAATGAAATACAGAGCAAACAAGGTCCACAGAAGCAGTAAATCACATCCTTTTCCTTATAATGAAACCTTTCTGAGAGCAGACTCTCCAAAGCGCCAGTCGCACAACACAGGTGAAAAAGCTAACATTACTCTTCACTTCATCAGCACTTAGGCTAGCTCTTCTTACACATAATAAAACACTAGCTACTACCCCTTGCATGCAACAGGAAGATATTCAGAATCACCTAGAACATGTCCATTTTGTGGCACAGTGTAGATATCTGATTCAGATTAAATTCTGGTTAATCTGTGACAATGAGGGAATGTCTTCTACTGAGAAAAAAACTGAAGTATCTGGTTTATAAATAAATCTTTGAGAAATGAATACAATACTTCTTTAGAAAACACAACAACAAGATTAAAGGTGATCAAGACTATGTGTGTATCACAGAGAATGACCAGATAGAGTGGGAAACATTCTAAACTAACTTTAAAAAGCTGTAACTGGGCCCAGCACAGTAGCCTAGTAGCTAAAGTACTCACCATGCACGGCCCATGATCCCATATGGGTGCTGGTTCTAATCCCAGCAGCCCTGTTTCTCATCCAGCTCCCTGCTTGTGGCCTGGGAAAGCAGTTGAGGATAATCCAAAGCCTTGGCACCCTACACACAAGTGGGAGACCCAGAGGAGACTCCTGGCTTCTGGCTTCACATAGGCTCAACTCCGGTCATTGTGGCAATTTGGGGAGTTAATCATCAAATGGAAGATCTTCATCTCTGTCTCTCCTCGTCTCTGTATATCTCACTTTCCATTAAAAATAAATAAATCTTCAAAGAAAAAAAGCTATAACTGGTTTAGAAGAATAATGAACTCTCCTATATACTTAATCAGGGTAAAAGAAAAAAGGATTTAAGGAAGTAAGGTACTGATGTATCTGCTAACACAGAGGTATCACCAAGTGCTCATTATCAGGTATCCCACAGATCACCATGAACAACAACCAAAAGAGATCGTTGTGAACAACACAGAACCCATGAGAACTAAGGAGACTTCTGCACGAAAAAGGATGGGAAGTAGAAGGAAAGAAAATCAACCATTATACCCATGCACATAAACATTTTGAAAGCTCTAACATTTCAGTCTAGTGTGAACTGTATCATGATTGGGCACAGACAGTTCCTTTAGGGTTAAACTTAATACTTGGCTATAGATTCTCAGCTACTATGAAGGTATAAACACTGTAACCACTGCAAATCCAACTATTAACATACATGAAAAATTAAGGAAAGCAGAATTTTACTCTTTGACCCATGTCTAAATTCAAATAATCCTATCTCGCTTTCCATTATCATTCCTCATTAGACACTAAAACTTTGTCTATGAACAGATAGTTTTAGTTTATAGACATATCCTCAATATTTTTAATTATAAAAAATATTCACATTTGGTGGATTCTTTAGAACAGAAACAGGTATGGTACATAATTTTTAACGTTTAGTACATTGTGCTGATTTTGTTATCAGAGACTGCCCCCTACAGACTGCTATAGCCCAGACTATTTCAGAATTAACAGAAGGTCAAAAGCAACCAGAATCAGGGTTAGGGGATCCAGGAGGACATGTAGGTTATGGGGCACACACTTGAGTATTCTACACAAGTATGTACTAAAGTATGAACCTGAATAATTTTAGAGCTGCAACAAACATCATGAGGACTACAGGCAGTATACTGTATAGTATATTGGACATTCACACAGAGTAGTAGACTATATATTCTATTAACCATAAAAAACACATTAAAGTTAAGTATGTAAAATGACAGGCCACATTAATTTGCCCGATTATCACATACAGCATTACTTGATCAAATAAACATTTAATTGTGTATGCTTTTATCAAAATATCATGCTGCCCACCCTTAAGTATATACATTTTTTAAATATAAAAATCAACACTTTTTTAAAAACAAGCAGAGCTCACTAGAGCATCCATCTTCCCAGTCCTAACCGAAAACTCCTGGAAGAAGCTCCTATTGCCCAGAAAGTTCTCCCACTAAGGCTTATTTGGACAATGAAACCAATGCATAGTCACATGAATTAACTGCCACTGTCCTCAGGTTTACTTAGCAATGTCTCTCCCTCATTCTCATTCTTCATGCGCAAGTGCACACACACAACAGAATAGGAAGATACACAAAGAAACAAATGTTTAGAAAAAGACACTTATTACTAGAGAGTGGAAGGGTGGGAGTGAGGCTACACTTCATACTTCATGCTTGTCAGAACTGTTGAAATCCTTTTTAAGGAAGAAAGCTGTGGCTTACATAATGAAACAAACTGCTAAAAATAGAATAAAGGCTTTAAAAATATTTAGAAGAAACTTTGTAACTTTGAGATATGCAGGTTTTTCTTTAGAAAGAAAAAAGCAATTAACTTAAAAGAAAAGATTAAAAATTATTATGAAATGAGGGCCTATTTATCAGGAGACAGCATAAACAAAGTGAAGACAAGTTGTGCACTGAGAGGGTACTATTTGCCAGACACCACAGTAGGAAAACGGGCAAAGGACCAGGAAAGGTATTTCATCAAAACAGGAAAGCTAAATGACTAAGCATTAGGTATGCCAGGATTTATTTTATTAGAGTTACTCTCCAAATGCTATCATGTCCTTTTATATAGTCCCTACTTAGTTCTTAAAACAGAAGTCTTTGGATTGTAAGCAAAAGGAAGAAACAGGTCTGATCTCTGTAGGTGAAGCTGGTACCTTTCACGTTGGGTTGAATGTAAGACAGCAGACTGAGCTCCCCTGGCCGCTCGAGCAGTGTCCTGGCTGCTCCTTCCAATCCCAACTGTTTCGCTCTCTGGGCTTTAGTGCCTTTGCTCCCAGTTTTATATGGGGCAGACTAGAGAAAAATCAGGGCAGAAAAACATATCACATAGTTTTTGTTGAAAATTAAAATGCTAAAACTAGGACGCAAGACTGGAGAACATGCTGAAAACACTAAAGACCCATTTTCTCCCTTCCCCCTTCCTTAGAGATGAATTAATACTAAATAAATACTTACAGTACAAAGATGGCATGTGTCTTAACTTAAAGTATTATTTTCTAGGTGCTTAATTGTTTCATGCAAATTCAAAACTGCCTGAATCACAGCATCTTTTCCTCAACACAATCAAGCTCATTAAACTTTGTCTACACTCAGTTTTGTTTTTGCTTTTTAAATTGCAAAGTAAGATGTACAGAGAGCCGGAGAGACAGAGAGGAAGATCTTCCATCCAATAATTCACTCCCCAAGTGGCTGCAATGACCAGAGCTAAGCCAATCCGAAACCAGGAGCCTCTTCCGGGTCTCCCACACAGGTGAGTGGGCCATCCTTGACTGCCTTCCCAAGCCACAAGCAGGGAGGTGGATGGGAAACGGAGCCGCCGGGATTAGAACTGGTACCCAAATGGAATCCCAGCACGTGCAAGGCAAGAGCGTTAGCTACTAGGCTACCACGCAGGGCCCACAGTGCTTCTTTTTAATCCATACTCACCCCTCACCTGCTACCAGCAGGTTTGTTAGTCATGTCATCACAGAGATCCATGACGACCCCCTATTTATTACCAAGCATATATTTTTTTATATAGTTTTTCCCTTGACGAATCTTCCTGTTAAATCTAACTACTGATCATGACCTCCTTCTAAAGCCCTCCTCGCTACTGTTCCAATATACAATCATCTCTAGAATTTTGCTATACTTCTGATTTTTATAGCTCCAGGCTCCCTCTTCCTCTACCCAGCCTTCAAAAGCTGGTGCTCCTGACCTATTTGTTCCACCAAATATCACTTCAGTGGGTTTCTCCAGCCTCAGGTTTTCAAACACCAACTGCAGGCCGAAGATGCTCCCATCAGAGTCACCAGCTCTGCCTTTCCTTCTGTGTACATCTTGCCCACTCCACTGGGGACGCCTCAAGGACAGACTCCAAATTACCTATCTCTAATGCTTCAAATGCCTCGCATGAACAAGACATTCAATAAAAATAAATATTCTGTAGAATTAAATCATAATAGCTGCTAATAACTTTCACTTTTTTATTTTAGTCTCCTTACAGATTAAAATCATAGGGCCCAGTGCGGTAGCCTAGCAGCTAAAGTCCTGGCCTTGCCTTGAACACTGGGATCCCACATGGACGCCAGTTCGTATCCCACTAGTCCTGCTTCCCATACAGCTCCCTACTTGTAGCCTGCAAAAGCAGTCAAAGACGACCCAAAGTCTTAGGACCCTGCCCCCACATGGGAGACCCGGAGGAAGTTCCAGGCTCCTGGCTTCAGATCGACTTAGCTCTGGCCATTGCAGCCATTTGGGTAGTGAATCAGCAGAGAGAAGATCCTTCTCTGTCTCTCCTCTGTATATCTGACTTTCAGATAAAAACAAATCTATCTCTAGGAAAAAAAAAGACTCAAATCCTAACAGTTTCAGGGATTATATGACCAACCAAGCTCCTTACCACATGTTCCAATTCTTCAGAAGTTTTACAGTTCAGCAAAGCATTTAACAAGGATTCAGACATCTTTCCCTCCTTCTTAATTTTCTGTATTGTACTATGAACCTTCTTGGCAACAGACCTGAAAATAAACACTGTTGTAACATACAAGATCTACATGTCAAGACTATCTTATTGAATTCATCTCAAACTTACAGAAAAGTTGCAGATAAAATAAAAAGAATATTTATTTTGTCCTTTCATTCACAATGAGAATAATTACCTACCAATACTTTAAAGTGCCTCTTCCATAAACAAGACTTTGCTAAATAGCATCAATGTAGCCAACAGTACCAGATGAATAATGCTGATGTAACACTACCACCTGATCCTCAGAATTTTTTAAGTTTCATCAACAGTCCCGATAATATTGTTGTTAATAGAGTCAGTTCAGAATGCTAGGTGGCTCGTGGTTTCGCTGCATCCAGTTTCCTTCCAGCTCAAACAGGATCATAGCCTCTCTTTGATTTTCAAGATCTAGAAACTTTGAAATGCCATAGCCAGTCAGTTTGTGGGATGTCCCACTGTTCACATTCCTGTGACCTTTCCTCAAACCAAAATTCATACGGTATATTTTGGGCAAAACTATCACACAAGTGATGCTGTGTTTTTCTCACTGTATCATATTAACTTACAAGTAATTTTTATTTGACCCATTAATTTTGGTCATTTAATTAAATAGTACCTCTGTTTCTTCACAATACAAGTATTTTTTATAATCAACACATATTCCCTATGTAATTAAAAAGTATTTTGTGCAGAGAGGTATTTTCAGGCTGTGTAATTGTCTTGAACTTCCAAATATCCTACGCTTTCACATTAAACTTCCAATTTACTTACTGGTTTACATATATCATTACAGACTTACGGTTTCTTACTTTATCTAATAGTTAAAATTCATTGCTATCACTGCTCAAAATTTCTCCAAACTCTCTCATCTACTTCCTATGCAATTCTAACACATCCCTATTGTTCTCTGAGCACCTTCTCATTCTCATAGCCTAAGACATTCTGGATCTTATTATTTTTTTTTTAAGATCTATTTATCTTTCTTGGAAAGGCAGATTTACAGAAAGGAAGAGACACAGAAATATCTTCCATCTGCTGGTTCACTCCCCAAGTGGCCTCAACAGCTGCAGATGAGCCAATCCGAAGCCATGAGCCAGGAGCTTCTTCCAGGTCTCCCACATGGGTGTAAGGTCCCAAGGCATTGGGTCATCCTCTACTGCTTTCCCAGGTCACAAGCAGGGAACTGAATGGGTACCGGAGCAGCCAGGACACAAACTGGTACCCATACGGGATGCCAGCACTTGCAAGGCAAGGATTTAGCCACCGAGCCATCAGGGCCAGGCCCCTGGGATCATCTTTCACCTTCCCTGCCCCAATCCTGGAATCAGGAAATAAGACTTTCACACAAAGTTACAGATACTAGATGCTGTTCATTGTTACCAAAGTATCACTGCTCAATATGGGCACACCTAGCTCCTATGGTTGGTCTCCAGACCCTATTGTAAACTACAAAGTACCAGAATTCCCTGTAAGAAAGTAAACTCCAGCAATCAGTGCACACAGATCAATATACAGATTGGACATGGGGAGGGGCAGGTGTGGTAGGTGCCCCACTTTACCCTTTACACTGTGAATCTATAAAACCATTTATGTATTTAATATGTCCTGTTTCTTCATGTCATTATTTACAGAAATGGCCTAATCATGGCATCTGCTGAAAGGATGGGCAAAGTTACAGATGATAATATGAATTACTAAAAATGACTGATGAAAAAGAAAATTAAACCTATTTAAATTGTTTAAAAAAACAAAGATTATCAATTAAAAGGAAGAACAGATAGTTCTTAGATTACAACCGAGATGTTTTTCTATAGTCGTATTAGTCCAAGACTGTTTTCAAGGGCTAAAGTCTACCATGGTCATTCTGACAAAAGCCCAAGATCCTGTTGGCCTACATACAAGAAAGAAGAACCTTTAAAGAAAAATGCAAGAAACTTTCCTTATTAATCAGATCATCCTCTTTAATTCACTTTTTAACAGTGACCCATAAGAAGAAATATACTGCTATGTCAATTAATTCCATAATGATGTAAATTTTTGCTGATGGTATGTTGGAGCTTTCAATTGACTGGGATAATACTCTGCTGGCTCTGTCTTCAGACCAGAGCGGGTATACCTAAGAAGCCGTTGAACTTGACTGGACAATAAGATGCTGGACTCTATGTTTGGTATACGCTTGCAATGGGGGAATCTCAACTGAACTTGAGCTGTGGTTATGCAACTAGGTGGAGGAATCCACCATGGTGGGAGGGTTTGGGGAGGGGTGGGGAGAACCCAAGTATCTATGTAATTGTGTCACATAATACAATGTAATTACTGAAGTTAAATAATAAATAATTAAAAAAAAAAAAAAAAAAAAAGAAGAAGAAATATACTGGGCCCGGCGCCGTGGCCTAGCAGCTAAAGTCCTCGCCTTGAACGCCCGGGATCCATATGGGCGCTGGTTCTAATCTCGGCAGCTCCACTTCCCATCCGGCTCCCTGTTTGTGGCCTGGGACAGCAGTTGAGGACTGCCCAAAGCCTTGGGATCTTGCACCCGTGTGGGAGACCTGGAAGAGCTCCTGGCTCCTGGCTTCAGGTTGGCTCAGCTCCAGCTGTTGCGCTCACTTGGGGAGTCAATCATCAGATGGAAGATCTTTCTCTCTGTCTCTCCTTCTCTCTGTATATCTGACCTTCCAATAAAAATAAAATAAATCTTAAAAAAAAATAACAAATATACTATACCTCACATAAACACACCCATGTAAAGATTATATCTTATTAATAAATAAATAATTAAATAAATAAATAAATAAATAAAAATTCTATTGGGGAAAAGAATCTTCTAAGTCCCAGTCAATATCCCCTCTTATTCCAAGGAATATTCCCCTACTAATATTCAATGTATTCCTTTCTTAATAGAAATCCAAGGAATAAAACTCTTGCAGGGCCTAGGACAATGGCGTAGTAGCTAAATTCTTGCCTTGCAACCACCAGAATCCCATATGGGCACTGGTTCATGCTCTGGCAGCTCCACTTTCCATCCAGCTCCCTGCTTATGGCCTGGGAGGGCAGTAGAGGACGGCCCAAAGCCTTGGGGCCCTGCATCCACTTGGGAGACCCAGAAGAAGCTCCTGGCTCCTGGCTCCTGACTCCTGGCTTTGGACTGGCTCAGCTCCGGCTGTTGCAGTCACTTGGGGGATGAACCAGCGGACAGTTCTTTCTGTGTCTCCTTCTTTCTGTAAATCTGCCTTTCGAATTTCAAAAAAAAAAAAAACCAACTCTTTTGCCGTGAAACATTTTTTTACAAAAACTATAATAAAAATTGAAACACAAAGCTTCTGTTTGTCGACCATAACAATTTTTAGAACACCTAAAATACCTAAGTAAACCATTCTTCCTTGTGATATCTTTCCCAATTTCAAGTCCCAAAACTCTCAGACTTTCTTCATTATGCTGCCTCCACACAGCTTCCTTTGTAATCTGCAAACTGCTAGCTTTCCAGATAATTTTGTGCACAAAATCTAGATAACCAGTTTCATTTCAGAAAAAAAGACCATAATTGGGCCTACATGTCAGTAATATTGTGGAGGCAAACAAAGATTGCTTCTCTCATCAGGATTTGAAATCTCTAGTTCTTATCTACCAATGCTTGATTTGAACAGTGTGGCCCTGGAAGATTGGCATCTGAGATCATCTGGTTAGCAGGTCATTTGTAATTCCAGTTTGGCGAATAGATTTGGCCTCTCAGTGACACACAACTTTGCTCTTATCAATACTTTGTTCTCTTGGATGCAACAGAACTTTAACAAACTGGATAGAAAAGTTAGTACAATACAAATCTCCCAAAGATTACAGAAAGTTTATCATGCTTACTGTAAAATTAACCCTTCGCACTTTTTAGAATGGCTTAATGATAGGATTATGTCCAGTTTTTATCAGATCCCTGTTGTAGACTTGTAGAAATACCAATCAACAACACAGGGCCTGCGGTGTGCCCGTGGCTAATGTATAAACTGTGAACATGGTTTTAACAGATTCTACTGAGCAAGATGGTCAATTTTATAGTTTTTCTACACATACTTTTCAGTTCTAACATTATGCCAGAGACATAATTCTTAATAAGTGCATTCCATTCTAAAAACCATATAAAACTTATAACTTAACACTAAATTATCATTAGCTTCTAAAATAAAAAAAGGAATTATACATATTTTCTACCACATTCCACTCTGCTAAGAAATCATTTAGGGACTTTATATTAATAACATAGCCTTATGGCAGCTTTGATTGTATTTAGACTACAATGTACTTTGCTGAGTTTCCTGCTGGCAATCATAATCCTGACACTCCGTTCCATTATTTTTGTGAGTGAAGGAAAGAGTCCACCTCAGAGGTCACCTCTCCTGGCGAACTACCTTACTGCTGAAAAATGCCCCATGTTATGCATAAACACACCAGCAGAGAGACTCCAAACAGCTCAAAGTAAGTCAAATGGAGCTGATTCTGTGCCAGAAGAAGGATATGCAAAAAAACAAAACAAAAAGCTTGGGGTGGGGGGAAAGCTTGGAACAAAAGCTTGGAACTATCAAAACATACTTTAAATTCGTATCCTCCCTGTTTCTTACTGATTCAGCATATCCCTTTTCTCCTCCCACTGGCCTCATCCCTCCCAGGTTTCTTACCGAAGCTCCTCAAGGGTTTGTTGAATTTCTCTTAAGGAATCAGCATCAAGGTCATTGATGAGCTCTTTACGGTAACGTATGATGAAGGGAATGGTGTTATCATCATTAAACAGACGGATGATGTTGGCACAAACCCAAAGTTCAATATTAGTTCTCTCAGCTAAAACCTGCAAAATACATTCAGTGAGTTTAAATACTAAAAACTAAATATCTATATTTTAATGCATACCTTAAAGATATTTATCTAATAATGTTCTCCAATCTCCTAAAAGTTGTTTGCTATGGTTTTTTTAATCCTATATGAAACACACATCAACAATGTGAAATTTACTAATGCAATACAACACAATCAGAATAACTACATCATTCAAATCCAACAGTGCTTAATAGGAAAACTGAAGCAACAATACAGCATTTCATCTCTCAAACTGGGAGGCAACAAGCTAGGAGCTGGTAGCTCCGGGTGTTGGCCCAAGTACAAGGGAAGGTGTTTACACCACTTCCAAGGGGAAAGCACAGCAGCCTGCTCTATGCAAGAGGGGCTGTCACTGTTCTTCCTCTGGGCCACCACACAATCCATTACAGCTCCAGCCTCAACTGAGGGAACTGGGGTCAACTGCTCTCCCTGCATCCACTCCAATACCACACAGTCCAATTTCATAAAGCAGTAAGAATATTCTCTGCAAGATGTTTACTGGACAATCTCATTTGACTAGACAGAAGATGGTGCTAATCTCCTCCTTATATCTGGACCCCGAACTCCCTACCCTGAACCAAAAGATAGCAGCCTTTCTCACCAGCTCCACATGATCCCTGCAGGATTAGCAGGCGGTCTCAGCGCCTTCCCTCAGTGCACAGGAACCTCTTGATAGGACTTCAGTGGTTGCTCTCCTGCAGAAGCACTCCTTGTTATCCTCTCTGACCTCCACAAAATCAAACCCATTAGTACTTCCTCTCTCAAACTGGCACCTTTTCCTGATTCGTAGCCCAGTCACTGTCATCATCACCATCTACTACAGTCTTTGAAAAGTACTGTGGTTACCTCCTCCAATATTGTGGTACTAGCCCACTAGGTATGTGTGGCTTGACAGTACTTCATCTAACTCCAGTTCCATAACATCTGGTTCAACAACCAGTTGTGCTGGTATTGTGGCACAGCAAGTTAGAATACAGCCTGCAATGTTAGCATGCCATATGAGCACTAGTTCAAGTCCCAGCTTCTTCACTTCAGATTCAACTTCCTGGTAATGTGTAGGAAAGCAGCAGAAGGCCCAACTGCTTAGACCCCCACAGTCCCGGATGGGAGTTGCAGGCTACTGGCATTGACAGTTACAGCCACATGGGGAGTGAACCAATGGATCAAAAACCATTTCCTCTCTCTTCCTTCCTCTGTCATTCTGCTTGTCAAATAAATAAAATATATCTTAACACACACACACAGCCAAAATATGACACTGCCCTGGCCAAGCAGATTAGCACAAGCACCAAAAAGTTCAGGATTGGGGCTGGAATGGTAGATCCGAGTATGATTATGACAGCTTCCTCTGGAGAAATATAATTTATAGAGCTAGAAACTTAAAGCTACATCATTTTTTTCCTATTAAGAAAATGATGGTGCTAAGAAAACAGTAGAGGGACTGTTTTATGTTTCAGTGCACTGATCTAAACTTTCCTGTTCCAAAATCAATAAATCTTTATTGCGTAAACTATTTTGAGACGGGTTTTACCTTATTGTAACCAATAGCTTTCTAATCAACAGCTTCAGCATCACTGCAAATTCTCTATCACATCCATCTGGCCTGTTACTACGGAGGCAAACAGAACTTCTGAAATGTTCTTTCCCCTCAAATGCCCTTTCCACTAATATCTTTCATCTGACCCTAAGGTAGGGCTTCTGGTTGTTGCTCTCTCCGCCTCCCACCCAACCTCTCCACATTATTGCTGTTTACTTTTCTAAAACCCAGATACAAGAAAGCCCATTATTTTTTTTTTCTTTTCTGGTTTTGAATGCAAGCTCCAGTAACTGTAATCTACCTAGCAATAAAAGTCCAACGACTTTATTAGAGTTTTAAAGTCCCCATCCAAGCTTGGCCCTGATTTGTCACTGCCCTCCAGGAGTTAGTAATCCACAAGGGAAGATAAAACAAATACAAGTACAGTATAAATAAAGCAGCACATGCCAGGCACTGACTACGCTTTCGGAGAAGAGGAAAATTTCTAGGGAGCTGACAAAACTCTGAAAGAAGATGAGAAGTGGAAATGACCGAAGCACTCTTCATGTTGGAGGAATAGGACCATCCGAGCTACCCCAGGGCTCCTACTGCCCTAAACTATCACAGTTACTGGTAGAAAGAACTTAGGACAGCTAAGACTCCAGACCATCTTCTGAACAGTACAGACCCAGACAGCACCCACTGATACCTATGTAAATTTGCTCCTCCAAATTTGTTCCATGTGTTAGGGCAAACAAAACTACCTGTAGTCAGTCATCACTTTGGGACCTCCAAATCACAAAATATCTATTACATTGCTTTAGTCAAACAACTGTTTTAGCTCATGCTCCATGCCAATATGTATACAAGGGCAGGGATAACCAAAACGTATAAAATCAAGTATGTCTTCTAACGGAGTTAACAAGCTAAGAGAAGACACAGAAGTAAACGACAGTGTGTGTGACACGAACTCTCATGGAGCCGATATGCAATGTTTCAAGAGCATAGGACAAGTTAGAACATCTAACACTACAGTGATACGAAAACCACAAGAAAACAAAGGTATCTCCAGATACTTAAATAAGGGTGGCTTGGGGGCAGTGTGGGGAATGGGCAGGAATTCCAGGAAGAGAATGGGATATCAAAAGTCAGTGATCAGAAACAACCGCACATTTTTAAAAGACCAAGCAGTGTGAAGATCAGGTAAGAAATGAAAAGGTAAAGGGGACAGATGGTGAATTCTGTAGAGTTTCAGCTAGGGGTCAGCACTGTAGCAACATGGGTAAAGCTACCACCTGTGAACAGCAGCGTGTATAGCTGCAGGTTCATTTCCTAGCTTCTCCACTTCTGATCCAGATCCCTGCCAATGGCCTGGTAAAAGCAGTGAGACACGGCCCAGATATTCAGATTCCAGCACCCATGCGGGAGACTCAGATAAAACTCTTGCCTTCTAGCTTTGTCCTGGCCTTTGCAGCCACCTGGAGAGTGACTCCCAGGTCTGAAGTTCTATCTCTCTCTGCAGCTCTGATTTTTAAATAAATAAAACAGAATTTTTTTAAAAAGAGGTTTAAAAATAAACTGCTGTATCGGATGGCCACGTTGCCCTATCCAAATGCCTGCTTCAAGACTCTGCTACTCTGCACTTGCACTTATGATCCAGCTTCCTGCTTATGCACCTGAGAGGCAGCAGACCATGATGACCCAAGTATTTGCCTTCCTGCCACCCACACGGGAAGTCCAGATGGCGTTCTGGCCCCTGGTTTCTGCCTGGCCCTATACAGGTTGTTGTAGGCATCTGCAGAGTAAACCCTGGAAATTCTCTATTTTCCCCTCCTTTCCTACCTCTCTCTTTTATCTCCCTCTCTTCCCATCCCTCCCTCCTTTCCTTCCTACCTCTCTCTCCCTGTTCCTCTCTTTTATTTCAAATAAATCTTTGAAAACAATATATGAACAAAGCAAGATGATTTTTCAGGCAAAAACACAAATTAATCAAACAGCTTCACTCCTCCTCCTAAGCACTAGTGCAGAACAGTACAGCTATCTGGCTGTCAACCCCCTCCCAACTAAATGCCATCTTCCAAGAGTCATAAGACATACTCACATTTCCTCAAGCAGCAACAAATAACCTTTAGCCTTAATCTGAATTTTAAAGGAACAGCTACAGAAAATGAATCCAGTGAGTACAACTCAGAGAACTTGCGCTTCAAAATCTCTTTCAAACCTATGCACACTTGCCTGCAGTAAAGCTGGTGATTTCTGCTATTCACTTTAGCTTTACCTAATCATTTTATTATAGCACTTGTTTCATCATATCAAAAAAGTTACTTTAAAGACTGCAGAAGGAAAATTTAGTCTATGCCATTAGAAATCACAAGCAATAATAGGAGAGTCAAGGGGGAATTGGAAAAAGTACCATGGGAAAGTCAGAGGAGTTGGTAATGTTGATTTTTGATATGGAAGCTGGTTGCATGATTTTTTTCTTTGAGAGAAAGACCATGCAAGCTTCAATCTGAGGGCTCACTCCCCCAAATAACTGCAATATCCACGGCTGGGTCAAGTCTGAGGCCTGGAGCTAAGAACAGAATCCTGGCCTTCCACAAAGTGGCAAGGAACCAATTATCTGAGTCACCACCACTGCCTTCCAGGACCTGTACTGACAGGAGGCTACAGCCAGGAGCCAGAGCTAGGAATGCAGCTCTTATACTCCACTGAGGCCACAGCTGATGTAACTGCCAGCCTACACACTCAGGCTTACACTTTGCAATATTTCTTAGCTACACATTCAAGCACAATTTTCTCTATGTACAAGCATGTTAAACTTATAAAAACTTTTAAAGTTCATACTATCAGCTATACTGTAGTAACAAAAAAAAGTTGTTATAATTTATTTTATTTAGTCTTTCCTAGGACAAACAGGTTAAACCCAACAAATGGAACCACATTTAAATGCAGGACTTGAGGAAGATGCTCATTTCCAAGACACTCACCACCTTTTCACTTACTTCTTCCCCTATCTTTGTCACCCATGATCTTCTTCACCTATATACTTCTATATATCATATTTCAAAACAAACGGAGATGGCTAATAAAAAGGTTTCCATTTGCAAATGAAACTAAGAAATTATACATGGTTGTTTCACTTCCCTACACCCACCAACCTCAAAATAAACAAAGTGTACAATAGCAACCACAACTTTAGAAAAGCTTACTTTTCTCAAAGCTTACTTTTCTCAAAGCTTACTTTTCTCAATCATGGAGCCATGATTGGTGGCAGGCTGGGGTTAAGCTACTGCCCTGTAACACTGGCATTACATATGCAGGCACTTTCAAATCCTCATTGCTTTCATTCCAATCTAGCAACCTACTAATGTCCCTGGGAAAAGCAGCAGAAGATGGCCCAAGTATCTGGGCCCCATCACCTATGTAGAAGACCAAGATGGAGTTTCAGTTTCCCTAGCCCAACTATAGCCATTGCAGCCATCTGAGAAATGAACAATCAGACGGAATATTATCTAACCCTGCCTTTTAAATACATAAAGCAAATCACATAAACATATGTGTGTATGTACATATACACAAATACACATATGTACATATGTGTATGTATATGTGTATAAATATATATACATACATATATATGGGTAATATACATACTATAAGCATTTGTCAATGTTGCCCTTATCTAAATGGTTTTCATGGAACTGACTCTCTTCTCAGTCTCCTGTTCTTCCAATACATGCATGGTTCTCAACCATTCCTGGAAGCAGGAATACAAAAACTTCAAAATAACATTATTTTGTTTTCTTTAAAGTGTCTCCTGAGAGTGGGCATTTGCCTAGCAGTTTAGACACACATGTTCCATACAGGAATTCCTGGGTTGAATTCCCAGCTCCAAATTCTAGCTTCTCACCAATTCAAACCTTGGGAGACACTAGTTATGATTAGAATAACTGGGTTCTTCTTGTCACCTGTAGATCTAGACTTAGTTTCTAGCTCGCAGCCCAGCCCCAACTATTGCAGCCAAAATGTAACAGCAGATAAGAGCAGTCTGTCTGCCTCTCTCTCCTCATATCCCTTCATCTGGTCACTTGCTTAAAAAAAAAAAAAAAAATCAGTGTCTCCTCTTTCAGCGGTTATAAAAATTAGCAAACACAACTCATATATACTACAAGAATTGTCTATAAAGTGAAGCTAAAGTTAGGGAAGGGTGATTGTATCTGGTTATATGAAAAGAACCCAAACACAGTAAATTCATGCAGAACAGATTCCGAGGCAATTTCTCTAAGTGACCTGGAGAAGCTGCCATTAGAATACTGAGCACAGGCGGGAGGTGGAGCAATCACTTCACCCAGCTTGTGGGTTGCGAGCAACCAGAGATCCAGGGAACAGGCTTCCAGCAGTCTCGAGTAACTGCTCATAAAGAGGAAACAGGCTGTGTGAAGTTGAAAGGACACACAAGCATATTTTCCATCTGTTATACCCAGAACAAAACAATGCACAGCCCTGCTGTTGGCTCCTTAATGGAGCTTCTGCCACTTGCATCCCACTGCCTGAGCACCTCCCTCACCAGTTACGTTCTGCTCATTCTACACAGCAGGCAATCTTATCTCTCTCTCTCTCTCTCTCTCTCTCTCTCTCTCTGAGAACCATTTTCCAAAAGGCTTTGCTTAGCTGGTACTTTACTGTCTGTACAGAACTCACTTCAGACAAGCTTTATTCTCTCAAAACTCTGAAAAGAGGTTTAGCTATACCTTTAGAGTAAAGTTACCTTGAGTCAATTTTCAGTAATTTTTATCTTTAACATGGTTTCTCGTGGGTCCAGTGCGGAGACATTGTAAACTAAGCCTCTACATGCCGTGCAAGCATCCCTTGTAGATTCACGCCCCAGCTGCTCCATTTCCAATTCAGCTCCCTGCTTGTGGTTCAGGAAAGCAGCAGAGAATGGCTCAGGTCCTTGGGCCCCTGCAGCCACATGGGAGACCTGGAAGAAGCTCCTTATTTCAGATAGGTTCAGCTCCAGCTGTTGCAGCCATTTGGAGAGTGAACCAACAGGTGGAAGATCTCTCTCTGGTTCTCCTTCTCTTTGTAAGTCTGCCTTTCAAATAAAAATTCATCTTTTAAAAAAAGATGGTCTCTCTTTAGTTCTTACCATACAAAGAAAAGTGCATTCTGTTCTAATTTGAGCTAAAAACAAGTTTTGGAGTGTCAATTATTTCTAATACTACATCATGATAATGAATAAAAATATGCAAGAGTGAGTGCTCAGTACAGTAAAGACATGAGTCTTCTATGAATAAATGGCAGGTATTATCCCCTGTCAATTATCTGTAAATAAATGCTGTAAGGTACAATGGCAACGATAAAAAGCAGAAGCTATATAAATCTTTAAGTGACAGTAATCCTTATTCAGATATTTATGAATTTACATTCTGAAGCTGGACCTATAAGTAGCCATTGTCAGGTGGGCCACAAACATCCTCCTCTCTCAAAATCCCACCACTGCCACTACCACACCTACACATAAATACAGATGCAGTCTTGGCAATCCCTTTACTACAATACAATGAGGCCTCTGCGCTGCACACAGCAGCTCAAAAGATACCTGTCCAAGTTCTGTGGAATCAGTCTCTCTCCCTGAAATTTGGAATTAAAACGCACAATGAACAGGTCAGTTCACACAACTAATGAAACCAGTGGCAAATAAAATGTGGAGCTATCATGTTGCCTTCTCTAGAAACAAACAGAGAAATCTACTAAGAAAATACTATATCCAATAACTCAAAGCAGAAATAAATGATTCTAAGACTCCCAGGGAGAAAGAGAAAACTGGAAGTACCTTCTGTGAGTCCTCACCATTTTCCAATTCCTGAGGCAAGTCTTTTGAAAACCAGATCAAAGTCTGCCTCTTTTGTCCTCTGAAAGGTCCCAGGAACCTGACAATAAACTCTTCTGCTTAAGATCACTAGAAGTAAGTTTCTATTGCTTATAACCTAGAGACAAAAGGCTAACGCAGGTCTATGTTCATCTTTCTCAGTGACAAAGATAGGGATGGGGTGTATAGCTAAGTGTCATAAAGCAAATCCTGACTGAACTATAAGTAACTCCTGAATTAACTACGATCTCAGAGATCCAAGACTCCACAGACGTTTAAACCTGTCTCCCTTTCTCCTGCACAATTGTCAGCTACCACAGGGAGATCTATGGCTGTTGGGAAAATAGCTAAAGAGCGTTAGCACTAGCAAAGCAACAGAGGTGGGACATGTCCCTTGCCCCGGATGTCTAGCTTAAGATCAAGGACTCTGCATCATTTAAAAAAAAAAAAAAAGCCTTCAAGTTGAATCTGAAATAGGTGGTCCAAGAACCATAAGCAGATAAAAATAATAATACAGAAATCCTAAGAAGGCAAATAAAGAAGCCCAATTATATTGCTTCTACAGTATCCTTTCCTGGACCATTTAAATTTAATTCAGAAGCAAAAACGAAAGGCAACATTGTTTGCTTTAGTGAGTTAGAGAAAAGTAAAATCAAGAATAAAAAAATACTGGTGCAGCCCAGTTTAAGTCCTAACTGCTCCACCACCCACCCAGGGGAAGATGATCCAGGTCCTGGGGCCCAGCAACCATATGGGAGACCTAGATGAAGCATCTCAAACCAGGCCCAGCCCCAGCCAGTGTGGACATTCAAGAAACGAGTCAATGATTGGAAGATATCTATCACTCCCCATCCCTCTGTAACATTGCCTCTCACATAAATTAAATATACGTATATAAAAAATCACCACTGACAGCCTAGCACGGTAGCCTGGAGGCTGAAGTCCTTGCCTGGCATGGGCCAGAATCCCATATAGGCACGAGTTTGTGTCCCAGTGGCCCCTGCTTCCCATCCAGCTCCCTGCTTGTGCCTGGGAAAGCAGTCAAAGATGGCCCGAAGCCTTGGGACCCTGTACCTGTGTAGGAGACCCAGAAGAGGCTCCTGGCTCCAAACTGGCACAGCTCCGGCCATTGTGGCCACTTGGGGAGTGAATCATCGGACAGAAGATCTTCCTCTCTGTCTCTCCTCCTCTTTGTATATCTAATTCTCCAGTAAAAATAAAATAACTCTTAAAAAGAAATCCCCAGTGAAATTCTTAAATAAATAGGTAATGGAAAAGGCAGATTAGGCACAAAGACAGCCCTAAAGAAAGGTAATGCACATAAGCAGTCGCAGACTGAGGAGCAGCGTTAGCATCCAGAAGAGGCTCCAGTTTCTGCAGCAACAATTCAGAGCAAGAAAAGGAGGACACAGCAGACTCACCACGGGACAAGCCAGAGGAAAGGAGGTCACCCCACCCACCCTGACAGGCTGAAGCCACAGGGAAGGCTGAAATGGTCTCCATATGTGTCAGGACAGCCAAAGATTGAGAACTACGGCTCACAAGCCATTTTATGACACCTCCAGCAGGAATTCTTATAGAATTTTCCTTTGAAAAATTGTTAGATCTTTTTCAGCATATGTTCTATTATACTAAGGGTTACACAGATGCACGAATGGCCAATAACCTATTCATTTGCCAAAACTTAAAAAGGTACCTTTGAGGGTTCAATTTGTTGATGTACTCTATCGACACAGGGTATGGTCAATGAAACACCTTTTCAAACACATACCTAGACTTATCTCACAGCCTAAGATCTCACCTTAGTCAGCAGAACTCCTACGCTAGTCAAAAGGTAATCAACTCCCAGGCCCGAAAGGCAGCACATACCTGTACAATGTCCCAGTTCATGCCCACCTCCTCTTTGATACTATTGGCATTTGCTGGAAACTTGACAGGCTGCCCCTGAGGACACGTTTCAGTCTTCATTTTCTTTAAAGGGGACTGGCCGAATGTAAAGTCATCTTCATTCTCCTCCTTTTTGCAGGTACCTTCCCATACGGTGCTTGTGGATGGAGTCTCTGTCCTGTTATTAACACCCTCTAAGTCACTGGCTTTGTTGGTTTCTTCAACTTTCAACTTCTTGGTCCTCTGAGCTGAAATCTGCTTCGTCTTTGCTGTTTTGAGAGTCCCGGCAGTATCCAATTTATTTTTCCTGTTTTCTACATTAACATCAGCAATAGCCACAGAACTATTCTGTGAAACCACAGAGAGAACATAAGAGAATTAGGAAATAAGAACCAATCACCCTGGAATAAGGAACAAGTTAATCATATACACAAAGTCTTGGAAGAATCACCACAAAGTTATGCTGTGTTATCTACTCACTTACATACCCTACGTTACATGCATATAATTTTTCAGAACAGTTCAAACCTTGTCAGGAGTCAGAGATGAGAAGGGGACAGAAAGCAAGGCAGAAGGGCAATGTGTGGCTTTGAGAGGACACCATGATTAAACTGTTCTACCGGCATCCCACATGGACTCTGCTCCACTTCTGATCCCACTCCTCCTAATGTGCCTGCGAGAGCAGTGGAAGACAACCTAAGCACCTGGGCCCTGCACCCTTGTGGTAGATCAGACGGGATTCTAAGCTCCTGGCTTCATAACGACCAAGCCCCAGCCTTTGTAACCATTTGGGGATGAAGCTGCAAGTGGAGGAGCTCTCTCTCTCTCTCTCACACTTTCTCTTACCCTTTCTCCATCTTTTCCTTTCAAAAATAATAAACATTATAAGGAAAGAAAATATTCAACTGTCATTAGCAGAAACACAGTAGCTAAACCACAGTGAGCATTTTCAATCCAAATGAGTGAATGAATAAATTTCATGATTCCACACTCATCAAATTCCTGATTATTAAGCAACCACTACTTAGTTCAGCCTACAAGGAGAAAAACTGCTAGCTATAAAAATTTCAAAGTCCTTGTGATAATTACTTCACAGCATTAATTTTTGAAGGAGTACTCCGATAGCAGACATCATTCTTATGAGCATTACTGATACAAAAACACCCATGAGAAATATACTGGTTAAGAAAATGTGGAACATACATGCTATGGAATACTATTCAGTAATAAAAAAAAAAAAGTGAAGTCCCCCACCAAAAAAAAAAGAAAGAAAAGAAAACTTTGATCAACTCAAAAAAAAAAAAAAAAAAGGAAATACACTGGTTCCTGAAACGCTGACAAAATCTCATTCTTGACTTAAAAAACTCAGTTCTATCATTTATTATCTGTGTACCATGAACAAGTCATTATATTTTGCCTAGAATCCTCATCTAAAAGAATAACAGCAATTACTCAATAGTCTTTGGAAGGATTAAGGAAGATCATGCAAGTGAAAAGTTGATCATGTTGCCTAACAATAAGCACTCAAAACACTTGCAAATACTCACATCATTACCACTATTGCCAGAAACGAACTACTTCCTAGGAAAAGAAATGTGAAGCAGACAAAATACAGTGGATGGGACTGTAAATAGTACACCCACGGCAGAGTATACCACCATCTGGCATGTTCTACTGTTTATGTAGTTGTCCTACTTTAAGTTCTTCCTAATGGTAAAAACCTGACTGGTTGCCTTCTTGGCAAAGGAGAAGCATAATTCTAGGACAGAGTACCAGTGAAGCCACTGATGAAGCCATTCTCAAAGTGAGTTCCCTTTGGAGTAGAAGCCCCAGAGTAAGCAAACAATAAGCAGAAAATTGTTAGAACAACATATACAATTGGGCCCGGCAGCATGGCCTAGTGGCTAAAGTCCTCGCCTTGAACGCCCCGGGATCCCATATGGGTACCGGTTCTAATCCCGGCAGCTCCACTTTGCAACCAGCTCCCTGCTTGTGGCCTGGGAAAGCAATCAAGGACGGCCCAATGCTTTGGGACCCTGCACCCACGTGGGAGACCTGGAGGAAGTTCCTGGTTCCCGGCATCAGATCGGAACAGCACCGGCCGTTGCGGCTCACTTGGGGAATGAATCATTGGATGGAAGATCCTCCTCTATCTCTCCTCTTCTTTGTATATCTGATTTTGTAATAAAAATAAATAAATCTTAAGAAAAAAAAGAACAACCTACACAATAGCAGAAAATAGCAATGTGATCAGTCAAGATGGTCCAGCACTCCCCCTTATACAGCTATTTACCTACCAGCTCCTCCTTGACAGCCACATCTTTGGATGTGTTCTTCTTTGCCCGAGGCACTCTCTTTGGTTTGGGTTCTTTGGGTTCCTTGGGTTCCTTGGGTTTCTTGGGTTCCTTCGCAATGGGCTTTTTACAGATCCTGTGGACTTTCTTTTGGGGCTCCCAGATGCTATCTTCCTTGTCATCTTCAGAGTCTGACAATCTAGGAATAAATTAACAGAAGAATTTCCAGTAAAAATGAAACCAAATATTTTCAATAAAAAAGAGGTAAGTGCTTTTTGGAAAACGGAAGGCAGGAGATGTCTACATAAAATAGAATGATAAGCATATGACTAAGAACAGTGGTTGGTAAAAATTGAAACAATAAGGATCACTACAAAATGTGCAAGACTGATTTCTCTTCTCAGTTAATCTACACACACATGTGCATACTTTCAACACATGGGAAATAATTTATTATCTTAAGTAATTTACCAAGTCATGTCATATCACAATAAGTGTTAGCTTAAGAACATTCAAAATTAACAGCGAAAAGTGTCTAAATTTGTTCCTAAATGATAATCAATGTATTTAATGTATTAAGTTAGCCAAATCTATGAATGAAGAAGGAAACTTCTCTGGGAAAGACTCTAAATTATACAAGTCAGTACCAAAATCCTCCAACTGCTATTATTAGTCCCTTTCTTTCTTTTATAGAATGGATTGCTTTCTTGATTAAACTAAATCAGGTGCAGCTATAGCACTTTTCCACCAATCAAGGACTGGATTGACAGAAACAGCAGAGACCTGTGAAGGAAGTATCACACCACTGCCAACCTGATTGATCCTATTTCTATCCTAATGTAGTAAGTCAATATTGATAGAAAGGAAGACCATTTCTTTCACAGAAAACTAATGAATAAATATCTGGGGTTTGGTGTTTTAAGTTCCACCTGCAGGAAAAACATGACTGGATAACTTTTGGCTAAGTTGTGGGAGAACAGAATTTCAGCAGGTCAAACCAGTGATATTCTCCAAGTGAGCACTACTGAGAGGTGGATGCTAAGCCCAAAAACAAGCAAAAGACAAAGAGAAAAATCGCAAGATGATCTAACACAACAGCATTGAAATCAAAAAGATCTAGATGTGGCCTAAAGGATCTAGATGTGGCCTAGAAAAGCCATGGAGGAAGGCCCAAAGCCTCGGGACCCTGCACCCACGTGGGAGACCCAGAAGAAGCTTCTGGCTTTGGTTCCACTCAGCTCCTGTCACTTTAGCTATTTGGGGAGTGAACCAGGGCATGGAAGATCTTTCGGTCCTTTTCTGTAAATCTCATCTTTTTTCCCATAAAAATAAATAAATCTAAAAAAAAGGATCTAGGGAAATCAGGGTCCCACCTATACTCATCTAGAAAACCAATGTCCAGACTAACCTTATTTACTACTTTGTCAAGAGGAAGGTGTTTTTAGTTATTATGAGGAAAACACAAGCACAGGTATCATGAGGGGCTCTGGCAGTCGGTCAACTCTATTCCCAATCTTACATCAGTTTCTGCCAACATCTGGTGCTCACCCCTTGGCGTATGTCCTTCACCCAGCTTTCCTTGCTTTCCTTCTACTTCCTGCAGCTTCTCCTTAGTTCCTTTGTTCCCTTCCCCCTCTCCTCAACCTTCCATTGTGGGAATTCCCAAGGCTTAGTCCTCAGCCCTCTCCTCTCCATGCTCTCTTGCCAGCTCACTTTTCTTCTCCTAGGGCTCAGTAAAAGAAACAGTTTTACATTTCTTATATTCAGGACTTCGCATATCCACTTCGTCTGGCAATCACCTTGACTTTACCAAGTCCAAAACAGAGCTCGCGATTGCATCACACTTACACTCCTTCCTCTTCCAACCTTCCCAAAGTGCCAATTTCCTTCACACCCTAAATCCAACCAAGCTGCTCGACCCATCTACTCTACCTTCAAAATATACTCCAGATTAAACCATTTCTCAACATTTTCACCACTAGGCTTCTAAAATGGCCTTCTTAATTCACTCTTCCTGCCTCCATTCTCATTCTGTAGGATCAACAAAAAAAATCAATGTAAATCAGATGATGTCACATCCATGCCTACTATATTCCAGTGGTTTCTACTTCACATAAAATCCTAACACTCTGAAACACCCTATTAGATCTTCCCCAATCCAATCTCATTTCCTATCACTCTCTGCGTTAATGACCCAGGACTGGCTACACTACTCTTGTTGATGCCCCAAGAACATATCAAATTCATTCCTGCCTCAGGGTCTTTTCACCTGCAGCTTTCTCTACTTACAATACCATCTTTATAAGTTACATTCCCAAATTTTATCTACATTGCTTGTCAAATCTCCAAGAAAAATTCCTGACTACTCTATATAAGATGTCCCCAGCCTAAATCAACTATCATGCTCTCCCATGCCTTACTCTGCTTTATTACTCTCTGGTATTAATCAGCCACTCACTTACAAATAACTTCAGAGCACAGTGATTCAAAACAGGTAACAACTTCATACATCCTTTCCCCAGTGTCTAGGTAAACAGAAATGGGTTGGGGGGAGGAAAGTAGAGAGAGGTTTACGGCTGGTATCTAATAGGTAGAGGCCAGAGATGTTGCCAAATGAATTACAAGCACAGGACAGTCCTCAGAATAAAGAATTATCCTGCACACAACATCAATAGTGCACGGGTTAAGAAATCCTAATTAAAAGCAATATTAAAAACTTCCTGCTCAAAAAAAAAAAAAAACCTCCCTGCTCTTATGAAGCTAATAATCTGCAAATCTTACATTACACATGGATTCGATTTCTTTCTCTTTATTCAACACTCTATTACTAACATCAGACAGGACCTGGGGCACAGTATGAGTTCAACAAATATTCAATGCCTGAATGAATAAAAAAAAAAAGATCCATTCCATTTAAACGATAAACACATTACTCCATAAAATACTCATCACTTTCCTACGATCATATTAAATCAATATGCTTACAACTCAGAGGAGGAAGAAAATTCATCTTTGAATGTCACAGTCTGGGCCTGCACTTTTGCTCTTCTTGGCAATGATGACATCTGAAAGAAATGGAACATGAAATCAACATGGCTTGAATAGTCTCGGCACTTTATCTGGCTACTCAAAACTAACATTCCAGGGGGTGGGCATCGTGCCACAACAGGTTAAGCTCCAATAGACAAGCCCATATCGTCGCAGGACCTCCACTACCAATCAGTTTCTGCTGAAGCACCCTGAAAAGCAGCAGCTGATGGCTCAAGTGGGTCAGCCCCTGCCATGCACACAGGAGGTTGAACAGAGTTCAGGGATCCTGCCTTTGACCAAACTCAGCCCTGGCTGTTGCAAGCTTCTGGACAGCAAACCAACAGACCGAAGATCTCCTTATGTCTATCTCTGTGTATGCTCTGACTTTCAAGTAAATGAAATTAAACATTTAGAGGACAGGAGGGGAAATACCTCAGCCTATGGAATTGTATTATGAAAAATAAAAATTATATCAATTAAATAAATTAAAAGGAAAGAAACATTTAAAAATAGCAGCATCAACAACAAAAACAAACACTTCAACAGCTCTACTGCTAGTAAATGCTATTAAGAGGAAAAGGACCGGAGGTCTACACACAAATCTTCTAATGGCTTCAAAAGCCCTATGGGTGTGGACTACCTCTTAAAATGATAGGTTCCTACAGTATGACAATTGTTAACTTTCCAGAACTATATGCTACAGTATTCCTCAAACATTACGTGATAGTGGTACTATTAGACAGTAAATTATAAAGTCCTTTATTAAACCATATCTCAAAAGAAGTATCTTATCCCTTCTGTATCTTCTTACAATATAGACACCATGATGCAAAGCTGGAAAATCATGATAAATGATTGAGTTAGAGTCAGGCTACTCCTAAAGTAACAGAAACTTTCCCTAATAATAGTTAAATATTAAACATATATCATATTTAATGGCCTGGTGCAGTAGCCTATTGGTGGAGGTCCTCTCTGCATACACCAGGATCCCTTATGGGCACCAGTTCATGTCCTAACTGTTCACTTTCCATCCAGCTCCCAGCTTGTGGCCTGGGAAAGCAGTTGAAGAAGGCCCAAAACCTTGACATTCAGCACCCATGTGGGAGACCCAGAAGAAGCTCCTGGCTCCTGGCTCCTGGTTTCTGATCAGCTCAGCTCCCACTGTTGGGGCCACTAGGGAAATGAAGCAGCAGATAAAAATTCTTGTCTCTCCTCTATAAATCTGCCTTCCCAATAAAAATAAATAAATCTTAAAAAAAAAAACAGCCTGACACACACTATTGAGAAAAATTATGACTGTGTGTGTGTAAGTAAACTGATTAATCACCTAGCAACTGAAAATATTCACCAATTCAAAGGCTCACATCTAAAACAATTTAGATATAAGGCAACAGGAAGTAAAGGAATTTACTTCAGCTGGTAAGATTAATTACCTAAAGAATATGTGCAAAGTCATAAAAACCACATTAAACTCTGACATGTTTAGAATCCAAATTCCTAGGCCAGTTGGATACTACGATTGCTCTGGTTTTAGCACTCACTTCCAGGAGGAGGTAGTGTCTGGTGGAGAAACACAGACGAGGTTGTCACCAAATGAAACCTGCTCTTCCACCAGACCAGCTAGCTGCATCAAGAAAAGCAAACCTGGGCAGGGAGCGCTTGCTCAGAAGATGGAAGGGAAAGCAAGCTGCAGGGACTGGCGCAATAGCCTAGTGGTTAAATCCTTGCCTTGCATACACCAGAATCCCATATGGTCGCCAGTACATGTCCCGGCTGCCCCACTTCACTTTCAGCTGTTTGTAGCCTGGGAAAGCAGCAGAGCATGGCCCAAAGCTTTAGGACCCTGCACTCATGTGGGAGACCCAGAGGAAGTTCCTGTCTCCTGGCTTTGGATGGGCTCAACTCTGGCTGTTGCTGCCAACTGAGGAGTGAACCAGAGGATGGAAGATGTTTTCTTCTGTATCTCCTTTTCTTTGTATATCTGCCTTTCCAATTAAATAAATAAATAAATCTGTAAAAACAAATAAAATACATAAAGAGCACATAGAGGGTCAGTGTTGTGGCATAGTAACAGTTGTACCAGCTACACTAAATGGCAATCAATTTAAGACCCAACTGCTTCACTTCTGATCTGGCTCCCTGCTAATGTGCCTGAGGAAAAAAAAAAATGGAAAATGGCCCAAGTATTCAGGCCCCTGGAAGCTACAAGTTACTGGCTTTAGTCTGGATCAGCCTTGGTCATTTAAGTCATTTAGGAAATGACTCAAGAGATGGAAGATCTGTGTGTCTGTGTGTGTGTGTGTATTTATTTCTCTGTAATTCTGCCTTCTGAATAAATCTTTTGAAAAGAAAGTATATATAGAAACTGGCAATAGGAATTATTAATTTTTTTATTATTTTTTTTTATAGGAAAGCCAGATTCACAGACGGAGAAACAAAGAGAAAGATCTTCCAGCCTCTGGTTCATTTCCCAAAGGGCTACAATGGCCAGAGCAAAGCCAAACCGAAGCCAGGACCCAAGAGCTTCTTCTGAGTCTGCCACATGGGTGCAGGGTCCCAAGGCTTTGGGCCATCCCCTACTGCTTTCCCAGGGCACAAGCAGGGAGCTGGATGGGAACTGGAATAACTAACACACAAATCAGCGCCCATAACGGATCCTGGTATATTTAAGCGAAGGATTTAGCTACTGAGCCTTTGCGCCAGGCCCAATTCTAGAACTTCTTAGGAAAGGATTTGCCAGTAGTTGAGCCACTGAGCTGGTCCCAGAATTATTTCTTTAAAACAATGGCAAACACAGACCCAGGAGTATAAAAATTGTAATGTAAAGGCCAATGCTCCTATGGCCTGATTTCCTGTAGCCATTCCTCCCACAGCTTCCTACTCCACATCATAAAACTTGCTAATTAACTAAAATTTTATCCATTTCCATCTTGTCTTTAGATTCAGATTTACCTAACAAACTGCTTGCCTCTGAAGCTATTCAGATGCCTCATAGCTACCTAAAATATAACATATCCACAACGGAATTCCCAGAAACCACTTCTTGTCACAGAATTCATCCTTAACCCAGTCTTTCCCTTCTCACTGAACAGCACTACCAACCGTTTATTTGCTAAGACAGAACCTTGAAAATCCTTTTAACAGCTTCATTAAGGTGTAAATGACAGGGGATAGCACTGTATGTCTTTAAAGCCTACAAATTGGATAAGTTCTCTCTCTCTCTCTCACACACACACACACACACACACACACACAAACACACCACAATGAACATAATGCACATATCCATCATCCTCAAAAGTGCCATTTGCTAAGCCACAACATTGCATATCCAGTTTGCTTTCATCTCCCACAACCATTCCATTAGTAAGTGCGTAAATTCTTTCTACAAAATGTCTTACATCTCCACAATCTCCAAAGGATCATTAGCATCTGTCTAAACACATTTTCCTTTTGCTATAACAGAATACCACAGAGTGAGGAATATATAAAGAAATTCATTTCATACAGCTCTGGGTGGCTGGGGAGCCTGAGTGGCCAGATCCCCTGAAAACCTTCTTGCCAAATATTGTACGCCAAGAGAAAGGGTTCGTGGAGTTCAGGTCTCTCCCTCAACCTATAAAGGCACTAACCCCAACCTGGGACCCCACCCCATGATCTCACCAAACTCTAAGCACCTTCCAAATGCCTCATCTCCACAGACCAGCAATGGCAGGAATTCAGGGATTAAGTTTCTAGCATATGAACTTTGGGCAGGGAACACATTCACTGCACAGCAGTCCCCCCATCTTTCACCTGGATGAGACAACAGACTCTTCACTGCCCCCACCTTCTTCCTCTCACCCTTACAACCCATCCTCCATTTATCAATCTAAAAGATCATTTGGAAAATGCTTTAAGAAGCACTCAGTCACTTCCCACACCATCCTTCACTTAGAATCAAATCACGTCTTAGCTCAGGCTTCAAAACTGCCCTACAGGAATAATGCTTGCCACTCAAACCACATTCACCATTTGTTACAACTCCTGTGTTCAGGCCCGGCAGCCGTGGCCTAGCAGCTAAAGTCCTCAACTTGAATACCCGGGATCCCATATGGGATCCCATATGGGCGCCGGTTCTAATCCTGGCAGCTCCACTTCCCATCCAGCTCCCTGCTTGTGGCCCGGGAAGGCAGTCGAGGACGGCCCAATGCTTAGGACCCTGCTCCCGCGTGAGAGACCCAGAAGAGGTTCCTGGTTCCCGGCTTCGGATCAGCGCAGCACCGGCCGTTGCGGTCACTTGGGGAGTGAATCATCAAACAGAAGGTCTTCCTCTCTGTCCTCTCTGTGTATCTGACTTTGTAGTAAAATGAATAAATCTTTAAAAAAAAAAACAAAAAACTCCTGTGTTCTACTAAGATCCTGTAACAAACAAAATTCTTTCCCACCTCAGGTTCACACTCCCTGGAGCATTCTCCCCCCTGATCATCAGCTGGCTTACTGTTCAGAACTCAACATTCTTCAACATAAAATGGGCTTCTCAGTTACACTTGAAAAACAATCTATTTACTATACCCGATAAGGTATACAAGGATTAAGCTGCCACTGAGGGCAACAGCATTCCAAATCAGAGCACTGATTCAAGCCCTGGCTGCACCGCTTCAGACCCAGCTTCCTGCTACTGCACTGAGAAAGCAATGTAAGACAGCCCAAGCTCTCGAGCCCCTGCCATGCAAGGTGGAGTAGCCAATGGACTTCCCAGTTCTTGGCTTCCGCCAGGCACGGATATTACTGATGTGGCCATTTGGGAAGGGAACCTCTAGATGGAAGACAATTCTCTGTCTCTCCTTCAATCACTTAAAAAATCAGTAAAAAATTTTTAAAAGTCCAACTTCCATTATACAGTGGTACATAACATAAGCTATTATTGTATTGACTGATTTACTGTGCCTATCCCCCTTTGTTTGGGTGGTAAACACCATGAAAACAGGAAATACTTATACATTATCCCATCACACAGAGCTTGGAACTTAATAGCTGGGCTATAACCAATCGGACAAACATAAGAATCACACAAACACAGCCGCTAAACAGAAAAGCACACTCAACTGTCATCATTCCTAGGCAATGCTTTGCAAGGCACTCAATGCTTTCTGGAACAAGAGGCAGGTAATTTTTGATGACTGGGATTTTCCCTCCTCCCAAAATATCATTATCCATGCATATATGAAAATCCCAAATCAATCATTTAGTGATTGCCATGAGATTACTCAGACGAAATACAGCAAGCGAACTAGGGGGGCGAGGATGAAAGGAACTGCACTAATAATGAAGTTGAACAGTAATCTAAAAACTCAAGGATAGCAAAAGGCACAATTCCCTCAGAGGCACCTAAAAAAACCTCTCCCATGAAGCACCCACAAAAGACTTGGAATGTGAGCAGGAATGGATATCTAAAGCATGCAAACCAAACACCCAAGAGCTGGAGCCTCGGAGAGTCCCGCCGTTACCTTTTTTATGAATGAGAAGAGCCTGAGATCAAACGAAGTGGAATGATTCACGGAAACAGACACCACACAGGACTAGACTTAACACCAAGGCAGGTTGTTTCCCATTCCACACCTGTCGCATTAACGACACGTCGCGGGGGAGGTGGGAGGAAAAGCTGCCGTTCATAGCTTTCCTAGAAACGTAGCACACTGCTAGAAACGCAGAGGACTCCGGGGAAAAGGGTGCTGTCCTGCCCGATTCCGGATCTCGGTGGTGTAATAACAACCCTAGGTTTCCCCCTGAGCGCTAAGAGCTGCCGCAGTCTGACAAAAGATGGGCGGCTGCCACGAAGCAGTGAGGAATGTTCCCTGGGTGTGGGCTGAGAATACGAGCACGGACAGCGGACACTAAGCATGAAACTTCGGGGTGTGCTTCTCCCCAAACGCACGCTCCGACTGTGGTAAAGCGGCCCCGGGAACACCGGAGCCGGGAGGACGGTCGCCGAGGAGGGCGCGAAAGCTCACCTTCCCGCGCGACGTCTCGGTGGACCCGGAGCCCGGGGGTCACGGAACCTTCCGGGTCCCGCCGGAAGTTTTTCAAACGCCGGAAGTCCCGCCTAGCGCTCCTGCGGAGTAGCTAAGGTGGGCGAGGGCGGAGCCGAGATGGACTCGCGCAGAGCGGATCGGTGTCAGGAAGCGAATGCGGGGGCGAGCGCTTCCCCTGGGCTGGTCTCGGGCGGAGCTCTCTCCTCGGCTCTCGGAGGAGGTGGAGCGGGGAATTTGGAATCGTGAGTCTTTCCCGTTTTTCTTTCAGTTCAGGATGTTTCTTTTCATGGAATTATTTATTGTGAAGTAGGGTGTTTCTGGCGTGTTTTATTTCCTAATGCCTGGTTTAAGGGTTTCACGCCAGTCTTGTGGTGATGTCCAAATATTGCCCGCTGCACCCCCCTTCAGCCCCTCGATGGGCTCTGCCTTAAGAGGAGACTTCAGCCAGCATCAGTGCCTCAGATTGGTCTCTCAGGCAGCTTGGTCACCAATTCGAAAAAATCTGGTCCTCTCAGGGACTTCCTAGACTTGGACAGATCGGTCTATGTCTGTGGGCTGTTTCTGTCTCTCCCTCTCAGTCCCACCACCACTTTCCTATTAAAATGCCCGGCACGTGTCAGGGATCAGTACTGAATTAATTTACTTGAAGCAATGACAAGTCCTGTAACTGAGAGTGTAGGATATAGGCAAATGGAGAGTTGAGTCAAGCCCCCCCCACACACACACACGCTGGAAGATGAGTGGAAAATCTGAACTCTGTTGAACGTGGTTTTTCATAGAATATTCCAGAAAGGGGCATTCCCCGTAGTTTGAGAGGATGGACTGCTACAACCAAGGAACAGTTAAAAGCTGTGAGAAATAAGTTTGAGTAAGATCTTCAACTAAGCTGAAGTTTCCTCGTTATAGTACTAAATTCACGTAGAGCAGGGGATTGCCACCATTTTCTAAATACATAAAGTAAGAAGCATGAAGATTTTTGTCACATTTCATGAGAAGGAGAGACCGTCTCCCTCTTCTGCTCTATTGTGGACCCTCTAGCCCACACTGTGAAAGCTCTGACAAACTGCATCTCAGAGAGGCAGGCAGCTTCCTCAGAGAACTGTATCTTCCTACTGTCTCCTGTTCTTCTCACAAGTAAATAAAGGCTTTCTTAGAGCAATTGCCACTTGAGGCTGAAAATGTGGCAAGACCTCATGCCAACAAGACCCCCTGGTGTCCACTTTACAGTCCCAGCAGCCTGTCCTTTTTGGGCAAGAATGGGAAAACTCTATCCCATTTCATTGCCAGATTCTTGGAAAGTTCTGTGACTTCATTCCTTGTAGGCTAGTATCCTAAGTGGACCTTTCTGCAGGTCCAGCATTTCCATTCCCCTTCTCACAAAGCACAGAGTAGCTCTGCTTTTTATTTTAATCAGGCCTAACCCTGACCTGAGCCCCACTTCATTCCCAGAACTCCACTTCATCTTTTTGTTTTGTTTTGTTTTTAAACAAGGATGAAATTATACAGGGGACCAGTGCTGTAGGATAGCAGGTTAAACTTTTCATTAGAATGCCTACATCTCTTATCAGACTGCTAGTTGGAGTACTGGCTGCTCAGCACTATGTCCAAGCTTCTTGCTAATAGCCCTGGGAGGCTGCACATGGGGATCCACGTAATTGGGTTCCTTCCACTCACATGAAAATCCAGATGGGGTTCTTGGCTCCTGGTTTGGGTCTGGCCCAGCCCTGCTTGTGGTGAGTATTTAGGAAGTAAACCAATGGATGGAATATAGCTTTCCTCCGCATCGTACTTCCTCTACTCACACTCCATCACCCCATTCATTCTCAATCTTTTTCCTTCTGTCTGTGTCATTCTACCTTTTAAATAAATACATAATTTTTTTAGATTTTATTTTTATTACAAAGTCAGATATACAGAGAGGAGGGGAGACAGAGAAAAAGATGTTCCACCGGTTGATTCACTCCCCAAGCGGCCACCACGGCTGGAGCCGAGCCAATCCGAAGTCAGGAGCCCGGAGCCTCTTCTGGATTTCCCACGCGGGTGTAGGGTCCCAAGGCTTTGGGTTGTCCTCAACTGCTTTCCCAGGCCACAAGCAGGGAGCTGGATGGGAAGCGGGACAACCGGGAGTAGAACCAGCGGCCAAATGGAATCCCAGCACATGTGTGAGACGAGAACTTCAGCCGCTAGGCTACCATGCCGAGCCTATAAATAATTTTAAGAACTAGAAAAAAGTCTTCCCAACAAGTATTTACTATTTACTCAAAATCAGTTCTCAGTAGAAATGAAAAATGGTTTTTTATATTGTACATTTTACCATGCATACTACACTTTAAGCTTACAAAACAACCAGTGAAATTAGATTGAGTAATTGGGAAGGGGAGGAACTGTTAGTCTAGATTAGACCTTCAGACACCAAACCCCCAGTGCATGGATTGTTCAATGGTAGAATTCTCGCCTGCCAGACACCAAACCCCCGATGCTGATGACTCATTTCCAGAGACTCAGAACTGAAGAGCCCATGAGATGCTGAAATGATCTGTGAAAGGGCATTGATCGTTGTCACTCCAAAGATTGTTCAGAGATTTTTTCCCCTTCCTTATTTGCCAAGTGTTGCCTTGTACAATGGTTCCAGAAGGCATAAGACTATCTGCTACAATCACAATCTGCTCCATGATTTAGAATCCTGAATGAATAATAGAGAACACATTATAGTCCAAGATTAGAAGAGTAGAAAGATTATAAAAGTCAACAATGATAATTTATTGTTTACTATTCACCAACATTTAATACTTCACCAGATAAATGTAAGGTGAAGGTTGTAAGGATCAGGCTGGATTTCAGCAAAGTGTTTTGACATATTCCTATCCTAAAGGAATTTATAAATGTGACTGAGGTAATCTAGATACAATCATAGAAGATAGACCCAAACAAGACTAGATTCAAGGATTGAGTTATGCAGGTAGAAACCACACTACACAATGAAAAGGAGAATAGGAGGTGCCAGCATAGTTGGCCGCTTGAGTCTCCTCTCTCCCAGCAGCAATATTTATCTTTCATCAGGGCAAGAAACAGGATTTTTGAGCTAAAATAAATAACCTAGTAAGATTTTTATACATCAGACACCTGAAAAAAAGTAAAATCTGGGACAGGGTTCTCTAAAATTAAAATATGTAGGTGATGGCCTACCCGAAATGCAGGTTAAGACTGTACAAAGAGCCACTCCCAGTGCAAGCTGTCAAGGGAAGTTTGTAACCACATCAGTATGAAGCAAGCCCCACTACTGTAACTGCCTCTTCTATCTCAGACCTTCCTCAATCTGTTGTTTACTTTTGGATCTCCAGTACTGAACTGTAAGAACTTCATGGGTGTAGACTCACATCCTGGAGTAATCTGGATGCCCACCCAAGACTATGCAATAGTTTGGGAGCAGTTAAAAAAAAAAAAAAAGCATTTTGGATTCACTTAGAGGTTATTTATTACTCCACAACATATATCTCTTCTCATGATATTAGCTGTTATGTTATCATTTGTATGTTGCTGTCCTTGGTCTTGCCTGTGTGCAGTGGGTACCAGGTCTGTGTGCCCTGGAGGGTGGGGGGGCAGCAGGCGGGGGTGGGGCAGGGTGTAGGTCAGGCAACCTGGGATGCCAATGGCATGAGGGGAAGCTCACTGGCCTCCTGGTATCTTGCTTCTGGAGACAATGTGTAGGCTTGCAGGGTCTGAGGATGATACAGATGGGGGCATGAGGAGGCATGGGGTCTCGCGGCCAGGATTGGTGGTCTGATCGTGGAGTGCATGTGTCAGAACTGGGACTCCTCAATGGAAAAGATGGGGCAGTGGATGGCTGACCCAGATGCACATAGAGGATTGGCAGCCCACCGAGGCCAGCAGAGGGCATCTGGTACCATAGCAGAGGAAATAGGACAGAACAAATTAGACAACTAACCCAGCCAAATGCTGACAGCAAACATGGGTGAGTCGAGACTCTAACGTCAACCTTGTCAGCCAAAGGACATTGGAAGGGATTCCTCATCCTTGGTTCAGTGAGATCAACATTTCATAACTATCAAAACCATGTGGACAGAACCCTTGGAGCATGTGCCGCATTGGGGACATATCAGGTAGCCATTCGTACTGGCGCATTTGGGAGGCTGTGTTTGGCTTCTCCCCTTATCTCTCCCCCCATTTACAGGAAGAAGAAGTAGAAAATTTGAAAACAATCACACCTAGTTTCCCTAATCCTTGATCCTTCCCACCCTGATCAACTATGTAAACATCATCAAAAATTAAAAAAGTCTCTATATATGTGTGTGAGTATATATGTGTGTGTGTATAAAGAAACAGGCAGAGCAAAGGCAAATTCTTCTTCCTGCAACCAGAACATCCTTTTTACCATATGCTTGGACATCAACTGCAGATTCTCTGGTTTTTGGACTCTATAACTTGTAAACAACTCACCTGTTTCACAGGCCTTTGATTTGGGGCTGAGTTATACTACCAGTTTTTCTGATTCTAGAACCTTCAGCTTCCCTTGTTCTTCAGCTTGCAAATGGACTGCTGTAAGATTTCATCTCTAACTACTTATATACCTAACATCTATCAATCATCTATCTCTATCTCTTATTGGTTGTTTCTGTGGAAAACTCTGATTAATATACTTAGCAAGAATGCCAGACTTTTTTATAGAGAATCTACAAACTGAAATAGCCCTGGTTCATTAATTTGCATATTATTTCCTGCTTCTTTTTTCCTATCAGAAGTTCATTCCAAAATACTAAAATTTATCAGGTTTATGAGCTTCTCTAGATAACTTAGTCAGGAATTTTCTATTTCCTGCATAGAAGGGACTGCCTCCTTTTTCCAAACTTTCTTCTGAAGTGAGATAGACCATGCTAGCTGTCGTATTCTTTAAAAAATGGCTTGAGGAAGCAACACAATCCCATAATCTAATTCTGAGGAAGTTGTTCCAGCCCAAGTCTATATGTTTGTCAGACTTTCTAATAAAAGAAGAAGGATTCAAGGATTAAAATCCAGAGTCTTGATTAAATATTGAATGGATCTTAAGGATCATCAGTTGAATCTGAGAAATTAATTGTACTGACTTTTCAAGCAGTTAGAACTAAAGAGACTGCAATGTCTTTATGTCACGGGATCCACGTGTTGAACTAGAATATGATTTCTAGTTTAGCTGAAAATTAAAACTTGCAATGTTTTATCCCACTTACTTCTTTTAAAAGTAAATCTCCAAGGCATTTTGTAATGAATAAAATTATAACCAAGATCAAGATTTATAAAAAGCACAAACAAATGAAAGGCTTTGTTGATTGCATGGCCCAATCGTCTACTCATCACTCACTTGAAAATTCCCTGGCTAAGAGGCAATGGCTCATATGCAGACACAGTACACAGTTTTTTTCCTGGTGTCTCATCAGTAGTCTACCTGGAATCAAACATGGAAATCCCATAGAATGAGACACTAATGATGTCATAGCTGGTAGGGTTTCAAGAAAATGATGAATGGCAGCGCAGTGAGGTCACTTTGATCGAAACAGTCTTTCAGGAATGCTGATGGTCTGAATTGTAATGCTAGAGCCTTCACACGCTGCTGGAACTCAACTGTAGAAGAAGCATTGGTATCATATCAGTCTATGTCCAACTAGGCATGTGCTTTTTTCTTCAGTTGGATTTATTGGAACATAATTTATGCATGGCAAAACTCAACTTTCCATCACCTCCCCTTCTCTCCACACCAGTAATGCCCTGTTGCAGCCAGTGCCTTCCCCAATTCACACCCTCTGGCAAACACTGATTTGTTCTCTGTCCCAATGACTTATTTTCTTCAGAATGTCCTGTAAATTGATCATACAGTATATAGCTGTTTGAGTCTAGTTTCTTATATTAGTATAATACATTGAGGTTAATGCACATGCCAGTAGTTCTTTTCTGTTTTTCTTGCCAGTGAGCATCCCTTTGTGGGCCTATACCACAGTTTATCCTGTTGATGGACATTAAAATAATTTCCACTTTCTGACCATTATGAAAAATGCTGCTCTGAACATCCATGTGCAAGTTTTTATGTGGCCATATGTTTTCATTTCTCTTCAGTAAATAAATTTCTGGAGACAGGATCACTAAGTCATCATAAATGTATGTTTTAATTTTAAAAACTACTACTAAATTGCTTTCTAAAGGAATGCATGAGTATTCCAGTTATACCGTATTCTAACCAGAAGTTAATATTCTCGGGATTTTGAAATTTCTTTTTGCAATTCTGAACAGCATATGTGGATGTTGAGGTGGGATTTTAATTTGCATTTCCCTAATGACTCATAATATATATTAGTGATGTCTTTCTGTAGTATCTCTGTATCTTCTTTGGTGAAATATCTGTCCAAATATCTTGTCAATTTCTAACTCAACTTTTGGATTATTAAATTACAAGGGTTCTTGGTTTTGTGGATGCTGGCCCTTTATCAAATATAATTCCTGATCTTAAGTTATTGATTTATTGATTTGAACATTTAGCCTCTGCCAGTGAGGATGCTTTAATCCCACATCAGAGTATGTGGTTTCAAGTCCCAGTTCTGGCTTACCAATTCCAACCTCCTGCATATAGTCCTTGGGAGGCAGTGGTGATGGTTCAAGTAATTAGGTTCTTGCTACCCATGTGGGAGACCTGGGTTGAACTGACAGCTCCCAGCGTTCTCTATGTGCACATTGCAGACATGTGGAGAGGGAGCCAGCACATCGAAGTTTTCTATTTGTTTCTCTGTCTCTGCCTTCGAAATAGGTGAATAGATAGACTTTAAAAAAAACTGCTATCACAGGCAGTTACCAACAGAAAAACATACAGAAATATGTTCATTTAACTGGTCACAGAGAAAACTCTAACATATCCAAGTATATTCAAGAGGCACCTGACAAGCAGGCTCAAAGCTAACACCATTTTTACATGCATTAATTTTCCTGACAACAACATTACTGCAGACAGAAAAATATTTCATAGGAAAATAATCTGACTTTACAGTGAAGGGTGATAAAACTATGAGTTTATGTACATGAACTTAACATCCTACAGGAATGCTTTAAGAATGAGGACATGACAGAACTTGAGCTGTGGTTATGCATCAAGGTGAAAGAATTCATGATGGGGGAAGGGTTTGGGGTGAAGGGGGGGAATCCCAGTACCTATGAAATTGTGTCATGTAATGCAATGTAATTAATGAATAAATGAATATTAAAAAAACCAAAAAACAAAAAACCAAAAAAACAAATAACAACAACAACAACAAAAAGAATGAGGACATGACATCCATAAACTTTAGCAAATAATGTGGAAAGTTAGCTAAGCCATTGTGTTCTTTTGATAACTGGGTATTTGTTTAGATTAAACCTTGACCTGAGTATAAGAAAATCCAAATAGGTTACTAAGAAACTACTAGTGTATTGTGTAAAGAGTTTAGCAGAATAGGCATTGTGTATACAGGGGCCTTTCATAACTCTAACATGAGCATATGTTTGTTAAGAGACCTCAGATCTACAACTCCTATAATGTTACACCTGATTTTAAAAATCATTGAAATCACCAGAAGAGATTCTTTTAAATATCAGGGTGTTGACATTGTGGTGTAGCAAGCTAAGCTGACACCTAAGAAATCTGCAACCCATATTGGGGCACTGATTCTAGTTCCAGTTTCTCTGCTTCCAATGCATCTCCCTGCTTTGTACATAGGAAAGCACTAAAAAATGGCCCAAATGCTTGGGCCTCTGCATTGTGGGAAAACAAGACAGAGCTTTTGGCTCCAGATTTCAGTCTGGCTCTGCCTCAGCACCCAAGGCCATTGGGGAGTGAACCAGCAGATGAAAGATTTCTCTCTCTCGTCTACCCTCTCCCCTCTCTCCTCTGTCTCTCTGTCTCTCTTCCCCTTTCCCATTCAAATAAATATAATACCTTTTTTAAACAAAAAATACCAGCTCCCAACCTTCATCCCTTAAGATTCCAAGGGGTAAGTCTAACATGATGTGTGCATATGTCTGCAGATACCTGATGAATCTAATGCACTAGGCTAATTTTTAGTGTGTGCTTGATTTAGAAAGTTTAGAGGACTGAGCTTTCTTTTCTTTTTTGTGTTTTTATTGTTATTATTTTGCATAATCTTGTAGGTATAGGGATTCCCCCTTCATCTCCCCTTCCTCCCTCCCTATTATTCCCCCTGCATTATTTACCTCCATATTATTACAATAATATAGTCCTTCAGTAACATTCACAAGCCTAACGTTCTGCTATTTAAGTGAATCATGGCATTGCAGGTATAGGCAATATTAGAAAATCTTGTATCATATTGTCAAGGTCTACGTAACAGTTTCATTGGGAATCCTCTTTTATTTGAGAGAAGAGATGCACACATTTCCTTATGTATTAAGGATTGAGCTTTAGCAGTATGGTTTCTATTTATAGAATTTTATGGGGACTTGAACCAAAGCATGTTTTTGAAATGGTAGGCTAGCTATTTATAGTTCCTGTGAGTCATACCAATTACTATGATTTGAGTTACTAATTGAAATTAATTAAAACAGCTAACACTTATCAATTGCTTAATATTTCCAAATACTATAATAAGAGCTTCATATACTCTTGTTTTGGTTTTTAATTTTTACAGTAACCTTTGGAAGTAAATAGAGGATGTATTTATTCCCATTTGAAGATAATAAAAATGAAGTCTGGAGAGTTTAGCCAAAAATTAGCATCATTAAATAAATGTATCAAAGCTAAGAAAACAAAATTTGTATACAATATCTATTTCAACTAAACTCACATGTATTAGATATCTATTGCTGCAAACTATTTTTAATGTTGTAAATATTTTAAATAAACTACAGTTCTCCTGAAAGAAAAACTCAATGGAGTTAAGAAAGCCATCAAATAACAAGAGTATAAACTCAAATATTTATCAATAGCATTATCCCTAAACTATCTCTTCACTTAGTTAGATAATTTTGGTTGTTTTTGTATTTTTAACTTAAAAGAAGTTGACCTCATCTTAGCAGCAGAATAATGCTATTCAAGGTTTTGCTGGTAATGTATAAGAAAGTCATATTATATTGACAGTGTTATTCAAAGGGCAAAAAGTGTGCTAGACCTAGGTCCAGTGCAATGGTTCAACTAGCAAATCCTCCACCTGTCAACATTCCACTTCCCATCCAGTTTCCTGCTTATAGATGGGAAAGGAGTGGAGGATTGCCCAAGCCTTGGGACCCTACATCCATGTGAGAAATCTGGAAGAGACTCCTAGCTTTTGATTAGCTTAACTCTAGCTGTTGCAGCCATTTAGGGAGTGAACCAGTGGATGGAAGAACTTTCTATCTCTACTTCTCTCTGCAAATCTATTCTTCCAATAAGAATAAATAAGCCTTTAAAAAGTATACTAGACCTGCAGAGTGTACAGTTCAAATGAACACAATAAGTTTGAACTCAACTGAAGAAGGAAAAACTGAAGGGGAAGGACAAATAACTTACATTTATCTGCTTTGATTATGTAAGTCACATAGATTTCAAAGCTAGGCACAGCCAATCTCTTTTCTGTGGCTCCCCTACCACCTTCCCATTCAAGAAAAAAAAAAAGTAAAAATAGAAAAAGCTGTAATAGGGACCATCTTAATACCCTGTAACCTATTATTGCAAGTATTTTTCACATTTGTTTCTTACATTTTCTTATAATTATCTTTCCATCATAATTGTTCCATGCTTATGTAGCTGACCCTTGGGATTTATGCTGTGCTTGTGAAGGATTTTCTCATGCTAAGAGGTCTCTTAGTCACCAAATGACCAATTCACACTAGTCATTATCTTGCATTAGCTTTTGTATGTCTATTTTTGGCTTCTTGATGAGATTTGGAGGGAAATTGAGCATCCTAGTGGGAGACTGTGATTATGTTCTAGTTCCATGCTAAGAGTTTAAAAAACAAAGAAACCTTAGTTTTTATTAGCAATATTTAAAAGAAATCATCAACTCTTGTTGACAAAGTCTTCCATTCTAATGTGTCCAGATATTCATTGAAAAACTTGTTTAAATCCCTGATTCCCTAGCTTGACTTCCAGAGGTAGAGTCAGTGGGGCCTGGAAATCTGCCTTGTTAATCAAGTTCCAGGTGACTATGATGGAGGCAGTCAACAAGCCACCTTACAACAAAAACAAAACTCTGGTCTGGAGGGCATTTGGTCAAATGTGAGCTAGATCTCCTGAAGGGCAGTCTATCTATCAGTCAGGGTTCTAAAAGTAGACAATGTTCCATTCAAATTAAGATAAACTGTTTTTGTAAGAGAATGACTACAACCTCTGAGTAGGCCCAAAGGAATGAGGGCAGGGACTCATTGGCATGTAGTTGGATAGAGTCCTGTGTAGTGGAAAATAAATACCCTGATTTCCTTCTCCTCATTTGGTTTCCTGCCGGAGATCTCCATGAGTCAAACTGAAGTGGTCATCTCATGCTGACCCACAGAGGTCAGCATCCAGGGACAGCGTGCAGGGTGGAGAAATGTGGCAAACTGTTCTGGAGGGACCAATAAGGCACTGGTATGGGATCAGTGGAAGAATTGTACTAAAGAGTAGAAAATGTAAGACTGAGAAAGAAAAACCATGAGCAAACAGGTACCTCAGTAATTCTTGAAGGAAAATTACATGAAAGATGATCAGGAGCAATATTTGCAATCTGGTATGAAAATGAGAAAGTCATTTTTTCTGGGCATAGATTAGGAAAAGAAGTGTATTTTTCCTTTGGCAAGTTATTTCATGGAAGGTTTTATGTTGTATGTTAAAGTATCTGTTTTATTGAAGAATAACTTTATATCTAAAAGCAAGTCTGTCCCAGTGTGAGAATATTTTTACTTTACCTGTGTGGCAGGACACAAATCACAAAAAAGTGATCATTTCACTGCTTGGCCCTAACTGTACCCTGTACCAGTCTGCTAATAAGAGTGAGCCAGCAGGATTGAGATCAGGTTGGAACCTGTCCTTTTCCCCATTAGCATTGGTCTGGGGCCCATCTCTTACAACTTGAAACCTCTAGTCCTAAAAATTCTCTCTCTAGTCCACAGGAGGTTCTAAGGAATAACTGATGCATTCACTCTGCACTGGTTGTCAGTTATTCTTTATCACCCAGGATTACTAAATGCCATGTTCCTTACTTGAAGTTATATGTGACTTTCACTGTGTATAGAACATACAGAATGATCTGGGAAGTGGCTATTTGCACTTCTAAATATCATCATCAGTAAAAATGAATCTGCAGTGGTGTTTTAGTGACATGCATCACTGCCAACATTTTACAGTCATTCCCTGTAGTCAGTTCCTGCTTTATTTAATGAACAGTATACTACTAGCTATTGTGGTAGCCTAGTTGTTGTCAAGTGCATTGGTGCCAACAAAACTATTTTTGATTTCCTTATTTGGATGTTTCTCTTCTCATTTCCTGAGATGCTGTTAAATGATTCTTTCAGAAGTCATAATCTAATAAAAACAGAACATCTGATGTGATATATTTATTCCTTGCCTCATGGAGCAGTTTCATCAACAGGAAGGTCAAGGAAGCCATGAGGGAAATAGTTATGTTGAACTTAATTTCAACCAACAAAGATCTGGCTAATTATTTACAAGTGACCAACCCCTTGGGAGAGAGCCAGGTTATCAGCTAGATTAGTCCTGGTCAGTCGTTTCTGGGCTCTAGATTGGGAGTGGTGTACATATTGGCACAGCCCTGCCTTCATGGTGCTAATCACCTGCTACTGGGAACAAACACCAAAACTGTGCACAAAACTGTGTGTAGTGATGTCTGAAGAACTCATGTCCAGCAGTACTTTCTACATCTGCATGAGTTATTCATGTTTCATTTAACATGGCTGTATTATGCAAAAATGGGAAAGATTCTAAAGCAAACAGCAAGACTGTCTATAACTCCTGTTCCCCAGTTACTTAGTTCCCTTTCTGTGATTTACATATATTTTGTCCTCACCAAAACTCATGTTAAAATTTATTTCCATGGTGCTAGTGTTGAGCTATGGTGGAACCTTTAAAAGGTAGTTAGGCCATAAGGGCTGATAAACTGATTAATACCTTTTTTTTTAAAGAGACTAGATTAGGTCTGTCCGACTAGATGAGGTCTTATGAGAGCTGAATTATGAGAGTTTTATTTCATGGAACAGGATTGGTTACTGCAAGGATTGGTTCTTATAAAGTAAGATTACCCCTGACATCCTGCCTATTCCCTCCCAAGTGACACCATCCATCAGATGTCCTTGCCATTAGCTAAGCAGGTTCCCATGCTTTGCCCTTGGACATCCAGAACTTGGAGCTAAATAATTGATCTCTTTTCTTTATAAATCACACATCCTCAGGCATCTTGTTACAGCAAGAAAAAACAGACTCAGGATGTCTCCCAGTGAGCAATCTGTTTTATCAGTATCTTGAAAGTCTTAATAAAGTTTAATATATGTTGAACAAATACAAATAACATTTTATCAAGCTGAAGGTGCCATTTGTTGCAAAATGCATTTTTAAGTATACTACTACAAAAAACACTTTCCCTAAAAATTCCTGCCAATTAACTGGTATACAATGCATTCTAATTTCACCTGATTTATCTGTTTAAGCTTCTTTCATATTGTTACCTAGAGCATCTCTTCCTCCTTTGTATAGCTAAAGCACACAAAATCACTTCAAAAACTCATGACTTGGCTCATGATTAGGATGCCACATCATTTGCTAATATCCATACAGTAATGTCTGGTTCAAGTCCTGGCTCTGCCTTTGGCCCAGCTTCCTGAGAGGCAACAGGTGATGGTTCAAACAATTGAGCCTGTGCCATCAACATTACAGACCTGGATTGTGTTCTCAGTCCCAGGTGTTGTGGCCACTGGGGAGGGAACCAGCCAATTTAAGATACCTCCCTCTCTTTTCTCTCCTCTCCTCTCCTCTCCTCTCCTCTCCTCTGCTTTCCTTTCCTTTCCATCCCTTTCCTTTCCTTTCCTTTCCTTTCCTTTCCTTTCCTTTCCTTTCCTTTCCTTTCCTACCCACTCCTTCCCTCCTCACTTCTCCCCTCTTCTTTCCACCCCTCTCTTCTCTAGGAACCCATATGAGCGCAGGCTCACGTCCCAACTGTTCCACTTTCCATCCAGCTCCCTGCTTATAGCCTGGAAAAGCAGTGGAGGATGGCCCAAAGCCTTGGGACCCTGTACCTGCATGGGAGATTGAGAAGAAGCTCCTGGCTCCTGGCTTCAGATTAGCTCAACTCCAGCCATTGTGCACACTTGGCGAGTGAGCCAGTGGATGGAGGATCTTTCTCTTTGTCTCTCGTTCTCTCTGTATGTGTGACTTTCCAATAAAAATAAATATATCTTTAAAAATAAAGCTAGAAAGAAAAGAAAAATTTTTGGAAGAAATAGTGAATATACTACAGATGACTAAAAGAAAAATTCAATAAACCTTAATTCCCTCCTTTATTCTCTAAGGATAAAGATCTTCACATTAGAAAGTGTAGAAATAAACTACATCAAGAAGTACTCGGGTCTGTCATAAAAAAAAAAAAGATGAAGATGCTGTGGAGACAGTTTATAAAAGTTAGCTTCCAAGACTGAATAAATGAAGACCCTGACAGACACAGATGTGACAAAATCATTCCAGGCAATTTCTGTGAAATAATGAAAAGAGAACTGAAGAATAGGTCAAAGAATGTTACTATCAAGGGAAAGTGGAAATTGTAGGAAATCTAGAAGAATAAAATTTCCCATAAACAATAGGTTTAGAATACTTTGTTAGAGGCAAACATTGTGGGGCAGTGGGTGAAACAACAATTTGAAACACTGAATTTCATATCAGAGTGCTTGGAATTAAAGTCAACCTCTGCTTTTGATCCAGCTTCCTGTTAATGCAGCAAACAACAGATGATGACGCAAGTGTTTGAGCTTCTAACACTCTTGTGGGGTTCCTGGCTCTCGGCTTTAGCCTGACCCAGGGTCAGCTATTGAGGCATTAAGAAGGTGGACTAGTGGGGCCTGGAACAGTAACCTAGCACCTAAAATCCTTGCCTTGCATGCGCTGCGATCCCATATGGGCACCGGTTCTAATCCTGGAATCCCCACTTCCCATTTCCATCCAGCTCCCTGCTTGTGGCCTAGGAAAGTAGTCGAGAATGGCCCAAAGCCTTGGGACCCTGCACCCATGTAGGAGACCCAGAAGAGGCTCCTGGCTCCTGACTTTGGATCAGCACAGCTCTGGCCATTGCAGCCACTTGGGGAGTGAATCATCGGATGGAAAATCCTCCTGTCTGTATATCTGACTTTTCAATAAAAATAAACTAATTTTTTTAAAAGATTCATTTATTTTATTACAAAGTCAGATATACAGAGAGGAGGGGAGACAGAGAGGAAGATCTTCCGTCCAATGATTCACTCCCCAAGTGAGTGCAACAGGCGGTGCTGCGCCGATCCGATGCCGGGAACCAGGAACCTCTTCCAGGTCTCCCATGCAGGTGCAGGGTCCCAATGCATTGGGCCGTCCTCGACTGCTTTCCCAGGCCACAAGCAGGGAGCTGGATGGGAAGTGGAGCTGCTGGGATTAGAACCGGCGCCCATATGGGATCCCTGGGCGTTCAAGGCGAGGACTTTAGCCGCTAGGCCATGCTGCCGGGCCCTAAACTAATTTTTTTTAAGAAAAGAAGGTGGATTAGTGATTAGAAGATCTCTCTCTCTTTCATCTACCTCTTGAATGAGTAAACTCCCCCAAAAGGAGTACTTGATAAATAGATGATCAACACTTAAAGAATAAAAATGTCATACTTTTTTATAATCAGAAAAGGGGGTGAAAATAAGGAGCTAGAATGTGTTCATTAGGAGTTTTGTAACGTCAGCTAGCTGGTGGCTACTGTGAGAACTAAGGAGACAATTGCTTTGGCAGAAAATTATATAATGGTGCCCCGTGCACTTCATCTATGCTCTGAGTGGCACTTCTGAGACATCCACAGGCAGAGCAGGTGAGGAGGGGCAAGGACTGGCTAACCTCTGCACAGCCTCTAACACTCTCTGTGTGCTCCGCTTTCCCACACCGCTTTTCTCCCAGTGGAGACCACACGGGGAGTAGGAGGCAGCGATGACTCTTGCCTTTGGCACACATGAGGGCATAGAGATTCAGAGCCTTTACAAGATTCACTCCAAGTCACACAGCTCATAACTGGCCAAGTAGGTTCCAGGCGAAATTCACCGCTCAGCTGAACTACAGTTTAATGAATCCTGTGAGGCCTGGAATAGAGGCAAGGGCAGGTGGGGGCTGGACCAAAGATGACTTTGGTTAACTTTAGTGCGAATTAGAGCAAACATAACAGTGAGGGACAGACCCAACCTAATGTGTTCCCAGAGCACTTTTGCCACCACAACCTTCTACCTGTCTTTTCTGAGCATGCTTATTAACTAAAAGAACAAGTGCGTGGTTGCTTGATTTGAAAATTGCACACTTGGACAGTTTCCATTCTTGGAAAAAGGACAATTACCTCCTAAAGAAGGAAGCAGGCAGTGAAAAGAAAGTGTGATTTCCCCCCAAAAATGTGTGGTGCAAGTGAGAAATTTATGATAAGAATCAGAAAATGGAGGGGGTGGGGTGAAAACTCTTCTTTTTTTCCTTTAAAATTCAGTTACTGTGAACTGGGGCATTTCTTTGAAGGACTGGAGGGAGAAGGAGATTGGTGTTGTTAGCTGATGCATCCCTGACAGCCCATGGCACGGTTCAAACAATATGAATACTGCATTTCCAGGAGGCAGTGTCCTGCAGGCTGAGGGAAGGTGTACTTAGAGCATGGGGAAGGACAGGAAAAGTCAGCAGCCTCAACCCCTTTCCCAAATAAACTCTTGATTCCCACCTGTGCTTGTCACCAGCTCTGGATACAAATAAGACCTGAAGCCCAAAGTCTGCAAATACTCATGGGAGCACTCATTTCTGAGTGGTCGGTGGCCCAGAGGAGCCGAGCAGCTTGGGCCTGCAGGGGCATATCTTGAAGCTCTGTGTCAGCTTCTTCCTGAAATGAACAACCCAGATCAGCATGGGAGAATCAATGACTCCTTTCCAGGAACTCTGAAAGGAAAGAGCAGCAGAGAAGGGTGAATCTTCTGCTTTACTCACCTTTAGCCTGCCACCTTGAGCCTTCTCTAACTTTCGTAGGGAGGCGGCAAATCCTAGTGCGGGAAACAGAAGCTCTGGAGTCAAAAGGATCACTGTGAATCCTGTTTCCATCACTTGAAAGCTGAATGATCACAGACATGTTACATCTACCCTGAGCTTCGGGTCCACATCTCTAAAATGGAATCATACTACTACTTAGCCCCTGAGATTCTCCTGGGGACTGAGCAAGACGTGTGTGGTCTAGCTAACATGATCCTGACTCATAATATTTTGCCTTCAACTTGTGTAAATATTCCTGGCTCTACTAGCATCTCCAACTAGGCCAGTTATCTGGGCAGGTTTCCCCAGGCACATGAATCTACCCAGAGTGCATTTGTTAGGGAATTCAGAAGCTTGTAGAGATAGGTCCTATGAGTTGTATCCCCCAAGAATGAGAAAATTTGTCTTGGAAATCTACTATATTGTTTACCTGGTTTCCTTGAAAGATCAGTGACCAAACGAGGAGCACCACCCATATCCTACAGCTGGGTTGGCACACACTGTGAGACTCACAGGACTCGGGCTGGTCTTTGACCCACTCCGAACCTCTGAAGAAAGCCTGGCCATCAACAAACCTGTATGGTCTAGCACTCCTCCTGGGGACCGCCCATCTTTTGACCTTTCTGCAAGACCTCATTTGTAGATCTTTAACTTCATTAAGTCTGCAGAAACTCCTTTTCCAAATAAAGTATCAGGCACAGCTCCCAGGATTGGGTTCTTGGGCATCATGCAACCCACTGTACCATGTAATCCCTTCCTGTAGTCAACTAATTTGCAGCAATGTGGGTCCATGTACTACTTCTTCCAGAGTATTTGTACCATAAATGTCATACTAACCAACAGGAAAAGGGCAATGATTAACCCCAAAGGAAAAATAATCACTAACAGCAATGTTTCTGATCCTAGCAAGGAATCATTTCTCTTCATCATTTTTCACTTCTTTATCAATAGTGTGAAGGCTTTTCCCAGACAACTCACCAAGGGACCCTCCCACTTCCACATCTCACCATGTATTTCTGAATCATCAGTCTTGCTCCTAAATTAATCACAGCCATAAGGGGATACATTGTACTTGTCATGATGAGTTTAGAGCCTTCAGCTAATTAGGAACTCACTCCTGGGGCTGCAGATGTGGGAGGATCCAGCCACTGAGAAACATACCATCTCCAGTCTATACCAGAACAAAACAATCCCAAAGAGTAGATTGTTGAAAGGCTACCTTGAATGTCTATGCTTCTTTTCCCCATGGGGCTGAGCCTTGCCAGGCACATTGCTGTATGGTGTAGAACACACCTAGTTGTGAGTTCTTGGCTGGGAGACAAGAGGAAGCATCTGACATTTCCCCATGTGCTGTTCAGCTGCATCTGAAATGTAGGAGGCTGTGGAAGAAGGCATTTTAAGGAACAACAACATATATACATTGTTTTCAATATTCTTTCAAAAGACTGTTAAGGTTAGAATATTCATTTCTGTGTCTCCCAAAGGCCTTTGTGTTGAAGGCTTGATTTCCAAAGTTTTATGTTCTTGTTAATGGATTAAGAGTGGAAACGGAATTCTGAGGTTTGCGTCTCTGGGAAGTATTGGATTGCATTAGCATGCTGTGGTGGAGCTCACCTGCTCAATCATGGTGGTTTTATTTTTGTTTTTGTTTTTTGAAAAAAACACTGGTTAAGTGTGTTCTTGTCCCTCTTTCTGTTTCCTATATCCATGTGACCTTTCTTCTGAGGCATTCTGCCAGTCACCACCTTCGTCATGGGGCTACCTGATCTTGGAGCTGAAAGAAGCTTCCTTCCTTCTAAGTCAGGTATTTAATAGTGATAAAAGGATGATTAAGATGATGAAGACAGAGACCTATCATGTCATTAAGTAGTCAAAGCATGTCCATTCAGTATTTTTAAAATACGAAGGCTTCAATGCACCAGAAGAAAAACTCTTTTCGAACCTTAAAATATCTCCTTAGAAATGATCACCTATGTGAATACAGCCAGAAAAATGCTGAGCAAGAATTTAGAGGAAGAAAGATTAAGATATTTGCATTTATATTAGCCTGGGGACTGGGGGAAATTAGCCATTTCTGACGCAACTTGATTCTCAACAGTGACAGGCTGATCTTGAAAGGCAAGCATTCCCCCTGGAGAAGACGTGTCACAACCACAGGTTTCCTGGGGGGGCCAGCCCTGCCTCGAGCTATCCAGGAACCCACCTCTCACCAGCCCCACATTCTTGGGGCTCCTGTTAGCATTTGATGCAGTACATATACTAGGAGATACTGCTTTGGCTTCTTCTTGTTTCTCTTGCCTTTCAAGTCCACCTCAGGTTCTATCAAAGCCTGAAGTAGACTCTTGGCATCTTACCCATTGAACAACACTGTTAAGAGTGCAGGTGCAGTCGACAGAGTGCTGGAAGGAAACCATCACTTCAGTGCACAACTGTGTAGCCATGGGAGGCACTCCTTTTTTACCTTACTTATGCCATTCTGCCAGAGACTTCCCACCAGCAAGCTCCCAGCTGTGTTGAGCTTGAATTTTTTTAAAAAACTTTTTTCTTAGTTACCTACATTAAAGGTGCTAGTTTTTTTTTTTCCAAATAAAAGGAGGAAGATGTGGGTGTAAATATTTGTCCTGTCTTCCCACTTTTCCTTTTCCTTCCAGAATCCCAACTATATTATACAGGAAACTGTTTCAAGTTTGTTCCATGGCTCAGTAATTGTCTTTTCATTAAATATAGTTTTTTTCTCTGTGTGATTAATTTTGGATCATTTCTAGGCGTTTTGAATCTCTAGAGGTTTAAAACTTGGATCTTTTACATATATTTTCTGTCTGCATTTAACCTTTTGAACATTTGAAATTCAGTGATGATAACTGTTTTAATGCCTTTGCTGCTGAATTGAACATTCATGCCAGTTCTGGGCTAGTTTAATCCTTTATCAGACAATTTGAAATTTAACCTGTTGCACAATGGATATTTTTACATTTCCTTAAATCATTCTAAGCTTTTTCCTGGAATACAGTTGGATGCTTTTGAGCCTTTTTTTTTTTTAATTGTTAGTCTATGCTACACCAGTGCACAGTCTGAAGCTAATTATTCCACCCTATTAAGGTAAGGTCTTTCTAAATACTCTACCCAGTGTCCTGTGAGTTACAAGGTTTTCCACTCTAGCTGGTGGAAACAGGCACGATCCTGGCCGTGTGAGATCACCAGTGCCATTGCCTGGCCCTGTGAGATCACCAGGGGCCATTCCCTGGCCCTGTGAGATCACCATTGCCATTCCCTGCAGCTCTTTCCCAGATATTCTAGTAGTTTCTCCCATGCATGCACTTGTGAATACGCAAATGAGTACGTGAGAAAACCTTCAATATATCCAGAGGAAGTCTTCTTTATAATTCTCACCTATGCAGTATTATGTCATGCAAACTCCCTTTTTGGGGGGATTTTGGCTTCATGTAGTTATTTATTTTTATTACCATAAAGAGAACAATCATACGAACTCTTGCACTGCGGGCTGCCCAGCCTGGCAGCTCCATCTCTTCTGGCTTAGCCTGGATTCCTCCCCACTGTGGCATGGCCTGGAAACTCACTGAACACACTGACCTGAGTCAGTGGTAGGTCTCACCTTGTTTGTCTGCCCATCCTGGGGATCCTTCTGCATTGTCACCTGGTGCCAACATCTTGCAAGCTCATTGCTTCATATATTTCATTCTCCTTTGTGGCTGTTTCAGATGAGAAGGTAATTCCTGTCTCTCTTATTTCATCTCAGTTGAAAATGAAAGTTTTTCTTGCTCTTTTTAGATTTCACTTTTATTATTGTTTGATATAATAAAATACAGCATGTTAAAAATGTCTTTAAAATTAAATCTACATGGCTTGGGGCTTCTAGATCTGAAAGGATAGAAAAGGCAACTAAATCCCAGGACAGAATACTTGCAGAGGCTGTGTGAAGACTGAGAAGTAAATGGTGCAGACATTTCAGGGAAGGAAAATGAGACTGCAAGTACTAATAGCCTGGTGGTAAGTTTTCTTGATTTTTCTCTCAACCATAGCTTCCAGTCTGGGATCCAACAAACACCCAATCAGCCATATCCCAAGGAAAGTATTCTGCTGGTTTGAGGATCAAGAAGGGAAAACACTTTAGAATATAAGGACTGGGGGAAATTCCCTCCTGCGTTTAACTTGTTCTCCTATCCCAGCTTCAGACTAACTCCAGACACAAAACCCCGACCCTGCAATGGCTGAATGGCAGCTGGGCAGTGATGGAGGCACCTAAAATCCAGAGAGGGAAGGAGAGAAAGAAGTGCTTCTCTCTGACCATGGAAACAGTGATCCTAAAAACATGAAGGAATCCCCCTGTGTTTCCCCCACACCTTGTAGCCTCCTGCTCCTTGACCCAGGAGGCAAAGGCATTTGCAGGAAATAAATGGTAAGTCAAGGAGACCAACGCCTTGGATTTCTAGTAGGAAGGCCAGAAAAGAGGGCCCATGAAAACCAGAGAGGAAGAAATTCAGGAAAGAGATGTCACAAAAGACATACAAATACTTGGCTCCCACCTGAGCTGCACATGCATGGCTCTGGTCCTGAACTCACGCCAAAGACACAGAGAAAGCAACTGGAGCAGCCATTACATACAGCTCAGACTGCTGGGCTGGGATTCATACGGGCTAGATCTCACTGACACAGCAAGATGTTTGAAAGTTGAATAGACATTGAAGTCATAACCCACAGAACACAGGTTAGAACGTGCAGGCTTATTGCATGTGAAAAAGAAAGAGACAAAAAATGAATCTTCCACCTAGGCGTACATGAGACTGAATTTTATGGTTTCACAGAATGAGTTTAAAATGTCATTTCAAATATTTTGAATTTTAATACCAACTTACGATTAATCAGGACAAGGTCACCAACAGAGCAAAAGGGAATTGTAGACACATGTCTTAAGATGACACAGTGAGTGAACTGTGCAGACTCTCAAGAGGTTGTTATCACTACACTCCAATAGATGAGTTCAATAATTCTTCCTGATTTAAAAAAAATGAGAAGAGCAACAGAAGCAACAAAAAGAACCAATGACAATTCCATAACTGAAAAATACAATAAACAAAGTTTTAAAATAATTTGAAAGGATAAAATATTATAAGCAACTGAGAGATTTGCACCTTTCGTGCAAGACTCATCCATCTCCAACACTGTGAATTCCTTGTCAGAAAATATGGAGGCCAGAATGCAGTAGGCCAGCATTTAAAAAAAAATATTTATTTATTTATTAGCAGAAAGGCAGATTTATAGAGAGAATGAGATATAGAGAGAAAGATATTCAGTCTGCTGGTTCACTCTGGAACTGACCACAATGGCCAAAGCAGAGCCAACTGATCAGGAGCCAGGAGCCAGGAGTCAACAGCTTCTTCCGGGTCTCCCATGCAAGTGCAGGGTCTCAAGGCTTTGGGCCATCCTTGACTACTTTCCCAGGTCGCAAGCAGGGAGCTGGAAAGAAAGTGGAGCAACTGTGAACCGGCACCCATATGGTATCCCAGTGCATGCAAGGCTAAGACTTTAGCCACTAGGTTATTGTGCCAGGCCCAGTATACCAACATTTTTAAAGCTGAAAAGAAAAATAATTTTCTGTCCCAGAATTCTACAGCTAGTAAAAAATACCTTTTGGGCATTAAGATAAGGATATTCTCAGGTGAAGCAAATCTAAGATAATTTGTCACCAATATCCCTGTTTTGACAAAACAAACAAAACCTATAGGAGTTACTGCATGTAAAAGGAAATAATACCACACAGAAAAGTCTATGTTCAAAAATGAAAAGGCTCAGAATGATAAAAATCTAAATACATGTAATAGACAATTTTTTCCCTTTTGAAAGTTCTTTAAAACATATATGACAGTTAAAAGCCAAAAATACTGTCTTGAGATACTTTCAAGTTATAAGATATGAAACTCAGACATTAGAGGGAAGGGTGTCAGAGACTTGTGTGGTATCATGATTTGTACATCTTCCTTGAAGTGACACAATATCATCTCTGCATGGGCTACCAAAGCTGATGTGTATTTCGGCGTGTCTAGAGCAACCTCTGAAAAGGAAACCGACACATTCAAAGCCACAAAGCACAGCTGTTGCAGGGGAGTGAGCCTCTGTGGAATGGGAGATTTCTCTCTCATTCTCGCCTTCTGTATCTCTCAGACATTCTAACTTTCAAACAAATAAATCATAAATCTTAAGAATACATGTCTTCCAATTTTTTGCATCAAAATAAACGTCTCCTTTAATTCTATTTCTATACGTTCGTTGAAGTACTCTTTCATATATATAATGTATATAAATAAATATATAATATATAATTTACTGAACACTCAAATAGAGTAAATGTGAAATAAAAAGCTGGGCCTGGCATAAAGACTCAGTGGTTAAATCCTCACCTTGTACGTGCTGGGATCCCAGATGGGTGCCACTTTGTGTCCCAGCTGCTCCACTTCCCATTCAGCTCCCCGTTAATGGCCTGGGAAGGCAGTGGAGGACGGCCCAAAGCCTTGGGACCTGGCATCCGTATCAGAGACCAGGAAGAAGTTCTTGGCTCCTGGCTTCAAATTGGCCCAGTTCCAGCCATCGCAGCCATTTGAGGAGCAAAGTAGAGAATGGAAGATATTTCTCTTTGTATCTCCTTCTCTCCAATAAATAAAATAAATAAACAAATGAATAAATAAAACCAAAAGCTGTAAATGTTTATTTAGAAGCAGAGAAAAATGACAGTGACCTTGAGTTATTGCAGTGTTCTTAGACATGACATCAAAAACCATTGTGAAAATGGAAAATGCTAAATTCTATTTCACTAAAAATTAAAAGCCCTTTCCTGAAAAAAATAACTGTTAAAAAAATTAAAAGACCTACCTGAGACTAATTATTGACAAATCACATAAACAGTCAAGAATTCATATCTTAAATACACGAATACTTTTCAAAACTCAACAGTAGGAAAATGGGGAAAAAAAGTAATTTAAAATAGGCGAAATAACTGAATCAACAATTCTCCAGAGAAGTTACAAAGATCACAGAAGAGTACTGAAAAGATACTCAAGGTATGCAACCGCAGGGAAATGAAAACCAAAGCCACATGGGGTAGTATTGCAATCCACCCGATGATGGAAAACATCACCCCAACCCCAAAAGACAACGCTGAGTGCCTGTGAGGCTGCAAACAGCTGGGGTTCCCGCACAGTGCTGAAGCGAAAGCAAGTGGTGGACATAAAAACAGCCAGTTTCTGATCAACCTCGGAGAGTATTTCAAAGCAGTCCTGGAAAAACAGATTTACAAGTTCATTTTGGTTTAAAAAAATCGGATATCTGTGCATTGATATTTTGATAGCATCAATTTCCCATTGTCTTGAAGTTCCCTCTGCCCCCCTCTCTACTCTGACATTCGTGGATACGTATCCTACAGAAATGAACACATATATGGTCGTACAGAGTTTGTACAAATATTTACAGCAGCTTCATTCATACTTATCAGAAACAGAAATCATCCTAAATACCCCTCCATGATGGAACAACTAAGTAAACTCAAGCACAATCATTCAATAAATCACTTCTCGGCAGAAAAGAGGAGCACGTTTGTATATAACTTTGCTCAGAACATGGATAAAGCTCATAACTCCTCTACTGAGTGGGTTATTCTCTCAAGGTTACCTGCAGGGCAACTCCACCTTCTATGCAACATCACACTGTAGGGATGGAGAACTGGTCAGGGGCCGCCAGAGGTAAGACAATAGAGGAGGCAGGATTTCACTGTACATGGATGGCCTGGGGGGCTTTTGGGGGAGTGATGGTACTGTTCTGTATTCTGATTGGGATGGCAGTTAGATGAATCTGCACACGCGAAAGCTCAGAGCACTGCACATATGCACAAACTAGAAATTGTATTTTTTTTTCAAACAGAAAATGGACACCTATGTGAAGATGGATCTGAGGTGGCTACTAAAAGAATGCACAGACATCACCAGACACGTCTGGAACTGCTGTGCTCTCCCCATTTTACAGTCGGAGACCCTGTGACCAAAGGGGGACCTAACACAAGGCCTGCCCAGCCAGGGCTAAGCTGGTGTCCATTTATCTTTAGGGAATATTTAGATTCAATGATTCTTGGGAAAGAGTAGAATGGTGGTTATAGCTGACAGCTCACAGCATTGTGTGCATGTGTGTGTTTACACTATTTTAGAGTGCTGTGATCAACAAGCTCTGTCTCCTGACTGACAAATCCAGGGATATCTTGGAGAACAGGTATTTGCAGGATGGCTGATATTCCAGAATAAACTGACAAGTAATCAAATGGATGCTAAGGACTCAACCACCTGTCTATGAGTCCCGGCTCTATTATCTACCTGTGATAAGGCCCTATGAGGGGTCAGGATTGTGGCCCTCACAAAAGAGCTTAAAGAGCAATAGCCAAGTGGCTAAATTCTAGTTTTGCATCCACCAGGATCCCATATGGGTACCAGTTCATATCCTGGCTGCTCTACTTCCCATCAGCTTCCTGCCTGTGACTTGGGAAAGCAGCAGAGGATGACACAAACCCCTGGTACCTTGCACCCACATGGGAGACCCAGAGGAAGCCCCTGGCTTCAGATCAGTTTACCTCTAGCCACTGTGGCCACTTTGGGAGTGAACCAACGGTTGGATGATCTTTCTCTCTGTATCTTTTTCTCTCTGTATATCTGTCTTTCTAATTAAAAAAATATAATAAATCTTAAAAAGGGGGGCAGGAGGGGGCTGGCGCAGTAGCCTAGCAGCTAAAGCACTCACCTTTGCCCATATGGGCACTGGGTCATGTACCGGCAGCTCCACTTCCCATCCAGCTCTCTGCTTGTAGCCTAGAAAAGCAATCCAGGATGGCCCAAAGCCTTGGGACCCTGCATCCCATATGGGATCCCGGGGCATTCAAGGCGAGGACTTTAGCCGCTAGGCCACGGCTGCCGGGCCCAAAATAATTAAAAAAAAAAGAAAAGAAAAAGAAAAGTGAAATGAATTTCAGCATACCTACTGCTTACATCAAATAGAACAATCAGTAAGGAGGCCAGCATCATGGCACAGTTAGCTAAGCTTCTGTTTAGGACTCTGGGATCCCGTTCTGGAGTGTTGGGATGATGGTCCACCCGCTTGAGCCCCTGCCCCCACATAGGAGGCCGAGACACTGGGCCCGGCCCAGTCCCAACTGTTGTGGCCATTTAGAGGATGAACCAGTGAACAGAAGCTGCGTTTCTCCCCCTCCCTGTTACACTGTCTTTCAAGTGAATAATAATAATGATAATACCCTAGCAGTATCACTCAGGTTTTTAAAATTTGCTTTAGTCATCTCTTCTTATAAAATGTTCCTTAATTTTATCTACCACTAAGACATTCTCAGAAAACTCACCAATCTTTATAGTACTTTCTTACTACAGGTTGTAGGATGCTTACAGATCATACAGTGTGTCTTAGAATTGGAGAAATACGGTAATATTTATTTCTTGGAGCTGTTTTGCTGATGAAAGAGCTGTTAAAAGTTAATGCCTGGCACAAAGCTCCCAACCAGCAGTTGCTAGTGATTATTATTCTGTTGTTGTTACCACTAGCCCTGTTCCAAGAAATGAATTTTTATTATTGTGTTGCAATGGGCTGTAACACACCCTTCTCGCCCACCTCCCACCCACCCTCCCCCTTCCAAAGGTCCAGCTCACTGGGCTGCGCAACTCGCAGCTCCAGCACAGGGAAACACAGAAGATACGGACAGAAACACTGACCACTTCTCAATTCTAGCTGGAGAAAAAGCCACAAATGGCACACTGGGCGGGGTGCTGGTGGGTCAGCCCCACGTCCGCCTGTTTGCCAGTTCTCCAGTAGCGAGGTTGCAGGAACTTGAACTGAGCGGTGTCTGCACAAGCACCAGGGCTCGGAGGCTGTGAGTAGCCCCGCAAGGACACGTGCCAGGGCCAGGGCCTTGGTTCAGCATCTGTTCAGACAGAGGAGCCTGCGGCTGCAAGGGGCAGCCGTGTGCAACATGTGGCACTTCCTTGTGCTTGTGGTCGCATTTTTATTCAGGGCACCTGCCTTTTCCGCTAGTCTCAGAGCTCTTGTAGGATGGAATGGTGTCCAAGGGATGCCCGTGAGCCCAGTGATCTGCTCGGAGGAACTAGGACAAGAAAAAGGAAACCGCACGTGAGAACGTCTGGGGAGAGAAGGAGGAGCGTTGGATGGTAGCTACAGAGAAACGGGAAGTGAAGACGCGTCAATAATGTGGGCACTCGGCCCGGTTGGTGAATCTGCCCGCGGGCACAGCCGCGTCTGTCATCATCCTCTGGATACGGACTCCGGCTTCCTGCCAGTGTAGACCCAAGGAGGGCGGTTCTGGCTGCCACAGAGGGGACCAGCATTGAGTTCCTGGATCCTGCTCTCAGTCCCACTGGCTGTTTTTGTCATTTGGGGACAGAGGATGCTGGTGGCAGAGGAGGGGGATGAATCAATATGGGGGTATTCTCTCTCTCTCCACTCAAAATAAATGCACTCAAAAAGAGATTTATTGATACTGAGAAGGGCTTGGGGAGCTGGAGTGAACCCAAACGTTCTCGCTACAAGGAGTAATGGTGCCTAGAGTGCTAAGCAGCACATCTCTGTTTCATGAGGAGCTGGCGGCAATGATGGGCAGGTGGGAGCGCTGACTGCCCCAGTAGAGCAGCACACGCGTGCACGTGTGTGAAAGCAGTTCCTGGAGGGGGAAGGAGGGGCTAGTGCCTGGTGCTGTGATTCAGTTGGCTAATCCTCCCCTTGCATGCACCAGCATTCCATAGGAGCGCCGGTTTGCAGGTTGGTATCATGGCTGTTACTCTTCCCTTCCAGCTCCCTGCTTGTGGCCTGGGAAAGCAGTGCAGGATGGCCCAAAGGCTTGGGACCCTGTAACGGGGCGTGGGAGACCCAGAAGAAGTTGTTGGCTCCTGGCTTCGGATTGGCTCAGCTTTGGCCATTGTGGCACTTGGGGAGTGACCCAGCAGATGGAAAATCTTTCTCTTTGTATCTCCTTTGCTCTCTAAATCTGCCTTATATGATAAAACTAAATCTTCAGAAAAAAGAAGAAAACAACACACGGGACACCATATATATGTGCAATTTTTATATAGTAATCAAAGCTATAAAAACATTTGCATTTTGAAGCAACATCCTTGTTACTCTGAAACGCTTTACAATTCTTAAGCCTTGGGGTCTTGCACATGTGTTAGTCATGCTCCCTGTTGTTTGTGACACTCTCTTATAAAGAGTTGAACTCTGAAATTCTGATTGTTCATTGTGTGAGTTGATCTTTTAAATGACTCCTGCATGAACATGCCTGCTACGGCCAGGTTCCACTGCTGTTGCTGACCTGCACAAACATTTTACCTTTTCCTGAACAAACAAACAAAAAGCAAGCAAACAAACAAACAGTTGTGACTTGCTGTTGATGGTGGAGGGGGGGAGGAGTGAGGAGTGATAGTCTCCCACGTGGGTGCAGGGGTCCCAGCACTTGGGCCAGTTTCTGTTTTCCCAAGCCATTAGCAGGGAGCCAGGACTCCCTGCAGTTGGACACCGCTGGTGCCCAGGGCTCCCTGTGGGCTGGTGACCTCAGCCATGGCCGCTCCTTCTAGCCTGCCAGGCCTTCACCTCCCACCCGGCCTCCCTTCGCGCAAGGTCAAAGCCCAGGGTCAGGTCCCAGGGGTGCAGCCCCACTGAGGGGCGCCCTGGGAGGGTGGGCGCTGACCTTCGCCACGCGGCTGGACCTGCGCTGGCAGCGCGAGCCCCCTTTCCGCCACGCCCCTCTCGGTGGCCGCCCCCTTTAGCCCCATCGCCTACTGCAGTTTCTGCTGCTCCGAGGCCCTGGGAGACCGCCCCCCCAGGATTGAGCCCCGCTCGCAGTGCTCTCCCGTCCAGTCGCTTTTCCCTGTTCTGGCACCGGGCCTTGAAGCCTCTCCCAGAGCTGATATGAGTTCTGGGGGCTTCTGCTGCCTGTCGGCTTTCCCACCCGCGACCCCGCAACCCTGCAACCCTGGCCGCGGATCCCGGGAGCCATATTCCGCGGAGACACCCGAAATCCAAGGTTTTTCTTTTCCCCCCCGAAGGCTCCCGGATCCGAGCCACCAGAGGGCGCTGTCGGCTCGCGGAGCAGAGCTCGGAGAGTCCTTCCGCACCCCACCAGCCAGGACCCAGCCTTCTCCAAAGAAGGCAGAGGCTTGCACTGCCTCTCAAATCCAGTGAAAAGTAAATAACTTATTTTGAAGACTAAAGAGAGGCACAAGCAAATGTGCTAAATCTAGTGGGAAGAGGGAAGGGTTCTAAGAAATGAGGATGGGGACGGGTGCAGTGGCGTTACAGGCTTATCCCTGCCTGAAGCACTGGGGGATCCAATGTAGACACTGGTTCTAATCCTGGATGCTCCACTTCCAATCTAGCTCCTGGCTTGTGGCCTGGGAAAGCAGCAGAGGATGGTCCAAAGCCTTGGGACCTGCATCTACTTGGGAGGCCCAGAAGAAGCGCCTGGCTCCTGGCTTCAGATCAGTTCAGCCCCAGCCATTGCAGCCATTTGGGGAGTGAACCCGTGGATGGAAGATCTCTTTTTCTCTGTAGACATGCCTTTCAGACAAGAAATACATTTTAAAACAACACAAATCAAACAAGCAAAAAATTGAGGACAAGGGGTGGGGAGAATTCAAGGAGGAGACATTATTGCTTCAGGCAAGGAGATGGAGGCCAGGGAGGGTATGGGGACCGGCAGGGAAAGCTTTGCCACCCTGCATTGCATGGTGGGGACTCCAGAGTTTATGTGACAACTGAATGAAAGGGTAAGTTCAGCTCCTCTTAGTGCGAACAGTGCTTGATGTCTGTGCATGGATTTTTCATAAACGTTTTGAAGGCCCTTTATCGATGTGGGTTTCAATATTTTTTTGTTTGTGTTTGCACCAAAATCAGCTTAACGTTGAATCTCATTTTCTCAAAAGTTTTAAAAATATGTATTTGATTTGTTTTCATCTACTTGATAGGCAGAACGACACACATGCATATACACAGAGTTAGAGAAAGGAGAGAGATCAAAATGCCTGCCATAGCCAGGCCTGGACCAGGAGCACATCTCCCAGGTCTCAAGCACCTGAGCCATCAGCTGTGGCTCCTGGGATGTGTTAGCAGGAAGGACTGGAGGCAGGAGTCAGCACTGCACCCCACTCCCTGATATGGGACGTGAGTGTCCCAAGTCAGGCCTTAACTGGCCACACTCCAGCGCCCATCCCTCGCATGAGTCTTTTTGAAGAATCCTTGTCTATGCTGCAAGACTGAATTTAAGCAGTCGAGGGCATACATTCTGTTATGCCCGAGTGGTTGTTCCTGGGAAGAAAGAGCAACATCCCAGCCCTCACCTCAGACCCTAGCTAGTTGGTCTGACAGGTGAACTGGCTATAGAACTGGACTGATCAACTGTCCAGAATGGGCGGGCCACACACAGCTTGACTGCATGATCGGTGATAGTCACACTGATCATGGACAAAATGCCCACAGGGACCTGCACAAACAGCAGTTTCTCTCGGTCCGGGTGTCACAGAAATGTACAAGTTCAGCGACAATAGATCAGTTTGTTTCAAAGATTCTTGCTGCCCAACAGCTTAAGAAGTCTATCGGTATCATGGTCCCCCTGAGAATTATGTTATTGTTACCATAGTATATATTTAGTATAATTATGGTAACAATTATAATTCACAGCAATTGGGATTTATATTTCCAAAGAATTCAAACTGTTTCCAATTATCATTAAATGGTGCTGTATTGGTTCTAATGTGATAATGCAGAAAAAGCAGTGACAAAAAAAAAAAAAAAAAAAAGCAGTGACCTTAACCAGGAGGGAAGAGCCTGGAGTTTGGTCCTTAATCAGAGGATGTTGTCTTATTTTTAAGGAGTCACTGCACTGCTCCAGGTCTCCCTTCTCTGTTTTAGAAGAGGCACTGGCTAGCAGGGGAGAAGATGGACCAGATGCAGAATGGGGTTCAGGTGTCCACTCAGTGCTGTGTCCAGAGCCTCCTGGGTGCTGTGCTGGCTTGGCTTTGCAGCAAATTTGAGTCCCTGAGGGTCCTACGAGTTGGGCCTGTTGTGGGGGAGGCAGGAGCTGGAGGCCGCTACTTGTGCTTCCCAGCGGGTCTCCACGCGGTCTGACTTCTGGATGCAGTGGCCCAGGGTCAGTGACAAGGGTCAGACAGCCCTACTCTTGCTGGATTTCTCCGGTGCTCCTGGAGTGGGCCGTTTGTTGGTCACTTGTGCATTGCCTTGAATGATCTTTCTGCACCATTTGTTGGGCAGTAGCATGGATGGCAGTCTTCGGTGCTCTCCAGGTATCCAAGCTCCTGTCTGAGCTGAGCTGTGATAGTCCTTCCCAGCCCCTTTGTGGTTAGGGAGGGGTCACGTAACATCACGTGAGTGACCTTCAGAAATTGCTAGGATGGCGTAGCAGCTAAAGTCCTCGCCTTGCACATGCTGGGATCTCATATGGTCACAGGTTCTAATCCTGGCAGCCCCGCTTCTATCTAGCTCCCTGCTTGTGGCCTGGGAAAGAGTAGACTACAGCCCAATGCCTTGGGGCCCTATACTCACGTGGGAGACCCTGAAGGGGTTCCTGGCTCTTGGCTTCGGATTAGCTCAGTTCTGGCCATTGTGGATGCTTGGGGAGTGAATCATCAGATGGAAGATCTTCCTCTCTGTCTCTCCTCCTTTTTGTGTATCTCATTTTTAAATAAAAATGGAAAGATTCCAGATGTAAAGACCTTTGGACTAATGCTCATCTCAAAGGTCCCAAGACAAAGGAATACAGGAAGATAAGGGATGAGATTGCGCACAGGGTGTCCAGTGCTGTGGGCCTCAGGGTCAAGGGGACTCCAGGACACCAGGCCATGTCCTTCCTGTGTGTTTCTAAGCTTGGTGGGGGCCACCCCCAGCCCTCCACCTCTATGCAGGTGAGATAGTCACTAGCCTCCGAGTCACTACAGCAGCGTTCCCTGACAAGACCAAAAGAGGAAGTGATGGCAGGCCACATAAGAGTCAACCATGGGCCAGAGTGGCCTGGGGCCAAGCCAGAGTGCAGCTGCAGGGTTGGAGGAGCTAGAAGGTGTTTGTGTCATGGTGCTGCAGCACATTCCAATCCCTGCCCCAGGCGTTGAGTTCTTGCCCCCGAAACAGGTGTGCAAAGTCTGGTGGATCCTGACCAGATAGTCCATTAACTTTCCAGAAAGGGATACCCTGAGCCCAGAGCCAGCACCCTGAATATGCACATGCTGGCTTGGGTTGGCCCCAGCCCTGCCTGCTTCCTTGAGCTGACCCAAACAACAGGCAGCCTGTCTCAGTGTTGATCACAGTGTTAAGTTGTCCCCTGACTTGGATTAAAAAAATATATATTTATTTTTGCTGGAAAGGCAGATTTATAGAGAGAAAGAGAAACACAGACTGAGAAATTTTCTGTCCGCTAGTTAAGTCCCCAAATAGAGCATTTGACTGCAAATAGCTTCAATGGCCGGAGCTGAGCCAGTCCAAAGCCAGGAGCTAAGAGCTTCTTCTGGGTCTCCCACGCGGGTGTAGGGTCCCAAGGCTTTGGGCCATCCTCGACTGCTTTCCCAGGCCACAAGCAGGGAGCTGGATGAGAAGTGGAGTAGCTAGTATATGAATCAGTGGCCATATGGGATGCTGCCTGCCACTGTTGGTGGAGGATTAGCCTATTTCTAAGCCACTGTGCCAGTCCCCAGATTTGGGTCTATCTTCTCTCTCTCTCTCTCTCTCTCTCTCTCTCTAGCATCCTGTCTTGAGGTGAGTCTTCTGGGAAAATGATTCATTCACCACAGAATTGCTCTGATAAAGCATGACCCCCAGTTATGCCATTGGCCCCCTGGCATTATCAGTGTCTCTGCAGGAGGAAAGTTCAAGCCCACATACAGCTCCTACAAGGCCAGACAACCAGATCCCTGTCACTCTTGGCCATGTACTTGGCTCCACCTGTATCCTGCACACTCGGCTACCTTTGCTTTCGAGTACCCTTCCTCCTTGCTTTTACTGCTGGATGAGCTCTGGTGGGAAAGCCTAGATGTGGCTCCTAGGACCCTGCCCTTCCTCAGGTGGCCCCAGTGAGGAGTGGTCCCTTCCCCAGTGGCCCAGATGGCGCTGCCCTGGGTGTGCGTGCTGCTTTCCAACAGTCCATTCCCGCATCAGTTTTCATTTCAAAGCAGAGGAGCCTTATCTTGACCATTTGTGCTAAATTCTTCCATCACTGTCTTCCCTTCCTCTTCCTTCTCCCAACAATTATGAAATCACCAGGTTACTGTTGAAATCCAAAGGATTTTTTACTCAATGTACCTGCCAATCACTGTCCTGGCCTTCAGGATTATACAGGGTATCCAAAAGAATGAGGCAGGCAAGAACTATGGAGTGGTATTCTGTCTTTTAAGCCATCCCCCTGGGCTTCTGTTTTCATTTGAAATCTGCAGCAGGAGAGGTGTCCCCCACAAGATTGTAAGGGTTTCCCATAAATCAGGTTATACCTGGCATCTTTCCAGTGTGCCTGAGGAAGACATATTTCCATCTGACCAAATCTGAGACTATGAATGGGAGACATTAGTTGAGAAATAAGGATGCATTGAGGATAGGAAACCAGTGATGTTGGTGTGCAGAGTCCTAACATGTCCTGTTTTTTATGTTTAAAAAAAAAAATCTCTAACAAAAAGCATGCATGTTGATTGGCTCCGCCTCTTGACACCGCTGAAGTCACCAAGCAGCAGTAGGCCCTGCTACAAATAGTTGGGGGTCTTCCCTGGGAAAGGGAGGAACATGAACATAGCATATGCAAAAAGTTTAAGTGCGATGTGTCCTTAATAGTAAATGCATTTCCTGTTTAACACATTAAAAATGAGGGATTTAGGTGAATGCTTTTGCTCTTTTGAAGATTTATTTATTTAGAAGGCAGAAGTAAGAAGGAAAGATGTCCTCCAGCCACTGGTTCACTCTCCAACGGAAGAAGCCCAATAGGGCTTCTTCTGGGTCTCCCACATTGGTGGCAGGGATCCAATAACTTAGGGTGTCCTTGGCTCCCCTCCCAGGCAGGAAACTAGATTGGAAGTGGAGTAGTCAGGACACCAGCTGCTATCTATATGGGATGTGCTTTCCCAAGCAGCAGCTTAAGCCACAGCTCCATGATGCTTACTCTTTTAACCGATGCTTTTCAGACCAACCTAGACATGTAAGGCGGAAGTCACTGAGAGCAAGGAGAGGCAGACACACCGTTTCCTTGAGGATCCCTAACTGTGTGTAATTCTTGACTTTTGCGGTTCTCAACAGAGGTGGCGATACAGGAGTAGATAAATAGAGCCCTCAGCTCATGTACAGAAACGGAAGGGCTGCCCCCCCAAAATGCAGAAGTATAGTGAAGATTTTAGTGCAACACTTAAAATTATGTACAAGTCAGATTGTGTAGCCATCCTGGATTTTTATGTGAGCTTTTATCTGAAAAAGCACTGTGGTACAGAGTTACTTACTTTGACTTCTGGGTATATGGGGCCTCCCAGTTTTGCCTCCCAAGGGTATCTCAGTTCCCTCCCTCCCAGGTGACCCCTGCCTCCCAAGTGCATCCAGAAGATCAAGCCCTACTTGCCCCATGGAGAGTGAAAACGCCACAGGAGCAGATGGGTGGAAACAAGAAGCAAAGGAGGAAAGCAGTCCAATTATCAAAGAGAGATAAACATTAAATAGCAAAGACACTGATAGGCCCGCTCAGGCTTTGTCACAGACACTCGGTTTAAAATATCACGCGTCCAGCCTATGGGAGTGGCCACCTTAGTGCACTTTACTTTTTTTTTTCTTGGGGGACCCTTGCCTCTGGTTCTCAAGATGGCAAGCATGTCCCGATCTTCCTCCTGCAGCTGGGAGGGCTGGGGCGCGGGGTGGTGGGTGGGAAACCCGCAAAAGCAACCCCCCCCCCCCCGTTCGCAAGGACGGCGTCTGAGATGGGACTTCTGTCATGGTTTGGGGACCCAGGTGCCACATGCACTTGCACCCCCACTGTTCGGGCGTGCTGCCTCTTTTCTCACCTTTAAGCCTCTGAAAGCTTTTCAGCCACAGGCAAATAAATGGTAAACTTCCCCTCTCCCCTCCTTTTTTTCCACCCAGGAAAAAGTGACAGGGAGGAGGGTTATAAATTTCGGTCCGCACCGCCCAGGCCCGCCAAACACTCGGCTACCCGCGAGCCCCACAAACCCGGACTCCCCGGGCACCCAGGCGAGGGCGGAGAGTGGCACAGAGCCCCAGCCCCAGGTGGCGGCGACCCCTTCTGGCAGGGCCGCGCCCCGGCTCGCAGCTCCGCCCGCCCAGGTCCCCGGTCCCCAGTCCCCGCGCGGGCCGCCCCGCCGCGCCGCCCTCCCCGCGCCGGCTCCTGCCGGGGACGTCCCTCCCGCGCAGCCCAGGGCCCGCCCCACGTGACCAGTCGCCGCCGCGGCTCCCGGCCAGGGTTGAAAGGTTAGGGGCCTGCCCCCGAGGGCGCGCCCCGCTTCCCGCAGCCCACACGGCCGCCCCCGGGCCCCTCAGGGGCGCAGACGCTGCCGGCGCACGTCGGAAAGAGTCACTTTGGGAAAAGTAAACAGACACGGGCGGGCCAGGGCGCTGCCAAGCTTTCACTTGTCCGAGAATTTCCCGCAGCCCCAACAGCCCCGGGCAGGTCCCAAAGAGGGGTGCGTCCCCCTCACCCCGCGAAGGAGACCACAGCGACCGCGTTTGCAAACGCAGGCCGAGGCGGGCTCGGTTTCAGCCCCGCGGCCGCCTCAGCGTCCCGGGACGCCGGGACAGCCAGGTCACTCCGCAGGCCGCTCCGGCCGGCCGCTGGCCGAGCGAGCTGGGGCTGGGGCCAGGGCCGGGGCTAGAGGCGGGCCCGGGTCTTCCGGGGCCGCCACCACTCCCCCATGCCGGGACTCTGTGAGACCAGCTGGCCCTCAGAGGCTCCGAGAAGTACGTCGCCGCTCAGGTCCGGGCCACAAGACTGAGCCCCAGCGCGCGGCATCCGCGCCTCGGCCCGGGCGCTCCCTCACGCCCGGCGCGGGGGTCCCTGCCAGCCGCCCGCCGCCCGCCGCCGCGACCTGGGCACGCTAGCTCGCTGTCTGCCACTTCTGGGCTCGGCTCACTTTTCGGGTATTGCTCCCCCAACCGGCAAAACTTTCTATTTCCCCCAACACGGGCGTGAGCGCGCGCGCGCGTGCACAGACACACAGACACACACACACACACACACACACAGACACACGCGCGCACACACACTGACGTCTTTTGCGCATTTCCTGCATTAGAGGAGGCAGCCGCGCTCGCACACCGACCGAGGGAGCCGAGACCGCGGGGTGGAGCGGGCTGGCGGGGCGGCGAGCGAGCGGCGGCCCAGAGCGGGGACGCGGGCAGCGGGCGCGCGGGCGCCGGCGCCCGGGAGGTGGGGCCGCAGCAAGTCGCAGTCCGGCCCCGCCGCCGCGCCGCGCACCGCTGGGAGCCGAGCCGGCCTGCGCCCCGAGCCCCAGCGCAGCCGCCCCGGCTCCCGCGCCCGCGCGGATGTGAGATTCCGGGCTCCTGGCGCCTCCTGATCGCCGGCTGCGGCGCGGCGCGGCGCTGCTTGGCCCGAGAGGCAGCGGACCGGGCTTGGCTGTGCGATTTGTGGATTAAAAAAAAAAATTTTTTTTTAAAATTTGGCTCGAAGGAGTTGGAGGAGGAGGACCATTTCCTCTCGACATGCATCCCCTCTGGATAGACTGAACATCCCTGGGTCCACCCCCGCCCGGAGCGGCCAGAGGCAGGCGCTGGGTGCGCGAAGAGGATCCGGGTTGAAATCTGCGCCCCCGGCTCACGTCCCCGCCCCGTACCGGCGCCCCCTCCCCCTCCAGGAGTCCAAATTTCCCTGGATTATGTTTCGGAAAGGTAGGTAAGCGCCGGGCGCGGTGCCCGCTCCGCGCAGCCCGGACCCAGAGAGCCGGCCCGGCGGCCTCGGCTCGCGCCGGGAGCAGATAGTCAGCTCCGTTTTCTCGGCTGGAGGTGCAGCCAGTGGCGAGGGTGGGGGGGAGAGACTCGCTCCAACGCGGACGCCCCCAGCTCTCCCCCCCCCTCGGCTGCTTTCCGTTAGAGAAGCTTGGTGAGAAAATACATGCCCTCTCTGAGACTCGCCAGGGCCGGGGCGCAGTGCCACAAGGTGTAAGGAGTGTGCGGGGTGGGGCGACAGGGGCCCCAGGAGTCCACCGCCGCCGCTGCCGTCGGTTCTTCATTCCGGCCCTGGGGGCGGACGGAGTGACCCCGGCCCCTACTCCCTGACCATGGTAGTGTTCAATGGCCTTCTGAAGATCAAAATCTGCGAGGCCGTGAGCTTGAAGCCCACAGCCTGGTCGCTGCGCCATGCAGTGGGACCCCGGCCGCAGACTTTCCTTCTTGACCCCTACATCGCCCTCAACGTGGACGACTCGCGCATTGGCCAGACAGCCACTAAGCAGAAGACTAACAGCCCGGCCTGGCACGACGAGTTTGTCACTGATGTGTGCAATGGGCGCAAGATCGAATTGGCTGTTTTTCACGATGCCCCCATCGGCTACGACGACTTCGTGGCCAACTGCACCATCCAGTTCGAGGAGTTGCTGCAGAACGGGAGCCGACACTTCGAGGACTGGGTGAGTCTCGTACCTCCCTGCCCGGGGTACTCGACATGGGGTCCCTGTGGTTGGGAGAGAGAGAGAGAGCGCAGAGAGGCTTGCGTGTGAGGAAGAGGGAAACTGGCAAGAGGCTATGGGCCCTCTGCCCTCTCTCTTGCCCTCCAGATGGCGAGAGCTCGCCAGCTGCGAGAGTCCGGAGTGCTGGTGCTGAAGGCTGGTGGAGGACGCAGCGCGGGGTGGCCTGGCCGTGTGTGACTGTGCGTGGGTGGGCCCCTCCGTCCTTGGAGAGGCACGTGGAGCGCAGGACTGAAGGCTTCTTGCTGCGTCCTGGCTTTGTCCTGTCAGGGCCTCCTGAGTGAGCACTTGTTTTATTCTTCCCTCTGGAGGGAAGCTTGCTTGTGTTCTCCTGCATTACACAGTGGTCAGCTCTGCTTCTGACATTCGAGGAGAAAAATACCTCCTCAGGATGTCCACTTGAGGGTCCCCAGACACAGCAGCCCAGCTCAGGGAAGCCCTGGCCCTGCCCAAGTCTCCGGCATGAAAGCGATGCTTTCAACAACGATTCTGCTTGTACGTGATTGGCGGTCATTGCTTTGAATCTCGAAGTTACGTGGATGCCCTGGTTGACATGTGGAGGCCCTGTGCTGTGAAATACCCATTGAGAAGTCTGAGTGAATTGATTACCTTGTCAAAACATTAGGGACTTGGAAATAGGCCTTGTCAGTATTCTGGAAAGCACATGCATGCCTTGGCATTTGGACAAGCAGAGAGAAACAAGATTGGGTTTGAGGTGCTCTTCAGGAGCAGGTGTTGTGCTGGGAGATGGAGTTCTGCCTTTTCTGGTTTGCTCCTGGGTTCCACTGAGAGCAGCTGTTGATACTGATGTGACTGCTTGCAGGGTACTCTGGTCTGCGTGCAAAGAGAGGCACCAGGCTGGGGAGGAGACGCAAAGGGATCACTTTGGGTGGCAGAGCAACTTGGTGGATGCCCCAGGGGTCTATGGTCGCATTGGAATCACCTTGGTGCATCATTTTCCCCTGTTATTTTTACATTTTATTTATTTATTGCTAGGACATGGAGCTTTTAGGGCTTAATAGGAAAGAGCCTGTTCTTTTTGTGCTCGTGGCTCTGGTGTAGTCTGCCTGAAACCATGGTTACCGGGCTTACAGGGAAGCGCTAACAAGCACAGCCCTTGGAGGTTGGTGGCTTCTCTGAGAAGCAGACAGACCTTCGTAGCATCCCAGAGCACTCAGCGGCCTCCCGTGTTGTCTCACAGGTGCCCCCACATGATCCCCTGTTGCCTTCCCTTTCACTCCTGGAAGCAGTTTGTATATGGGAGAGCTGAAGGAATCGCTCATTTCAAAGCCAGACTTCAACTTCGAAAGCTGAGTTTGAGGTTGTTGTTGAACAGAAAGGGGAAGGAAGAAACCCACCTTAACCGTGGCCTTAAGGAGCTGGCGGTCTTCTGCTGAGAGCAGGGCACATTGGCAGCACAGAGTGGCTACTGGCTGGAGAGCCTGTGTTGGAGCATCCCTGGTGATGCTTCGTGGGGTCTGCTCAACCCTGGGCATATCAGGGCACCCACACACCCTTTCAGCATGCCTAGTGAAGCGTGCGGTGGGAATTACTTGCTTCTCATCCTCTAAGGCTCTCAAATTCACCTTGGACTTGGCTCTAGACCAGATCACCCGGGGCACAGGCAAGTTTTCACAGACAAGGTCATTGAGCTCTGGAGGCACTAACTGGGTACCCAAGGTCACATGGCACGCCAAGATGGGTAGGAAGCAGGGCCCCTCTTCCTTCTACCTCCTACTACAGCCCATCTGGCTTCCTCATCTATTTATTCTGCCTGCAGATTCATTGCTGCGTCCATGACATTTTTATTGCGTGTGATAACTTAAAGTGCTTTCAAAATCATTATCTTTTCTGCCCGATAGCCAGTGTGAGTTAGGTATGACAGCTACTGCACATATTTAAAAGCCTGAGCCACAGGGAAGCCCTGAGTCGTAGAATGGAGGAGAGGAACTGCTGCTTATTACTCATCTGGGGTTGTTTTTCCTGGAGAAGGCTGTGCCACTTGACACACAGACCTTAATTGCAACGGGGCTGACTCAGGCCACCTTTTCCATTCCCATTATCCAGGGTACACCCACAGCATGACACCTGTGGGTAGAATTTGCTGGGCTCAGGCCTCCTTACCTGGAAGGAATAAGGGGACACACCCTTTCTCAGGTGTGGCTTCAAAATCTGGCTTGCACTAAAAGGGAGTAGGAAACAGGTGCTTCTACCCCTGTAGTGGGACATCGCACTCCACTCTGCTCTGCAATCATGCGGGTTCAGGAAGCTTCTGTTCCATGCTCAGCTCCAGCTGGTGGTACTTAGCATGAGAGGCAATTCTGAGGTGAAAGGGGCTGTGGGTTGCTCTCTAGGGGCCTGCATTTCACTAGGGAAATGACACCACAGCAGGTCCATTTATCCCCTTCACGAACAACTAGAAGCCAAATGAGCAGTGCCAATCAGTGCGTTAAAAGGGTTCAGTAAGGTCATATACTTGGAGAGCTGGGAGAATCCAGGGGGGTTCTGGAAGGAGGCACGAACTGGACAGGAAAGAGTAGATACTATTTAAGAGCAGGCAGCGCTGCAGTGTGCACACGCCTGAGATAAAGGGAGAGATTCCTTTTTTTTTTTTTTTGCTGCCAGGGCTGGGGAGGAGGCTGGCAGGGCTGACAGCAGAGGCACCTGTCAGAAGTTACCAGGCAGCATAAGATTTCCCCGATTTAGACAGACCCCCCCCCCCCCGTTTTTTCTCTAGGTACTGCCTGTGCTGCTTATTGAAGTTTTAAAACTCACAATTCTTTTATTCTCCACTTAATCTTAAGTCCCACTATTCATAGCATCACAGGCTTAGATAGTTAGGCTCTCTTTGTTCAGATAGAAGTCTTCACAAAGCGAAAACAGAAAGTTCACTTCAGGTGCCTCTTATCAGCATTAGTGATGTGAGGTTTACACTTTTGAAACACCAGAGTAGGGAAAAGTTTAGGACACTGAGGAGGATTCCCAAGCATGTATAAGCCAGGCTGAGATAATGATCCTCCAGATAATGAGAAATATTTCAGCTGTGATGACAAAGAGGGCCGCTTTGGAGGAAACTCATTACAGAGAAGGAAAGATTTCACTTCTGCTTGTGGCAGAATCCATGATCACAGTGTTGCTGTGGCGAGGTTTTCCAAGAACCAGATAATGATGCTTCTCAGATCTTAATGTGCATGGCAGTTGCTAGTGGACGATTTTTAAAGCACAGGGCCTCTGACCCCATGTTCAGGGCTTTTGTTGCTGTGGTTTATTGTGAATACTGGCAATGGGCCTTTACAATGAGTTGTCATTTCAGGGATTCTGATCATACCCTGCTTGCTTTGAGAAATGTCGGCTAAGAGACAAATTGTCATCAGGATAAGTTCCAGAAAATTAATGGATCCAAATTTTCACATACAGGATTGTCCTGCAATCATGTAGTCGAGTGTCCTAATGCCTAACGCCAGTTTAGTAAGGATGCCTGTATGGGATTTGCGGTGGGAGCAGGGGCTGACTGTAAACAGGCTGGAGTGGCATTTGCATCTGGAACAAGAGCTTGGGAGTGGACTTCTAGGGCTGCGGGCAAACAGGTGCCAGCTGGCTGCCTGCTTCACTCTGTGGGCTTGTGTTGCTCTTACCTCCTTACTTTTCATCCTGTGCTTTGTTCTGGGGCTCCATCTCTGAAGATGCCTTGCTGTCACGGGGCTCTCTGGAGCGCAGCTGCTCATGGAACAGTGGTGATGACAAAAAGGCATCCTTGGGGAGGTCCTCCCCATACTGGAGAGGTAGCTCTGCAGGCAGGCTTTGTGGGTTTGAACGCCATGTCCCTCACCTGCCCTTTCTGACCTTTGTTGAACGATGTCACCTTTCAGTAGAACTGTGCTTTCCTCTGTGAAACATGGGTGACACTAAAAGGACCTACCTGTAGTGAAATGGGGTTACTGCAGGGATTAAATGAGTAAATCCGTGTCAAGTGCACAGACCGATAGCTCTTAGTAACTGCTTAGTGAATGATTAACTGCTACAGTTGTCATGGCTGGGTCCCCTAGCCCTAGCATGGGGCTGCTATGGAGAGGGTTCTTCACTGAGTTACAGGTTTCTCATAGGCTGTCGAGTGGCGCTCTTCGGCTGTACAGTCTCACTGGACAAGAAAGAAGAGAGTGGATTTGTTTCTGGGGAGACCCATCTTCTCAAGATGATGGCATCTCTGATGGGCCAGGAGAAATGCCTAAACACTGTTGGGAGAGGTCAGGCTTTGGGGCTGCTGCTCCCCTCCATGGATCACTAGTATTGCATGGGGGAGCATCTTACAATGCAAAGGCCAGGGCACAGTCCGCAGCTGTTGGGCTTCTGAGATCCTGGTTAGTGGGAACTGGCAGCCAGATGTTGAGGCTCAACATGAGGACCCCTGCTGAGCCTCACCCCATGGGATGGGCCCTTAGGCTGGTGTCATTGCTGCAAGGCGTGGCTTCATCTTCAGGACATTGTCTTGGAGAGTTTGAGGGTCTCTAAAGCCTCAAGGTGTCATTTAGAGTGAGTGGGAAGGGTTTGCAAATGGGACTGTGAAAAGGCCGGAAGTAATCCTCCCATACCTGCTACTCCCACGGGTACTTCTACTTTGACTTGGCATCTGCAACAGCTCTTTTCCAGAACTTTCCCTGCTCCTAGCACTCACCAACCATCTCATTGACTGCTGCTTGCCCTGATACTTAGCAGTGGGTTAACAGCTGGGCTGTGGGTTAGCTCTTGGCCCAGTGCTATCTCAGACAGCGTCCTGGTATTAACTCTTAGAGTTAGGAGCATGGGGTAATCAGCCTCTGGCCTCATGGGCAGCCTGGCCTTATCTGGGTTTCCTTGTTCTCCTTCTTGGTATCTCTGACACCAGACCTGCTTAGGAGCACTGGAGGTCCTCATGCCCCTGGCACCTCCCTGGATCCATCTCTGTGAAATTAATGAGTTATAGCTATCAGCTCTGTCTCTTCTACCCATGGGTTGTGTTTCTTTGGGTATGTGACCCAGGCTCTTGAAGCACGCTTCTTCACCTGAGAAATGGGAGTGGTTCTGACCTCTTAGAGTTGTGATGATTAAATATGGAACCATTGTAATGCTATTCTCAGAAAGTCATATTTCAGAATTTTCATGGATATTTGAACACTTATTGTGTGTGCTTGTGGTTTTAGAATCTTGACTCGAATATTTAGGGTAGTGAAATATTTTTCTTAATTGCTTGATTTGTGATTGTATTCATATGAATAGTCTTCATGGACTAAAAATAAAGTTAATTTAGTTACACTTTAAAAATAGCTTTTTTGAAAATAATAGAATTATATAAAATGACATTATTTTGAGAATTCCAGGAATATATCTAAATCTACTAATTTTCCATACTTCTGCTAATATTATTGTGGCTCAAGTTGCTGTCATTTTACCCCTGGATTACTTCAGTGGCTTCTGAATTGGTTTTACTTTGCCACAATTCGCTCATAAATTGGTCAGGTAACAACCCATGTCCTGACCATAACCCACAAGGCCAACACAGTCGGATCTCCTGCTGTGGCCTCTCTGACCTGTCACCCACCCTTCTCTGGCCGTATTGGACCAGTAGAGAGCCCTGAAACACACTATGCTCTGAGCTTGGTTATTTTACTAGTTTTTCTAGCCCAAGAGGATGGTGAAAGACTGCTAGCCTGACATCTCAACAGAACTGAAGCAGAACTCAGCAGGGACAAGGCCTTTGAGCCCCTCAACCCTGTGCTTGTGGGCAGTAGAGAAACCCATCCCTGCTACCTAACCCAAGTGTTGAGTTAGGACCTCCCCTCTGCTGCACCCTTCTGTCCTTTCTACCTCTCTTTCAGGTCCCAGAACAGTAAAAATGGGATATCCCAAAGATAAAATGTGTCTAGAATATTCCTCTCCAGGTATCTTCATGGGTCAAGTCTTTATCTGAGTGTTCTCTGTAAGGCCTTTTCTGACCTCTCTAACTCTCACCTTCTTCCATGGCTCCTGTTATGCTCCTTTCCAACTTCTATTTCATTTCTTGTTTTTGTTCCCTAGCTCTCACCTCTGTATCAGTGGCTGCATATTGCTCTTATTTATCTTTAGTGTTCTTCTCTACTGCTAGAACAGATGCCCTATAAACACAGGATTTTGTTCACGCTCGGTATTTGTGGCACTCCAAACATTGCCTGGGATGTTGTTGACGTTATGAACGTAAGGAGACAAGTGTACATTAGCTCTGTTCCAGCGGTGTGGTGGATACTGGGGACTCAGTGAAATGTAAGTTATGGACTGTAGAGTTCTTGCCAGTGAGGAACATCCAAGATTGAAGTTGAGCTTGGTTATCCAGGGCAGCCAGCAGCTGGGAGTGGGTTTCTTCAACAACCTTGTACCATTGGAAAGAGTGAAGAGGAAAAAGAAAAAAAAAGATACCATATAAAAATCTGTAAGATCCCTAAAGATATCTTCATGAGAGAATCCTCTGTGACAATTTGCACCAAGCAGAAGCATCTCCCTCCATCCAGTCTGAAGTTTCTAGAAGTAGCAATTGTGTGCCTGTGGGTTGCCCAGGACCCCTGAAAGGTGCTGTGGTGAGAGGAGAAGGAAAAAATTTCATGCTTGTCATTTGCAGAGTTTAAAATCAAGCTTGAATTTTCACAGGTTTTAGATATAATACCCTTTGTCTTAGGCAGCAAGAAGAAATGACATTTCACATTCTAGTCCCTGAACTCCCAAGCTCATTGAAGCATGTGCAGGCCAAGCTTCCAGGGTTTCACTTCAGCTGAAAGAACCCCAGAGCAGGCAGGCCTGCAGTATTTTACATAAATAAAAGCTTACACTTGGCAAATGGTACTTCCCTCCGAGTTCCTCAGAGTACATATGGGCTTGTTAAGCAATTACAACTGATTATAATGTTAATCAGCAGGGCTGTACCTGTTTGAAATTTAGTTTTCTGGCAGCAACCATGCGAAGTGGCCGAAAGTCTGTGCTGAGCCTACTGCTATAGCTCACTGACATCTCAGCAGAACTGAAACACCAGGGGGAAGGCCTTTGCGTTCCGTAGCACTGTGCTTGGAGGAGAAACCCACGCCAGCCTCTCGATCCAAGTGCTGAGTTAGAACCTCCCTTCCTCTCTTCCCTTCCACTTCATGTTCAAGTCTCAGAAGGTAGGGTTTTTTAAAATTTAATATTTATTTATTTAGGGCCTGGCAGCGTGGCCTAGCGGTTAAAGTCCTCACCTTGAACGCCCCGGGATCCCATATGGGCGCTGGGTTCTAATCCCGGCAGCTCCACTTCCCATCCAGCTACCTGCTTGTGGCCTGGGAAAGCAGCCGAGGACGGCCCAATGCTTTGGGACCCTGCACCCGCGTGGGAGACCCGGAAGAGGTTTCTGGTTCCCGGCTTTGGATCGGTGCAGCACCGGCCATTGAGGTCACTTGGGGAGTGAATCATAGGATGGAAGATCTTTCTCCCTGTCTCTCCTCCTCTCTGTATATCTGACTTTGTAATAAAAATAAATAAATTTTTAAAAAATATTTATTTATTTGAAAGACAGAGTTATGTATAGAGAAGGAGAGACAGAAATCTGTTTGCTAGTTCACTCCTCAAATGACCGCAAGGGCCAACTATGAACTGGGCCATTCATAGTTAGGAGCCAGGAGCTTCTTATAGGTCTGCCATGTGGGTGCAGGGGTCTAAGCACTTAAGACTTGCTCTGCTGCTTTCTCTAGCACCTTAGCAGGGAGCTGAGTTTGAATTGTAGCAACCAGGATTCAAATTGGCACTTATCTGGGGTGCTGGTGCTGCAGGTGGCAGCTTTATGTGCTATGCCACAGTGTCTGCCCCAAGAGAGAGGTAATTTTAAGATGGTGAAAGTCACCTTTGCTACTCACCTGTTTGCCAGTGAGTAGCCAACTCATTAAGCTTCTGACCTTCAAGAGGTAAATAGAACTATGATGCCCAAGCTCAAGAAGAGATTGGAAGTGATGACAATGATAATTCTTGATGAAAATCCCAGGCATTGAGCCTGTGCATGAGTTTCTTGAATGGATTTGTTTGTCCAGATCTTGGTGCCAGTCCTCATTCCCAGGGTAGACAGACACATCCTGTGAGTAGTACGTGCCTCTCTCTGTGCAGCTAGAGTGTGAGGTACTCAGGGAGCCCATGTAAACTCTACTCATTGGTTGACTGACTGAAAAGTTGCTTCTCTGGGGTGTGTCCTGTGAAAGCTGAACTAGCCCATATTGTGTAATCTGACTGCCTTGGGTTTTTTACTTAGACATTCATCGTCTGAAACGCTGCTGAAAAGAGCAATGGCAGAATCCAAGATCCTAAGGAGTGGACAGAGTGGAAAGTGTATGCCTTCATTATTCTGCCTATAGTTTTGTCCAGTGAGCAGATATTTATTGAATACCTTCTGGACCAGGCACCAGGCCAAGAGCAGCTCCCTGCTGTCCTGAGGCAGCCAGTTTAGTAGGAGACACAATACTAATCATGGAATAAGCATAACCATACTGGTCAGCAAAAATTATAACTGATTAGGAGGGGTTATCATCATCTTTGCAGACCCTGGAGTCAGCCAGACTTTGTTTCTTCAAGTTTGGGTTGGCTCATGCCTTTTTCTTTTCTTAGGACATACTCAATGACTCCCATTAATTGGTGGTGTTGGCCGTTGGAATCCAGGCGTGGAAACAGGAGTTAGCTTAGTCTAGGTTCCAGATGCTCTGGATCGTGTTGCAATGACCCAGACTCAGCCGTCTGCACCCTATGGTTTGGGCCTTGGCAGTGCTCAGTCTGGTTCTTGATAGATGTTTGTTGTTCTCCGTGAAGCCACATCTTTCTCAGCAAAGCTGTCAGCTTCCTGCTCTTTTTCTTTATCCTTCTCTATCCTTGTGATCAAAATCCTGAAGCTGTTTTAGATAGCTTGCTGCTTTACCCAGTGTTCAAGGACCACAACAAATAAATTTATTTAAAAAAATGATGGCCTCTGTTTGTATCATCAAACCACCTGAAGGATATGCCAAAGACAAACGAACGAGTAAAGCAGAATTTCTGAAATGCAAAGCCTATGAATCCATCTCCTCCCCATCTACTATTGCACTGATGCTTATCTCAGCCATTTCAGGTAGCTGAGAATATATCCATCAGCTATCAAGGTTGGAGTGTGTCATCAGCCAGGTTTGCCAGCTGCCTTTCAAGAAGGAGGAGACCTGCGGTAGTTTTCAGGTTTCTGTGATCGTAGAGTTGGGAAGGTGTTACAAAGGCAAATGCATGTGGGTGAATTAAGGACTTCAAGATGGTCAATAGTGAAGGAGGTTGTATTTCTGCATAATTACATATTTCCTAAGCACTTTATATCATAGAATGTTCTTATGGGTGAAATATGAAAGATCTGTGTTTAGTAGGCCTATATTGAGAAGCGATGTAATTAGATGAAAGAGGAAACGGACTTTCCTCAAGTGAGCCATTTAGGGAATCAAGATTAACACTGTTTTAGGAAACAGTGAATTGGAGGAACTATGGGAATTCAAAGGAAGTGGGAAGTTCATGGGAGTTCTAGGAGAGGCAGGCTACTTAGTAAGGTTTAGAGCCAGGCTTGGGAAAAAATGGATCTGAATGATGGAGAAGGGAACCCCTCTGAACTGAGTGAAGGGAATAAAAAAAATGCCAGACAAGTGGTTTTTAGTGTTTGGGTTATGAGCAGAGGCAGAAGCCTAGTCAGATTAAAGTAGGCCTGCAATCCACAAATAAAAATTACATCATTAAAAAAAGTTAAAAATTATCCCAAGAAAAGAAACAGAAGGTAGAATGGATGAGCTGTTTGTTGACCTGCCTGTTCTTTAGCTAGCCACTCAATGCTTCTCTTCATATACATTGAATATTTTCTGTGTTCTAGGAACTTTCCTTGGAGCAAAGTGCTGAACAAAATCACTCATGATTTTATTGAATTCTTGGCTATCAGGGAGATCTCTCCTGAGGGCCAACCTCTGCTGGCTATGCTGCGTTGCCAGCTGTTGTCCATTTGTTTCTTGATAGATCTGTAAGGATGGAGGATAAATATACAGTCTCCTTTCCATCATTGAATGGTGACTCGTCCACATTTATGGATCTGAAAGAGTATTCTGGGCTTTGCAGTCAGTTCTGAGTTCAGATTTTAGTTTTAGCAGTTGTACCTGTATGATATGGGGCCAATTATCTGACCTATGTGTTTCTGTCTCCTGTCTGTGACCTGGCAGTAATCACTATCTAGCAGAGTTATTATAAAGCAAGATGAGATATGTAAAAGTACCTGGCTTAGAGCAGGTTTTCAGTAAACGGTAGCTTGTTATTACTAGTAGTTATCTGCCATTACCATTTCTTACTAGATACAGGTGACATTGTACTTCTGTCTGAAGATGTCATTTGTAATAACCACCTGGGAGGCACTTGCAAAGCTTTTTTCTAGTCTCTACTTTTCTGCTCTCTGAAATGTGCTAGCAGGAGGCATTGGATTTGCTGAATTCCAGTTCCTCACTTGGCCCTTCTTAGGCAGCTCCTGGGGTGGGAAGTGAGAGGAGCCTCACTCTTGCCCTATGGGTGACTTCTGTCTCTGTATGTGGGCATCTGATGCCTTGTTACCTCTTGTACTGAGACAGCCTTGTATTTGCACCTGACCAATGTCTTTGTTAGCTGTAGACCTTGTGTGGACGCTGAGGTTTGAGGCTTTTGTTTTTGAAGTTCGTTTTGCTGTGGTCTATGTGTACACCCCATGTCCTCTGGGCAATCAACTTCACTTTCCTGCAATGTATGTCTTCTCTGAACCCAGTCCCTAGGGCCACACACACAGTTTGTCCTGTTGTCCTTGCCTGCATTCTGGTGGTGTCCAGTGGTACTTTGCTTTTGATTATGATGTCAAGATTGCTTGGGAGTAAAAGGAATTGAAACTGAGCTAGCTTTCTCACTATCTTCCTATAGTGAATTGTACATATACTTGAAAGGTGTCCATGAAGACCGTTGCTCTTGAAGCTTGGATTTTAGGTGATGAACATATACGTAGCCAACAACCCATGTGGCCTTCACTGGGAGCAGTGCTTGGACACTGCTTTCCTTCTCCTCTTCACCTATGCTCACGGGAGTGCTTTTTTTGCTTCTAAATCTTCTTCAGAATTCCTCCAGGAGTGGGAGGCCTGGTTTATCTCTTGTGTAGCTTGTGACTTTGAGACAATTCACTTATCTGCCTCACACTTCTAGTTTCTCCATTAGGAAGAAGGTTAATATTGGTCGTGCTTCTTAGGCTGTCGAGTCACAGCGTGGGTCTGCTGTGAATGGAAGTGAAATTGCCTGGCCATTGAAATATCTCCTAGATGCCCCTTCAGACCCAGTGTGAACATCTATAGATACACCATTTGTTGTGGTACCTAAACTCCTTCTTTTGCTTCCCTGTGACACCTGCCCCATTTCCTAAGGCTACCATTCCGAGTGAAATATAGCATGCTCAGTTCAACCTGAACTTCAGATAAATCATGAACACTTAGATAAAACATAGGTGGGGTAAATATTGTATACTTGTGCTAAAAAGCACTCATAATTTATTTGAAGTTAGAATGCACTGAGAGGCCCCCTGTTTTTGCTTGCTGGTGCTGGTATTCTAGCCCACCATTCCCTACCACCCCAAGAGTGAACCTGCTTCTCCTCTGCTCTTCCTGAGGGCAGAGAGAGAAACTTAGCCTCCTGTTGAAGATAATTCCAGCCTTAGCTAGAACCCCTAGACTTATGGAAGTGGCCTTTAACCTTAAGGTTGGGACATGCATTCCGCCCTAGTTTTGCCTCACCCTCACCTTCTGCACAGCTTCCTGGTAATGTGGCTGGGAGGCAGCAGTTGCTGACTCAAGTTCTGGAGTCCCTGCCTGCCTCATGGGAGGGCTGGATGGATTTCCAAACTCCTGGCTTTGGCCTTAGTCAGCCCTGGCTATTATGGGCATGTCAGGGGAGTGAACTAGTGCATAGACTGTCTCTCTTTCTCTGCATTTCAAGTGAATAGGTGAGAGAGGGAAAGAGGGTGAAGTGGATAAGCGAGAGCAAGAGAGTTGTTCCCATCCATTTGTTCACTTCCCAAATGCTTCCAATGGCCAGAGCTGGACCAGAGTTGGGCTGGAACCAAAGCTGGATGCCAGGACTCAGTTCAAGTCTCCCACTTTGCCTGAGCCAACACTGGCTGCCTCCTAGGGTCTGCCTCAGTAGATAGATGGAGTCAGGGGTTGCCCCAGGAATGACACCTAGGTCCTTTGAGGTGGAATGTGAGTATGTTGAGTGCTTGTCTAAATACCCACTACTATATTTTTTTAATGACAAGAAAAAAATAAAGATACAGTGGAGCTGCCAGATATTGAAGCAGGTAGCTTAGTGGTTCCCCCACTGAGCCAACTGTATGACCTTTTCACAAATTATGCAACTTCTCTTGAGCCTTCATTTCTTTAGAGTCAGTTTCACAGAGTCAATTGTAGCTATCTCATTCTTTGAAAGAAATAATATACTACATGTAAAGTACTTAGAAGAGTGCTTGTCACATAATAAGAACACAAATGTTAACTATTGTAATTCTGTTATGAGAAGTGAGTTACTGCTATGGCAGATATTTGGCATAGTAGATAAGAAGCCACTTGGGAAACCAACATCCCCCTGTGGGACTGCTTGATTTTGAGTCCTGCCTTCACTTCCAATTCTAGATTCCTGATAATGTGCAGCCCAGAAGGTGGCAGATGATGGCTCAACTGATTGAGTCATGCCACCCACATGAGAGACCCAGATTCAGCTTGACCCAGGTTTGGTTGTATGGCCATTTGGAGAGTGAACCAGTGTTGGGAAGCTGTGTCTGTCTCTCCCTTTGTCTCTCTGCTTTTCAAACGAATGAAACAAAACAAAAAATGAGCTGTAGGTTATGTGGTTAGAGCCTGTTGTCAGAGTCCATTTGCTTTAAGGCTTTGTGTCTGAAGTCACTTTGGGTTGGGGCTGCTTTTTCTCTGAGGGTAGGTCTTAGACACAGTGTAGTTCTCAGGATGATGCGCTCCATGGGACGTGGCTTGGGTTTGCCAGGTTTATATTTCTGCCTACTTTTGGACGTGATGGGTCAGAATGTATTGACAAAGGACCCCATTCGCACTCTGCTTGTCTATTTATTTTGGACCTCACTCAGCTCCCCCGCCAGTCAGCTGTGTGACCTCAGAAAGAAGCATAATCTCTGAATTTTGGCTTCCTTAGTGGCAAAATGGGGATAATGCTATTGGCTCTGCTTACCCCTGTGAGTTGTGAGCGTCATGAAATATGGGAAGAGTGTGTCCTGCGTGTTAAATGATACTGAGGCACCACTTTTGTATTAAGGGAAGGGGCTGGTGTTTTTGGAGTTTGCAAATGAGGACATGGAAGATAGAAGGTACCTCTTGGGTGAGACCAGTGTGGTGCGCAGACCTTAACTCACCAAGTCCCTGATCACACAGAGCTGCAGTTGGGTTTTGAAGGCAGACAGTCTGCCTCAGTCTTTCCCATTGTTGGGGCTGAAGATTTAAAGGCTGATCTGTGGGTTTTGTTTCTAGGAAACTAGTGTCTTAGGAGCCCACCCCCTCATGCAAGCGAATGCATCTCTTTCTTTTTACTTCTTGTCCTTGCCTAGCTCTTTAAAACTTGGTCTTTATCATGGCTTATCATATGACTACACAGACAGCCGCACAGCCAGCTATTTTAAGGGGAACGGGGGAGGAAGACAGATAAGACAGTGATTCAGAAACAAGCAGGCAAATGGAACCGGGTAGCTGTCCCCTCGTGGGTGGGATGACAGCAGAGTTGTAGGCTGTGGCAGCCTCCTGAGTGTTTGCAGAGGAAGCCTGGCCCCACAGGAGAGAATTGGGTGGAGAGGAGGAGAAGAGTACAGCAGCAGAGGAGTAGAGACAGGGTCTAGAATATGCCCATGGCCTTGACTATGTGCCAGGGTGTGCTTGGCTGTCCCCCTGGGTGGGAATGGGACCCGTGCTCTGAGCCTGCAATAGGACTGGAGAGTGGGGGCTGCAGAGGACAGGTCTTGGTGTCTGTGTCCAGGGGGTAGAAAAGGGGGAAAGAGCCACTTGGGAAGACTTCAGGAAGTGTGTGAAGGAGCTGGCCTTGCGGCACATCATGTTAAGCTGTCACCTGTGATGCTGGCCCCCCATATGAGCTCTGGCTCTTGGCCCAGCTGCTCCACTTCCAGTTCAGCTCCTTCTTAATGTGTCTTGGACGTAGCAGATGCTGATGGCAAAACTGCTCATCACATTGCACCCACATGGGAAACCCAGAAGCTCCTAGTTTTAGCCTGGCTTAGCCCTGGCTATTATAGCATTTGAGAAATGATTCAGTGGATGGGAAATCTCTCTCAATCTCTGTTTTTCCTCTCTCTCTAATGATACCTTTCAAAGGAAGAAATAGATCTTTTTTTTAAAGAAACTTATATTAAAGTGCAGTGGAAAGTTGGAGTGCAAAATTATGAAACCCTTGCATATATTTTCATGAACTTTTTGAAGACTTTTCATATGCATAGATTTCAAAATGAAAAAAAAAAAGTTTTCTTATTTAAGAGACAGAGAAACAGGAGAGCAAGAGAACAAGAGACAGAGGGAGAGAGGGGAGAAAGAGGATAAGAGAGAGAGCAAACAAGCTAGCTTCTATCTGTTAGTTCATCCCCCAAATGCTGCCTTGCTGGAGGGGGTCCTGGAGCAGGAGCCAGGCGTGCAGCGTCACTCTTCCATACAGTACACGTTTCCTTGCTCACTTGAGTTATCACTGCTGCCTACCAGTGTCTCCATTGGTGGAAGCTTGTACTGGAGCTGGAACTGGGAACTGAACCCAGATACTTTGATATGGGATGCAGGTGCCTTAAATGGTAGGTGTTCAGTACTAGGTGTTCTCTCTATATATATCTCTATATCTCTATAGATATATTTTTATATATTTGCACTGAAGACTTTTCCACAAACTTTTGGAACTCTTGGGTGATTGTTTCCAGTTTTATGTAGCACACAAACACATGTCTGTCTGTATGTGTGTTACAGTAATACATCTCTCTCTCTGCTGGCCAAAGGGGTGGCCCTGTAGACATTCCCACACTCAGAAGATGCTGTGTGCCTTCTCTAATGGGATTTGGATTTGAGAATAGTGAACATCATTTGCCGTTTTGCAAGTTTAAGTCTATGAGCTTGTTGGGTTCGTGTGATTTTTGCTTAGACTATTTTTCTTTTTTGAGGGGGAAAGCTGTAAGAGAATAAAAACACATCTTGAGTACAGCCTTGTTTTCACACTATGGGTCAGGATTTCCCACTAAAATCAGTTGGTCAGTTAAGTGGCTCTCAAACCACAATTTTAAATATGGAAACAAGCAATGTAGAAATGACCAGGATGCATGACATGCTATTAGGGTAAATACTGCTGTGCAAAACTTTGGTTCTAGTTTTATTTATGTCAGTTTGTATGCTCTTGATTCTCACTGTGGGTCCAAGTAGAAAACAAAATTAAGAAACATCATCCTAGGACACAATGTGTCATCCATTGTGCATGTAGTCAGTACCTGAGAGGTGGAGATAGGAAAGTAGAGATGATTCTGCATGTAGTGAGTTTACAATTGGCAACCTAAACAGTTCCTTAAGGGTAGTTGTACTGTGAGTAGCCAGGGGAAGGCCAGTTGAGGCTTTGCAAAAGAGGTGGCTGAGACCTGGACCTTAAGAATGTGTTGCCTATGGGCCTGGTGTGGTAGCCTAGTGGCTAAATCTTCACCTGCATCTGGAAGGATTTCATATCTAGCTCCCTGCGTGTGGTCTGGGAAAACAGTAGAGGATGACCCAAAGCCTTGGGTCCTTGCACCCATGTGGGAGACCTGGAAGAAGATGCTAGCTCCTGGCTTCAAATCAACTCTACTCCCACCGTTGCAGCCATTTGGGGAGTGAATCAGTGGATGGAAGCTCTTTTGCTGTTTTTCCTTAGCTCTGTAAGTCTGCCTTTTCAATAAAAATAAATAAATCCTTAAAAAAAAAGAGAATGTGATGGGGAGGTATATGTGGGAAGGTACTGTTGGCTGCTATTCTTTAAAGGAGTCCATGATATAGAGCTGTGCAGCCTTGCCATGAGTTCCCCCAGAGTCCCTGTTCTTGAAACATCTGCCAGTGGCCTTCAACATTGGACAGTGGTACAGCAGGGTCCCTGGGGTGGAACCGTAGGATTCAAGATTAGAGAGCTCAGATCATGTGTCCTTTGATACATGGTGGGTTTCTAGCACCTAAGGTTCAGTCCAAGGGGTCTTTGGAAGATAAGGCTCTTTGTCTTTGCACCTTATGTGAATACTCAGTGTCAGAACGTTCATTCAACAGTTCTGGTTTTTCTCTTAGTTCTCCCATCAAAACTGTATGTTAGTGAGTGTGCAGGTACATATCCTCATATTAAAAGTACAAATGCACATAAACTTGTAAGTATCTACACTGTACAAGAGTGCTCTCTTTTTTAATCTGAAATTTGTGGACAATGTGATCAGAGAACTTTAAAGTGGTGCCTGAGGCAAATGAGCTAGTGCTAGGGTCTCTTGGTTTTCAGAAGTACTGTTTGCTGCACATGCATGGAAATTCATAAGCACACTAGATCCGTGGGACCTGGGATCTAGGGCAGAAGGTATTGGTATTTGTACCACTAACATTTACGACCATCATACATTTATGTATGTGAATTAAATTAAAAAGACAAGCAAATGAATCAAAATTCCTTCTTCACTTATTTTCTTTTTATTTTCCCTCTCTTATCCCCTTTTCTCTTTCTCCTCTCCCTCTCTTTTAGGGATGGTGGGGTACAGGGTTATGAAATGTTTTCCTTCTAATCATAAGAATATAGAAACTGCTGTTCAGTTAGAAAACAACAGGTATTTGTTAAATCCTCATTAATATTTAAAAATATGACCTCAGAAATGAAGTGGTTTATTGCAAGTGAAAAACCCAGTGAAAAAGATGAGAAAAAGATGAGAAAACAGTTTGCTAGGTTTTCAGCAAGGTAGTGCTATACTACATTCAGTCATCCTCCTCCACCATGTTTCCATCAATCATCCTCCCTCCTCCATTGATCCATCATCCATCACCTGTTTGTCCGTCCTGCCTGCCTAGCTGCTTACCTGCCTGTCCCATTATCTGTCATATAACACCAATACCACATGTCTAGAATTTTTAGCAATGGATGCTCACTTATGCATTTATTTAATTTGCTCTTTAGATATTCACTGAGGATGGGGCAATCAATCAGACCAACCTGTATGGTGACAAAAGTTGACATCTGTGTGTTGAGGGAACCATTTTCCTGCTACCAGTCTTTTCCAATCAAGAGGATGATAAAAAATGTAATGAGGGATTTTTTTTTCTTTTAAGGCTTCCTCTTTTCTTCTGGTGATGTCCCTTCTCTTCCTTCCTACTTCCAAAACTCTCTGGAGTGTCAGAATTCTTTTCTTTATGTAGTTCTGCCAGCCTACTGCGGTGGTAAATCTTCCTTTCGAACTGGAGCTCTGTCCTTGCAGCAAGTTTTCTCAAAATGTGGTTCACACAATGAAAGAGACTAATGGGTCATATGCACTCTGCAATGAATGCCATAATTGAGTGAGTTGGGAAAACACTGGATTAAGCTAAGCAAAACATGAGGGTAGGTCAGCAACACTTGCTACTAATTTCCCATAGTTTCCTGCATAGCAATTGAGTGAGTAGTTTCTAAATTCATTTGAAATGCAATTCTATTTTGGAGGCAGTACTTACATCTCTCACTATCAATGAAGAAGCACTGTATTAGACTCTGGCCCCTGCTGTTCAAAGAAAATAGTTGTGTTACATACATAGGGCTGTTGAGCAAGGAAGACTAATGTGGTGATCAGAAAAGGATCATTGTCTTTTTAAAACAACATTTTTTGTCATAAGCACTACGATTTCCCTTTTTAAAATAGAATCTGAAGTGTTGTTTACCCCTGTCTAAAGAAGAGAGAAAAGCTTGAGTTGAGCAAATATTTGTAGGGACCTTCATTAGCAGGATTTTCAGAATGGTGTTCTGAGAACTCATTTTTGGTATGTCTTTAGCCAGTGACATTTATGAAGTAAAGCCAGCATGGTGGTTCCAGAGACTGTTCATGTAGGATCACATGGGCTCAGGCTGGAGGTCCACAGGCACCCCATCTTCCTGAGTCAGGTAGAGGTGACAAACACCCAAGCACAGTTGAACTCTTGCTTTTTCTCTTTCTCTCCTTGCTTTTTCTTTTTGAAAATCATTAGTTTCTTGGCTAATCAGTCAGCTGTGTCCCAACAGTGTATGCCAGTATTTCTGTTCCTAGTATTGGTTGGAGAAGATGGTGAACAGGCTGTTTGCAAAGAGAGGAGTGTGGTCATAGAGGCTGCCTTGCAGTGAAAATGTGAAAATAACCAAGTCTGATTTCAGGTTTCCAGGCTCTGTCCTTGCATTTGGGAGTCCCATCCTTACCCAGAAGGTGATACTCCAAAGACCTGGAGTTTTAGATGTGGCTATAGGTGGAGATCCAGGTGTTGGTCAGGAGGTCTCTGTCTCAGCAGGTTTGTCCTGTGGATGGGGGTTTTCCCAAGAGCACATCACCTCCACGATTGGGTTATTCACGCCATCCTTCAGCAGTGGCTGGGGTCACCTCACTTGTGCTAAAAGGACATCTTGTGAGATGACCTCGTGTTTGCAACTCTGTCTCCCTGCTCTGTAAGGGATTGGTGCTTTTCTACTTTAAAGGAAAAACAAGCCATAAATTACTGAGGAATTTTATGGCACTATTCACGGCACAGACTGGAAGCCAAGGAAAAATAAAACTCTTGCTGCTTTATGGAAAGTCAAATGGAAAAGAGAGATTGCCTCCTGAACAAAGAAGGGCCACAGCCTGGGGGGGCGAGAGGATGTAGAACTGATCTCTAGAATGCCCTGGTCTGCTGTTCCTAAGTTCTCAAAGAAGGTTCTGGGTCTCATCATGGTTGCCTGGAGGACAAAATGAAGCAGGCATCTGGCTGTTTGGGAAATTGATGAGAGAAGAGATTCTCTCTGGAAGCAAGATTTTGTGTGTGTGTGTGTGTGTGTGTGTGTGTTTGGTTTGTACTTTGTTATCAATCCAGTATTTTTATTTCTGTTTACTTCGGATCGTCCATCTACCAGATTCCAACTCAATGTTCATCAAATGCTGCAGAAGGGAAGGAAGGGGTGAGGTGGGAGTTTCCGAGGCTGGCAGAAGAGGATGGAGGCAGGCAGATCCTGGGGACTGTACTTCATCACCGATTACAAACAGGACAATCCAGAACATTGTCAGTTGCAAAACAAAGTAGGAACAACATTGGGAAGGTATTTTGTAGACAAGCCACGGTATGTCAAAAGCTCTTGGAGAAAGGAACTTACCAGAGATGTTTCTTTTTGTGGATTCTTGAAGTTCAAGCATATGCATCTCCCATGAACTTTTCGAAGACCTCGTTGTTTCCCTCAGGCCGGGAATTCCCAGTGTGCCCCTTGGCATCTTGCCCCATGACTTGGAGTCTTCTCATCTCACTTCTTTGCACAGTGAATAAAAATGAGGCTCTTTCTATGTCTTTGCCTTTGTGCTTTTGGCTGAAATCATATTTAGAAGCATGAAGGGCATTTGCCACTAGTTTGGGGGAGAGAAGTGCTGTTATTTCCTTGTCATTTACCTTTTGCAGAATTGGAGTGAATCTGAATGAATCATAGCAGTTGCATTTTATAATTATTCTCCTGGGTATTGGCTAATTGTAAACCGGTCTGACAAGTTTGAAGGCCCCTGTGATTTGGGGACATGCAGATGCATTTCCCCATGTGGTCACCCCCTTATTTCCTTCCACCTCAGCTTCATGGCCTGTGTGCTGATCTACTCAGTGTAGGTTATCTTTAACATCTTCGCTGGGGAGGAGGGGAGATTGGGAAGGGCTGGGCTGAAGTCCATGCCAGAAAAGTTCATGACTCTGCTTATCAGTGACCCGGCTCAGAAGTCCTCAGAATCTCAGGAACTGGCTGGCAGCTCACAGACAGGCCTGGACCTGGGGGTGGGGAGGCTGCCAGCCACCAGGAAGCCTCCAGCTGCTGGTAGGGGTGTGATGGGGAGGGAGGCTGAGGCTGGGAGAGCCCGTGCTCATCCTCCTTGCTTTGGAGTTGCTGCCACCCCAGGTTGTGCCTTGAGACTCTTGAGCTCCGATGGCTGCTCTCCAGTGATTTTATTTTCCTCAACCCTGCAGTCATAATAGTTCATGGATGCTGGCTGTTGAGTTGGTGTTGCCTTTGGTTTGTGTGCATTGAGAAGCTGGGTGTCCCCTGAGTGGTGATCTTTTTGGTCCTAGGAAGTTCAAGGGATCCAAGACGGCATCACTGGAGGTGTCGTGAGCGGCTTATTATGAATCCCATTCTCAAGATGGAGCTGTCTTTGTGTCTCTGCTGAATGTCATTGACATTCCACAGCTCACCTGTGCCAGCTCCCCAGCAAGTCTCTCCATCATTGAAGTGTTGCTCTACAAAAGAGATTTTTCAAAACCCAACCAAGAGCAACAAAACAATATCAAACATTTTAACAATTCCTTAGAGGAGACGAAGCCTTTTCCTCTCTTAACCCCTGCTGTTCAGAATGATATTATTCAGGATGGCATTTTTGCATGAAAAGGAAAACCAAGTTCAAGGCTAAAGTGCAGAGAGTTCTAAAAACGACTGCCTCTTATCTTCTATTTTAAAGACAAATATTTATTTTCTTTTACTTATTTGAAAAGCAAAGAGATGCAGAGAAAGCTCACTCCCCAAATGGGCCAGGCTGAGAACAGAAGCTGGGAAATCAGTGTAGGTCTTGCACAAGGGTGACGAGGACACAAGAACTTGCATCGTGCCCTGCTGCCTCTCAGGATGTGCTGAAGCAGGAGCCGAGGCGGCAGTTGAAACCCTTCCTGGAACCAAGGCCAGAACATGGGATCCCATATGGGATGTGGGCATCCCAAGTGTTGCTTTTTTTTTAGATTTATTTGTTTTTACTGGAAAGGCAGATGTACAGAGAGAAGGAGCAACAGAGAGAAAGATCTGTCCATTGGTTCACTCCCCACGTGGTCACAATGGCTGGAGTTGAGCCGATCTGAAGCCAGAAGCCAGGAGCTTCTTCTGGGTTTCCCATGCGGGTACAGCATCCCAAGGCTTTGGCCCATGCTCTACTGCTTTTCCCAGGCCACAGGCAGGAAGCTAGAAGGGAAGTGGAGCAGCCAGGATATGAATCGGCATCCGTATGGGATCCTGGTGGATACAAGGCAAGGATTTAGCCACTAGGCTATTGCACCAGTCCCCCAAGTGCTGTCTTAATGACTGCCACAGACACCCACTGCCATGGGGCCTGCTGCAGTGGAGGTTGCTCCTTTGGGAGCCAGGGTTGTTATTAATGCACAGGGGAATGGAAAGCCCCAAGCGGGTTCCAAGCAGGTGCCCATCCTGCTGTGCTCTGTCATTGCAGCTGGGCTGGGAAAGGTCTCAAGCATCTTCATCTTTTTCCTTATTTTCTTCTTAGCTTCTAGATCATGCATTTGTTCAAGAACTCATTAGGGAGTCCCTGAGGATGTAAGTAGGAGCATGGTAGATAAGAACCCTAAGCTTGGAGGGCTAACACGCAAATCCTGAGACAGATAAACAGAAAGGCAATTATTCTTCTAGAGTACTTGGGAAAGTTTATGGAAAGTGGAATTGAAAGATACGTTTATTTTTAATGCAGAAAATCATTGAAATCCTTGCATATGAAGGGGCTTCAAAAACTTTATAAAAATATGTATGAAAAAACTGTGTATGGACTTCAGGTGTTTTTCCCAAGATTTATTTATTTGAAAGGCGGAGCAGCAGAGAGACAAAGAAAGACTGAGATTTTCCATTTATTGGTTCATTCTCCAAAGGGCTGAAGTAGCCATGGGTGGGCCAGGCTGGAGCCAGGAGCTAGGAACTGTGTCAAGCTTCAGAGCCCAAGTACTTGGGCCATTTTTTGCTGCCTTCCTAGCTGTTTTAGCAGGAAGCTGGATCAGAAGCAGAGAGACCAGTACTCAAACCAGCACCCTAACAGAAGATGCTGGCCCTTGAAGGAGGTATCTTAACCAGTATACAATAAGGTTGGACCTGCAAATTTTTTTTTGTACCAAAAATGAACTTAATATTTTGCATTTTCTGTGACCATTTTGAAGTATCCTGGTATAGCATGAAAAACACTGTGATATGTACCATTAGAACACGGAAAAGGAATCCCAAGCTAGATGTGTGGGGTTGGGGAAAGCTTTTAGGAGAAGGTGACAGTTAAGTGGAGAACTGACAGAAGAATAAAGAGCTTAATGTGACTGCGGTGGGTGGGAGCAAGTTGGAGACATGGGGCAAGTGAAGTCTCTGTTAACTGCTGTCTCCTGTCTGCCCTTCCTTCCCTCCTGCTTGCTGATTTGGTTCAGGAACCATGAGGGACTCCTTTAGGTGAATAGTAGTTAGGAAGTTTTTCTGAAAGTACTGGGGAGCCAGTGAAGGATTTTTCAGTAGGGAAATAGCATGATTAGATTATAATTTTAGCAATTTGGAGAAAGGGATGGGGAAGGGGGGGGAGAGAGAGAGAGAGAGAGAGAGAGAGAGAGAGAGAGAGAGAGAGAGAGACTGTTATTTAGCTGAATAGAGTTGCTGTGGCGTGAAGGCCAGTGCCCTTGATGGAGGTGGGTGCTGGCTGCTTTGGTGACTGCTTTATATCTGCCATGGGAATTGCTTCATAGATGTGGTTGTTTAGTATGGACAGTAAGAAGAACAACTAAGAGGCTGATTACTCCTTGGAAGTCCAAAGAGGGAGTAGGAATTGGGATGAACAAGGCACCTGTGGGTTTTCTTGCTCTTTTGTCTTCCCTTCCAAAAGCAAATGTACATTTTATTTTTCATAGGACCGAGATGTCTTTGAAGAACCTAGTGATAGAAGCTGGTGGTTTATCTGCCCACGGATCCCAGGGAAAGCTTTTAGTTGTTGTTGTTTTAAGTGTATTTGTACCCACTACCTTTAGTCCTTCTTCACTTATTTTTCATTTTCTTGGGAGCAGATTGTCTGTCACATTGAAATTTTGGGTTTTCCTTTTTAAGATCTTTGGATATTCTTTCTGTGTTCAAGTGTACTCAGAATCTACAATACAGTGCTTTAAAATTCCATAATGTCAACTACTGTTAAAGTGTTTTCTTTTTTTAATTAAAAGAGTAAGAGACCAGAGTTAAAGACTTTTGGTTCTGTTTGGTTGTCATGTATAATTTTGGTAATGTTCATAAGAGATCAAGTCTAAAGCATTTCTCCAATATTGCCTTCCACAGATTATAAATGTTATGCAACTGCTATTGGCAAATTAAAGATGCATTTGCTAGGAAAGATGACCAGACATTTCCAAATATTTATCTGGTTGTAAGGGTATGTAAGATGAAAATGCCTGATTCAGAGCACTAAAGCCAGTATGTGAGGATGAATGAGCAACTAGAAGGTATAAGAGTCTATGTTGCTGGCAGGGGGATTAAGGGGCTGGTTCCCTCGCCGGACAGCTATTCCCACTGGAGAGCGTGGGCTGGGATGAGGACAGACCAGACTAAGCAAGGCTGCAACACATGTGTGCTGCATGTGGACTAGATCAGGGAAAAGCCAGGCTGGGCTGATTATTCCTGTGGGTGCAAGCATAAATTAGAGCGGGTGAGGGATGTTTGGGCTTGGCCGCAGCATCAGCTGGCAGAAGCTGGCACTGGGGACTAATTCTGTCAAGTCAAATCACAGAACCACCTAAAGAGTGCATAAACCGGGACTGAGAAAGACCTGGGAGGGAAAAAGTGGGTTCCCCCTTCCTGAATCACTAGTCCCGCGTGAGGGCATGAAAACTAGGATGGTGGCTGGGGTGGCTAGACAGAGAGGCACTCAACAACATGCGTGAGGGCTGGATGGTTGAGTTGGTTAGATGGAACTAAGCTTTAATACCCATTGACAAGTACAAGAGCCAAATGGGATGGGGGACAGACTGGTCTACTGCTACACATACTGGCAAACCAGGGTAGGGTGTGGACCTTATGGGGGTTATTGTGGGTCGCCCCAACTAGGCTGCAGCTCCCACTGGTTGATGTAAGGGCCGAGTATGTGCTGGGCAGAACCAGACTGGACTGCAACACCCATTGGTTCCAGTGCAACTCGGGACTGAAAACAGAACCAAACCAGCAATTGCAACCACCAGCTGATCTGGGTGATGGACTGTGCCGGGCCCTGTGCTTGCTAGAACATACAAGAATCTGGTCTGGGAATACCTCAAGGTTTCTTTGGAGATCTCCCCAATCGAACTGCTGGACTCAGAACTCTAACCAAGAAAAGACAGAAGACAGAACAGGTCAATCATTCATCTCAGCTATATGATGGCAGCGAAATATGGGGCGAACGGAGACTTTATGATGGACCATATCAATCAGTGGACGACCTCATCGAGCGAAACTGGCAGCAATTCATAACTGGAGAACTATTAACACCACTTGAGCAAATATCTCAGAGCATGCCCCACATCCAGGATTGGGGTGGGCGTGAGACCGGGTGGGGCTTCTCCCTCAATATCCCCCTTTACCTCAGATACATGATGTAAACAATATGGACATAATAGTATTACCCACTTCGCTATCCCCCTGAACCTTTTTTTTTTAACCGCAATTGACTATGTAAAGATTGCCAACAACAATACAATAAAATTAAAAAAAATAAAATTAAAAAAATTATTAAAATTTTAAAATAATAAAAAAAAAGAGTCTATGTTAAGGAAAATTTGGAGAGAACCCTTCGTTATGGATGATTACCTGATTCTTTTGTCTGGAAGTTTCTCCTGGATTTATGTGTGAACTCTTTTTCATTTCTCTGAGCTCTAACCTAGCTCAGGGGATGCTGCGATTTCCCACATGCAATGTATTTTTGAATTTCAGGAGTTGTGGAATGAGAATTGCATGTTCAGGAATTTGTAAAAGCTCCATTTTATCAGTGAGGTTCATCCTTGGTGAGACCCAGACAAATGGAAAGTTTCTCATTTTCAAGTTAGTTGTTTTTAGTTGGCCCTGCAAAAGAAAGGCTTACATTGACTTTGACAGACAAAACATGTCATTGTTTTTAAATTTTTTCATAAGTGTCCAACTTCTGCATGGCTGTCTGGATATTGTTCAAATTTTCCAAAAGAAGAAGAAAGAAAGAGAGAGAGAGAGAAAGAGAGAGAGAATGAACAAGACACAGAGAGAAACACCCTTATTTTGGATCCAAAGCCAGTCATGGAAAATTTCTTCCTGAAGGGATAATTTTTCATAAATATGCAAGCAGCAAATGGCAGTGTGACTGTACCAGCATCTGCCCCTGGATTCTACAGATAATACCTTGTTGTCAACACTAAACTCACTGGCTCTAAAAGGAAAACACAGCCTGGAAGCTGGGAGTGAGAATTAGTTCCTCTAAGATCTACCCTGGAGCAGGCAAGGGCTCCTCCTTTGGTGTGCTTCCTCAGTTCCTCACATTTTTATGGTGTGCCTGCTTTGTGCAAGGTGGTGCTACGTAGTGCCAAGCTGCCCTCTATCTGCAATCCAACTGGGCAAGGCAAGTGCTCACGTCTAACATCAGTTTGCTTATAATCCGTGTCAGCCAGGTACTGCACACCAGCAGCCCTGAAGAGGTGAGGAGGTCCAGCAATGTGTGCACAGACTGCTACATCAGAGAAGCATTTCTGGAGCAGCTGGATTTGATTGGTGGAGTGGAAGGGTGCTGTGGAATATTCACACAGAGCTGCTGAGTGACAAGAGCAAGGAGCCTGGGCTCTATGGGTGTCTGTGGGGCTCTGCTGTGTGTGTGCCTTGTGCTCTCCAGGCACTTTGAACTTCTTTCATCTGGATTCCCTCCAGCTAGGGCAGAGAGGGCTGGCTCAGCTAGGCTCTTCCAGGTCCAACCAAAGGTCTATGAAACGTGAAGGTGAAGTTGTAGTGAGGCAAAGAGCACAAGAAGTCTCTTTTCCAAGCCTAGGCCTTGCTTGTGTCTATATTTTGGTTTCATGCTGGTTTGAGGAGAAGAGCGGTTGAGCATTTCTGTGTGTGAGTAGAGCACTCTGGGAGATTATTGTAAGAACCGAGGGAGAGGCAAGGAGAGAAGACTTAGAGATAAACAAGGGTGTGTTGGCATGAAAGGTGAGGGTACAGATTCCAGGCTGGCGTCCACAGGCCAGCACTGGCTGTTGTAGAGACAATAAAAGTCAGTCAACAGAGCCTGGTGGGGTGGCTGTGGGAGTGGAATGGTGAGCTGCAGCGGTCTCTGGAAGTGTGACAGTTGGGAGTCCTGGTTGCTTAGAGCTGACAGAGTGGAAGAGCATGCTGCTCACTGTCCCTCACTGCCACTGGGAGTGAGGGTGGAAAAAGAAGATCATGCTCCTGATATCCCAAATAGGAGAGCTGACTGTGGAGGGGGATGCTTGCCGGCCCTCTAGGCCAAGACCAATTCTTTGAGTGATAGTTTTATGGTGCCCAGGGTTAAACATTAAAGTTGGACTGTTTACATGCTCAGGACATGGAGAGCCAAACTGGGAAAGGAAGATAAAGACAAGCTGATAAAGCACAGCCGATTTCTGCCAGTAGGCCCAAGCTCACATACTTGCAGACATGCACATCCGTGGAGACCCGAGACGGCTCACTGTGAAGTGAGTTTTAGGGGAACAGAGAAACCTTTTAGCAAATGTGCATGTTAGAGACCTTCCAACAGCCTCTACCTTTCAACTGACAAAGACAAATACAAAGATATGGTTTGTCTCAAGGTGCTTATAATGAAAACCAGATGAATACATAGAAAATAATTAGAGTTGTCTTAGATGTTCCAGAATTCTTCCATGCCGTATTTGTGCTTCATTCAACAGTCATTTAAGGAGTGCCTACCATGTCCCAGGCCCTGCACTAGAGGTCAGAGATGTGGGAATTCTGGTCCTTGTAAACAATCTATAAATGTCATGTAGAGATGTAGTATTTTCTCCACGTGGCTCCTGTAGCCACCCTTCATGTTTCTCATGATGGGAAGTAATTGTGATCATCTAGGGTGAAGTGGTTATCCTTAACTTTAACTAGGTGATTTTCAAATTGCCTTATGGAAAATAGTCCCATTATAGCTATCCATAAACTGAGTCATGCAGTTTCCAGAGATCCCAGGTAGAAATTTATGATGTTCTGGCATAGAGGGCGGTCAGCTTTGTTCTGATGTTAGTGTTTATATCTGTGTTGAATGCCTTATTGGGTCCTTTGAGCAATTTCATCTGGAATTGTCTTTCAAAAATGCTTCTGGCTGTCCTGGTTACTTCTTCTGTGGCCTGTGGGTAAGACCAAGGCTGGGGCTATTTCTTGGTGACACAGTTGCCACGCCCCCATGTCTGGACACAAGTGGACGCCGCCTATGGGAATCTCAACAGTGAGGACGGGAATGCATCCCTGGTATTTAACACAGCAGAAGGTTTGGCTCTCCCTCAGTGCGCAGTCAGCACTCAGCACTCGTGTACCATGTATTGTGTGAGTCACTTGTTTGGCACTTGCTCCATCCTGTCTTGTGTTAGTAGTAGCTGTGGCATGCATTCGTTTCTCCTCCACAGCTGCTCTGCCCCACTGTGCAGACACAGAGTTTTCTTCCCCATTCAGAGTCCTCACCGATGCGCCTATGAGTAGCAGACTTGACTTGTGTTTTCATTATGAGATGGTGATTGTTAACTTATTAAAATCTCAGTACTGTTTATTTACACGATTATACATCGACTTATTGAGCTTATTAAAACAGGGAAGCATCACTGTTCGGTAAGTTTGAACTTGGTTACTTATCGATAGCTTTCTTGTTTTAAAAGGGATTTATTTGAGAGAATGGGAGAGAATGAGAGTCAGTCTACCTCCTGGCTTTTTTTTTTTTTTTTTTTTTTTTTTTTTTTTTTTTTTTTGTGTGTGTGTGCCAAATGGCTTCACAGTCTAAAAGCCAGGAGCTGAGAACTCAGTCTGGTCTCCCACATGGGTGGCAGAAATCCAAGTACTTGAGCCCTCATCACTGTCTCCCAGGGTCTGAATGAGCAGAAAGGGAGTTGGAAGCCAAAGCCAGGGACTGAACCCAGGTACTCTGATGTGGGAGGTCAGAGTTCCAACCAGTGTCCCACCCACTAGAACACCCACCTCTACAGCTTCATTGATTATCCAGTTTTTAAAAAGGACATTGAATGAGCAGTCATTTTCTCTTTCTGTCAGTGTGAAGTTGGAAGTTTTTTTATTATTATTATAAATAATACATATTTATTAAAAATTCAAATACAGAAATAAAAGCACAATATCCCACCCAGTATACAGACAGCCACATAAATCCCCTTCCCTCTAATCCCATTCCCCAGAGGTTATCACTGTGAACAAGTTAAAGTATATCCTTTGAAACATTTTCCTTTGTATATACAAGTATATATAAACACACATAAATGCACTTTTGCCTTTTACAAAAACGAAATCATGTAAATGTACATATGAATCTCCAATTTCTATCTTCATTCATTCAATATACAGAAAATTCACAACAAATCTGATTACCAGTCCTCTTGGGTTCGTTTTCCATTATATAAAATTCGTATTCAAGCATCAATTACAAAACTCTTGATAATATATGAAGTTGGAAGTTTTAAGCTGACCCTCGTGAGGCCATAGGTGGTCATGTGGCTGCCAGATGACTTTTGTGCCAGGGGCGTTCAGGGGTGTCTGACATGTAGTCAGCATGTGGTAAAGCTTGCTCATGGAAGGTTATGTGTTCGTAGCTGTCCAGTCTCCATCACTGCCTTTTACAAAAAGGAGTATTTCATATCTTTTGTTTATATTTTAATGGGGGAGTGTTTATTATGGCCTCAGTAATGTAGAGCAGTTTATCCTCTTGGCAAATCCAGCCAAGATTTCACTTCCTGAGTGAAGAGATCCTCCTGGCTCAGGCTGGTTTGAAAAAGAAGTTGATCTACCTGTGGCAGCACAATTTCTGTCTCTCTGATTCCCATAAGCGCTGAGCAAGTCCTGTGAGACAATGCCGCACCAGGCCTGGTCAGATGAGTTCTAATGGATTCTAATTAGCACCCTTATAAGACTAACATTTTTCTCCAAGTAGTCAGCCAAATGGCATTAGGAAATGTGAGACATCTTTCTTTGGAATCATCCAAGGGGCAAAGCTATTTTCGGATGCACCCTCTGCCAATCTTGTCTTTCTCAGAAATAGGGAGGAAGTGAGATAAGGGCGAAAACCTGGGGAACAAGGTGCTGAGTTGAGTACATTCTAGACCCACCTGTTGGCTCTGTGGAGCGGGGAGAGGGTGCTGCAGTCTTGGTTGTTAAGGCCTTTTGGCTTGAGTTGGAATGAAAGCACAGGTGAGCTGGGAACGTGTTCCTCAGGAACAATCTTCACACTTGTTTCAAAAGCATCTTCTTTCCTGGGACTGATAATAATAATAAAATAATAATAATCATGTCTCAAAAATCAAACAATCCCCAGAGAATGCCCAGGGCTGTTTCTCCTGGGTTCCACTCCACTGGGATCCATTAGCTGTGTTTGCTCTTGCTTTCCATCCTCTGGCTGCACACCAGCTTCCTATGCATAGGCCATTGGATTTGTACCCAGTTCTCAATCAAAGAGATGGAGTGGTGGTGGAGGATAGAAATGAGATGGGAAGCTGAGTTCATGATCAACCCAAGACATTTTTTTATCAGTAGTTTCAATCTTCCCTGCTGTTGAATTTCATAAGCAACTTCAGAAAACACTTTGAGGGGATGGGATGGGGGGTGATAGGGGTGGGACAGAAGGAGAAGATGTGTCAGAGCTGGGCAGAATGGTGACACTTCAGGAGGACATCTTCACTTTCCTCCTTTTCGTCTTTTGGTGTTGTAGTCTCCTCACCCTCGACACCTGCTCTTAAAAGCATCTGCAAGGAGTCATTTACAGCCCAGGGTGAATACAGTCAGTGTCTTCCTTGGCTCAGAAAACTTGTCTGTCAAACTTGGGCCTCTTGGGTGAGTGGCAGGGCGTCAGCATCTGGTTAGGGAACCCCAAGGAAAGGTGGAATAGGCAAGTGGGACTCTGCGATTGTATTGGTAGAAGCATACACCTGATGCATGGGTGCTCCTAGGAGTGCCACTGGGAGACCGGAGGCTGGATTCTCCCATATCTGGCCTGGACCTACCTGAGGTCCATTTCAGGGCTTAAGGAGCACTGTTTACAATGATTACTTGAGCACTCTCTCATGTATGTAGTCACCTCACTACACTGATTTTCAACCCATTGCAATACATGGCACATAAACCAGGCAGAGCTGCTGTCTGAGCTTCTTGTACTTGGGCTCCTAGTCAGGGCAAGTTGGGGCTCAACTTTAGCTTTTCTTTCTCTAGCCAAGTGGGCAGCAGACTTGATGCTGGCTCTGCCTGATATAGGAGTGCTTTCTATGGCATGCACGAGGGTGTGGCATGTGTCTGCAGATAGGACACTTGGGATTCACATGCCTCCATGATGTGGGGATCTGTGCATGGCTAGCAGTGTGCGCTCAGCCTGCTTCATGCAGGAGGCATCAGAGGTCAGGGGCGCTGGTGGGAGTCTGGGTTTCTGGCTTGTTGCTTAGGCCTCCTTCCACTGCTCTGTGTGATCTGAAAATAGGCCAACAGACCAGGAAGGTGCTGAGAAGGACTTGTGTGATCTAGACACTGGCTAGTGGCTTTTAGGTAACCAAGACTTGGCAGAGGGAAGGACTGGATTTCCGTCTGGACAATGAAAGGCAGATCAGTTCTCTGTTGAATGTGGGCAACACTGTCCCTATGTTGATCAACAGCTGCTTGTTGAAAACTTTCTGTTTCTGGGCTAAGGCAGTTACTCTGTTGTTTAACTCACTGTGCAGTGAACTCATTTCTCTGCTGCATAAAGATGAGATTTGCACATCTGCATGAATGTCCTCCTTGGGATTTGGGAATCTTGTGACTTGTCTTCACTTCTAGCTCATCACTCTGCATGTTTTTCTTGAAAGTGGAAGAATCTCAGCTACTAGAATTCAAATAGTGACCTTGGTGCCAGGAGAGAGTGACAGGGAGTTAATTAAAACTAACAAAACAATTGCCAGATTTCCTAGGATAAGAAAAAGAGTTTTTTTTCTTCCTGGTGCTGTTTGATAACATCGTGTAAGACACAGCATTTCAGAGAATGTGTGCGCTTTACACTGCATAGCAGCAGGGAGGTGCAGGCCTGATGGAGCCTGCTCCAGGGGTGCAGGCTTACAGATAAGACTTACTTGCGTCAGGTTGGGTCTCACCCAATTTACGCCACTTAGGATTTAGTATATCTGCAGATGATGGAAAGTTCAAACTAACAATGACTTAAAGACATGAGATTTTAATTTTTGTCAAGAATAACCAGTTTTAACCAGGGTTAATATGGTGTTCCAGGAAGTCTTTAAGGTTTCATGCGCCATTCAGCTTTCTAGTATACCATCTGTAGAATATAGCCCTTATTCACACCATCTAATATGGCTGCCAAACTCCAGTCATCAGTATTCACTCCAAGAGAAAGGAGAAGAAGAACATTTGTTGCAGTTATCAAGGAAGCTTATATATCTTCAAGATATCCATGTATACACGTATAAGTTGAGAGGCTTATTTATTACCAGGGGGGAAAAAAAAGAGAATGACTAGCATCTTGTTTCTCTTCCAGGAATGGGTTTAGTGGATGAGAGAAAGCCTTGTAATAACTAGGGATGTGATTCAGGTTTTTTTTTTAAGATTTATTTATTTTTATTGGAAAGGCAGATTTATAGAGAGAAGGAGATACAGAGAGAAAGATCTTCCATCTGCTAGTTCACTCCCTAAATGGCTGCAATGGCTGGAGCTGAGCTAATCTGAAGTCAGGAGCCAGGAGCTTCTTCTGGGTCTCCCACATGGGTGCAGGGTCGCAAGACTTTGGGCTATCCTCTACTGCTTTTTCAGGCCACAAGCAGGGAGCTGGGAGGGAAGTGGAGAAACCTGGATATGAACTGGTGCCCATGTGGGTTCCTGGTATGTGCAAGGTGACGATTTAGCCACTTAGCTATTTCACTGGGCCCATGATTCAGGGTTTCATGGATAGCTGATACCCTGTACATGACAGAAGAGATGCCTTTTCCAGCTTGGAAAGGCCCGGTTCTTTGTAGCATGGTCGTTGGCTACTCATATGTAGGCCCCTGCCCAGCCAACAGACCAACTGGCAAGTCATAGCTTAACAGGTCTTGGTTGTTATTACTTGGCAATCTGAGCATAGATTTTGCAGGAATAATGCAGAAAATCACATATAGATGTTCTTACAATAGGATCTTAATCCCTTAGCTTGCATTTATCCTTCACAAAATGTACAGTGGTATTATAACTGGTGGCAAGTTTTAAAGGAGGGGGGAAGCAAGCAGAAAGCCAGGAGGCTTTTGCAGGGAAATGCAATTGGAGGCACCCAGAGAAAAACTGGTCTTATTTTTCATTATTTTCCTGCTACTTTTTTTTAAAGATTTTATTATTATTGGAAAGCTGGATATATACAGAGAGGAGGAGAGACAGAGAGGAAGATCTTTCATCCGATGTTTCACTCCCCAAGTAAACCGCAACGGGCCGGTACACGCCAATCCGATGCTGGGACCAGGAACCTCTTCCGGGTCTCCCACGCAGGTGCAGGGTCCCAAAGCTTTGGGCCATCCTCGACTGCTTCCTCAGGCCACAAGCAGGGAGCTGGATGGGAAGTGGAGCTGCCAGGATTAGAACCAGCGCCCATATGGGATCCCGGGGCTTTCAAGGTGAGGATTTTAACCGCTAGGCCATGCCGCCGGGCCCCAATTTCCTGCTACTTTTGTGTTTCTGGGATCCCAGAGTAGAAATCAGAAGTCTGATGTTCTCCCTCTCTCTGTCTCCCCTGAGTCTTTGTGAAATATAGGGCCAGCAGGCTTGCCTGGGTTTTAAAGAGTCACAATGCTAGAATCAGATCTCCTCCCACTGCCTTTACTGAACACTGTCCTATAGGTACCTGAGGCAGCTGGACAACAGAAATCAAGAGTGGTGGGCATTGTCATGCAGTTGGTTAAGACAGCACTTGGGATGCCAATGTCTGGTTTTGATTCCTGGCCACTCAGCCTCTTTTCCAGCTCTGTGCTAATGTGCATCCTGAGAGGCAGCAGGTGATGGCTCAAGTGTCAGTACCCAGCATCCCGTATCAGTGTGGCTGGTTAGAGTCTCATCTGCTCCACTAGTGATCCATTTTCTGCTGGAGCACCTGGAAGGGAAGCATATGATGGTCCCTGCCAAACATGGGAGAGAGCTGGATGGAATTCCTGGGTGGAACTCCTGGCTTTGGAATGACCTGGCCCTATCTGTTATGGGTACTTTTGGAGTGAACTAGCAGATGGAAAATCTCATTCCTTCTACCAAACCCCCTCCTTGTCACTTTTCTTATGTAAATGAAAAAAGAAGTTTAAACATTTAAAAAATAACGAAGTAGAAAGCAAGAGATAGGATTATTGATATGTGGAAATGATATATTTATGTACTATATTATGTGCTATTTATTACCAACACTAAGAGAATGCAATGAGGTGGTTTGGCATAGACTTGATATGCAAACATAGTCTTGGAGAAAACAACTAGTGAGAAAACAGAGTGGAAGCAAAGATCCCATTCATGGTAAAGATAATGAGAATAATTAAGATGAATGATCCCTGCCAGATTGTCTATTAAGTCATTTTATGTGAAGGAATTTCAGAAGATTTGTGGAAATGGAATTAAAAGACAAGTTTATTTGGGTAGAAAACGTTCAGAAAATTAAACCTAGCTTTGTCATAATAAGACTTCTAGTAATTATTTGAAGACCCCTTGGATATATTGAGATAAGTTGGGATTAACACTTGAAGAAGCAGAGACATTGGTAGTTCAGAACTGAATTCCAGACTAAACACTAATATACACAGACAACTTGTCATTGGTGGCATTTTGTGTTCATGAGGAAGTGATATTCAATGAATGGCTTGGGACACCTGAATAGCCATCTGGAATAATAAAAGTAGGATCCACACCTTGCTTCTTACGCCAGTATAAATGTCAGATGGGTCAAGATGTGTCAGTTAGATATTAAGCTAGTACAAGAAAACAGAATAAATTAAAAAAAAAAACCCTTGTGGTAACACAATGTTTCTAGGCATACAAAAACTGGAAATCCTATCAAGAACAACTAAAGAAAGATTAAAAATAAAAAAATAAAAAATCATACATTGCATAGAGTTGATCCATTAAGCTGCATGGACCCCCTCCCTACAAACAAAGTCAAAAGACGTACAGTGAACTTAGAATCACATATAAAAACAAAGCAACAAATCTCATTCAGGTATAAAGAGCTCTATTAAATTTAGAGGAAAATAACAATGAAAAAATGAGGAAAAGACAAGCAAGCAGGTAGGTCACAAAAAAGTTAACTCACACTAAGTTATCATTTTAAAAAATCATTAAAATGGTAAATATTAAAAAATATCATTGAGAGTAGAAACAATGAGACATGCATATATAACAGCAGTACAGATGGGAACAACTCCCACAGGGAATGACTCGATAAAAGCTACTTGTACCCTTGAACTTGGTAATTCCACTTCCACCAGTGTTGCCCTCCCGGAGTGGTTCTGAGCAGAGGCACATATGCAAGTGATTGTTGCAGCTTTTCGATGTTTCCGTGTCCTGTGTATTGAGCTTTGCTCCTCTGCGGAGTGGGAATGCCGACACCTGAACTGGCTGGCAGAGGACCATCTTGGAATACTGCAAGAAGGAAAGAAAAAAGGTGCCTTCTCAATTTAGTAGATTATTCTGGTGTTCCAGAAAAAGGGAGGGGCTCCAATGATCAGGTAACTGCCCTGTGCTTTGAAATGCTGGAGCAGAGGCAGCCTGTAGTGCTAGTGTATGCTGTGTGCTAGTGCTGCTGTGTGGCCAGGGCAGTGGAGTGGCTGGCAGCTTTCATGACCCTAGACAGAGGGGGGCAGAGTAGCATCAACTGTGTGATGGGTCCTTCCCCCAACCCAGACCAGAGCTTTGGGCTTCTGGCATTGCTTCTGGGGGTGAGGGGAGCCTCTTGAGGGCCATGTTGGGTGCCAGCAAGCGAGGAACCCTGAGGTTGGACTTACAGGACATTCACACCAACCTGAATTTGACTCAGATAATGATGCAACTTGCCGCACAGCCTATCTGCATAATTAGAGGTGAGGAAATTGCTAAGAGAGGTCCCTGAGCAGTCAGAATCCAGAAGGAAATGTTTTCAATTAATTAATGGGTGGACAGAGAAAATTATTATTATTAAAAAAATTAAGAATGCTCCAGTGGAAGGTGTCATAGCTGTTCAGAAAAGGTTATCAGAAAAAGCTAAGCTGAGATTCATGAGTGTTCAGACTTTGGCTTTTAATATTGAAAAGAAGCTGTGTTAAGTTTCCTTTGTTTTTCCCCTAAAACCTCAAAAGAAGGTGTAATAAAACAGCCATTCTGGGAGCTTATAAACAGCAGAGGCTAGATTTTAGCAAAATAAAGAGAATTCAACTAGGATGAATACATTATACATAAGAAAGAGCATCAGTCTTGGCTGTGTTAATGGCAGATGCCTAAACCACCAAATGATTGTGTTGATTTTATGGGTTTCTGGAAAGAGACCAAGTATTTAGGCTCTCTCCCTGGCTTATGTAACATGTCAGCTATCACACTGGCTAAGTCAAGACAAACAAGAAACAGAGAACTGGGTTTCCAATATGTGGGTTGGAGAAATACCTTATCGAGTGAGTCGTTATGATAATTTTGTAAATTATGACAATTACCATGGTGGCGAACACACCTTGGTCCTGTGGTCAGTGTATGTTAGCTGGAGAGATTGTGGTATCAGAAGGCTTCTCGTCCACCTACATGAGGCCTTATTCGCTGGGCCAGCCTTTTGGGAGCTCACGTTTCAAGCATAGTGCTGATGTGGCCAGAAGAGAAGGACACCAGAGGAAAATGAACAGTGACGCAGGCACAAACAAGCCATTGGGTGTGTGGTGTTTTTTAGGCCAGCCTCTTGGAAGAAAAACAGGGAAAAAAACTGAGTGAGTGAGGCACAGATTTTGTAGTACATTAGATATGGAATGCAATGTGCAAAAATATGTGAAAACCAGGTTCTGCTGAAAGCATGTCCTATCCATGAATACATTCAGGCCATGTTGAACTGGGGAGCAGAACCTGGCATCTAGAACAAAATCACAAATCAGATAATGCAATGAAAAAGTATAAAGAATTGGACCATGGGCCCAGCATGGTAGCCTAGCAGCTTAAGTCTTTGCCTTGTATGTGCCAGGATCCCATATGGGTGTCAGTTTGTGTCCCAGCAGCCCCATTTCCCATCCAGCTCCCTGCTTGTGGCCTGAGAAAGCCGTTGATAACGACCCAAAGTCTTGAGACCCTGTGCCTGCAGGAGAGACTCAGAGGAAGCTGTTGGCTTCTGGCTTCAGATTGGCTCAGCTCCACCTGTTGTGGCCATTTGGGGAGTGAATCAGTGTACAGAAGATTTTCCTTTCTGTCTCTCCTCCTCTCTGTATATCCGACTTTACAAATACACATAGAAAGAATTTAAACAGTAAAAGCATAAAGGTTAGAAGTGAGCTCTCCCATTTTCCTCTGTCCTCCCAAGCCTATTCTACATATTCTAGAAACAACATGTGGTCTGCCTGTTTCTGAAAACAAACAGGACAGTAATCAGACATCATATGGTCCCGCTTCTTGTTTTTGTAAACTTGAACTTGGAGATTGTCTTCTATGTTCTTAGGCTCCTGTTGATGTGCCTTCCTCCTTGTGAAGACTGCAGTGATCCTTGATTGAAGAGTTAGTCTGCTGATGAGTAGTTGTTTCTTTTCACCGATCTTTAGTTCCCTCCTAATTTGTGCGACTACTTTTAAGTTACCAAGGTGTCCAAGACGTCTGAGTAAGCAACGGTGTTGCAAATCATGTGGGCTGCTCCTTCCACCTGTTATCAGTCATGAATGGAGCAGGAGGTGGGATGGAATAATTTTCCATATGTCAGCAGGGGTGGGGATAGAGCACTCAGTGTTTGTTCATGGTGTGGACAGGGCTTTGGACTTTCAGGTTGGAATCTTTTTTTTTTTTAAAGGATTCATTTGTTTCTTTTGAAAGTCAGAGTTGAGAGAGAGAGAGAGAGAGAGAGAGAGAGAGAGAGAGAGATCTTCCATCTGCTGGTTTACTTCCCAGATGGCCTCAATGACCAGTACAGAGCCAGGCCAAAACCAGGTGTTTCATTTGGGTCTCCCTCGTGGGTGGCAGGGGCCCAGGCGCTTGGGGCATCTTCCACTGCCTTTCCCAGGCCATTATCATGGAGTTGGACTGGAGGTGAAGTAGCTGGAGCATGAACTAGAGCCCAAATGAGAAGCTGGTTAGGGGGTGCACAGGTGGCAGCTCAACTTGCTGTGCAACAATGCTCTCCCCTGCATTTTCAGTTTTACTCACATGATGCCTGCTGTTGCTGCGGATGACTGGGTACCTGATAAAAGATTCAATGGTTAGAGTGAAGATTAGAGATACAAGCTTCAATCTCTTTTAAAACAGTATGTTTGTGTAAGAGTTTTTTAGTTTTAAAAGTTAAAAAAATCACCCGTGGTTATAGATGAACCCCTTAAAAGGAGAGGGCTGAACATGGAGTTGCTGAGCTGGCAGCCAGGGAGTTCCTAGGCTTAGGGAGGAAAGGAGCAAGCAAGCTTCTCTCTGTATCTAACAAAGCCAAATGACAAAGCTAATGTCCCTTTAGGGTTGGAGTAGGGGACAGTGGCTGGGCAATTGTAGAGCATCTAGGGTCTCCTAGGGTTTAGGAGCTGCATGGTCCAGGCCATTCTACATTCCCCATGGACAAAGAAAGCATATAACTCCAGGTGCCTGTGAAATCAGATCGCTTTGCATGTATTTTGGAAAGAAGTTTATGTTTAACATTTACCTAAAAGCTTCAAGACAGTCAACATGGGAACAAGTCTGAAGTTAGACTTCCTGCTCTCATGGCCTAGTGGTAATTTTATTTAAAATAATACACATGGAAGCATCAAGTTTCTGGACCTAGTTCAGGCCTTTGGAAACCAGGAAGCTGAGCTTCTCCCTCCAACCCATGCAGGGCGGAATGAGTTGCTTGCCCATTCACAGCAGAAGTCATCGTTTTGCTACCCCCAGATCTGATTTCGGCACAGGAACAGGCTGGGTGCACCTGTTGCCAGCTGCTGTGTCTCCAGAGAGCTGGTGGATTTTCACTGTGACTCATGAGTAGTATTTCTGGCTGCCACACTGGTGGAGACCAACAGACGGACTGAGTGACAAGCTCTGAGTGTTTCCCCTGTGTCCATCCACAAATTTTCTGGAAGGCTTCTCGCATGCTGCTTTTCAGTGTGTGTCCAAGAAAGGAAAAAGAAGACTTCATCATGTGGCACCTCCAGCAGCCTTCCTCCTAGCCTATTCATTCCTAAAAGGCTTTTGGTTATAGTGTCCCCTTGGTTGAGTGGGAAGTGTGTCAGTGGCAGTTATTGATCTCTTGATAATTATGCTATACCTCACTCTGGGTCTGGAGGGGACACACGGTTTATCAGCCCCTCTCCGCATGTCCATTTGAGTGAATCTAATGTGCCTGTCCTCCTGTGCTAAGAAGGACAAGGTCACAGCTCTGCTTGGAGGACACACTCTTCCCTGTAATAGACACCTGCAGGTCCAACCAGCTGCTTGGCTGGCATTTCTGTGAGGTATGGGGATGCCAGGTAAAGAAGGTACATGTGTCTTAAAGCTCATCTCATCTCTGGGTTTCTCAGAGGAAGCAAAATCCAGCTCCTAGGGACTTCTGATTGTTTCTTAGAACGCAGTGGTTTATTTCCTAGCCTTTTGGCTAAGATGAAGTGTAGGATGTGGTGGTTCAAATCGCTGTCCTGAAGAATGGGTGAGATTTTAGTTACAGATAAAAAGACAATGATAGTGTAAGTGTGACCAGAGTTCTGAAAGCATTTGTGGTCAAACCTGGGCCAGGGAGATGCTCCCAGTAGAAAAGTGAGGCAAGGGCTGGAAAGCTGGAGACCAGAGGCCAGTCCTGAGATAGTGCAGGTGGTTGGGGCTGCTTGGAAGGAACTGGGCCTGGAAAGGCTTGAGGCTGATGGAAGATGGTGCTGGGTGGGGTGGGGGAGGTGGTTGGAGGGGAGGTAGCACTCAGGAGGAGAGTGAGTTGGAAAGGGATGATAAGCTTGCATGAGTGTGTGGAGACTGATCGTTGCTGCTTGCAGAGTAGGCACTTGGCACAAAGTTAGGCACTTGCAGCTCGTCTTTGGAGGAGAGGTCAGGGTCAGAGGCAAGGACATCAGGATGATACCACAGGAGTGGCTGAGGTGACCTGGAGAGAAAATGGACAGAAGCTGAAGAGAAACCAGGGAGAACCAAAGTGTGGGAAATACCCATGGGGCAGACATGGGGTAGGAAACTGTGTGGAAAGGCAGGAGGATGAGATGAGAAGAGGAGGGTGCACCCCACAGCTGGCCCTGCCTTGCTGAGAGGAAAGGGCCTGAGGTGGTGTTGAACCTGTGGCAGCAGTGAGAGGTTAGGGGGCTGTGGAAAGGACTGCTGCTATTGAACAGTTTGGTAGAATAGCAACAAGGAGTGGACACCTGAGCAGGGAGGAGAGAGGAAGAGAAGGAAACTTTAGTTCATCAAGGAGATATAAAAGAGAGGATAACTGATGAGATGAGCTCTGGAAAAGACGTTTGGTTATGGGATTGATAACAGGGAGAAAGAATTTATCTGAGATTATGCTGGGAAATGATGTCAGGGAGTTCTTGTACCTAGACTTTGTGGACAGTTTAAGAAAAAAAATTATTTTTTTGGAAAGGCAGATTTACTGAGAGGAGAGTCAGAGACAGAGATCTTTTATCCACTGGTTCACTCCCCAAGTGGCCTCAGTGGCTGAAGCTGAGCCATCCGAAGCCAAGAGCCAGGAGCCTCTTCTGGGTCACCCATGTGGGTGCAGGGTCCCAAGCCTTTGGGCCATCCTCTGCTGCTTTCCCTGGGCACAAGCATAGAATTGGATCAGAAGTGGAGCAGCCAGGACATGAACCGACACTCATATGGGATCCTGGTACTTTTAAAGCATGGATTTAGCTAGTAGGCCATTGGGCCGTGCCCTTTTGTGGACATTTTTAACCCATGAAGGGTCACCCTTGCAGCTATACCCCAGAACCCTCCCTGAAGCCTGCAGATTGAAGAATGGGTCTGTGGACTCAGTCTTGTGGCTCTTGGTCTCTGCTGTTACCCAACCAATGAGGGGGCTGAGGGCTCACACCCAAAGAGGTACCCCCAAAGTTTCCTAGGACTCAGCCAGAGTTCAGGGAGGCCTCTTGAATTGCCCAAGCACAGACAATAGCCAAGAGTCTCAGTGTCTCAGCTGGGAGATAAACATGTAGTAGAAACCTTGACCTAGAAAGAGCTACTTCCCTCCATCACTCTCTGGGAAAACTTGATGCTTTTTTCTCTGTCCCTGCCTCTCTCTGGGTTGGAATTTCTGCCCCTGGGGAATGGGTCAGTAGAGTGAATTGGGATTAGGAAGCATGGGGTGCATGACCTCTAGCTCTCACTGTGTTTAGTGGGTGTCAAAGGCAGCAGGTCAGTTTAGCCCTATGCTGAGTGCTATTGGGTGTAGCAGGAACAGGTTTCCTGTCTTCATGGGATTTAAGGCTATCCAAGGAGGGTTACTAGAGCCCTGGAGAATTCATATATGCCTGAATTAATTGTGTGCTTCAGAAAGAAGAGGCTAAATCAGTGTTGGGAAAGCTAAGAAAGGTTCCTGGAGGATGTGAGTGGGACACTAAATGGGATAGATGGGTTAGAAATGGAATAGCAGCCTAGGTAGATGCCCTTGTGCCAGCAGCAGTCATCTTTGAAGCAACGTAGCTGGTCTCAGGGCAGTGCATCTGGTAGTGAACTGTGATCAGGCAAGATGAACCTGCGTGGTGGAGGGCCATGCCTGTCCCACTGGATGCTGTAGACTTAATGCTTGCGAATGGCTGAGAGCCTCTGGATGAAAAGGGGTCATGGGAGGAATCAGTGTTTTGTTTCCTGAGCTTGGCTGTGAAGAGCTGGTCACCTTTTACAGGATGTGTGGATATGTTCTTGCCCTAATGCAACTCACACTCAGGCAGTGCGGTTCTTGTTGACTGCTTTTCCCCAAGGAGTTGGGAACTTTTACTTAATGAGCTTGCATTTATTCCTTCAGAACTATGCAGAATTCAGGTGGGAAGAAAACCTGTTCGTTCTCTTTTTCTTTTTCTCTTAGTGTCTGGGGACCTAGGTAACACCTTCTTTGGATTTTGCCATCTCCTACATTGATTTTATTGCCACTACTTCCATGCAGCCCCAGCTGGAGATTGAGAGGCTGGGAACACTGCAGTGTGCCTTTGACTTGACCGTGAGGAGATACTGTGAATGTTAGATCAATGTGCTACCCAACAACTGCCTGTGACTACGTTCCTTGATGGAATCCTAAAATAGCGATCATAGAACAGGTGCCATGCTCATAGGATACAAGGCTTTTGGGGTGGGGAATAGAGGAAAGAAGAAATAGATTTTAATGTCAGCCTGACAAGGTTTTTTTTAATACACGTCCATGATTAAATTATTGACTTTTTAAAAAGATTATGAAGAGGAGTTTCTGGGGGCCCTATTAAATCCCAGCTATAGTTCTTTGCAATTGATTTGCTGGGATGCCGGAAGAGACACCTTGTTGTCTCAGACTCCATTGGAAATTTTGGCAGGAAGTGGTGGAAGGGTATCCACGGTCTTCCTGCCCTATGATTTTGCTCTGACTTCTGCATTTCACACCTGAGGTCTGGAATTATCCGCCGTGGGGCTGTGTGCATGGCAAGTGATGGTGTCTGTTGCCATACTCCTAGAAATGTAGCCTTTCCAGCTAAGCCAAAAGCAAGACAGACAACTTCAGACCCAGTGGAGGCCAGAGGAGGCTAAGAGACTTGAATATCTGCTTCTCCATTCATCTAGACTCTTCTCAAGGAAAGCTCAGAATGTGGGGAAATCTGACTGCAGTGCAGCCTCTTGTTCCACAATCAGGTCTTTTGGGAGGCTCATTATAGAACCCAGAGCCATGCAAAGAGCCTTGATTGGGCAGGTGAGAAACAGGAGGAGGATGTGCAGGGCTCTGCTCCGTCTTGTGAGTGGCCAGGTGCACAGAGCTCCATCCACAAGTCTCTCCTCCCTTTATAGCCGTACACTCCTAGTGTTTTTATTCTGGGCCTCCTTTTCCCCCTTGGCTTTTGTACCTGCCTATAAAGACTACACTTGGTGCAGAGCCCAAAGCACCATTTGTGCCTGTGATAATACTGGACATTGGCCCTTGAGGTGAGAATCATCCTGGAGTTTGCAGGTAGATTGCAGATTAGATGTTGTTTTGGTGCTCAAGGAGATGCCTCTGGCTAGCCTTCATTCTCCGTTCAAAGAGCCAAGGATCCACCTGTGCAGGTGAGGTGGGGGAGCGCCCCCTGCTGGCCCTCCTGCCTGTCCACTTTCTGCTTAACTGGTTCTGAGGTTTTCTTGGGGCTGTAGAGAGCTCTGGGTTCCCTGTCTGCTCTGGTCCTCTGATGATATTGTCCAAAATATGGGTGAAAATTCATTCTATTCTTCATTTAACTAGGACGTTTAGTTTTCTCAACAAATCCAGGAAGTACAGGGGCAGAGAGCAGCCTTGTGTCTTGACTCAGCATGGACTGATTGGCTCTGTGGAGGTGGTGTCATCCACACTGGTTTTGATGGCCTCACTCCTTAAGTAGTTTCCCTTAGGGGTCGTCTTCCCCCCAGAGACACTTGTTTCTCACCTTCTTGATATTTCAGAAACTGCCTGGGACTTGCTTCCTGTTTCTGATTCCATCTGACTTATACCTCAAATGCACAGTAGCTAGGACTGGACCAGGCAAAAGCCAGGAGCCTGGAACTCCATCTGAGTCTCCCTTCTGAGTGGCAGATCCAAGCACTTGAGCCATCATGTGCTGTCTTCCAGGATGTATTACAGGAAGTTGGATGGGCAGCATAGGAGCTGGGACTCAAACCTGCACTTTGATATGGGATATGATCATCCCAAGTGGCAGCTAACTCTACTGTACCCCAAAGCCCAGACCCCAGTGAGTTCTCCTGGGTGATCAGCACCCAGTTATACTGGAAGTAGCTGGAATTTGTTCCTGGACTCTTGAGTATCCACTATCCAAAATGTTTGGGACCAGAAACCCTTCAGATTTTGGAGTTGGTTGCATTTTGGAGTATTGGTGTACAGTTTATACATTTAGTATTTCTAATCCAAAAATCCAAATTTCCCTGAAAACTGATATTCAACCATCAAAAAGCTTCAGATTTCAGAGTGTTTTGGATTTCAGTTTTTCAGGTTATGGATGCTCAGCTCGTATGTATTTGTTTTGTACACTCAAAGACATTGAGGGACCCAGCGCTGCGGCCTAGTGGCTAAAGTCCTCGCCTTGAACACATCAGGATCCCATATGGGCACCGGTTCTAATCCCAGCAGTTCCACTTCCCATCCAGCTCTCTGCTTGTGGCCTGGGAAAGCAGTCAAGGATGGCCCAAAGCCTTGGGACCCTGCACCTGCATGGGAGACCTGGAGGAAGTTCCTGGCTCCTGGCTTCAGATCAGCACAGCACTGGCCGTTGCGGCTCACTTGGGGAGTGAATCATCAGACAAAAGATCTTTTCTCTCTGTCTTTCCTCCTCTCTGTATATCTGCCTTTCCAATAAAATAAAATTAATCTTTTTTTTGCAATTTTTAAAAATTTATTCACTAATTCCATTGTATTATGTGACACAGTTTCATAGGTACCATAAAATAAAATAAATCTTAAAAAAAGACATTGAGATTATTAAAATGAAAATTATTGCACACAGCATTCGCAGTCAGAATGAATGGAAAACAGGCTTTCAACAAAAGAAAGACACCGATTTCCAGCAAGCTGCCGAGTGTGTTTCATCTCCTTGTAGATTTACTGTTAGTTTCCAGGCAGCTATTATTTGAGCTGCCCTCTGTCTGTGCTGCCTTTATATTCCACAAATGCTCTGCTGGGTGACCTGTGCAAATGCAACATTTGGCTGCAGGTCAGGCAGCATGCGCTTGTTTTGTGGGCGTACTTCTAGTGAACTTCTTCAAATCAGATTTGTGTGTGATCAGTGGCTTGTTAGATCCACATGGAAAAACCCAGAATACCAGGAAGTGAATTTGATGGCATCATTTTCTATCAAAATCCCAAATCATATTTAGGATTCTGTTTAAGTAAGATAAATGTCTGGCTTGATGGGAAATTCAGCCCTCTAGTTGGGAGATGTGAGTGAAGGCTAGGGACTCTTCAGGGGGAGCCATGTTCCCAGCTTGGGGGGTGACGACTCCCTCAGGACATGGGTGGCGCCTGGGGCTTAAGGGCCTGATTTTGCCCAGCATTTCCACTAATGAGGTAGAGCACAAGTAAACAACAAGCTAATAGACTTCCCAGATCTGTGAAATTCAGCAGCTGTTGCAAATAACAGTGAGAGCAGGGAAAAAAAATTATAAAGGAAGAGGAAAGAGAGGAAGAGGGGCAGGGAGGTGATCAGTGTATGCAGGAACAACAAGGATGAGATCTGGTTTTTGAATCCTGATCTTTGTGTCAGGTGTGGCTGCATGTGACATGTGTCTCAGGAGCCCATCTAGCCAAACAGAGTGACCCAAGGCAGCTGTGCTAAGGGAATCGTCTGCGACTCTGAGGTCTGCTTGCTTGTGTCGATGGGAACCAAACTGGCATTATTAGATGCAGAAAGACTGTGTGATTACCTTTCCCTTTTACAGAATTAACATCCATGCATTTAGAAACTCACCATTGGCTTAGTAGGTTAGAAATGTGTGTGTTAAGAGAGTGGTGACAGATTATGCCTGTTTAGTTATTAATCAGACCCAAGTACTTGAAAACATCACTTGCTGCTTCCCAGAGTGCATAGTAGGAGGAAGCTAGAACAGGAAGTTAGCCAGGACCTGAACCCAGGCACTCCGATATGGGATGCAGGCGTTCCAAGTGGTGTCCTAGCCCCTGTGCCAGATGCCTTCCCCCATTTCCATTTGTGATAGACACAGGGTGTTGTTTACTGTTTGCATCATAGGCTTTTCTTTCCCTCGGTCTCATATCCTGCTGCCTGCTGCATCCTCCTCCTGATCTTGCTGTCCTTGGCGGGCCATGACGGGGCTTCCCCTCCTCCCCAGAGGCTTTTGTGCTGACCTCTGTAGGGGATTTACCTACTCCCTTCTTGTTATTGGCATCCTTGTCTGTGTATTCTCAGGGTCAAGGTGCTGGATGTAGAGCCTCTCCCCATCACGCAGCTCTGCCTTTTTTTTTTTTTAAATCAACTGCATTGTTTCCAGTTGGTTCTTGAACACATCATAGGTTTTGGGGCCAGCCTTCTGCTGAGTGGGTCGATGTAGACATAGCTCTGCTGCCCCTGTCCATATATGGACTATCTTAGCCACGATAGCTATTTAAAACTGATTTCTGCCATGGTGCGGACAGACCTGGAGGCTTTCCGAAGCAGACTGGGGTTGTATATTGTACCAGATGGGGTAGTCGAGGTGTGAGTCTGGCTCCCCATGCCTAATGGCATAGATGAGGTCATTGATGTAGGCTGATGTGAGAAGGTGGGAAGTGGAGACACGGGGTGGATGTGAGGTTGGTGTCTGGTGGGAGTAAACCACTCATTGCAAATACTGCTGAGGAATGAAGGTAGGGTGAGGAACTGTGGAGTCCATCCAAGCAACATTCACAGTGATTGCCAGTTCTCCTGTGATTGCCAGGCCTGAGTTAGGTTGTCCAGGGCAGGTGGTAGATGGGAGATGGAAGGCATGGGCCACAGGGTGAATGCCTTGGTTGACTAACCAGGCCGCTTGGACTGAGGATGAAATGTGTGCCTGAGTTTTCTTCCAAATCGTCAAGTACTCACCTCTGAGTCCCTCCTAAGAACCAAGTGCTCTATTGAGAGTTGAAAATGCAATTATGAACAGGGTAAGAAGACAGTAGAGAGACCAAAGACATGGAAGACGGCGAAGGTGAGGATGAGGACGGAAAAGGAGGGAGTTGGTGTGCAAAGGTCCTACTGTGGGGGGTTTCAAACTGATCTGGGAGGTTGGGGAAGGTTCCCCGGGCAGAATGCTTGAGCTGGGTGTGCATGAGGCATAAGAGTAGGTCATGTCTGAGGGGAGGCAAGGTGCTTGAAGCTGAGGGAACAACAGGAATAAGCAAAGCACTGTCAACTCTGAGAAGGGATAGATTTCTCCAGGGCATTGCAGTCTCTGCCTCTGCCTGTCTGAGGATAATTAGGAGATGAACCTGAACTTTGCTTTGATGACATCTTGGATGTGCCAAAGTTCCTCACTATCCATGTGGGAGGGTGTCACGAGTTGAACCGTGTCCCCTGAACAAAGGATAGGTTGAAGCCTTAAAACTTTCTACTGCAGAAAGGGCCTTCATTAAGGAGTAGGCTTCCTGCAGGTGTTATGACATCATGGTGAGCACACTAGGATGGCTGTCATCAGGTATAGCTGGAGTCCTTGTCAGAGGACTCTGGACACAGAGATAGACCTGGGCGCAAGATGGCCAGGGTAGAGTGGCTTCAGGGACTGAGGACCCGTTTACAGGTAAATGGTTGGTTCTTTTAGGGGAGAGGATTAGGTCCGGAGCCTACAGATAATAAGACCTGCAGATAATAAGGGGAGAGAATTCTGGAAGGGGTACCAGTGAAGAAAGCAACATCCAGGCATGGTCCCAGATAAAGGCAGAATTTATCCTACTGGTCAAGGCTGAATCCGATTTCCACTTAGTTTTTATGGCTGACGAAGGCCTGACTGTCAGACATGCATCTTAGAAAACACCTGAATTCTTAGCAACATCCTTTCCCCTATCTTATCTGAAATTTGAGACTCAACATCACAAAGCAGATGTAAAGGTGAGTTATCTGCTCCAAATGTGGAGTCGCCTAGTGAGGTACAAGTATGGGCATCCACTTGATTGGGCTAACAGATGAGGATGTTTGGTGTGAGGTTGCCTGGAGAGCTAGTTCTGGCTCTCTTTTGGGTATGTTATTTGCCTTCCTTCAGTGGCAGCTTCCTCATTCCTCATCTGTACAATGGGGGGGGGGGGTCTCACCTAACCACTAGAAGGAGTTCTTGTGGTGGCGATCTGGTGCCGTAGCACGTAACAGCTGCCTCACTGGTTGTCTGGCTTACAAGTAGGAGCTCATTCAGCATGAGGACTATTAATTGGGTATGACCATCTTGAGCTGTGGTTTTGTAAAGAATGACCTGTTGGATTAAAGTGCCTAACTCCATTTTGTTCCATATGTAGTTGCTGAAAGACTACTGGGTGATAGCTAACCAATGTTCTATAATGGTGGAATCCTTACTCATATTTCTTTTGTAGTACAAGCTCCTCTTGTTTCAGCAAATTAAAGCTAGGGGTACACCTGGCATGTCCAAAGTCTAAGAGAGGCTTCTGTTGTTGAAAGCAAGGGTTAGACCACCTCTTTATGTCCCTCAGACAGTGCTCCAGGAAGAGCCGTTTGAACCCCTTAAGCTAGGAGTAGAAACACTAACAATTCCACTGGAATTTGAGGTGTTAAAGGAGGAGATTATTCCACAGGTAGTCTTGAAGACTTTAGGATTACTGAGTTCAGGTAAGGTTAGAGCCAATAGCCCCTACAAATGAAAGCATTCTGCCCGCTCCCTCCTTCCCCACCCCAGAAGCCAGTCCTTGTTCCCAGTGGAAAGTCCTATCCTTATTTGTCCTTAGTGGAGTAGTGGAGGTGTGACAGGTTGGCTCTCATCTTCTGTGTAATTATTTCTTGTGTACCTAGTGATCATTGTCATGTCTCTTCAACTTGGGTCATAGGTCATAGACTGTGTGATCTCTGCCTATATTTTATTCTATTGTCCCCGAGTGAATAGCTCAATGAGAATATAGAGGCACCTTGTTCAAAACCTCCTGAACTCTTCCTACTTTGAGGACAAACATGAACCTTCTGTGTTTGCAACCGAGTTTTCTCTGGATTTTCTTTTATTGTCTTAAATAGAAATGGCCACTTGTTCCTAAAAACATTCTCAGAATATTTTGTTGTTGTTGAAAAGACAATAATTGGGCTTCTGTCACATTCTTTGGAAGTCTATCTTCAACTGCTCAGCCTGTTCACTCATAAAAACAAAAATCATGATTTTTTTCATCCATATGCTCACAGTGGGTAAAGCTAAAATAGTTTGTTTTATATTACTGGTATTAAACTTATGAATATATCTCTAAATATTAACTGGATAGTCATGCATATTTAAATTCTACTTGGATTAGTAGGCATTATTTCTGACTACCATATCATTTCATCCATCTGTCTACCCATCCTTCCATCCACCTGTCCATCTACCCAGCCAGCCACGCAGCCAGTATTTGTTGAGCATTTGTTTAGGGCAAAAGCCAGAGATTCAGGAGTGCACAGCCCCACATAGAAAATAGTCAAGGAACTCTTGGCAGGAAATAGCACAGGGAATGTGGGGTTATTAGCATTTGGTCTCCATTTGCTGTCTTTCTTTGTTTTGAGGTTTTGTTTTTGAGGATAGGGAAAAATTTAGATGTGCTTCTTCAGTATATTGGTGCTTCTTCAGTGTATTGTAGCTCAGGGTATTAATGTATAGGGTTTGGTTTTCCTGGCTTGGGGATTGCTCATTTTTCATTCTTTCTTTCATCCTCTAGCATGTTGCCTCTTCTGTGTCCTACCTTCTTAGTGAGTGGGCAGTTGAAGAGGGACAGGGTAGGTGGGGGAAGCTTTCTCTTTTGCTTTATGTTGGCATTTCAGATTGAAGACTAGTCAGAACTCTGACTCTAACATGCCTTTCTTGTACCAAATGTGTCTTGGAAGTGTTTGAGGTTTTTATAGGCTGGCATTGGGGTATAGTGATGTGGTCTTTGTCAGTATGCCCTTAGCATATGTCAGTAAGCCCTTGTCAGTTGGTACTCTGGATTCCTAATCCTAGCTCCATCAGCTCTCTGCAATCAAATGCTCTACCACTGAGCTATACCCCCATCAGGAGCTCTGTGAAAGTGAGCATCACAAGACCCATATCACTGTGGGATTATCGAGGGGACAGAATGCTTGACACTGTGTCTCACATGCGCGTTTGCTAGGAAAGTGGCAGGCTCTTCCTTCCTGCTCTGGTTTCTCAGGATCACAGATGAAAGGTTTCATGTAAATGAGGCTGTGTTAACACAGTTCAATGCTCTTGAACTCTTACTAAAGGGGGCTAGTCAGTTGATCCAAGGAAGAGCAGGGATAGGGAAGGTGGTCTTCTACCTTGCTAACGGGCAGTGTGACTCTAGTGATTTGGAGCCCCCTGTTTTGCACTCATTTTACCATCTGGCAGATGGGACCTGAAAGGTACTCCTCGTTTTTCAGGGCAGCTGTGACATATAGTGAGGTTGAAGTGTTTTTTGAGTTGTCTGAAGCTTATACATGCCAGACGCTGGTCCTTCAGCCCTGTTTGGACATGTCTCCATTAAGTGTCAGCTCCTTGCTCAGTATCACTTTGTAGGCATGTCTTTTAACACCACGTCTAATGCATACTTGTCCCTGGATCTGTGGAGCTTGGCTCTGGGTAACGCTAGAGGCCTGAACTGTGGTTGCACTCTTAGGACATAATTGTATGTGGGGAGAAGCAGTGATCTCCATTTCACCTGCTGAAAACTTTAGTTACAGAAAAATTTGGCTCAGACCTTCCAAAATAAATTTACCTTTGGGCTGCATCCAGGAGTGGAAAATTTTAGCTGACAAATGGAGTGTCAGAAAACAGCAACGACTGCAAACTGGAGTAGAGTTGGTTGTCAGAGAGGGCTGGGTATGACCCTAACTGACCACCCCTTGCCCTCATACCCTAGCTGTACCTCCCAGTTTTCCTTGCCTACAGGTTAAGGCTCAGTAGAGAAAGGGAGACATGAAAAAAAAAAAAAGCTTTGGCATTGATTTTTTTTTTTTTTTTTTTTTGCACTACTGGATAAGCCTTAACATTCTGGTTTCTGGAATAATGGACTGGCTTGCTTTTATTTTGTAAGTTTGATAGTATTTGATTGTGTAATCATTCCTCTCAGCTGAATATCCAGGAATATCTTTCAACATGATGGTGGTATAGGTAGCTTTACCAGGCCTAATTCCTATAATCTGCTGAGTGTCAAGAAGGTACTTATTTTCAGATCAAACACTACTGACCTGATTAAGCCTTCTGTCTTGCCTTCAAGCTGAGGATAATGAATTTGTCCAGTGCAGTAGCTGTGGGACCCTGGGACTTTTTGACTGTGGTTCCGAGCTGGGATGCTGAGTGGGGTTTTGATGAAGCTGCAGAGCCTGCAAGTCAGGTGTGTGTTCCTGGAGCTCCATGTCTGACCCTCTGCTCCCCCCCACCCTGTCCCCATTCCCCTGGCTCTATGGGTCACTAGCATATAAAGAGATCTCAGTCCTCTGCAGGTGGCCCTTGAATTTCTGTTGCCTGAGGATCAGAAACCATTCTTGCAGGGATTTCACTGGGGGTAAAAGCGTGGACAGGTGCAGGCTTGGGACTTTGGACCTGGGACGGGATGCAAATGTGGGGAAGATCTGGGGGGAGTGGATTCTGCCCTTGGACATGCCAAGCACTGGTCAGGAGAAGGGTGCTTAATAGCTGCTGTTGGACTTGGCAGGAGAGGCTCTGAAGGGAAATATTGTAACTCCAGATTGCCCTAGTCTGTCTGTGGAACATTTTCCGTCTTCCAGCAGAGGATTAAAATGCACCCAATGCTCATGAGAAAATTAGGCTCTTCAAATCACATTTTTTTTTCACATTTTCGTCTTTGCTTCCTCCCCCTGCCCAAATCTTCTCTGTCCTCACTTCTGACTTGGTACTGTGGTTCTGCTAGGTCAGGGGACCTGGAAACAGTGCCTTTCCCCAGGTCCTGACAGGAGGCTGGGAAGCTGGCTATGCCCTTGCAAGAGTCAGAAGATCCAGGATGACCCTACCTCTCATGCCTTGCTTTGCAAGAGTAAGTCGTTTGCACATGTTACCTTCAGTGGTATTTCTTCCTAGCAGTATTTTCTTGCTTGTTCAGCCCAAGGTAGATTTTACTTTATTGAGGGAGTGACTAGTTGATCCCATCATGTGAGTTAAATTCCAGCAGAAGGAAGATGATCAACTTTGTCTTCTGTGTGTGAGACTCTGATATCGCTTGCAGGTGACTCATATGTAAGAGACTTAATCTTCAAGAGCAAGGAATGCATTTGAACTTGCCTTCTGGTTCCTCCTTTGAGGAGGAAGCAGGGTAGAGGATGGCTAAGTGATTTGCTCTATATCCCAAGTCAAGTAAGTGATGATAGAAACCTGCTTCACCTGTCACAGGTCCATGGGAAATTAACTTGGGTTTCCACTTTCAGTTGGGAACAAACTAATTTCCCCAGGGACAGGTGCCTCTGTTACTGTCTCATGCGATGATTGCCACATTCCACCCAGTGAATCAGACACTGTGTTGGTGTCTTGGAAAACTGGCGTTTGATGAATGTAATGAGAGTCCCTTGTGAATCTCTCAGGGATCGTGACTTCGCATGTATCTAGTCCTTCACTGGGGCAGGTGTCCCAGAACATACCAGGTCTGGGAATGGTTCAGTCCTCGTCTTTCAAGCATAGAGGCTACTGCATCTCTCCTGCTCATCCAGGCTGGGTCTGATTGTTACCAAACATCTGATCCACCAGAGAGGCAGGAAGGATGAGTGGACAGTAATACCACATATTCCCATTTAAATGTTGTACTGTCTAGAGCCATCTAAGTGTTGATTATCTCATTTGAACTTCAGACCAACCTGTATTATCTCCATTTGACAGATGGGGAAAAGGTAGAGGTCCAGAGAAGTTATCACTCACCCATGGTCACCATGCAGACTTGGGGCTGTTCTTGCTTGTTGCTCTTTGCTCCATGCTGGTCTGTGTTGAGGGTTAAGTGGAGAGACTTCCTATGCTCCCGCAAGTCAGGGGTGTTCCACTCACCCCTGCTTTTGAGGAGCTGCCCTGGGAGAGGGAGGGAGTTTCTTTCGTGGCTTCTCATGTCTGTGGGACACAGTTCGTGACAAATATGAAATAAAATGGAAACAGCGCCTGGTTCCTTCCCACACAGGAGAGCTGAGAGTCTGCCTCTGACGTGAGAGCTGGCCTGGAGGGGGAGGTGGCTCTGGCTGTCCCTTCTCCCTGGTTCCCAGCTGCCAAGCCAGGAAGTGGACCTGGAAGTGCTAAGCACGAAGCACCAGTTAGTCAGGTCCTGGTGCCCTGCACGTTGCTTTCATGTCCTTGCTCCCCACTTTTAGCAGACACAGATCAGGAATCTCCAGTATACAGGCAGCGTGCCAGTGATGCTGGGTGTGCTGCAAAGAACTGTGCCAGTTTTTGCCTTCTATGAGCCACCAGGCTGTTACCCGGGTCTGTTCCATCTTTCTCCCTCCACATTGTGGACCATCAGCTGCCCTTTAGCATCTTCCTGGGCCCCACAAGTTGCTGACTTCAGTCTTGGCTGTAGTCCAGGACCAGCAAGTGCCGCTGAGCACAGCTGTGAATGAGGTCAGCCCTGGCAGAGACAACCTGTACGTCCACTAAACCCCATGTCCAACCAGGCCTTCTCCTTCCCTTGTGACCAGGTGTGGCCATACGTGCACAGGTGTGGAATGTGAGAGAAAGGACTAAGTGTCTGCTTTAGTTCTGCCCCAAGAGTCTTTTTGACCAACCCATGTCCCTAATGTATACTTGTGCCTTCTCTGTCAGCCTAAAGTACCCAGTCGTGGTGGTTTTGTAGGCCATAAGCAGAAGGTGGCTGAGTCACAGCTGGAAGGAATATGACTCTCCAAATCCCTGCTTGGACAAGAGCCAATGTGGACCACAACATACCATTTTGACTCAAATTACAATGACCCACTGGTCCCTGGATGACAGAGCTGGTATCCCAGTGTGCTGATTTCAGGGACAGAGACCCTGGCTTGCTGCAATCAGTGGGATGCTGACAAGTGACACTTGTGACCTTTCTTTGGCTGCTGTTTCAGGTTAGTGCCCCAACCTGGAGCCACTTCCAGGTATGAAAGTGCAGGAGGTGAGCGACTCTAGTTCTTACTTCTGAAAGAGGAAATTGGGGTTGAATACTCAAGAGACTCTCTAAGCACAGTGTCAGGTGCTGGTCAGGAGCACCCTGGGCTGGGGCCAATGCCTAGTGAGCTCTGGTCAGGTCAAGATTTCAGCTGCTTCAGCAAGGGCAGCACCTCTATGCTGGACTCTCAGCTAGCATTGGGCAAGACCAGGAGGCTGATGGCAGAGGAAGGCACTCCGTCCCCACACTGATCATGCTACCTCGGACAAGGCCTGTCAGTGGCTGTTCCTCTCGTTTACAGTGGCTGGGGTGGCTAGGTGGTCTAGGTATGTATGTGAATTTTGGGAGGATTAGTCCAGACAGGTCCAGGCTACCCCATTGCAGTGTTTCAAGTTCCTGGGTCACCCCACCGCATTCCTACATCCTAGTCCATGGCTCTGCCTTAGTGTAATTGCTATGATGTGTTATTGAATAGCACTTTGACCTTCTCTGATTTGGACTACCAAATCTGAACTCTGTTCAAGGGAATGGGGATTGGTGTTTTGGTAGTGAATGTGCCGGTATTCAATATGGGCACTAATTGGTATTCCTGGTACTCCACTTCTTATCCATATTCCTAATAATGGACCTGGGAAAGCAACAGAAGATGGTTCAAGTGCTTGAGCTCCTGTCACTGTGTGTCAGACCCAGAAGTTCCCAGCTCTTGGCTTCTGCCACTATATCCATTTGGAGAATAAACCAGCAGTAGCAAAACCTCTCCCTCTCTTTTTATAACTCAGCCTTTCAAATAAGAAAATCTTTAGGAAAAAAAAAGAATAGGAATCTCCCAACTCCTATCTCCATTAGTTTGGATATTTTGATAGCATTTCCTTGGAAGAGATATCCCCCTGTTTCCCTGGGCCCATTTGTGTTGGTATGAACACATGTGTAGTGCATAGCTCTGCATAGGTATCCAGCACTTCTCCGAACTTTTTATGCTTTGGATTCCTGTAATAACCTGATGATTTAAGTCCTGACATTGTCCTGCTGTGACAGGTGAGAGGGATCTTTTTGTGTGAGGCCAAGTTGGGACTGGGACCCAGTGAGTCTGACTTCAGCATCTAAACCCTCGATCGAGCTCAACGATCCACGTACTTGTGAATGCTCCTCTATGACTGGTCATGTGTCCCTCTGGGGTTTTGCTCTCTGACTTCAGAATCAAAGTCCTAGATGGTATGGGTTCAGTGGAACCTTGGTGAATTTAATTTTAAACGTGTTTTTGTCTGTAAAATTTTCCTCTATGCCATGCTTATTGGTATGCAGGCCCATTGCATTGCCAGGCCCCAAGCCAGAACTGCCAATCCTAAGAAGCGGCAGGAGAAGGCCCTGGCCACTGTGACTCCAGTACAGCTCTGAGTGTGCCTTGGGCTTGGGGATTTACTGCTAGGTTCGACTGGCATCTTGTTGTTGTTGGGACTTCTCAACAAGGCCTGAGAATTCTGAGATTTTGAGATTCTGTTGTTTGTCCTCCCTGTTCCCAGGGCCCAGGCTGGCAGAGCCTGACTCCCCCTACCCCAGGGAATGAAATGTTTTATTGCCCCCTGGACTCTGCCTGACTTGTCTGGAAGCTGAAACTGGGGTGCTGGGATCAAGGGGGACTTTGTCTTTGCTTGCCACTGCTGAAGAGTGGGCGGGAACATGAGCCCAAGCTGAAACATTTTTCATCTGATTGCCCACTGTTTTTCATGTTTGACTTTTGTTCCATTTCTCTGGTTTTCACACTTTTAGAAGGCAGAGAGTGGGGGAGCCATTACACATATGAGCTTTGTAGTCATACAAACTGAATTGTCACCCGACTACTGACTAGGTATATAACCGTGGTTTGGGAGCCTGTCCTCTCAGTTTCCTTACCTGTAAAACAAGCAGGAAAAGGAGCACCTACTTTGTAGAACCTTCATGTATACCAGAGTTATAGGTGATGGGGCAAGACCCTTACCACAGCGCTGGCCATTGAATAAGCCAGAGCTGTGGACTCCATGCCCGGGAGCAGATGTCTTGAGACATGATTGCTGCGCTGCAAGTCACAACTCTCCTAGTTGCTACCTATGTGAGACTTGAAGTTAATGACTCTCAATTTCTTTGTAAAATAGGCATATTGAAGGCCCTGATTTCACAAGATTATTGCAGGGATTAAGTGAATAGATATTTTGAAATTCCTTAGGGCTATACCTAGTTGCCTATACATGCTAAATATTTTTGAGAGAAAATATGTAAATGCTTGGTACATGTACATAATTAAATTTATTGTCTTTTGATTGCTGATAATGGCTTTAAAATAGCCTCATATAGAAGACAGGGCACTCTGCAGGTCCAGGGCTGAAGGGCGCATAGGCCCAGTTTCTCCCCACTGTCACTTGTCTGAACAGTGACATCTCACTGGTCTCTGTGCCCAAGTCTCCTGTCAACCTCTCACCACCCCACTCTTGCACTGATGCCCAAATCTGATCATCCCATTCTCCTTGGTTAGACATGTCACTGATGGAGGCCCAGCCTGATAGTGCTCCCCAAGAACTAGATTCTCTTCCATGGCAAGGCCTGGGAGGCTCTTGGCAAAGTGGACTTGACCTCACATACATTTGCAGCACCTTAATGACTCATCACACCTCCAGGAACCTGAGCATGCTGTTTCCTCAGCCTGCAGAGATGGTTGGCTTCTTTTCTATCCAGCTGTAATGCCAGCTTCTCCTTGTTACGACAGAACAGGGCTGGCCTCCTTGGGGTGGGGGAGGTTCCCATCTGCTCGACTCCAGTTCCCTTGCACAGTCTCATTTGTTTAGAAGACAGCTCCTCCAGTGCATCTCCCTTGTCTTAAGGAGCAGGGACTACACATCATTGATCATTGATCTTTGTATTCACCCCTCACTGATCCCTCCCTGAGCCTGAAAGCACATGGAGCATATGGTAAATGCTCAGAGAGTTCAAATGAATAGATGAATGGCAGAGATCATTTCCACGCTGTCACCTTGCATCTGGAATGCACATCATGGCTGTCACCTCTGTGCTGACTTGTAGCATTGTCTGCTCTCCACTGGCTCCACTTTCTGGGCCTCAGTTTGTTTGCCTATGAATGAGGTGCAGTCACTTTACCTCCAGAAGCTGGTCTAGGGGAAGTGGGTGCTGGCTGAAGAATGAGTTTAGGTTCAAATTCTAAACATATAGAGGATGTTGTTGTTTTTGCACATCTTGCCCTTGGACTCAGCAGCCCATCACCGTGGCAGATGGGAGCAGCCGCAAGACAGCATAAGCCTGAGGTGGCTGACAGTGTCTATTATTCTGTGCCCTACATAGTTGTGTGCTGCCTGTTGGCACTGCATGGCTGAAAAGGCTCATTCTGTCCTGTGTAGCTGCAGGGATGACTGATCAGGAGGCTGAACCCACAGGTGGAGCTGTCCCAGGCACATGCATGAGAAACCTGCTGTCCAAAGCCTAGGTGTGTGCTTGTGTGAACCAACCAGCCAGGAGTTCTTAATGCATCCAGAAGTGATTTTTTTTTGCTTGAAGAAAGCATCCATTGACATTTCTTTAAATAAAAACCCCATGAATGTTTATAGGCTGAAAAATTAAAATCTGCATTAATAAAGAGCCTGGCAGACCAGGAAAAGAGAATGCAGACAAGCTGAAAGCTGTGGTGTTAGTGTTCTAGATGTGGACTGGAAGGCATTCCCTTGATAGGTAGCTGTTGTGGAAGAAGGTTTATAGTTCTCATAGAAGGACCCCATAATAATAAAAAAAAACAACTTTTATTCTGTAAAGCATTTGTTTGCAAGTGTCTGGATCTCTTAAAACAGTAAAATGCCTTCTCCTCATACCGTACTCCCTCACCCCGGAAGAGGGGAAGGGTATTATGCTGGAGGTAGGTTAATTTCTCCAAGTAATGACTTAAACAGTAAATTTACTAACATAGTTGTTTTTGGGAACAAACTGAACTTTTTTTAGCTCAATAACTGGATGCATATTTGCCAGAGTGACCCAGACTCCATGCTTTGTAGTGACTGATTAATGGAAGACAAAATGGGCATGGCTCCTTCCAGGATGTGACTTAACCTAGAGTGGAGGATCAGATAGGAAACAAGCCAACACCTGCACACTCATATATGAACACTTGTGCAGAAAAGGTCAGGGAAAAAACAAAAGAACCTCAAGGTGTGTGAAGGAGGCTTGCCTTCAGGGAAGGACCCTGTATAGAAGGGAGAGTTGGCCTGAGATGCAGGTGGAAGAGGGAAGTAGGACTTGGAAAGAGACGCAGCATGTTCCAGGCAACAGAAGCCAAAGTAGGACAGACACACCTTGGAATAAATGACAGCTCCTTAAGTATATCCAGCTCTGTGTACATTTAGAGCAGTGTCTGCCTGTCTTCTCTCCCTTCCCCTCCAGGTTTCTCCTGTGATCCTAGTGACAGACATTCCTGGCCCAGCACTCCTGATCCTGTGCTGTGTGGGAAAACAGGGATGGTGCAGGTTAGACTTGGATGCCTTCCCTACCCTAGGGGCTGCTGAGCTTGTTCTGGAATTGCTGTGGCATTCTTAGAGTCTATTTTCCACGTTCCTCAAAACCCAGGTGGAGTTGGAGCCCTGGGTCTGTGGCCTGATGGTGGTAATGACTTTTGTGGCTGAGTATGCCAGTGCTTGTGGTTTAGGTGTCTGAGCGAGCAAACCACCCACAAGGCATTTTACCTCCTGGCCTCAGGTTTCCAGCATCTGCAGGTTCCTCCCTGGGTTTCATTACTTTCCCTGAAATGGCTGGAATTATTCCCCTTGGCAAGCAGCTCCAAACTAGGAAGCAAATGAAGCCCTCCTTCACTCACTTTCCAGATCTTTCTTGAGCTGCAACTGTGTGCAGCTTAGAGTAGGGAGTATAGCCATGCTTGCCATGAGAAGTCCCTCATATGGAACTTCATATGGTGGCATATTTGGCCTTGGACTGTCCTCAAGTATATTGTTTTTGTTACCTTAGCCAGGCTGAAGCTCCTGGTGAGAAGAGACCCACTGACTCCTGTTTTGAACCCTTGACACCCCCAGTAGATGCAAATGCTCCTTGAGTTATGTTTGTACTAGCTGGGGAACTAGGAGTGCTTAAAGATCCAGCTGATTTTGCTCCCGGTCCACTCTGGGCTCCTCCTGCTCTCAGAGGAATTCCCCAACCCTCACTTTCCTCATCTTCCCATTGTCTTCCACTCTCATGGGGCTTCTCAGAAGCCAAGGCCTCTTGCCTATCCCTCCCAGAGACTTGGCTGCTTCTGGCATTTTCCACAAGTGTCGGTCTACTGTCTCTATAGAAACAGGCGAGTATATTCTAAAATAAAATCTTCATGGTAAGGGGTGAGGAAGAGGTTAGTAGGGAAGGCAGGTTTGTGCAGGGATGGAGTCTGAGAGTCCCTTGTCATCCTTGTCCTTCCTGAGCCCTTCTAACCCTGGGGACAAGGCAGTGAAAGCCATAGCCACATTATCCCAGGTCACTCAGCTTCTCCGTGGGGGAACCAGGGACAAAGGCAGGGTCTTTGGGCTGCAGAACCTGTCCAGGCCATGGCATATGGTGGTGCCTCTCACTTCCTGTGAATATTGGGCATGCTCGCTGGCCCCTAGGGACTGCTGGCCTGGAGGAGGAATTGCTGTGTTGCTCAGTGTGACCCATGTCCTCTTGTCCCTTCTCCAGTTCTAGCTCCTTGCTGGAGTTCAGGTGCTTTTGTGCCTCTTGCCACCTGTCCCACCGTACAAAGTGCTTTTTATGTGGTGACTTGTTGGTTATTTTGTCTCTTCCTGATTTTTGCAGCCGTTTGGGCTCTGATGGTTTGGGACAGGTTGAGCAGTGCTGGCTAAAGGCAAACTGAAGACCCCCAGATCTATTTCTATGACTTTCCCACCCTTGTTGCCTCTTAAAACACACCTGAAGCCTTCGTGCTGGACAGAGGGCCAAAGGGCCCTGCTCCCTGTGCTCAGCCAAGTCCTTGCTGTTCATGTCCTGTTTTAGTTTTTCACTTCCACAGTGACTTTGGAGACCTGCAAACCCTTGCTTTTCCTTCCTTGTATTTTTGCCCTTGACTGTTATTTAACCTTTAGGGGTCACAGGGACCCAAGCAAGACTAGAATTCCTAAGAAGGACCATTTCCCCAGATTTCCAGGATCAGGGCTAATGTTGGGGACTTGAACCTGCCCAAGGTCCTTGAATGAAAGTCAGGGGATTTCACTATGTGGGTCCCCTGGCATGGCCTGGATGAGGGTAATGTGACTACAGTGAGGAAGGAGCTTAATCCTTGCACTGTCCACTCACCATATAGCTTCTCTTGCTTCCAGGTTGTAAATATTGAATGATCAGGAGAGTTACACTCAGATGCTGTTGTAATTTCTCACTTAGCCAGCCATCTAACTCCCTATTCATCATCCATTTTTCTTTCTATAAAGTTATCTATGTTTAGACACATATGTGTAAATGCATATATATTTTGGGGAGTTTTGCTTGCACAAGGAAAACTACCTTAGCCTCGCCCTAAAGCACAGTAATTTGGGAGCACTGCACTTCTGTTTTATTTCCTGAGTTCTTTCATCTGTCTTGACTGCAAAAAGAGGGTGGTGAATCTTCTTTCTCAGGAGCTTTGTCTGTTATGATAGTAGTGCTGCTACTGCTGCTGAGCATCTGCAAGGGATGTCCACCCTCTTCTTCTGCCCTTGTGATAGGTAAGGAGGCAGCTAGCCTGGCTTCTTCCACACAAATAGGTAATTTTTGGGCACATGAAATGCACAGTGTGTGAATGATCCTATATGGTTGTTAACTCTGGGTAGAGGCTTAGACAGAGAATGCTGTGACATCACAGTTTTACTCTCTGAGTGACCAACATTGGTGTCCCAGCTGTGTCTCTTGTGCACATTAAGGGAGGGGTTTCTTAGGCTTATAAGCAGAGATGGGCTCCCTGGAGAAGTTGATTGGTTGGCAAGAATCCTTTGCGGGCAACAATCATTGTTTCAGTAACTTACTAAGAATATCAGCAAGAGTGTGTGTTTGCAGGGCTCTTGGTCTCAGTACCACTGGTGTTTGGACTGGGGAGCTCTTTATATAGAGGCTGCTAAGCAATGTCCCTGGTCTCTGAACACTAGATGCTCAGCATCTATTTGTGATTGTCACACAATCTCAGACATTACTAACTGGTTCTTCACCTGCCAAAGCAAAGTTGTCCCCAGTTGCCAACTGCTAGGTTTGCACATGAGGAAGTTGCCAGCTGTTTGTGCAGACCTAACAATAATCAAGAACTTGCCATCATTGTACAAAGTCAGTGTGTCTATTCAAGTTGCAAGAACTGTGTGTTATGCCAGTTGGGTTTCAACGATTAGATCTGGAGGCAGGCTCTACAGAAAGCCAGCTCTTAAAGGCCAGAGTCCAAGTCAGCAAAATGAGTTCTATGAATTCAAGGATGAATCTGACTTCCAAAGAGCACCAGTGAATTCTGTGAGCTGTTACTGGTTGTTTCAGAAAGAAAAGCTTCTATGATAAAGAATGTTTAGGGAGTACTAAGTTAAAAGTTCAACACATTTCTTTATTTCTGAATTCCCCAGTGTCTTTAATATATGAGTATGAGTTAAGTCTTCTACAGAATTGATATTCCGCGTTGGCTAAATTGGTTAAAACTTGTGGAATATCTCTTGATCCTACTGATCATCTAAACATTTAAAAAAATGTGGTTTTACTAACAGAAGGTGGAGAGGACTGAAGGTATCTGTTGTTGTCATGGACTATTCTCACCTACAGGATAGGCACTGTCATTGCATGTTTGGGGATGTCCCTCTTCCTCAGCTTGCTCAGTTGATCCCTGTATGTCCTTATGTACATAGTGTTTGCTATATAGAGAGATGTCCTCTCCTTCCTGTATAATCTGAAGCAAATAAAATTATGACCCCCCCAAACTGTCCCTCTCATCCACAAAAGAATGAAAACGGGCAGATTTTCAGTAAGGAGTTCCATGGGTTTGTTTGCTGGAGCTTCTTAGGGATTATAGCCCAAAGCAGTGGAATCTGATTTGACACAGCAGGTTAGAGACTGCAATAGCAAGCAGAATTGTAACAGGGTACTCTAGGTGGAGGAAGCCAGCAGTCTGTTTCCCACCCTCAGGGAAGTTAAGATAGACTGTGGGGACTGAGATGATATGACGTGGACAAGCTGTCATTTCAACCTATGGCTGGTAAGAGAAGTATATGGGAGGTTGGGGTTGAGGCTTCCCAGTACAGCCCAATGGTGGTTTCAGGAGTGACACAGGGACCCTCTTCTGTGAGTGGGTGAGGGATTCAGTAAGAGGTATCAGATTGTAAACTTTGTGCTTGATTCAGAAATCTGTGGTATTTGGGTGGCTGGCGTCTTAGCGATGTCCCTGCCCAGTAAATGCCAGTAATTCTTGTTCACCAACACCCTCTCTCCCACATTCATTTTCAGATGTCTCCCTAGGAGGACAGTGCTGTTCTCTGGTGAGACTTAAACTTGATCTTATTGATTCATGTGTCATTCATTCATTCATTCATTCCTCCAACCATTCATTCAGGTGATAGATAAACTTGGTTCTATACATCATGGCTATATAGATGGGAAGAAGATTGTCTGCTTTCTGTAGATCAGCATTTTCCTTAGTGCTCTAGAGTAAAGTTCTCCCCCCAGATCCTGAACCGGGTGGTATTGGATGAGCAATGGCCATGCTTCTAATGGCCTGGTTTTGCTAGGGAGGCTGCTCACTGGACTTCTCAGGAACAAGGAAATTGAGCCTGTGTCACTTGCTGAGTATCAGCTGGGTAGTTCAGAGGCAGAGCTGAGATTCAGACCCATTTACAGAGTTCCTGCATTGCCTTGGGGAAGCAAGACACACCCATGGGATAAATTAAATAACAACGGAAGTTACATAATTCAGGACAATAGTACAGTGGATGTCACAGAGCAGCATGCTGTGAAACGCTAGGTAACATGGAAAACTTTTTTGTCAGAGGCATTCTGAAAGTGGAATGCCCAGAGGGCTGGGGCAGGGTCACCTAGATTTCATACAGGGCTGGGTGTTTGGACCAGACATTGAATGACAGGGTCTGATGGACCAAAAGCATCAGCGTGGTTCAGGTGTAGTTTCCAAAGAAACAAACAGGATGACAGCATCTTCCACACACTACTATGAGATAGAACTGCATTTTCCAAGATGACCATCTTCAAAGCACGGTGTTGCCTTATAGTTTGGTGGATCTTTGTCATGTTCAGCTTGAATGTCACCTGTGTTCTTCTAGCTGCTTCTGCAGTTAGTATGTTGTGATATCGGGTCAAGCAGCCCCTGCAGCCCTGGAGAGTGAAAGAGACAAAAAGTATAAGTGTTATTGTGAAAATAACTTTGACCTTGCAGGACAGCTGAGAAGACCCTAGACTCCCGTGGAGATCTAGAACACACTGTGGCAACAACATTAGCAAAAAAGGGTGCTGAACTTAGGTCTCCGTGGCCCTTGCTTGGGAAACTGGGAGAAGGGGGAGAGCAGATGGGCCGGTGTCCTGTCCCCTCCTTAGGTGACCCTGCTGCCTGGCTCCCTGAGTGTGAGTTTGCTGATCAGGTATGTTCGTGCTGAGATGGTTCCGGCCTGTTTCAATTTGGAGTTCTAAACTCACCTGGTACTTGTTCCAGAGGCACTGCAGGACTGAATTCATAGAAACTCAGGAATGCACTGTCATCAACCAGGAGACAGGTGAACAGCATTTAATCTGTGTTTGTAGATGGTGGGAAACACACAGGAAGGGAGAGGCCACTTTTACCTGCGCTGCTCTTTCAAGCTGCATGGTATACATATGGAGTTATTTCACTCCCGCAGCTGCTTGGTAGAAAGGGCTAGCCAGTCAATCCTCCCTGTTGAAATATGCAAGAGGGAAAGAGCAGGCCCTGTGAGTACCCAGCATGTGTTTCCAAGGTGGTAATGAGAGGGTGACTGCAATGAACCTTGGGAGTCTTCCAGGGCCTGAGGTTTAAGTGTTAATGTCCAGTTTCACGGAATGAAACTGGAAATCAACAACTCAAAATGTCCCAGGAAACATGTAAACTCCTGGAGGCTGAACAATATGCTATTAAACGAACAATGGGTTAGAGAAGAAATTAAAGACGAGATCAAAAAATTTATGGAAACCAACGAAAACCCAGATACAAAAGTCCAAAACTTATGGGACACTGCCAAAGCAGTGTTACATGGTAAGTTTATTGCAATTAGCGCACAAGAAAGGCAACAAATGCAGGAATTAAGCACACACCTCCAGGAACTGGAAAAGCAACAGCAGAAGGACCCCACAAACAAGAGGAAACAAGAAATTATCAAAACAAGACAAGAACTAAATCAGAAAGAAATTAAAAAAACCATTCAGAAAATAAATGAATCAAAAAGCTGGTTCTTTGAGAGGATAAACAAAATAGATACCCCACTAGCCCGATTGACAAAGAAAAAACAAGACAAAGCAAGGATTAACAGCATCAAAGATGAAAAAGGCCACATAACAACAGACACTACTACCATTAAGGAAATAATTAGAAATTATTACAAAGAACTATATGCCAACAAATCCGATAACCACTTGGAAATGGAAAGATTCCTAGACTCCCACCACTTACCAAAACTCACCCCAGAAGCAACAGAAGACCTGAATAAACCCACTACCGAATCAGAAATAGAATCAGTGATTAAAGAGCTCCCAACAAAGAAAAGCCCAGGCCCAGATGGTTTTACTGCAGAATTCTACAAAACATTCCAACCAGAGCTAACCCCAATCCTTTACAAGCTCTTCAAAACAACAGAAAAGGAAGCAACTCTTCCAAACTCATTCTATGAAGCCAATATCACCTTAATCCCCAAACCGAATAGAGAATTAACAGAGAAGGAAAACTACAGACCGATCTCCCTGATGAACGTTGATGCTAAGATTCTCAACAAAATCCTAGCCAATAGAATACAAAAAAACATCAGACAGATCATCCATCCAGACCAAGTAGGCTTCATCCAGGGAATGCAGGGATGGTTCAACATAAGGAAATCCATAAATGTGATACATCACATCCAAAAACTGAAAAACAAAAACCATATAATAGTATCAATAGATGCAGAAAAAGCCTTCGACAAAATTCAACACCACTTCATGTTAAAAACCCTAACCAGGGTGGGGATAGAAAGAACAATCCACAATATAATCAAAGCAATATATGAAAAACCCAATGCCAGCATCATACTAAATGGGGAAAAACTGGATCCCTTCCCACTGAGATCTGGAACGAGACAAGGCTGCCCACTATCACCACTGCTATTCAATATAGTCCTAGAGGTACTTGCAGAAGCCATAAGACAAGACAAAGAAATCAAAGGAATCCAAATTGGAAATGAAGAAGTCAAGCTTTCACTATTCGCAGACGACATGATTCTTTACATAGAAGAACCAAAAAACTCAATACAAAGACTCCTAGAACTCATACGAGAATTTGGCAGAGTGGCAGGATACAAGATAAATGAACAAAAATCAACAGCCATAGTGTATGCAAACGGCCACAAGATGGAAGAAGATCTAACCAACAAGCTACCATTCAAAATAACAGAGAAAAGCATGAAATATCTGGGAATAAATTTAATCAAAAGCGTAGAAGACCTTTATGAAGAAAATTACAAAACACTCAAAAAACAAATAGAACAAGACCTCGAAAGATGGAACAACATCCCATGCTCCTGGATAGGCAAAATTAACATCATCAAAATGTCTATACTACCAAAAGCAATATATACATTCAATGCAATCCCAATCAAATTACTCACAGCATTCTTCATCGAACTGGAAAAAATGATACACAGATTCATCTGGAAACACAAAAAACCACGAATAGCCAGAACCACTCTGAAGAATAGGCACTTAACAGGGGGAATCACAGTACCGGATCTATGGACATATTATAGGGCAGCGGTCATCAAAACAGCCTGGTACTGGCACAAAGATAGAGAGGAAGATCAGTGGAACAGAATAGAAACAACAGATGGAAACCCACACAGATACAGTCAATTAATCTTTGACAAAAAGACAGACAACAACCCAAGCAAATGGAAATGTCTGTTCAATAAATGCTGTTGGGACAACTGGTTGATAGCCTGCAGAAACAAAAAGATAGACCCACATCTCTCACCATACACCAAGATCGAATCTAAATGGATAAAAGACCTAAACCTACATCCAGAAACCTTCAAACTTTTGGAAGAAAATGTTGGAATCACACTGCAACACTTAGGGGTAGGCCCTGACTTCCTAAAAAAAAGACTCCAAAAGCAGTAGAAATCGAGACCAAAATAAACAGTTGGGACCTCATCAAACTAAGAAGCTTCTGTACAGCTAGAGAAACAATCAGGGACTGCAGACTTGTACAGCCTCTATGGGAATCAGTTTGGCGAATACTCGAACAACTGAAAATCAACATACCATATGATCCAGCAGTAGCACTCCTAGGGATATATCCAAAACATCTCCTACACAAGAAACCAACGTGCACGCCTATGTTCATAGCAGCACAATCTACAATCGCAAAAACCTGGAAGCAGCCAAAATGCCCATCAATAGAAGACTGGAAAAGAAAGCTATGGTTCATCTACTCTATGGAATACTACTCAGCTATCAAAAAAAATGAAATGCAGTTCTTTGTGGTCAAATGGGCCTGACTGGAATCCATCATGCTAAGAGAAATGAACCAATCCCAAAAGGTTAAATACCACATGTTTGCCTTAATCTGAGATGAAAAGATGACAACTTGGAAGATAGTACCTGTATATTGTAATATTAGTGCAATCTCTAACAACTTATATCCAATGCAATAAGATAATGCGATATAATCTATAAACCAACAATTAATGTCAGAATACTTAAGATCTACATCGAAAACCTGTAAAGCCTACAAAAAAAAAGTGTTAATGTTCAACCCAGTTATGCTCCTGGGATCCTGAATTCCTGGATAAGTGACTTGACTTGGAACTGTGCACTGGGAAGTCATGGTTCCTTTTCCTAACCAGTTTGCCCTTCTAAAGGCCATGATTCATCTTTCCCTTCAGCCCAATGTCCTGCTACTCAGGACAACTCTTTGACTTCAGGTTGACCGTTGTAACACATATCTGTTCATGTCCTCATCCTGTGATGACATGGCCTGCTGCTGCATTCTTTCAGGAGACCCTGATTTTAGTTCTCTGGAACAGCTTAACCAGTCTGGTGTCCAGTGACTGCTGCATGGCTTCAGAGCATGCTGGCATCTCAGCCATGTAGTTCTGATTTTTAGGTTTTGTTTTCTTTGTAAAGAATGTGACTGATGGGCCCTACTTGATAGCCTAGTGACTAAAGTCCTTGCCTTTCATGTGCTGAGATCCCTAATGGGCACCAGTTCGTATCTCAGTTGCTCCACTTCCCTTCCAGCTCCCTGCTTATGGCCTGGGAAAGTAGTCAAGGATGGCATAAATCCTTGGGACCCTGTACCCGTGTGGGAGAACCAGGAGTTCCCAGTTCCTGGCTTTGGATTGGCTTAGCTCTGGCCATTTGTGGCCTCTTTGGGGGGGGTGAACCAGTGGACAGAAGATCTTTCTGTTTGTCGTTCTCTCTGTAAATCTCCCTTTTCAATAAAAATGAACAAATCTTAAAAAAAAAGATTACTGATTTCAAGAATCCAGTATGTTCCTGGAGACTCTGAACTCTACCACTATTGCCTGTCAGCCAGCCATCCTGTTTTCCTAAGTGACACAGAGGTTCTTGTAGGATGACAATTGGGTAGTAGAAGGGGACTTCAAACTGAATGCCAGGACTGACTTTGGACCTTGTTAGCTGGTTGATCTTGGACAAGCCACTTAACCTCCTAGGTTTCACTTTCCTCATAGGAAAATAAGATTAATAATGTATTTGGAGCTTAGTGTTGCCAAGCTTTTTTGGTTTAAGATTTGGCCTTTGTGTTCTTATTAATAGGTCTTCCATTTGCTGAGCAAATATTCCTGGATAAAGATGTATACAAGGATGCTCACCATAATACAGTCCCCTGTCCACCCAAGGTGAAATTAATTTTATTCAGCTGGGCATAGTTAATTTGTATTAGGCAAACAGAACAATCTTGAGAGGAAAATTATGTGTATACAAGAATGGTTGACTCACCTGTTTGGGCCACAGGCATTTATTCAGCATGAGCCAAGTGCAAGGTGATATGGGAGATACAGTGAAACCCTCTGGGAATGGATGTGTAATGAGGATAGAAAATAAGCATGGCAGAATGTTCTCTGTGTCTAACCATTGCACCCCGGTGGAACATACCAGTGAGTGCTGTGTTGTCAGTGGAGGAGGGGACTGGTGTTCTGCCTAGAAGACTAAGAGGATTTGGAGCAGGAGGGAAGACCCTCCAGGTAGCTTAGAGGATTTGAACAAGCTGTTTTGTGACGTCTGTTGTTCTACCCATAGGAGCTGACTATCATCAGCTGGGCCCCGTTGACACCAGTTTCTTACCACTGTGTTGATCTCTGCCCCTCAGATCCACATGTGGCTCCTGTATTTTCAGAACATACCAAGAGCTCTGGGAAGCCGCAGGGGAAGCTGAAGCCCTCACTGGTTTAAACTCGGCAAAGGGAGGTGGTGTGTTATCTAAACACCATGCCTACTCTCTGTGGAAGAACATTTTTTAAAGCATGACTTCATCTATTTTTAGAAGACGTTTTGCAGCCCATCAAGGGAGTTAAGATGATGGTTGAGAAGTTATTCTGTATAAATTAGATGTACCATCAGTTTGGGCTTTAAAGGGCAAGGATCAAGGTTAGGGGCCAGGATAAATTGTTCAGTCTTGGTTTTAGGGAAAACTTGAAAAAAAAGAAAAAAGATCCTAGCTGGCCACCTGATACCTATATGGCCAGAGACTTTCCTGAAGGCTGGTCTGGCAAGCCAAGTGATAACAATAGAAGCAGTGACAGTTGTGGTTAAGCACCTTCCCCCAACACTTCACACCCCAAACACACTCTTCACATGATCCTTTCAGGCCCATTGCTGCCTTTGATGGAGGTGGCTGTGCTCTTGGGTGTCATTGTGTCTTACATGTGACAATGTGATCTTTCTATCTTAGTCACAGATGTCTAGAAGGCTCAAGTCCCAAGGAACCTTCATTTTTTTTTATTAATTTCATTGCATTATGTGACACATTTTTTTATGCACTGGGATTCCCCCCGCCCCTCCCCAAACCCTCCCCCACCCCACAGTGGATTGCTCCACCTTGTTGCATTTCCATAGTTCAAATTCAGTTGAGATTCTTTCATTGGAGGTTTTGACCAATCATAAAGTCCAGCATCTTATTGTCCTGGTAAGTTCAATGGCTTCTTGGTGAGACCATCTCTGGTCTGAAGGTAGAACCAGCAGAGTATCATCCCAATCAGGTAAAAAAACCCGACATAATATTTACAACCATTTACAACATTATGGCATTAATTGACATGATATTGATTAACCAATATGTTACTAGGGAAATGCAGGTTCTCAACCACAACCTGTGACTTCTTCATAGACATTTCAATTTTGGTTTATATTCAACCATGTTCTATATACCTTCAAATGGCTATAGATTGCTATTCAGCTGTCTCTTGTCTATTTTAATGTTAGTATTTAGCATTTTATAGCATTGAAGCATGATTTTGCTGAACCTGGTTGTTTTTCGGGTAGTCTAACTCTATAACTTTAACAGGACATATGTCAACAGTTTAGGTGAACGTTTTTGGGAGGGGTGTGCAGAGGAACCTTCATTTTAAACCTTGTTCTTATAAATGGAAATTGAAAGCCCAGGGTGTCTGACAGTAAGCTGTCTTAATGCCAGCTCATGGGGTTTTGTTTGTTTGTTTGTTAGTTTCTGGAGTCTGGGCTGAGTTTTTTTATCCACCTCGAGGCCTCATGCTAAGTGTTTTCCATGCATGATGTCATTCATTTTTCCTAACTGTATGAAGAAGGTATTATTGTCATCTGTCCTTACAATTAGAAGCTGAGTCATGTGTTTATTTTATCTTTTTTTTTTCAACAGTTCTTCAAAGGATGAGGCCTAATGTGCATTTGTAGCTGAACAAGAGAGAAGCTAACTCACTATAATTCCTCAGTACCCTGGAGCAGGGGTTGATAGCTTCCTTTTACAAACCAGAGAGTATTTTCTGGCTTTGTGGCCCATACAATCTATGAACACAGTTTCTGCCTACCATGGAAGCATAAGAACAATCACAGACAATAAAAATAAATGAATTTATTTGCAAGCAAAGGCAGTATGGTAAGGATTGGGTCCTGGGATGGAGATTGACCTAGTTGAGAAAGTGCTAGAAGGACTGACCATGTGCTTGATGAGAACTGAGATTGCAACCTGCTGAACACCTCTTCCTTAGTGACTGCTAATGGTAAGTGCCCAAAAAATGCCAGCTTTTGCACCAGCATTCATTCACTCCATAACCATTTCTTGAGTACTTACTGTAGTCTGCCCATCATTGTGGGGCATTGGGATCAAGCAGTTCACAAAACAATCAAGATCCTTACCTTTGTGGAACTTTCATTTTAGCAGCAGATAGTGAACAATAAACAGAGACTGCATTGTGGCCTAGTGAGTTGAGCGACTATCTGTGATGCTGGCATCCCATATGAATATTCTTTTGGGTCTCAGTTACACCACTCTGATCCAGCTCCTTGCTAATGCACCTAATTGTTTGGGAGCCCTATACTCCTGTGGGAAGCCCTGATGGAGTTCCAGGCTCCTGACTTCCACCTGACCCAACTCTGATCTTTGTAGCCTTTTGGGGAGTTCAGCAATTGATGGAAGATTTTTCTCTGTGTATCTGTCACTCTGCCTTTCAAACAAATAAATCTTTAAAAAGAGTAAACATGGGAAAGAACAAATAATGTGCTATGGGATGACTTGATGAAGAACATGGAGAAAAGGAAACACAAGGGAGGGGTTCTGGTTGCTGGGATGGTATGGGGTATGCAGGTCGGTTGGTGTTGGCCTGGTGGGGAGGGTGAGAGCTTAGCAAGGATCTCACATCTGGCCTGTAATGCCTATTTTCCTCTCTCCTTCATCTCCATGGCTCAGCCTTCCTTCTATTCAGCTAAGAGGCTCTGCAGGAGACAGCAGAATCCTCGAATTCAGTCCTGACCCCACTGGGGACTCCTGGCATCTCTGTCCACTCTGTTGAGGCAGGAAGCCTCTCAGAGCCCGCTGAGTGCTGCCTTCTTACAGCAGTGAGTTCACTTTGTGACTGCGCCAGGTATCAATGCGTAACACTTTTTTTTTTTGTGGGGTGGTCTGCACTGCTTTGGAAAACCTCCTTATTGTCAGCGCCACTCCATGCTTACTTTGTATAGAGAGCATGTGGGACACACAGTTGAGGCTGGGTGGCTTTGATGCTTAGAGGTACATAGTTTCTGTTCTTCCATTGCATAGCTAGGAAGAGCAGCTGGTGAAAAGCATCACTCTGTGTCTGTAGTTGAACCTCATTTCCCCTAAGGATTGCAATCCTGAAAGATAGAGTTTACCTGCATCTAAATGTGGGTTTATCTGTGTCACATGACTGAGGCTGAAGTAAGCAGAGGTCTGTGGGAAGAGAGGAGGTTTTATGGTGTGACTTGGGAGTCAGACAAACCCTAAAAGAGGTGAGACACCCCGGTGGGGTGCGCTGTGCCTGCCTAGAATAGCAGTGCTTTTGGCCCTGGCCTCTCGCCCATGCCAAGGCCATGCTGGGCTGAGTATGGTGGATTCTGTGATGCGTGTACCTCCAGAGGTCCAAAGCCCCCACACCCCAGCAGCTGAGAATGTCGACTCTGGACAGCTTGTCCTGAGCCCCGCTTCCCTAAGACCATTATGCTTGATGGAAGAGACTGCTCTTTCCCCAGGGCATCACACACCATTTTTGGCGAGTAAAACCCCAAGTCCTTTACCTCAGTTTGAAGCAATTCTGGTAGGCTGTCCCAGCTCAGAGCACCCCCTGAGTACACTGGTGGGACTGGTTGTACCTGCATCACCTTCTCACTTTCTCAATCCTGCTCCCACATCACTTGGGCCGTGAGGATTGATCCTGAGGGCAACCTCCAGTAACACTCCTGTGTGCCAATTGGAGTTACAAGGGCTGGGAGGCTTCTGGTGGCAGCAGCCTGTGATGTGGGCAACTCCTGTGGAGCCTAGGGACCTGTTGTGGTCACAAGACTGTGTGTGGCTTTCCTGAGGCTTGGGCCTATGTCTATGGCTGCTGTGTCCTGGTGCCCCGTCTCCCAGTAATCGTGGTCCTCTTGGATGCAGGCTGTCCTTTGCTTCAGCCTTCAGTGATTGTCCCTTCCGTGCAAACCAGGATCACCAAGCTGTGTAAGGACAGTTCCAGAAAGTTCTCAGAGAAGCTGTAAGACAGCTGTAGTACTATTTGGCGTGGATCTCTTACACTTTGGCATTATAGCTGTCTCTGTTGTTCCTATTAGCTCTGGTACCCAGGTCTATGCCTCACAGCTTTGTGGTGTCATTAGCAGTGATAATAGCCATTTGCCACTTCATGGGGTTGTTTTGCAAATGAAGCTGGGGTGCCTGGCAGGTCTCTGTGCATGTGTTGGTTCTTAGGAGAGTTACTGGAAAGGAGAAGGGCTCAGGGGAGTCAGGAACGTCAGTGCCAGGTTTTCATAGAGAAAAACAACAGAGATGGGAACCTTGGGTATGTTTTGTCTATGCTTATGACAACGAGTGTGGAGGGCAAGGATCATAGATGCCAGGCTGGAGGTGAGGAGGAGAGTTGCTACTCTGAGGGCATGGTTTTGATCCTAGAGTTGTTGAGGGAGTAGAGGAAGGGAATTGACATTAATTGGGCACCTACTGTGTGTCAGGCACTGTGCCAAGTCTTTCCATCTGTTGCTGTACTCTTTCCTATTGACACTGTACATATACACTTCATTCCTGTTGCATAGAGGAGATACTGAGTCACAGAGGCTCTGAAGTCAAGTGCCCCAAATCAGAGGTCTCTTATGTGACAGGTGGGGTTGGAGGACAGGTCTGTGTGACAACAGGGCCAATCTCCTCAATGTCACCATGTGCCAGGCTGGAGGGACTCTGGGAGAAATCATTTGCAGACAGATAAATGTATTATACAAAGCAGATCCCGATAAGCCAGCTCCTCCAGGAAGGCTTCCCTGAGTTCTCCTGCCCTGGAGTCTATCCCTTGTTCGGACTTCTCTGATGCTGCCTGAATCTCTGTGCTGTTCCAACCTCCTCTCACTTTCTGCCAGGGATTGAGGTCACTTGTGGGGCTGGCTCCTGTTTCTGGAGACCAGAGAAGACTGGGCCTGTTTTCTCTCATTGTTGTGCAGGATGCCCTTTCCCAATATCCTGCATTTTCATGGAAAGAATGAATGAAGGTGAGGATCACACTTGAGCTTGGAGGATGGCCACAACAGGGTGACCAGAGGAGCAGGGGAAAGAGGGGAAGGTGTTCTACTCCATGGTGTGTCTTGTGGGGCCCTGGCCTGGCCAGGCCACTAGTGACTTGCTCATGGCGTGCAACTTGGGGTTGGACAGTTTCCCCAGTGGAGTGTGGCTGTGCCAGCTTCACCAGCTGAGGCCAGATGTTCCTCGCCTGGGGCTGTCTTCCAGATGCAGCCGCTCTGGGGAGGTGGGTGAATAGGCAGGCTAACGTGGATTACCAATGGCCCACGTCTTGACTGCCTCACAGGCTGCCTGGCTGCTGGAGCTTGTGCTCAGCTTTCCCATAAATCAGGAGCTCCCAAACACTGCTGTGAAATTCCCCCACCCCCACCCCCCGCCACCCAGGCCTGGCAGAATCCAGGGCTGCCTGTCCTGGAACATGTTGTGCTCTTCCTCCCAGCACACTGAGAGGCATCACCTGTCCAGCTCATGTGGGTGGTCCCAGCAGGCAGAGGGGGAAGTGGTGGCCCCCTTCTCACAGTGGGAGATCCAGAACAGGGTGAATTTGACCAAGGGTCTGTCGTTTCCTTGAAGCTGGCTGCTAAGAGTCTTCTCTAGGCTTCTTTGCCTCTTCATGGGTGTGTCTCCTCCCACAGACTCTAACTGTTCCCTTCGCATCTGACATCACTGGGTGTCCTCTCCCTTGAGCCGTAACAGACATGTAGAGTCTTCAAAAAGTTCACGGAAAATATGTTATGAAAATCAGCGTGGGGTTCAGATGGCTTTTTGCACCAAAATAAACTTACCTTTTATTATTTAAAAAGTGTTATTTATTTGAAAGGCGAAGAGCTGGGAGGAGGAAGGGAGGGAGTGGGAGAGAGAGAAAGAGAGAGAGAGACAGAGAGAGAGAGAATGGCAGTGGTAGGGGATGGGCTGCAGCCAGGGCTGAAGCCGGGAGCCCAGAACTCAGTGCGGGTTTTCCATGTGTGTGGAAGTGCACTAACCGTTTGATTCAGCAGCTGCTCTCCCCTGTGGTATACATTAGCAGGAAGTTGGACGTTGAGAGGACCTGAAGCTTCAACTTGGGAACTTCATAATGGGATGCGGGCTTCCCACATGGCTTAACAGCTGCACCAATTGCTTGTGCCAAATTTATCTTCTAATTCCACTTGCATGAACTTTTTATTTTTTAAAAGATTTATTTATTTATTTATTTATTTATTTATTTATTTATTTATTTATTTATTTATTTAAGAGAGTTACAGGGGAAGGGGGAGACAGAGAGAAGTCTTTGTTTCTCTGGTTCACTCCCCAAATAGCCACAGTGGCTGGAGCTGGACGGGCCAGAAGCCAGGAGGGAGGAGCTTCTTCCGGGTCTCCCATGTGGGCACTTGGGCCATCCTCCACTGCTTTCCCCGGCACATTAGCAGGCACCTGAAGCAGCTGGGATTTTAACTGGGACCCATATGGAATGCTTATGCTGCAGGTGGTAGTTTTATCCACTAGGCCACAACAATGGCCCCTCCATGAATTTTTTCAAGCCCACCTTGTACCATATCAAGGTTGAAAGTGTCAAGTCCAGCACCACACCCCTCTTGGTCTTCCCAGTGTCCACCTGAGTGGTCTCTCTGCCCTGTTTGCTGGGCCCTTCTTGCCTCACAGCTTTGTCCTTCATCTATCTGGGTCGTGACACTCACTCCACCCACTAAGTGTGTGCATTCATAGCCGTTCTTGGAGACCACTCCAGCACCCCAAATTCAACAGAGTCAGGAATGAACCTGTATTCTTCCTCTAACTTTAGCATCCCTTCCTGGTTATAGCAGCGCCCCCATTCTTCCGGTCTCCCTGGCTCAGACCTCCTGTATCATTCATTTCCTTTTCTGTCATGTATGCCTACTTGCAAAGTCTGTCTATTGCTTCCTGACCAGCCTCTTGTACCAACATCCTTCTTCCTGCAGCCTGCCGCAGGCACCTGAAGTTTCCGCCTGGCTTTTTCAGTTTCCTCCTAACTGATCTCCCTATTGCCAATTCCTTCCAGCTCTAGCTTATCCTACAAGCATTAGCAGATTTATATGTTTAATTATGTTAATTCAAATCATTGATTAACATTGTTTTAATTATGTTATTTTCCTGCTCAAATCTTTGCAGGTTTTCTCTTTGCTGTAGGATTAAATAATGAGTTCTTGCTCGGCAACCTAAGTCTTTTATGGTATTTGCTCAGTCTTTCTGACTTAATTTCTGTGCGCCTGTAGATCCTGCTCGGCCAGAAGTGCTTATCTGAATGACCTGTGCATTTCCTTCCTCATGCCTTTGCTTATGCTTTGCTTTTCCTTAGATGCCCTTTCTTGTCTGCCACTGTTTGAAAGCTCATCTGTTCTCAAATATCATGTCTTTGAGGGTCTGTTTTCTCATTCTCCCAGCCAGATGTGCTTTCTCCTTCTTTTGGATTGCATTTATGACAGAGATCTGGTCTGTTAGTCTTTATGTAACTGCAGATCCTAGCTTGTACCTTGTTCTCATTGTTGGCTGAAATGTGCTGAACTTGAGTGCATGGGCTCCAATGAAAGCCTAACTGGTGCTCATAAGTCTTACTTATTTCCTTGTCATGTGGCATAACAAATGTGTTGCCTTTGGCCTTAGTGCTATTAGAAATTAAGATGTGACAACTCTTAAAGGTATAGGCTTGGGAGATTATGTTTCTAGAGACTGAAGTAGATGAATTTTAATGTCATACATATATGTAGCTTACAGGGGTTCTATCACAGGTGGCATTTTATAATCACTGTAGCACTTCTAAATAATAGCTTGTCCAAACTTCGCGAATTAAGGGGCTCTATTGCCTCACTCACAGGCCTGGGGATAGATGGCAGGTTGCTGTGCTTGTCCTTGCAGGCTGCTGTGTTCTCAGATAAGATCTTCCCAAATGAGGGCAGGCAGCAGTGACCACCAGGAGTCCCAGGCTTTAAATGCAGCTGTTAATGTTTCAGGGACCGACAAATAACAAGAGATGGAGAGTATCTTTCCTGAGAGCTTCAGCAGCGGTCTCAGGGAGGGTGCATCTTTGAACTTGTTGCTGTGGCCAGGAAGATGTGGTGGTCTCATTGCTGGGTCTGAGCCTCAAGGGCAGAGGAAAGATTGAGGCACCTCAGAGAGGCTAAGCGACCTGTTCCAGGCCACACAGCCGACTGAAGTGTCTGTCTACTGACCAAAGTGCCTGCCTTTTCGGATTCGCCCTTAGTTGCACTTGGCCAGGCAAGGCCTTTCTGCATCTAAGCGTGACCACATTTTCAAGCTCAGAGCAGCCTTGGTCACCTACAAAGGTGGTCTTCAGTACTCTTGTTTTCCCCTTTTCTCTACCTTTTTGTGACCTGAGGATTCAGCAGATGTTTAGGCCCCTCAAATTTTTTCTTCCCCATCCTCTTTGGAAACCTGATGACTTCAGAGGTGAAACAAGCCACATCAGTAGGGCATACACTGGAGGATGGCATGTATGTGATGTTCTGAAAAAGGCAGAACTCTGGGGTTGGGAAATAGATCAACTGCTTCCAGGATGAGTGTGGGGGATGAGTAGACAAGGTACAGGTGATCTTTCAAGGTAACAGACTCTTGTATATCTTGATGGGATGGCTGTTAGAGAGTGTGTGTATCTGTTAGAATGCCTGAACAATATGCTAAAAAGGATACATTTTACAGTAGAGGGATAATATCTTAACAGACCCCTTATATCTGCTGGGGCCTGAATGACAATGGGATACGCATCTTAATGAACTTTAGAGTTATTGGCAGGGATGAACTGAGGCATCACTATCATCTACTATTAAGAACAGCGAAATTACCAGGAAGCATAAGCCATCTGTGAGCTGTGGAAAGCAACAGCTTCTGCTGCTGTCAGCTGGCCTGACCCAGTGAAGCTGTGTGACAACTCCTCTTGCCAGCAGCTGAGTTTGGGGAGTGGGTACTCCTTTAGGGAAGGTGGGGTTCTGGGATTGAGGGCGAGGCCTGGAGCACAGCACATGGTGACAAAATTGGAGAAATAAAGTTTTGGAAGGGAGTGTCAGCACAGTCACCCCCACATGGCAGCAAGCCTGGTCCTTTTTCAGCTGCTGCGGTGAGCTTGAGAGGGAGGGTGACAAAGTGCAACACTGTCAGAGGGTAACCTTTCCCCAGCCTTCTCTGCCTCCTCTCCTGCTCCTTTTCCCCTTCCCCATATATCTTTCGGATTCACCAGGAAGCTACCTGCCCACAACCAGTGCAAGTCCTTCCTCCCCATCCAACCTCGACTCCAGGGGTCTCCCGGGGATGCTAGTTGTTGGAGACCCCCTGCTGTCAGACACCCCCACCAAGTCCCTTGGAGATCATCTTGCTATGATCTGGGCTTTTGCTTTCTCATGTATGTCTGATGATTCACTTGGCACCCACTCCTCCCAGCACCAACCCCTCGCCCCTTTGTTTCCTTCTCCCTGTCCTGTTGTCCATTCTACCTAGCTTCTCTCAGTTCACAGACCTTTGAGAGTCCAGCAGTATTGTAACAGGAGTTGCCTTTTAATAAACAAATTACACAGTGGTTTCCAAAGTGTTTGTAACCTTCTGCTCAACAAAAATCTTTACAAACAGGGAAGTAATAACTACTTTGTTATATCACATTTTCTGATTTCACACATCTGATTAAAAATATATAGGAGATGGAAGCAATTTTCTGAAATGGCCCTCTTGCAGAAAAATTATGCAGCTTACCAATTATCAAAATTAAATGCAGGAAGCTCTGGTAGTGGAAATGAGGCTCAAAGAGGCTGGTGCCAGCAATCCCAAATGTGATGGCTTTGGTTTGTGGCTATGAAGAAGTCATGATTATAGAACAGGCTTGTGCTAGGCTGCAGGCGAGACCTGGAGCCTGGTGGACCACTGTGTGTTCAGTAATACCAGGGCGTTTTCGATGACTTGGAAAACAAGGTTGTGCAACCTGTCCTGGGAGTGAAGTCTAAGCTGACATTGGTTGCAGAAAAGCTTCTTAGCAACATTTCTGTCATTTACAGCTTGCTTCTTGCACACATAGATCTGACCCTTCCTGGCTTCACAGGCACAAAACACCCTGACGGTTGTCAGGAGTGAGATGGGGTGGAAATGGGGAGGGAGACAAATATCAGGATCTTCCAGGGGCCTGAGTATGGTTGCCCTGGACAGAGCTAGCAATGTCCAGGCAGAAGGAGTCCTGCTCTCTAGCCCTGCTGAAGTCCACAGGCAGGATTGCCAAGTCAGATGCCAGCCCAGTCCAGCCCAACCCAACAGATGGGCACGGGAACATGTTGGGCCTGTGCCCAGGCTGAACGATATTGCTGACAGGCTGTGGGCTATGGTCTCAGAAGGTCAGGGTCAGGGGGTGGCTTGAAGCTAATGCAGCCTGGACTGGATTACCTGGGAAGGTCGCCAGCATCACAGCCACTGTGACCAGAGAAACTCAGCGCGGTCTTTGCTGCTGCAGCATAGTGCTGTGTGTTTGAGGAAATCTCCCTGCGGACCTGGAGGCCCCAGAATGTTTATGTCTGTCCTGCGCTGTGCAGGACAGGTTTGGGGAAGACAGGTTGGGGGAGACAGGGCTGGACTTTCCCACTTGTTGCTCCCAGGTGCTCTCCATCTCCTTCCAAGAGATTTGGGGAAGATGCTGCCAAATGCACAGGCAGCAGAAGCAAAAATAAACCAGTGGGACTACATCAAAAACTAAAAATTCATCTGCACAACAAAGGAAGCAGCAAAATGAAAAGTCAACCCATGGAGTGGGAGAAGATATTCACAAACTGTGTGTCTGATAAGGAGTTAACATAAATAATATATAAAGAACTCATACAGCTCCTTAGCAGAGAGCCAAATGACCCGATTAAAATGTGGATAAGGGACCTGAATAGAACTGATTTTAGAAAAGACGTACAAATGGCCAACAGGTATGACAAGGTGCTCAGTATCACTAATTATAAGGGAAATGCAAAGTAAAATCACAGTAAGATGTCACATCACACCTGTTCAGGTGAATATTATCAGAAACTCAAGATAACCTGTTTTGGTGAGGAAGTGGCAGAAAGGGATAGTAAAGGGAATATAAAGTGTTACAACCATTGTAGAAAACAGTATGGAGGAGGTTCCTCAAAAAATTCACTATAGAACTATCATGTGATCTAGCAGTTGCATTACTGGGTGGATAGCCAAAGGAAATGAAATCACAGAAATTCTGAATTTCTGTAGTCACAGCAGCATTATTCACACTAGCTCAGATGTGGAAACAATACAAGTGGCTGTTGATAGAGGAATGGGTAAAGAAAGTGGGAGAGCCACACACATGATGCAATCCTGCCATTTGTGACCATAGGCATGGTGTTCCATGAAATAAGCTGGTCGTAGAAAAGCCAACATACCTGACTTTCCCTGGATGTAGGATCAAAAGTAGTCTGACTCATGGGAACAAAGTAGAATGGGGGTTACCAGAGGCAAAGGATCTGGGGGAAATGAGAGGATGTATGTCAAAGCATTTATAGTGATCAGATAAACTCTGGAGGCCTGGTGTACTGCCTAGTGACTTGCAACTAATGTAATGTGTACTTGATATTCTTGAAGAAACTAAATCATAAGTATTCTCAAAATAAAAAGCAACTATGGGGAGCAGAATCTGTGTATTAATTTGATTGCTGCTGTCACTACACAGGGTAGGCATTTGTCAAAACATGGTGTGCACACCTTGAATATTCTGTTTTTATTTGTCACTTACACCGCTAAGGTTGGGGTGACGGCCAGCCGAGGGCAACTGGATGGATGCCTTCCTCTGTTCTGGCAGTTTCCCACCTCTCAGAGTCACTGGTTCAGGAACCTTCAAGGCTAGACCCATCCTTTTCTGCCTTTGAAGTTGCTGGGGAGAAAGGAGCCAGGAGGAGCTGATGCAGGAAGTTAGCTCATCCCTTCCCACTGAGCCAGCTCAGCTTTATCTTTCAAGCCCCGCCCTGCCTGCCACATCTGTGTACATTTACTTACTCCTCACATCCGTGCTGTGGGCGTGGGTATTTTCCCCCTCTGACTGCTTCTGACAAAACCTTGCCCCAAGCAGGAGGCTCTCTAGACTGTGTTTAGTCCAAATAGTTTGAGCCAACACATCCACATTAGCAGACTCTGCAGAGGGCTGGATTCGGCTCTGGTCCCCACGGCTGTGCCGTGCTGTCAGCTCTCAGACTGCAGAACTAGAAAGCTGGCCCAGTCAGAGCCTGCCTGAGTGCCAGAGTGACCTCATCCCCCGGCTTGGATATGCAGGAAGGCGACTGCCTCCTGGGAGCTAGGTGGGTTGTGGATAGTGCATCTAATACAAAAAACAGCATATGGGAAAGAGGCTACTAGCCTTGGGTTCAAATCCTGAGCCATCACAGAGTAGGCCATCTTGGGTTACTTGCTTTATGTTTATGAGCTTAGTTTCCTGTCTGTAAAACAGAAATTTGGACAGCAACCATGTCGCTGGTTGTGAGGCATAGTAGACATAGCAGGAATGGAGAGGGACCTAGGAGACTGTTCCTCAGTGAGTGATTGTTGCGAGGACCATCTATCCAGATAGTCAGCAACTATGGTTTTCCAAAAGTTCCCTACAGGAGGCAGCATTTTTCTCTCAAAGTACATTTGCCTATTTTCAAAACATGTTCTTAAAGTTAAACATCTTATTAATATATGTAATTATACATGTTTATGTTTCAGTATGTGTATACATTGTGTAATGTCCAATCAGGGTAAACAAACAGCTCAGATTCCTTAAATAGCAATTACTTTTGTTTTTTAAAAAGATTTATTTTTTATTTACTTAAAAGGCAGAGTTGCAGAGAAAGGAAGAGAGGCAGAGAGAGAGAACTTCCATGTGCTGGTTCACTCTCCAAATGGCTGCATCAGCCAGGGTTGGGCCAAGCCAAAACTAGTATCCTGGAATTTCTTTCAGATCTCCCACATGGGTCCAGGGGGTCCAGAACTTGGGTCATCTTCCACTGCTTTTCCAGGTGTATTAGCAGGATACTGGGTCAGAAGTGGAGCAACTCGGTTTGGAACCTGCCTTTATATATGCTGACATTGCAGATTACATTATACCATAATGCCATCCTCTTAGCATTTAGTTAGTTCTTTTTTTTTTTTCATTTTATTTTTATTTACTTGAAAAAGAAGGAGGGAAATCAAGAAAGGAAGGGGGAGAGGGAGAGAGAGAGAGAGGGAGGAAGATAGACATAAAGAAACATCTCCCATCTGCTAGCTTACTTCCCAAATGTTCATAGTGGTCAGGGCTGTGCTAGTAGCCAGGAACTCATACATGTCTCCGTGCTACTTGAACCGACCAATGAAACCATCACTTCTACCTCGCAGGATGCACATCAAAAGGAACCTGAATAGGAAACAGAGTTGGGACCTGAACACAGGCACTCTGATATGGATGCTGGTATCCAAAGCCATGTCTTAACAGCCACTATGGATGCCAACTCTAGCAGCATTTTATGGTGAAACTACTCATAAGCCTATATTTCTAGGCTTTTAAAATATAGACATGCATGGTCTATTAACATTATATAGTCCTTCTACTGTGCCATAGGACCTTGGCATTGCTTACTCCTTTCTAACTGTAACTTTGTACCCATTAATCAAACCTTCCCCATCCCTTCCATCTGCTTCCCTCACCCACCTCTGGCGAACAGCATTAAGCTCTTAACCTCTATCACTGTTTAAAACAAAACAACAACAAAATTGCTCCACATGTGAGTAAAATCGTATGATTGGCTTATTTCACTGGATATAGTGACCTCTAGTCCCATCCATGCTGGTTTCTGAATCCTGAATGGTGGTGCCCTGCAGGGCCAATTTCTCAGAGTTCTCTGGGTGATTTCACATTTAACCCGGAGGAGTGCATTGACCTGTGCAGGATTTCAGGCAGTGGTGTAGGGTACTCGGAACTGGAAGCAGGGTGCTGGGTTTTTCTGGGTCTGAGGTCAATTGTGTGCTGAGTGCCCACAGGTGACATGGAGGTCCTGGAAACCATTCCGCTGTGAGCTCTCCTTCCAGCAGTGATGGAGGAAGATGATGATAGGGAGGGCCACGTGAGGAAGAAGAGGCTTGACACAGATGCCCTCAGCTCCCTGTGTTCTGACAGGCCTGTCCCACCTTTCTTCACTGCCCTCCAGAACTGTGCCAGACTCCCAGACTCAGAGGTCTCTTCCCATCAGCTGTGTGCTGTTCCCCTTTCTCACCCTTGTTACGACTTCTCCCCTTGGTTTTGCCCTGTGGGAGTCTGGCCTCTGGACCTGTTTCCGAGAAACTCTCTTGTTGGGAAAGACTGAGGCACAGATTTTGCCTTTTGGTATTTATGGTTTTCTTAGGTTCCTGCTGTGAAATGGAACTGGGGATGGTATAAATCCAATTCTCATTTCACATTTAGAATCCCAGCCAAGTTCCTTCCCATCCCCCTCTCCTCCGTAGTTAACAGAGTACCTTTGAGATAGGAGGTGGGCCCACTGAGCACCCTTCAAGTTTGTCTCTCAAGGAGACCCTGGGCACAAGGCAACACATGTGGACCAGCCCTGAAAGTGGACCCAGTATGAGAATGGTGATGAGACGACTCAGAGCTGTACTTTCTATATCTGTTTGTTGAGCATGTAACTTTTCCACAGGATTTCAACTCCCTCTAGGTCTGGGTCACTATGCTGATTTAGGTGAGCGGCCTAAGAGATCAGTATCAATGGGGTTCCAAGCTCATAAACTTTTATCATGCTAAGATATTTTCTCTCCTTCATAAATTTGCGTGTCATTTATCACACACCTAGGAGTGCTAACTTAAAGAAACTGAAGAGATGAGTAGAGGAAGTTGAGCAGCAATCCCCACATGTGCTGTCTCCGTTTTCCAAGATGTTCCCTGTTTCCCTTTCCCATCACTCCTCTCCTTTGTTCTTCCAGTTTTCATGGGATGTGTATTTGTTGAGAAAGCTCTCCACTGGCTCCAGTCCCACAGCATTCACTCCCTCCTGTCCATTGATGGTTCTTCAGTGCTTGCTGCTCTCTGGCCTTTTCCTTTGATGAGCACTTTGTGTGTGCAGCTGATAGGCTTCTCACACACGCCCTGTCCTCAGTTCACACCAAGTTTCTGCTTTTACTCTCCATATCTGCTCCTTTTGTAGTTCACCCATCTTTAGGGTTGAGCAGGGTGACGGGCACATACTGGGAGCTTCATAAATAGGAAGGAAACTTGAAAGGATCATAGGAAAGTGAAACTAAAAGGTGAATTTAGGTAGCAGATGTTTAGTATAGTGGCTAGGATTCTGCTTAGGATGCCCATGTCCTAGATTGGATTGGCCCCTGGCTCTGGCTTTCTGCTAATGCAGACCCTGGGACACAGCAGCTCAAGTGGTTAGGTCCTTGACTATAATGTGAGAGATCTGGATTGAATTCCCTACTCCTGACTGTGGCCCAGGCTGTTGAGGGCATTTGAGAAATCAACTAATAGATGAGAGCTCTTGTCTGTCTGTCTGTGTTTCTGCCTCACTATCCCTTGAATCAGGAATAGAAAAAGAGTCACCTTGAATTGAGTACAACAGAATTTGAAATCCATGCATGATATTTCCATCTTCCCTGAACTTTTTGAAGATGCCTCATTTGTGGAATGAGAAGTTAGTAAACGAAGGGTTCATACCTTTCTGTTTGGAGTTGGGAGGGCTCCAGTCCTAACTCCGCTGCCAATGAGAGAGGTGAGTCAAGGGGAGTTGCTCAACCCTCTCCACTTCATTTTCTGTCTCAGTAACACTGACCCCGTCAGATTTGCACCAGGACATTAGGCGAGAATTGTGCAGGGTATTCTGACATGTACCATCTCCATGGTGTTGATGGTCCTCTCTTCCTGTGACATTACTTAGACTTTTATCCAGCGCTGCTTGCAGGCACATCTCCATCTACCCAAATGATTTCTCAATGTGCTCCTCTCTCCAAGGAGTCAGACTTCCGCATTGTCTCAGAAATATGTCATTGCATTCCTTCCCTGAAGTCTCTTCTCCTGGTCCCAAGCCTGGAATGCTCTCCCCTTTTCCCCAGGTCCTTCTAGACTCTTTCTGCCTCACCAGGCCTCCTGCAGAGCCCCCCACCAGGCAGTTGGAAGCTTCTCTGCCTTCTCCAAGGGTGACCCACATTGGTTCATCCTGGCTTGCTTTGTGTATGTTTATCTTGTATCTTCTGAGACTGTAACCTCTTGAGGCCAAGATATTTGTTCCTTATTTTCTTGCAGCTCCATACCACATCCCTTAAAACAACTGAGTACTTTTTTGTTTTTGGAAATGGAAAAAAATCATGGTATGGTCGGCATGTTTAAGGTAAAGCTTACCTTTGCCATATTTTTAGTTCCATGGTGCTAAGTACACTCAAGTTGTTGTGTGGTCAGTCTCCAGAACTCCTTTTATCTTACAGATCTGCAGTTCTGTTAGAAACTAACTCCCCACTCTGCCCTCCTCTAGCCTCTGCAAACCACTCTTGTGCTCTCTGTCACTGACTGTCACTACCCTGCGTGCCTCACAGAAGTGAGAACATACAGTGTTTGTCTCTCTAGAACTGGCTTTGTCTGTGTTGTAACATGTAAGAATTTCCTACTTATAAAGCTGAATAACATTCTGGTAGCTGAATATACTGTATTGTGTTTCCCCATTCCTTCATTGACAGACATTTGAACTGCTTCTGTCTTCTGATTTATGGAAAATGCTGTCACAAACATGGGGGCACAAACATCTTCTTGGGACCCTGATTTCACCACTTTAGGACCTATGCCCAGAAGTGGCATTGCTGGATCTCATGGTGATTCTATGTTTAAGTGTTTTGAGCCACTGTTGTTTCTGTTTTCCGTAGCAACTGCACCATTTTTCATTTCCACAAACAATGCACAGGGTACTAGTTGCCCCTACATCCTTGTCAACACTTGTTATTTTCTGCCTTTTTGTTTTAATTGGGGGAGAAGAAGCCACCATTTGCATTTCTGTAATGGTTAGTGATACTGAGTATCTTAATGTGGTTATTGACCATTTGTACTTCTTTGGAGAACGCTCAAGTCCTTTGTCTACTTTTTATTAGGTCTTACTGTTATTGCTGAGTTATGGGAGTGTTTTGAATTTGTGGGATATTCTAGATTTCAACCTTCTATCAGTTATGTGAATACTTTTACAGATCTATGGACAATGAAATGTTTATGCACACATTTTGAAATGCAGGCCACTCTTTCTCATAATGCTCTTTTTTGTGCCGTCCTTAGAGCTGTTTGATAGCAGCTGGTGCTGCAGATAGGCAGCTCATGGATGGCCACTAACTACTGTCAGTCTGCCCCTCAAGGTCCTGAAATGCCAGCTGGCAGGCGGTTGGAAAGCTTTTTTTTAATGTGTGGCTATATGCCAGGAATTTCCCAGAACCAATTTCATACAAAACTCACAACAACCTGTAAGGTGTGTGGGATCACTTCCATTTCTCAGAAGAAGAAACTGAGGCTCAGAGAAGTTGTATACTTTGCTCAGGAGCTACCCCCTCAACACACTCAGAGCCTTGTTGTGGCAGTGGAGCTACCCCCTCTGCACACACACACACATTACTCCCTCCACACACATGGGCACGCACACATGTATACTACCCCCTCTGCACTCACATGTACACCCACACAACTACCCCCTTCTCATACACGCACTATCCCCTCTACATATACACATACTCATACTACCCCATCCACACAATCCCCCAAGCACACTATCCCCGTCACATACACACATACACACACATACACTACCCCCTCCACACACATGGGCACGCACACATACACACTACCCCCTCTGCACACACACGTACACCCAAACAACTCCCCCCTTCACATACACCCATTATCTCCTCTACATATACACACACACATACTACCCCATCCACACAATCCCCCAAACACCCTATCCCTGCCACATACCCACACACACACTACCTACACACACACACACACTATGCCCCCCCCACTGACCCCCACACTACCCCCTCCACACACAGAGAGCCTTATTGTGGCAGCAGAGCTACCACCCCCATACACACATGTGTGCACATACACACACTGCCTCACACAGTACTCCCTCCACGCATGTACCCACCCCTACACACTACTCCCTCCACACACACACATACATATACATATACATACTGTCCTCCTATAAACTACCTCACACACATACACACACACACACACAGCCTTGTCATGGGAGTGGAGCTATCCCTTCCACACACACATACACACATTACCCCTGTACACACACCCCCCACACACACATACAGAGCTTTGTAGTGGCAGCACCAGCATATGGAGCCTCCCCACATTGCCTCCCGAACCTTCAGGATGCGTGAGAGTGTGAGCCAGCCCTACACATGTGTTGCTCATCGCTCCTTGTCTCTGGATTTTATTAAAGAAACCCTTGCGTCTGGCAAGCAGGCAGCTGCCAGCATCCCTTACTCTGCAGAATGCCATCCTTCTCCAGGTCAGGCCCTGGACATGACTCACACACCTGGTTGTCTAAGAGGGCAGATACTGCGGCTTCTCAAATTCCCATCTCCACTTCATTCTTTCTGGGGTATATTCTCCTGGAGCTGGTCGCCCACATTCATCAATTGGATTCTGCAGGAAGTTCATGCTGGGCAGGCAAAGCTTTGTGCTGGACACAGGAGGAAAGAAAAGGCACAGTTCCTATCCTGCAGGAGTAGACTCTCCAGGTCCTGAGCAGCAAACACTGCGGAACAACGAGAGATGTCATGCCCTGGCAAGCCACATATGCAGAGGAGTGCAGGCTGTCAGGACTCAGAGACAAAGAGGGATCAGGGAGTTCATGTTTTCCTGAAGCATTTGTCTCAAAGCAATTTGAGCTCAGAAAACAGCCTGGGACTTTCATTGTGGTGTGGGTGGTTAAACTGCCACCTGCAACCCTAACATCATATAAGAATGCTGGTTGAAGCCCCGGTTGTTCCACTTCCAATCCAGTTTTCTGCTAATGTGACTGAGAAAGCAGTTGAAGATGGCCCAAGGGCTTGGACTCCTGCCACTCATGCAGGAGACCTGAATGGAGTTCCTGGATCCTTGGTTCAGCCTGGCCCAACTCTGGTGGCTCATTTATCCTCCAGAGGTTGGAGGATCTTTCTGCATCATTCTGCATTTCAAATAAATACATGAATTTTAGGAAAGAAAAACTAATCTATTTAATATCAAGCTGAGCAAAAATATATTTAGCATGGATATATGCCACAAGCATGCGGCACAGCATAGTTCAAAGCTAAAAGGTGCAGTCTTTGTAGCTTGCGTTGGTCCAGTCTCGGGCTTCAGTTTACTTGGAAATTGAATGAGCATCATTGGCACATGATTTGTAGCAGCGCAGAGGATGCAGTTCTGCTACAATGGGGGAGGGTTGGATTTCACTGCATCCCGTTATAGAATGGCATTCTTGCAGTTTGGATTGCCTAATTTGAAAATTATAGCACAGATTGTGATTGCTAACTGACAGGTGTTTTGTGAACACTCTAGATGCTATGAAGTACTATGCTGAAGAAGGCAGGGTGACTTCTCTGGAGGCTGACCACTGGTGGACGGTGCATCTCAGCCTTGTTTCTGGAGACTTTGCTTTCCAAAGCTGCCTGAAGCCACCTCTTCATCTCAGATGCCACAGGAGACTGTGACATACTTTGATAAAGAGAAGTCAACAGCAATGCCTCTAACCCTTGCCCACACATAGCAGTTCTTCTAGAGATATTTGTAGGGGTCAAGGATATGTGGAAGAATGTGGCCTTTTCTGGGGAAAATGTGTAATCCATATTAAAGGAAATCTTGCTTGTAGCCAGAGGTCTTGCAACATGGCTGATTTTTCCAGACTTTAAGTGCAATGTGAATAATGGATCCTCTTCTGCAACTCCCCTCTCCTCATGCCCAGATAATTTTCCATACTGTCAGATTTTAAAAAATTGTGAAAGAATACACATAGCCTAAAATACATCATTAGGGGTATATAGTGCATTCATAGGGTTGTGCAGCTGTCAATCCTCTCTAGCTCCAGAGTATTATCATCATCCCAGTAGGAACTCCTGTCATTTTTACATGGCCTCTCCCTATCCCTCCCTCCCCTAGTTTCCAGCAAACATTAATCTGCTTTCGTCCTCTGAGGATTTGCTGACTCTAGGAATTCACCTAGATAGAAGCATACAACAAATGGTTTTGCATGTGCTCTGTCAGTGACACAACTCATGGCTCCTCCTTTCAGTCCTGAAATTTGAAGAGCCACCGCCCTGGCATAGAGCCACGTCATAGTCCTGGGAGTTACATCCGTGGGAGGGTACAGCTTTGGGATAAGAAAGCCTACATTGGGCAAGGGTTTGGATAAGTTTTGTGATTTCTCTGAGACAGATAAGGTTGAAGTTCTTGGTAGGATTAATGAATAAGATGCAAAGATCCTTATTTTTGACCCTAGGAAAGATATTTAAAATGTGTGTGTTTCAGTTTTCCTCCTTTGTAAGATGGAAGATGTGTTACATCAGGGGTCATTCTCAGAATTAGGTGAGGGTGTACCTAGAAGTAGTAGGTAGAGCAAATGCCTGCATTTGGGAGGGAGTAGGATTGAGATTAGAGTAGGATTAGGAGGTGTTAGGATCACACGCTGGATAAGTGTGTCGTGCTGTACACTGGGCTCTACTCCAGTCACTGGAGCAGTGACACAGGCCCTGCAGGTGACCTTTTTCTTATCCTGTTCAGTCTGTTCCCAAAGACAGACTGAATGTCACCAGAACAGTGCTGCTCTGTCACTCTTTGAGGAAACTGCCATGACTGGCTGCTACATGGTGTATAGACTTTTGGTTCCTTAGCTTTCAGTTTAAGGCCTTCTGCATCTAACCCTTCTTTTGTGATTTTGCTCTCCTGGTGCCCCTACTAGGCCATCTATGGTTTCCCAGGGTCCTGTGTCTTTGTTCATACTCTTCCCTCTTTAGGGAATGACCTTCCAGTTTTCATCTGCTGTGGTGATATGCAATCATGGACTGATTTTTTTTTTAAAGATTCATGTATGTATTTGAAATGCAGAGAGAGAGAGAGAGAGAGAGAGAGAGAGAGAGAGAAATTTTCCATCTGTAAGTTCAGTCCCCAAATGGTTGCAACACCCAGGGCTTGGTCAGGTTCATTCAGGTCTCCCACATGGGTCCAGGGGCCAAGCACTTTGTTTTCCCAGGTGCATTAGCAGAGAGCTAGATCAGAAGTGGAGCAACCAGGACTTGAATTGGCGCCCATAGGAGATATCAGTGCTGCAGGTGGCAGCTTACCTTGCTGTGCCATAGTGCTGGCCTTCATTTGCTATTCTGAGGATGTACTGACACAGAACGTGGCTGAGAATCAGTGTGTGGGTGGCACTAATAGTTCAGTATCTAATCATATGACATCATTGTATCATTATCTTAGGGCTGTTTGTGTGCTCCTGCCTTCCCCCTACTAGATCGCGGACACTTTGAGGCCAGGGCCGTGTTTTGTTCCTCTCTATGTGCGCACTTAGGCCTAGAAAAATGCCCTGTGTGGAGAACAATTATGTAACTCTTCATTAAATTGAATTAAGATACTATCCACTGTTGACCCAGGGTGCTAAGCAGACCTAAGTGAGGGTGTCTTCAAAAGGACAATAGAAAATACGTATCATCTTCTATTCCATTTTCAATGAATTTTTGGAGTACTCATGTGTATGCATGCATGTGTATACATTTGTGTGTGCATGTGCACACATGTCTGCTTTGCATACATTTGGTCCTCTGTATCTGCGGAGTCCACATTTGTAAATTTCAACAACTGCAGATCAAAAATACTAAAAAAATGAACCTATACTGGATGTGTACAATTTTTTTTATTCTTATTCTCCAACAATATGACAACTATTCACATGACATTTAAATTTTCTTAGGCATTATAATAGGCATATAGAAAGAAGATTTAAAGTATTAGGGGAGGATATGTGTAAATTTTATGCAAATATTACACCACTTTTTATAAGAGACTTGAACATCCATTGATTTTAGTATCTGAGTCCATCTTCATTGGGTCCTGTGGGATACTGGTGTGTGTGTGTGTATTCTACATTTACGTTATGTACTATAATACCCACAGGCCATCTTTAGAGATCTGACTTCTTTGATCTGATTAGAGACACCACCGTGAAACACAGGAACTGTCAGAAACCAAATTAGTACCTGACGGGTCCACCATTGACCCGAGTGCTGAGCTTGTCCACGTACTCTCCACTTGGCATCGGGGACTAATTTGGTTTCTAAACAGCTCCTGTGTTGAACACTGCTGCCTCTAATGAGGTCAAGGAAGCCAGGGCGCTGAAGGAGAGCCTGTGGAGCACTTAGTGCCAGATCATGCAGACAGAATTTGATTAATACACACCTGATTTATGTCAGGGACTTTAAAATAATCACTGAAGCAGTGAATTATATATTTTTGAGAAGTACAAAGAAGAAAGTTAAAGTTTGTTGTAATCCAATTTTGATACCATGGTCAGCTCTGTCCTCTGAAGCCCACCGCTGTATGTAATAGCCTGTGCCCCAGTCAACATGTGCGGGAGATATGCTGTGTGCTCCAGAGTCACCTGATTTCACTTGTAGTTAACTCTATGTGCACCACGAAGCAGATGTTGTCCATAATCCCTTTTGCAGAACGGGAAGCCAATGCACATAGAAGTTCATTTGTGAAAGTCGTGAGGCTTAGGCATTGAGCAGCTGAGTTCTAAAGCCAGGTGCTGGGACTTCTGGGTCTGTACTCTTGACTAGTTGCTTGCCTCCCACACCCACAGGGTCCACTTCCACCCTGTATTTCATGGAGAGACCTCAGCCCTGTGGCCCTGGGGAGGCCAGAGTTCCATTCTGTGCCACATGCACTCACTGGTTTGTGACATGGGGAAAATTAGTTCATCCCCCTGAGCCTGTGCCCTCATCTGTGAATCTGGGCACTGGATTCAGCACTCTGTTATTCAGCTAGAACATTCTGTGATTTTATGAATTAAACACCAAAGCTGTGACTTGCTTTCGTGCCTCATCCTCCACCCCCGCCATTCTCATCGTCTGCACCTGGAGACATATTATCTCTTCTACCCTGCAGGCAAGAGGTCGAAGTGCCCTGACCCAGTTTTCTCCTCCACCTCAGTGTGCTTGTGGAAGCCGAGCTGAGCTGCCAGCAAGGGTAGCGCAAACCATCAATGGGGTTTCCTGAGTGGTTGGGACTAAGTGGTTATGTAAGCCCTTTATCATTAGTCTGTTTTAATAGTTGGCATCCTTTGAACCGCAGATGGAGCCTGGTTGTTTATGAAGCTTCCCAGGGCTTGGGCTTGAACAGGAGGGTCCTGGGGGTTAATAGTGACTTCTCCATGGCACACACATTTTTAATGTGGGGCTAAGTGGTTCACTTCTTCCTCTTCCCAGCTTCCCTACTCAGGGTAAATGGGGTGGCTGAGTTTCTCTGAGCCTGGTGTGTGCATGCCTGTACATGTGCTCTGTGTGTATAGCAGGTATGTAGCAAGTGCGTGGTAATGTCTAGGTCACTAGCACCCCAGGGATTTCAGTGTCAACGTCACCTTGGAGGTTTGTTATGAAGGACTGTGGTGTCTCACCTACTGTATAGTGTGTGATTCCATGGTTCTGGGGTGGGCCTGGGCAGAGTGCGTTGCTAGCAAGACTCACGTGATGCTACAACTGCCAGGCCACCAACCACAAATTGGCAGCCACTGTTCCAAAGAACTCTTACAGACACTTGCGCATCCCTATACATTCTCTACTGAAGTCAAAGTAAGCATTCTGGGTCAAAGTGATTCACTTGTCTTATGATATACTGAGTAAATAACTGAGTGTATTCTTGATGTATACAGCTATAATTAAGGCTGCTCATGATTAGCCTAAATCAGGATGCCCGAGACCCCTTGGAGATTGAGCCAGGCTGTTTGAGACACTGGTTTGTATTTTGCCTTTTCAAACCCATCCTTTCTGCTCAGGCTGTTTCCCATATCCTGGCTGGTATGCCTGAAGCATTATTTTCTGCTTTTTAATTAAAATATTGACACCTATAAAAATAGCAACAGTAGAACAATGAACTCGCATATACCCATAATCTAGATTTTTATCTTTGCTTGCTTTTTTCTCATAAAAGCTGATCCCAAACATCTTAATATTCCAAATATTTTCAACTGCATATTTGAAAAACAGACATTTTCTTGAACAATCACAAAGCCATGATTCTAACACATCCAACAGTAGTTCCCAGGGGTCATCAAATATTAACCCCACATCAGATTTCCCTAGTGCAGAAAAGTCTTTGCAGTGAATTGGGAAACAAACAGGCCCCTGTTCACATTGTCTTTGATTGTTAGGCACACATTTCCCCTTGAACTTGCTTTTCGGGAAACTAGAGGAGATGTGCTTGGTTTGAGGAGAGATAATTGTTGTGGCTCCCTGGAGCTGATGAAATCACAGCCAAGGCAGGTTCTGAGGTGCAGTGTGTGAGTAGTGGGGAGGTCTGGGTCCTGGAGACATCTTAAATGATTTTGCTTTATTATACTGTTTGATCTGGAGAGGCAAGGTCGCCAGGTATGTGACTTCTAGATCAATGTGTTGGTTTCCTCTGTGTGTGTGTGTGTGTGTGTGTGTGTGTGTGTGTCTGTTACATGTGTCTATAGAGCACTGGTAAAGAGCAGTTGTGAGCCTGGGGAAGTCCTGCCTGGCCACAGCAGTTCTAGAACACTTAGGATTTGTACCTTCATTCAGGCTCCATGATTTCTCTTTTGTTTCACCCTCTGTTCATCAGCCAGGCTTCGTTTGAGGAAAAATAGCCCCTTAAACTCCAGGCTGTGAGAGCTTGCACATTCCCCTTATCTGCTTGGGTGGCCTGGTTTCTTGCCAAGAGGATGATAAATAAATATCGATGTGCCGTGCCCGCCCCCTCGCGGTCCTGCCCCTGTGCTCATGTCTCTCATAGGTGTTTCGAACATGTCCTACGCTTCTAATTTAGCATTTCAATCCAAATCAAAGGTCCCTCACTGCAGTTTAAATGCCATAATGTACCCGTGGCTGGGGCTGACGAGGATGAAGAGCAAGGCTGCTCTGTGCCACACAGCATCAGCTATACTGCCATATGGTCCACCATGGGGGGCCAGGAGAGGCTGCCAGCATCATACTGGGCCGAGAATTGAGGGGAGGGGGCTGGCAGGAGGCCAGGACTTTTCTGGGCAGGGACCTAAAGAGTAGGGGCTTCCAATCCCTGGTCTAAGTGGGGCAGCAGCGATCCTGTGTATATGGATGCAAGACAGGGTGGGGAATGTGCTTAGCTGAGGGCCTTAGGCCTCCATGCTGACCCCCTAGGGATGGGGCTCCCAGGCTGCTTTGCAGCTCTGTGGTGGCTCTCCCTTTGCTCCATCAGGGCACTGCCACACTGTATCACAATGGGCTGTTGCCTTGGACTTCTCCTCTTCAGGGCATGGAGATTGCCATCTCCTGTTGGCATACGGAAGCAGTCGATAAAAGTGCAGCAAGTATTTTCAAAACCTGCCATCCAGGAATGGGAAGGAGGTGAAGTGTATTTGTAGGGTTAAGCACACAACACAAGAGTAAGTCAGAGAAGGTGGTGAGTATCATAGTCCATGTGTAGTATGCACAGAACATGGCTCTTTTTCCTTGGTGATCACTTAAAACTGCTGTGTTGCCGAGACTAATGTCCTATTTCCCTCACTTTTCCTGCCTGGCAGTATGTGCAGCTCAAATGTCTTGCAGCAGTTATCAGATGAGCCACATGTTATTTCGTTTGTGATTTTGTCTTATGTCTGACCTAGGTGTTGCATGATAGTAGTATTTCCGTTTGCATTGTTTCCATTATCCATAGTCCCTGCTCTATGGTTTGTACAAACTAACAGGGGTTTCAGACTGCTTGCCCAGTAAAATGCAGAGCATCTGTGTTTAGGGAGTCTAAAGAAGTGCTCAGAGAGGGGCTTTATTTGAGTTTAAAGGAGGGGGAGTCCTCTGCACTGAAGTCATCAGATGAACAGTCCTCAAGGTGGGTGACATGGTTGACACTTGGAAAAGTGGAGAAGGTGGGGTGGGGTGGGGTGGGGTGGGGAGTTAGTGGAGAGCAGTTTCTGCCTTGGGAAGATCTGGGAGATTTTCGATCTCTACTGTCTGGTGTAATTCATTTTCAAGTCCTGGCTTGTGGGCATCTGCTAGATATACAGGGAATTGCCAAGGACTGTATAGACTGACCACAGGGAAGGTTGGCTGTGAAAGCATGGCACTGATTCCAGTTGTTGGTGAGACTGATGGGGATGAGTCAGGTGAAGACAGAAACAAACCTTTGCTTATCAGAGGAAGACTCTCTCTACTTCTGAGAGTCTTGGGTTGTGAAAAAAAGTGTTTCTCAACACAGAGGATGGAGCATGGAGAGGTGGAAGGATCAAGGGGGAGTTTACCTCCTAGGCTTTCATGGTTTGTCTGGAAAGGAGATGCTAGGCTGCAAGAGTGTGGAAAGGCATGGGAAAGCATGCAGTTCAGACATAGCAAAGGAATGATTATATGAGCTCTGTCAGTTTCTTAAAAAGTTAAACAGAAACCTGCCAGTGATTCAGCCATTCTATTCCTAGGGATTTACCCCTGGACAAATAAGAACATTTGTCTATTTAAAGTCTGGAATACAAACGTTCACAGCAGCTCGACTTTTAAAAACCTACACTGGACACAACCCATCATGAGGCAATGGATAAACAAATTGTGGGTTATCTATACAGTGGGTTACTACTTAAAAATAAAAAGAAGCTGAGTGATAAGTGCCACACAAGTAAGAGTGGGTACTATATGATTCACATGAAATTTTAGTAGCTGCAGACTAATGTTTGGTGACAGAAGTTATAGCAGTAGTTGCTTTGGGATGGAGATTGGTTGAATGAAGCAGGAAAAGAGGGGCCAGAGTTGAAGAGGAAAGTTTTGGTGAAAGATATGTTTGTAATCTTGATCCAATGACAGTACCCCAAGTTCCCATGTTTGGCAAAGTTAGGTAAGTCCACACCTTAGGTGTATTCAGCTTGTTGTTAATTATTCCTTGATAAACCTGTTAAAATTAAATAATAGTGGTGACTGAATGATTCAATGCAATTCAGTAAAACACGCTATTATTTCTGTCTTTTAAAAAGATTTATTTATTTGACAGGCAGAGCAATAGAGAGAGGAAGAGATAGAGTGGCAGAAATATCTTCCATATGCGGATTCAAGTCCCTCCAGTAGCCACTGTGGCTGGGGATGGGCTAGGAGGAGCTAGAAACTCCATCTGGGGCAGCTCGCACATGTGTGGCCGGTGCCCAAATTTTTGGAACATCATTCCCTGCTTTTCCAGTCACATTAACAGGGAACTGGATTGGAAGCACAGCAGCTAGGAATTGAACTGACCCTCCAATACGATGTGCTGGTGGTTAACACTCTGTATGATAGTACTGGCCCCAAACAAGCCATTCCTCTGAACTTAATGCAGCTGTCCCTCAGTGCCACAGGGAACTGCTTCCAAGATCTCCACTGATATCTCAATCGTTGTGTGCTCCATTCCTTATATAAACTTGCATCAGTAGTGTAGTATTAGCATATAATCTGTACACAACTTCTCATACACTTTAAGTCATCTCTAGATGATTGATTTTTAATATAATGTGATTTTTTTCCCCACAAACAATTGTTTTATTGCACTGGTCAGAGAACAAAGGGAAGAGAAAGATCTGTGCATGTCTGATACAGTTGTATATTTCAGATTGGTGCACAATGTCACTCCTTCAGAGAGGCCTTGCTGGCTGCCGTATTGAAAATGGTGGCTTCCTTACCACCCTCCCTGCCAACCTAACATAGATGAACATCTGTATTTGGTCATTCTCTGCATCCCACATCAGACATAAGCTCTGTAAGCTCCAAGTGGATAGTGTGTTTGCTTTATCCACTTCTGTATTCCCTAAGCCCAGAACGCACCCTGGGCTGTGGGAGGCACTCCATATTTGTGACCTGAAAGGTTTCCTAAGTTATGTCCCATGAAGAATTTCCTGTGCCTTTTTGCTTCTAGGACCACTCCCCCTCCACCCCACGTCTCCTCACTTAGGGTCACAGAGGTTGTTTATGGGGAAGCCGGTGGAGGCTCTTCAAGGGTGGTAGGGAGAAGATGAACTTGCAGGCTAAGGAGGGGAGGAGTGATAGGGCTTCCAAGACCAAGGAACAGGGGAGGGCTGTGGCTATGGCCAACAGGACCTAGTGTGTGAGCAAAGATATGTAAATTGCCCCATGTTGTGTGTGAGTGGATGTAGGGGCTGGCAGCCCATCTTGCAGCTGGGGCTCTGCTGGGAAGGATGGGATTCTGAGAGGAGGCATGTCTTCCTGGTCACAAGGTACCCTGGTTTAGACCATGTGGCTCCTACCTCTCAACCTTGGATAATAGCCGCATTGAGGTACAATTCTGCTACCACACAGTGAATCCATCTCAGATACACCTCTCAGTGGTTTTTAATTTAGTCACATTTTCTCTCCAGAAAGAAAGCCTACACCCTTGGGCAATTACTCTCCAGTCCCTTCACCCTCATCCCCGTCAACCAGCCATCTGCATTCTGTCTTTGTGGATTTGCCTGTTCTGGACATTTTGTGCCAAATAGAAGCAGGCAACACATGTCTTCTGTGTCTGACTGCTGTCACTGGGCACGTCGTCTCTGAGGGATGTCCGTGTGGTAACATGGATAAAGAGAGCACAGTTCCTCTGTGGCTGAGCACTGCCCTGTTATATGAGGAACACCACTTCCCCCCACCACAAACACACATATAGAGTACACTGGACAAGGATTAGATCGATTGCCTTTGGGCTTCTATTAACATTGCTACTGTGAACATACATGAACCTGTTTTTGTCCCATCTTCTATTTTTTAAAAGATACTTTTATTTTTATTTGAAATGCAGGTTTACATACAGAGAAGGAGAGACAGAGAGATCTTCTATCTACTGGTTCCCTCCACAAATGGCCATAATGGGGGAGGATGGGTCAGTCTGATGCCAGGAACTGGGAGCCCCCTTAGGAGTTTCCCACATAGGTGCAGGGCCCAAGGATTTGAACCATCCTCTGTTGCTTTCCCAGGCCATAAGCAGGAAGCTGGATTGAAAGTGGTATAGCCAGGACCCTAATAGGCACCCACATGGGATTCTGGCACCATAGATAGAGGCTTAACTTTCTTTGCCATGGTTTTGGCCATTGTCCCATCCTTTTTTTTAAGATTGATTTTATTTTTATTTGAAAAACAGAGTTACAGAGAGAAGGAGAGAAATAGATCTTCCATCCACTGGTTCACTCCCAAAATGGCTACAATGGCTGGAGTTGAGCAGATCTGAAACCAGGTACCTGGAGCTTCTTCTGGGTCTTCCACATGGTTGCAGGGGCCCAAGAACTTGATCCATCCTCTGCTGTTTTCCTAGGCCATAAGCAGGGAACTGAATTGGAAATGGAACATCCAGGACATGAACCCACAACCCATAGGGGATGCCAATGTCTCAGGTAGAGGCCCAAGCCTGCTGTGCAGCTCTCACTGGTACCCAACAGCTCAGACTATGTTTTTCAAAATTTATTTATTTTTATTAGGAAGATTTACAGAGAGAAGGAAAGACAGAAAGATCTTCTATCGATTGGTTCATTCCCTAAATGGCTGCAATAGCCAGAGCTGCAATAGCCAGAGCTGAGCTGATCTGAAGCCAGGAGTGTTGGATGGGAATTGGAACAAGCAAAACATGAAGCTGTTGCCCATATGGGATCCTTGCACTTAGAAATAAAGGACTAGCCATTTGAACCACTGTAGTCAACCTCTACAACTCAGACTTATTGAGATTTAGGCATGTAACTTTGAATAGGACTTTCCAAAGTCATGAGGGCACTATGCTATTTTCCTGCTCTGGCCCAGATTCAAGATTCCTAGCTCTGAATGTGTGCAGGAAAAGAACAGACTGGCACACAGCAGTGTGGGTGAAAGACAAATGTCATGAGCTGTTCTGCCTTGAAAGGGAGCAATGCCAGATTCTGTGCATCAGGAGCACAGTAAGCTGCGGGCAGAGATGCCGGAAGAGGAGCTGACGTGGGTGTCAGAAGAGCCAGCCAGCCAGATGGCCAGGATGACCCGGGTTGTGCAGGGCTGGGCTAGTGCGCAGCTTGGCTTCCTGGGCCATTCAGCCCTCTCTTGGGGTGGCTGGGCCTTTCCCCTCACGCCTGAGCTCCCAGAGGAAGCAGCAGTACAGAGGCTGGGAGATGCCAGTGGTTCTTGAAACTCAGCAATTAGCACCCTCCCTCTGGGGGGCAGCCTGCTTAGCTCTAATCTGAAATGTCAGTGATTACATCATTTGATTTGAGTATAGAGGCACCTCAGAGAGGCTCTCTGGAGAAAGACAGAAATAGCTAGACCTTGCTGCTGAGTCATCTTGTAAAACCTCACAGGGGTCTTCCCAGCTGGGGCATTCTGTGCCACTTCAGGGCTGAGTCAGTGCTCCCAGGACCAAGCATGGGAGGTGGGGCGCAAGTGGTAGACTTTCTTAGGAAGTCCTGGGATACCTTTCCTCATGGTTTCTGATCCATCTGCCCTACCATGTGTCCTGGCCATTCTTTGAGCTCCTAATATGTGACTCTGGTTAGGTCTTATGGTAAGTACCGAAAGCCACATGGCTAGTTCCTGGATCCTGGCTCTGAGATGCTAGACAGATGCAAGTAGAGGTAAGACTGTGTGTTTCAAAATGCTGCATGAAAGGGATGTAAGAGCTTAGGGATTGGAGGAAGTGATCTCCATGGACTGGGGTGAGCAGGAAAGACTTCCTGGAGAAGGCAGGACATGGGAAGATGAAGATCATAGTGGTTGATGATTTTGCTTTGATTCTAAAGTATAGAGGTGTCTTCCTGCAAACCACCTTATGCAATAAAGTCAGTAAACATAAACAGCACACAAAAAGGATAGAAACTGGCTGCTCTCAGTGAGCACTGGATTTGCCCTGTGTTTCTTGGCAGCCAGTGGTCATGAAAACCAGGTTAAGCACGTGGGGCTCTTGACCACATAGGAAAGTCTCCCAGTTCCAAAGGGGAGGCAGGGTCCTTGCTGGTACACTTTTCTGAAATAATTTTCTGTTGTGGGAGCTGACTTAAAGGACACAGTGAAATACCAAACCTGAGTGCTGTGATAGCAAGCCTGTATAAATGTGGAGTGTTGAACTCCAAAGTGGGGTGCCATAAAGATAAGATAGCCTATGACTCCACTGGTGAGGTTGTCTGATGGCCTGTAGGGTCTCTGGCTTGGTGTAATTGAACTTAGAGCCCCTGGCTAGCAGAGTAACCCAAGGAGAGATTCCTTACACAGCCTTTATGGTGGAAATCTGGAAGGAGAGTTCCTTGGCCCTGGGGGGATCACACCCGGCCATGAATAGATGCAGCTACTCCTTACCCCTGGCTCCTGCTCTGCATGCTCTGATTCCTGGTCTGGGTGTCAGATGTGGACAAAGAGGAAACATGCATTGGATGTCAGAGTCCAGCACTTGACTTGTCTCTTTCACCCACAGCCCTTGGCATGGTATGCCCTGTGGTGTCTTATTTGAAGCACCAAACAGCACGTCTTTTGTCTTGACACATTCTTAAGCAGGTTGAAGACTAAAAAGGGCAATTTAGCGAAAGAAAATTGAAGTACAGAAATAGTTAAATACTATTAGCTAAGCTTCTTTTTTTCTAAAAAAGATTTATTTGAAAGGTAGAGTGACAGGGAAAGAGAACAGAGAAGGAGAGCGAGAGGAAGAGACAAAAAGGTGAATGAGGACAAGGAGAAGAGGGTGAAGAGATTGATTTCATTGATGGATTCACACCTCAAGTATTTGCAATAATTAGGGCTGGGCAGGTTGAAGCCAGGATCCCAGAACTCCATCCCCCTCTCTCAGTGGGGATCAGGGGTCTAAGGACTTACACCATCATTCTGTACTTTCCCAGGGAGATGGATAAGAAGTGGAGTAGCTAGGACTTGAATAGTCGATTTGATACGGGATGCGGGCATCCCCCCAAGCAGTGGCTCAATCTGCTGTGCCACATTGTCCACCTTGGTAAGTGGGTTTTGCAAAAATAGCTGCCACTCGTTGAGTATTTATCCTCACTCAACTAATTTATCTGTGTGATGTGATGGTACCTGACAGTTATGTCTCAAAGTCTGTGCTGTGATGGTCTTGCTTGTGTCAGAGGGAGGGGCTTGTAGAGATTTCCTAGTCTGAGGAAGGGTTCAGGTAGGCCCCTGTTGGGTGTGCTGGATGCAGGCTTGGCTTCCAGTCTGTGCAGCTGTGCTTCTTCTTCTTGCCTCTACTGCTTCCTCCCTGGCAGGTCTATTCCAAGCTTCCTTCAGGTCCCTGGCCTCTGGAATGAGATAAGCATTTTCACGCCGGATTTCAAAGTTCCAGTTGGGCCTCTTGCTGCCGTGCTTGGCCTCCGAGTCACTCCCTTTCTTGCCCTTTCTCCTTGAGCCAATACTGTTTACATCCCACTGGGCCCTTCCAAGAACCATGAGTACTGAGTCCAGATCTCCCTGTTTTTCAAGCCAGGACTCCCTTCAGGACCACCCAGAGAGTTCCTGCTTCTTTCTGGGAGGTCCCTTGGACCAGCCACTGTGAGGGGTCAAGCTCAGCCTGGCTTTTCATCCACCCTGTCTCCTGCATTCTTGTGGTAGGTATGTTTTGCTCAGCCACTGTCCAGGGCAGTACCAGCCACATGCCAGTGTCATTTTGTTGTAGGAAAGCTGTCTTCAACATACAGTAAGATTTTTGCTGGCTCCCATGGAGTAAGGGCAAAGAAGATGATGCATATTTTTTATCCAACTTTCTCATTCCTGAGAAGTTGACTCTTGCCACCTTTAGCCCCTTAGGTGAAGATACATTTAGTTCTGTTGGCAGGGATTGTGTCTCTGGCTATATTGCCACATGGGTTCCATTGTGCTGAAAGCTGGTATTTGTACTGCAGTTCTTGCCTGTGCCCCAAGCCTTCTTCTGTGCTCCCAGATGGACCCTTGGAAACAGCATAGGATGGACTCCTATTCTCAGAGGATCAGAAGCAAGACTTTTGTTGGTCACTTGAGACTTCTGAAGGATAATATTTGCCATAGCATCAACATGACCTGTTATTCCTGACTCTATAGGCAAGGGGTGGGCATGGTTGCCTGAGAGATAACAGCATGAGTGACTCTTCTCTGGGATAGCCTGGCAGAAACAACAGAGACAGCTTCATATATCCCATCAACTTGGTGGCTACTGCATTTAATGTTCATTTTATGTCAGGCCCAGGACTAAGTGTGCTTAGGGCATTTGCTCCTGGAAGCCACACGGCAGCCTGATGAACCTATTAGAGATGAGAAAATGCCAGCGTCTGGATGGAAATCCCACAGTCTGTAATGCGCAGCTGCAGGTGCAGCGAGAAAGCTGTTTGCTGTTGAGATATTCCTTTTTCTGCTAGTGTAGATCTTGGATGTGCTTTGCTTTGGGCCTGTGAATGGGAGGGATGTTTCCTCCTCCCAAAAGGAAAGCGTTCAGTGAAAATCAATGGGGATGCGTCTGGTGGATGAATGAGGCCATGCTTAGGGTAAAGGGCAGGGGCGAGAGAGACAGAGAGAGAGAGAGAGAATGAACAAGTGAATCCTCAAATGCCTGTAATAGTCAGTGTGGGGCCAGGCTGGAGCCAGGAGTTGGAATTCAATCCAGGTTTCCTCCATATGAGGCAGGGACCCAGGTATTTAAGTTATCACTTGCTGCCACCCAGGGTGCAGGAAACTAGATTGGAAGTGAAGGAGCTGGGACTTGAAGCAAGTGCTCTGATTTTGGATCTCAGCCTCCAAAGCAGCATCTTACTGTTGCACTAAACTCTCATCTTTCACTCTCTTCTCTTTCACAGCCCACTTGAGTGAGCCCTGGAGTCAGGAAGAACCTAGGGATCATGTGGCTTAATCTCCTCATGTGCCAGTGAGGGAGAGAAGAGACTACATGAGGAAATTCAAACATGTGTTTTATTAAGAGCCTGTAGGTGAAGGTGGAAGATTTTAAATCAAAGAAAGATATGATATGGTTGGTAAGAAGAGCCAAAATAGGGCCTAAACTTTAATTGATTCATTGGATAATTAACTAATGAATCTACTAATAGGCTTTTGTCACAACCAGGGTTTAGTCTTTAGGCATGACTCAAGTCTATGCATGTGCATGGAAGTATCTGTAACTCAGGCATGCATGGTGATAGGCATGGCCCCCAAAACCCAAATTTTGATCTGAGGTTAAATTACAAATGTAGGTGACAGAAAGCTGCCACTCTCTTCAGTTTTCTTTGTCCATTTTGAATATACTATGAAGTTGAGAAAAAAATTTTGTCCGTTCATGTAATAAGCCTGTCTAGAATTAAACCCAAATGATTGTGTTCATATCAGAGGCTAAAGTTAGAAGTTATCAGCATCTCTGTAGTGGGAAAAAAATCTCCATTCATTCTGCTGGAGATGAGTGAGACTATATGTGTTTCAAAAATTAAAATTAAAATCACATCTATAAAAAATGCTTGTAATTCATCCCCTCATTCTTTGTGATTTAGCCCTTAGGTCTTGCCAAGCGGTCTCCTTGAAAACCGTCATCATAGAAGGACCTCTGGCATCTCCCAGATTGCCCTTTGGCATTAGGATCAGAGGGGCTGAAGAACCCAGAACCCACTGGAGCCCGCAGGCTGTCCTTCCATTGGCTTCTGCCTGGGACCATCTAAGTGCCAGACCCTCAAAACCTCCCCGCTCACAAGGACTTTGTTTTCAGCAGATCTGCAGGCCTGCCTAGAGGAAATGCTTTGCCTTTTGTGTGTTCTTAAACCACGCATAACTTCAGGAGAAATGGAACCATGTGCTTTTCATTAATTTTACTTAATTCTTCAGCGTTTGCTTTCTTCTTCTTTGGTTTTTTTTTGTTTTTTGTTTTTTTAAGGAAGAATCCACATAATGATTAAGCTTTCTGAAGAGGTTTTCTTGACAACAAGAGTCATGCATGTGTTTACTGAAAGGGAGGAGTTAGTGACCAAAGTCTGTTGGGCATCCAGGTTGGATTGTGCGGTATGGGCTGTGGAGTAATTTCTAAAGACAAGTTTCCTTGGGAGCTCTGCAAGTTCAAGGCTGCAGGGTCTCCAAGTGCAAACTGGCCTCATTCTCCTTTCTTCATCCTGCTCATGTGCTGTGCAGTGCCATCCTTTGGGTCTTCATTCAGTACCATGTTTCTCAGTGTGGTTGTCTTCCTCCTTTATTTCTTTCCTGCTTGTTCCAGTTGTCCCTTTCATTTAGGGAAAAGGGTTTCAGGAAAAGAGGTCAAGTTTTTTGGATGAAGTTATGATGGTGGCAGAAATAGGACTCTGGACCTATGACTTACCCTGCCCCCTCTTCCCCACCCCCCACCCCGCCACCCCACCACATCCAGACTGTGAGACCACATAGTGGGATCCTAGGCTGCCCCCAGGGCTTTTGGCAGTTTGCCTCATAGATCACAGAGCATGAAGACACAGAAGGGGATTTCCCCTGCTTCCTGACATCCTCACTCCTCCCACTTCAACCAGAAGAGCATGCCCAAGTTTAGAATAGGGAATTACACTGGATCATGTAGGTAGTAGAAAGAACTAATAACCTTATTGCAGTGAACTTGAAAGTGTGGAGGTTACTCCCGCCACCATCTCCAGGCAGCAGTAAGAAGTTAGAGGGGGTTCTGGAGATGGGAAGAGATGATTTCAGGACCCTGGAAAGCCCAGTAGTTTGCTTGTGTTGCTGGCAAGTACGCAGGTTGATCTATGTTTGTGGGGGTTTGTAGTGCTGGGATGCAGGAGATAGAATCCTGGGGAGCTACAGACCCTTTTAGTCAGTTAAGTTTCCTGCTAATCCCAAAACGCCATGCAAAGATGATCAAGGAAAATAAGATCCTGCTTACTAACCTGAAGAGTTTGCACACATGTTCTGTGACTTTCTTGTCCTGAGTGTTAGGCAGCCGTCCATCAATTCAGCCATAAGACTTAAATAAGAAACCAATCTAGAGCTTTCTCCCTGGAATGGGAAAGCTCTCTGGCCACTTTCAGGTTGACACTACTCTCTTGTTTGTATTTCACTGTGTATAAGGCCAGAGACATTTCTGCAGAACTAGTGGAGATCCAGGGAGACAAAATGGGGTGGTGAGAGAGTGTGACAAAAAGCAGGACAGCAGGGAGATCCTGAGATGCTGCTGCTTAACCCACAGTATTGAATCTCAGGGATCGAATTTTAGACCCTGGGATGGCCAGGTGCATATGGTGTTTTTTGAGCTGGAGTTGTGAGCGTACATGGGACCTCCAGAAACATACTCTAATATTGCCCTCTCCGCTTAATTCACATTCCTTATGGTGGGACGAAAGAAAAAAGGGTCTTCCTGTGGGTGCATTTGGAGAAACAGCATAGGCATGTCCTACATTCCTTGAATTTGCTTCCAATGGAACTGTACTTTTTTTTTCTTTGAAGAGATTTATAAAAATAATTTTCACAAAAATAATGTGGAGGCAACATTCTCAAATACTCTCCTGAAAGGAGGGAAGACAGGAATTAACCCACCTTCTTAATTTAATATACTTATGTTCTTTGTGACTATTTAAATGAAAGGAAAAGAAATCAAAAAGCCTACACAGCAATGTCCCCTTTTAACTATCTCCTTAATGAACCATTTTAAGCACTTTCAGACTTTGGCACAGTGTTTATGCCAGAAATGTGTATTGTCTTAGCATCCTTGTTACATTTTATCCCAAAGTTTTGATATTCTTGCCTCTTCTCATTCTAAAGGTATTTATGTGAAAAGAGGGTATGCAGTCAACCAAGATCATGCTGCGGAGTTTATCAAGGAAGGCACTGACATAGTGCTTGTCTTCATAAAGCCTGAATATCCAGAAGAATTTCATAATCCAAACACTCAGGCTATTGTATGGTCCTTTTTCTGTAATCCTTGCCCCCCAAGTTTTATTAAGGACGATAAAACAGCCTTAGATGGAACACATCAACACTTAGCAGAACTGCTGTGGGCTTGGTGTTGAACCCAGCATGGGTGTCCAGTGGAAAGGAGCCACAGGCTGTGTTCTTTATTGGTGGTTTTTCCACAGGAAGACTTAAGCCTATATTTTAGGAGTTTGAGGATATCCCACATCCCACCCTTCAAGGTGTCTCCCTCCCAGATTGTGGGAAACCAGGAACACCATTGATGAGGACTGGTGAGAAAACATTGGTGGAAATTGCGGATCCATGTAAAACTGTGCCCTGGAGCAAATTGGCCTGCCACCATCAGCTGGGAGGTATGAAAACTCCCAGGACCCAGCCTCTGGAAGCTACAGAGCAGTTGTGCCATGGTAGCAGTGCCAACACTCTGATGAGTATCAACAACATTGGCCAGGTCTTCTGGATGATTATTCCAGTGCAGAAGCTGGAGAAGGAACCCTGGGATGGCCCAGCTTTAAACACCTTTCTCATCCAGAAGGTTTCTGGTGGGTGAATGTGACCTCTCTGGAAATTTGGCAATTTTGTATATGTGGTGCTGAAGCGAGTACAATATTTGGCAATTTTGGTAGTAGAAATAGTCAAGATCATTAAAGAACCTCAAAAGGCTGTCACATTGCTAAATGTACTTATGGGAATGCTTTTTTCTTTTGCCCTATCCTGGCCTGGCTCTAATTACCTACAGAGACATCTGATTAACTCCAAATGAAATGGTCTATGTGGGACTCCCAAGGGGGTGGGTTTTGGAAGGATCATTTGGAAGCATATCATGTTTCATTAGTTGGGCCCATTTCACGGCATTCTCCAGTTTGGTTGAGAAATGAGAGATAATTCAGTTTTGCCTCCTTTCCTTCCACAAGAGCTTAAGAAACTAATAGTTGGCTAAAGGAGTTGGAACGGTAGGAGAGTTAGGATGCAGTGATCAGGGCTGGGAAATGACTCAGGGGCTTCTTTACATTCTACCCTGGAGCCCTTCCTGAATAACAGGCTGAAGAGATGGGTAGAAGAAAAGATGTTGACCATTGCTGGTGTGTTTCCCTCCCTGTTTTTTTCAGATTCAGGCCGGATGAAGTAAAACTCTTCTCTACCTGTAGGTTACTTGTTCCTTCTGTGAACATGTACTGCAGTGTCAGTGTTAATCATGCACGATATTTATTTGAAGATTTATTTTTGTGGTAAGTTACAGAGAGAGAGAGAGAGAGAGGAGAGAGAGAGATTAATTTTTCATTTTCATCCGTTGTTTCACTCCCTAGAAGGCAGCCAACAACTTGGGACTTGGGACTTGGCTAGGCCAGAGTCAGGAGGCAGGAGCTTCTTCCAGGTCTCCCCTGTGGGTTTAGGGGCATATCCACTGTGTTCTCAGGAATATTTATTAGCAGGGAGATGGTTTGGAAGTAGAGTAAGCTGGGACTAGAACCGGTGTCCATATGGGATACTGGCGTTGCAGGTCGTGGCTTAACCTAGTGTACCATAGTGCTGGCTCCTGGCACATACTTGAACATACTTTTGGTACCTGTTTGTGGATTATGCTTTCTTAAATTTGGGTATTGAATCTCCACTGTACAGTTTTTATCTAGTTTCCAGAACAGGACTTTGCCATATGTATTTATTGATCCCTTAAATGTTCTGCTGCTGACAGCTGCATCCCATTGATAGCTGGTTTCTGGGAAATTTAGATAACAGAGCTATGGTGCAAGATTTAAGGTATTTGTTTCCCTGTGTTAGTGGGCAATGAATCCATTGCAAACTTCTTCAGTCAGATTAGCTCATTTTTAATCACCAGCAGTCTGGCTGGGTTTGTTCTGTGTGGGAGCTGGCGGGGCTTAACTGATCCACTGAATTGCCTTATCTGCCTTTGACGAAGGTCTTTCATCCTCGCCCACCTCACAGCTAAAGAGCTGGGAGTCAAGCTGTGTTTCAAGGAGCTCTCTTCCCCTTCCTGTCCATGGAAACTTTGGTGTTATTGTTCTCTTCTGCTCGTTTGCTTCAGTGTTGTGCTGTTTACTTTTGGACAGTATTGGGAGGTGTGTGCATCTGCATGTGTGTGCACCTATACACGTGGAAATACATCTGTATATCCGTACTTGGATTTATCCACATACCTGTATGCATGTGCACACATGTGTGTGGGAGTTTGTATGTATATCTGAGTGCCTCTGGGCACATACACATTCACACACAATTCCTGTTGCATGGTCTCTGAGTGGCGACATGGCCTTGGGTGGACCAGCTTGTTGGACCTCAGAAACATGGAAAACCAACCTGAGACTATAGCTCATTCTTCACTGATCTGTTGTTTGTTAAACCTGTGCTACAGAATTGTAGAGATCCTATTCCTGAGTCAGCCAGTTCATTTTGAACAGGAATTTTGTACTCTGTTTTCACATGTTATGGGGTGCATTGCTTTTTGAGGTCTTAACCAGGATTAGAGATCTTTGTTTGCTAAGAGCATTTTGTCTATAAATCCTCAGGCTTTATCCAGCACTCTGGATAAAATGGGGTGAGGTGTGAGGCAGAACCTTTCTGAGGACAGATAGGTAGAAGCATGTATCCAGCCTAGTCTCACCTTGCCGGGGTGTACAGCAGGTACTTGCACTTCCTGTCGTCTGTCCCTCGTTCATTGACAACCACATTTCTGGGTACGCAGGGGATGCTCCTGGGATCACCATCAGGAGCACTGGTGATGCCACAAGAAGCTCCCTGTGCCTTGTCCTTTCTCTTGCCCGCCTCCAGGCAGTGTTGTAGCAGCAGATGCAGTAACAGCTTCAACTCTCTTGCACACTGCAGTCCTGTGGGTGGTGTTCTGCCACCTTTCTCTCCAGGCAGTGGCTTCTCTCCGCTGGGGTCAGGTGTTGCACTGTTGGGTCCAGTTTTAACTCAGTCCGTGTGCATCATCAGAACGGTCAAAATCCCGTGTCCTCTGCCTGGAAACACTACACCAGCTATGACTTATTTTAGGACATGATGTTGCCTTTCAGTTTCCAAAATATGACCAGGCCTTGCTTTCCATGTGCATCTAGATTGTGGTTTCGGATGTTCGTTATGAGATGTCAGAGACACGGTGTCCCTTCTCCATTGGTGCTGGGGCAAGCAGAGAAGGAAGATGGACCTTGTTCATGGTGATCTGAGTATTGGTCAAGGGTCACACTTTCAGAGGAGGACTAGGCATGGCCGTGGCCCCACCCCAACCCAAGCCGCAGAAGCACCCTGTGATTTAGGCAAACGGCAGTTGTGGTGACCTTTCCTTCATAGGTGGATGATGAAATGGAGTCAGCGAGAAGCCCACGGGCTGGCCAGGATGCGAGTTCTCTCCCTGCACCCTCCCTTGTGACCTGCAGGTCACCGAGCTGGCCTTGTGGACAGCAGATTATTTCTTCCTTCCTAAAAAATCCAAGCTACTTCTTACCACGTGGAGACAATGAACTCCTCAAGTCAGAGTGAAAAAGACCAAACAAATCAAAACAAACCAGGGCTTTCTGTTCACATTTTTCTTAGGAAGTCATTAAATAATTATTGCGCTGATTAATGTGGGTGGAAAATATTTAAGTTCGGCCATTGTTTAGCTGGCCACTTTGGTTGCATTAGGAATTGACTTTTGGACACAGCTGTCATGTTCTTGCCAAGTGTCCTCTTAGGTCTGGGGTGCTAAGGGCAGGTGGCTCCATGGGTTCAATGAGGACAGGGCACCCTAGTGTTTCCGGGGAATCTTGTTATCAGAGCAGGGCATGGTGTGGGAAGAGGTTGGTCAGTTCAGACTTCCCCTCCCAGGCTAAAATGCTTTCCTGTCCTGTGTTGGCAAAGAGGGTAATGACCTAGGGGTCTGTAAGCTGAGCAGGCAAAGCTAGAAGGAGCAGGCAGGCTCTGTTTACGTAGGGCTGTGCGAGCATGCAGTAAACAGAGTCGTTTTCTGGCAGCAACTGCTGGCGGTCTGCTGGGAAGAGCCTCTCAGACAGCTAATGAGAGGTTCCTCCTCCCGCAGGCAGGCGGGTGCTACACCTCCCTTCCCTGGCTGGACGGCCATGGGGAACCTGTTAGCCCCAGGTTGACCTCACTCCCCCCACGGTGCCCCACACGGTCTGTCTGGGCACAGTGCAACGCTTGCTGCGCGGCCCAGGATTTCCTCCTGCTGAGAGCCACCCCATGTGACGTGGACTCAGTCCTGGTCATCTTCCCCTTCCTACTCCTTTGTCTTTTCTTAGAACTTTTGTTCTTGCCAAGGATGCAGGGCCATAGAGTGACACGAGGGGTGCTTGTAGGGGTATGGTGGTGGCAGCACTGCCCCTTCTCAGTGGTCCTTTCCTTTCCAGAGGTCCCAGCCCTTAGCTGCTCCTACTAGAAGGCTCTCCCCAGGGTCTCTCATCTTGTACAGGCTGCTTGGGGCAGGGACAGTAGATTGGAAGCTGTGTGCTTCACTTTGGCTTTCTGAGAGACAGGTGTGATTGCTGTCACCAGATCACTCTGAAGCCCCCAACTCCCAGAGCATGTGTGGGGTCTGAGGGGGAGGAAGAGGAAGGTGTGGCATTCCACCATTGCACATTTCATTTCATTTCCTTGGGTACCATTATCCCCACTTAACTGCAAGGGAACCTGAGGCCCAGCTTGTCCAACCAGGTTAAGCAGATCGTCTGGATACTCATGAGTATCAGCACTGAATTCAGTGTCTTCTTCAAAAGCTGGAGAGAGAAGGAAAAAGGGGAGGGGGGGGGAGTCAACATATCTGAAGGAGAGAGAGAGAGAGGAACAGAGAGGATGGGAGAAAGAACCAGGGAGGGGTTTAAGGGTTACTCATGGAAAACAGGTGTACCTCTCCAAGTAAATAGATCTTCTCAGCTTGCCTGGTGTTTCTCCATTATTTCTACTGGTTAGTTGACCCTCTTCTGAGCAGTCTGCCTGATTTTGGGCTCATTGGGAAGTCTGGGGAGGGGCAGGCCCTTGTGTATTGAGCTCACAGCCCATGCCAGGCAACTGTGGTGGGAGTTCAGTGATAGCAAGCAGGTGTTGTGGCAGCAGTGTGAGTTGAGCATCTGCTATATGTTGGTTCCTGCCGAGGACAAAGCAGTGGGTTCTGAGACTGTGAGAAGTGACGGTGGTCAGGCATTTAGGAACTGGGGAGTGACTTTAGCAGGACCTGGGGAGGATGAGGTATCTCCTTTGTTCCCAGCCTGGGTAGGCGTTGGATATATGTGAAGTGGGCTGCCCCTGTGACTCCCCATGAGGCCCTACTTTTTAGATGTCTAGGATTAGCTTACTTCAGTGAAGGAGTGCTAGCAGGTGTCTGGATAGGCCATGTAAAACCAGGGAGGGCTCACTGGGCTCATTCCCCAAGGGCGTGAGTCTTATCCAGTTTTTTTCCTGGTAGTTCTCTATCCCTTCCACTTCAGTTTTTTTTTTTTTTTTGGGGGGGGGGCGGTGGGCAGTGTAGGGTAATGGCTGGATAGCCCCTGTGGGTTTGTGGGTTGTGTGCTGAGCAGGTAGGTGCTCAGGGTGGACCTACGGAGATCTTTTTTGGTTTCTGGGATCCACAGCCTGCAGTTCCACTCTCCAGTGACCAGATTGGCTCAACAGGCTACGTTTGTATCCCTGTGGGAGGGTGGCTGAGGCAAGCTGGTCCGGCTTGTTGGAGTGGTGATGGTAGGGACAGCAATGGTCACCATTCACAGGCCTGTCCTTGGGCTCAACACTTCAGTAATGTCAGCTCATCTATCCTTCTCAAGAGAAAGGAGATAAAGGAACCGAAGCTTGGGTGTCCTGTGAGGCAGGGTTGGGGTTCAGACCCACTCACTCCGGCTCCAAAGACCTAGTGCTGATGGTGGGCCTTGGCATTGCCCTGGGTCAGACTTTTTAGTTGTTTTCCTTCTAGCAAATTAAGGCTTGAATAAGGCAACTGCTTGGGTCCCTCTTGGCTTTGCATTCCAGAATTCTAAAGTGGAGTGTCCCCCAGGGGGCAAAGGCCTTGGCCTTTGGAATGATGGGGCTTTAGTATGATGAGAAAGAGGAGACCCTTATTGCAGAGCTCTTGTTTGCCCTTGGGACCTGCTTCTCAAATCCTTTCTCTCTGGCCACCCACAGCAGCCTGGACTGTGGGAGATACCCTGACTAAACCCTGGAGTGCTTACCCGTGAAGCTGTCACTCTTGGGAGAAGGGGAGAGGAGAGGAGCGAGCTGCCTGAGGCTGTCTCCCCATGGAAGGGCTCTCCACAGGCAGCCTTGGTGACACCCACTTGAGTCAGAGCTGTGTGCTGCCACCATCCCACAGCTGCGCTGACTGCTACAGCTGGTTAGAAATAGAAATCCCCCTCCTGCTCGGCTGCTGTTCAGGTGGGGACCTGCCTGAGCTACCCTCGCTGGTGAAGACTGGAGAAAGCCATGGATGGTTAGCCTGGTGGACTCAGGCTGTACTAGGCTGGGGTGCTTTTGATAACAGCCTTGCTCGGGTTTAACAGTTGGCTGCTCTTGGGCTCTGAAGCCTCCTACCCGCTGTCTTGGTGGTTGCCTCATAGGAGCACACAAAGGGGCTTGATGCTAGCTGGCAGGTGCTTCATTATGCCTTTGGTAGCTACTGGCCTACACCTTTGAAGTCACTCCCCATATATGTGCCAAACTGGGCTGTGAACAAAGACTGGGTGGGATCCCACCAGGAGTGGGCTGGAAAGGCAGACTTGGCAGAACTTTAAGAACTGAGTCTGTATTCATTTACTCTTCCACCAAGGTCCCTTCCCTTGCTGTACCTCCTCACCTGTCTCTTTTCTCCACTATGCCAGAGCACCCGCTTCTCCACCCACGTGCATTCTGTCATGGTGAGTACTGGATGTCAGGAGGCAAGCATGGTGCCAAGGGGGCTGTTCTCTAGCCCTCTGGGGTTCTGTTCCTGCCCTCTGGGGTCCCGTGGCCTCCAAGCCTGCCTCCTGGCCACCCTGACTGAGATGGGACATCCCCATGACACTGTGATGGGACATTGTGGGACGGGGCACTGAGCACTGCCAGCCCCAGAGCCAGCACAGCTTTACCCATGTATGTCTGAGCCTTGGCCGCGCCCCTCCCATTCCCGAGGTCATCTCCAAGTGCATGCTATCACGCTGACCCGAGGAAGCACGGTGACAGCGTCCTGGCTGGGTGTGGTAAGGGAAGTTGTTTCTACCAGTGGGTAAACAGGATAGTAAAGCAACAATGGGGCGTGGACCCTTCCCAGTCCTTTACAAGCAGACTTCTCTGTGTTTGAGATGATTGGCGGTTTTCTCATCCCCACTGTGGGCTTGGCTTTCAGAGGGGTTGGCATGCAGGAAAGAGCACAGATGTATTGAAACTGTGTGGTGTCACTGAGTTGGGCACAATCATTTCTGTGATGCCCCCGTGCACCCATTCCCCAGTCTCTTTGGTCCGTATTTTCCTACCATTTGTCATAAAGAGCTAAGACTCTGGGACTCTGTGTAACTTGTTCTTGGTTAGTAACTGTCTTAGCCTGGTGGGATGTCTATCTCATTGTATTCCTCTTTTGTATGCACATGTGGGCCTGCAGGGGGCACACAGGTGGATGGGTGGACACCATGCACCATCCCCTCCCCTTGGTCTCATCAGCTTGAGTCCTGGAAGATTTCCCCAGCATGAGAATTTGCTCACAACTTTGCAAGGCATTCTGAGTCAGAGGAGCGTGCAACAGCTCCAAATTTCATTTACATGCTGCTTATTTCCCTGCCTCCCTGGAAGACAGGCACAAGGGGTGGGAACTGTTACAGGTTGGGAAACTGGAGGCCAAAGAAGGAAAACATCCAGAAGCTGTCCCGTCCTCTCTGTGTCCAGTGAGCCCCCTGAAGCCTCTGTTACCTCCTGCTGGGTTTGTTGTGGTTGAATCCTCATTGGTTGGCCACATCCCCTGTGGCCCTGGACAATGGGATCCAGTGATGTAATCCCTCCACTCAGAATCCTTTTGTCGTGGGCAAAAACAAGAGCCTTCTTTTTTTAAGATTTATTTTATTTTTATTGGAAATTCAGATATACAGAGAGGAGGAGAGACAGAGGGAAGATGTTCTGGCCACTGATTCACTCCCCAAGTGACTGCAATGGCCAAAGCTGAGCCAATCTGAAGCCAGGAGCCCGGAGTCTCTCCTCAGTCTCCCATGTTGGGTGAAGGGTCCCAAAGCTTTGTGCCATCCTTGACTGTTTTCCCAGGCCACAAACAGGGAGCTGGAAGGGAAACTGAGCCTCTGAGATTAGAACTGGTGGTCATATGGGATCCTGGTGCATGCAAGACAAGGACTTTAGCCACTAGGCTACCGCACTGGGCCCAAAACAAAAGCCTTCTTACAGATTCCAGAGGTCTACACTCCAGCCCTCTCATTGCTGATCTCATTTTGTCTTTTCTTTCCTGCCTGCCTCCTTACCCCTGACCCCTTACACTGGCCTGGCTGTTTCAGAGATACAGGGAAATGTGGAACCCTGGCTGTTCCTTCTGCCTGGATCCCTTCTTATGTTTCAGCCTCTCCTTTTGATTCTTTGTTCCAGGGCCCCCACAGTGAGGCGTGCCCTGCACATCCTGCTCTGTGTACCGCCCTCCCCATCTGATCCTCCTTAGCCAGTATTTGCGCTTTTGTGCACGCTGATTATCACACCCTAAAGTGTCATCTGGTTTGCTGATTGCTTGCAAGGAAACTCTTGGAGAGGGATTTCTCCCCTCTCTTGTTCACGGAAGCATCCCAGACACTCAGTGCAATGCTTGATACCGTTAGGCACTTTACTAAATGTTGGTGACTGGAATCAGCTAGCAGGGACATGAGGAGAGGAAATTTGAGCCCTGGTGTTTTACTGTCACAACAGGGATTTCCCCCTCAAGTGTTTCATGTTAGAAGACAGGGTTTTTTTTTTTTTTTTTTTTGCTGAACTGAAAATTAGCATGGACCCAGACAGCAGAAGAAGGACACTCACATGGCTGCTGTAGGCAGCTGTGCCAAGCTCAGCTTGCACGTAGTCTCATGCATTCCGTACATCTCTCCCTAAAGCAGAGTGAGACTCAAAGGAGACACAGGGTGCACTCCTGACCAGCTCCTGAAGGACACAGCTGGGGTTAACCCCAGGTCTGCTGGCCTCCAAACCTCCTTCCTGCATCCCTCTGGGGAAAAACAGCACTGAGAATATGGTTGTTTGCTCTGCGTTTTCTTGCCAGCTGTGTGGGATCCAAGACTTGGTGCCGAGGCCAAGTCTTCTGGGTCCTGTGTCTCTCCTTAAGTATCATGTGGGCTGCTCCTCTGCCTTGCTTTTCCTTTCCTCTGTAGTCTTGGGTGGCCATGACTGCATCCATATGGGCACTCATTAATCACAGGCTGGAGCTTGCTTAGGCTGCAGCTAACGCAAGCCAGAAAGTTGCAGAAAGGCAACTGTAGAGTTTGGCCGGTCACTACGGAGCCTGTCCACCACTGAGCTCCAGACCCTAGGCCCCTTCTTGGCCTTTCTTCCCGCTCTCTGGCCAGGCTTGGTTGTTGGTTCTGCAAACTGAGGCTGCAAAGTTGGATGGTGGTCAAGGCAGACTTGCCATTGGTGGCCACCTGCTGGCTTCTGCTTGGACTAGTGCACACCCATACAGAAAGACTCATTCTTGGAAAATGCTGGGAATGGTGAATTCATTTCTGTGATGCAAGGAAAGTCTGTTCTACTCCCTGACATAGGCTAAGCTGTATTCAATTGCTGATACACTATTACAGATCCCACAATCAAGATATGAATGTGATCCACGAGCCTTGTGCTCTGCATGTTTTCTCAGTTGGAAATTTGGAACACAATAGCACCATGTAAGTAGATGCATTCTTTAAGAGAAAAACATGAGGCAAGTAGGGCAGACAGAGTTGTCCATAATCATGGAGGGAGGAGGGCACATGCCTGGCCACAGGTGTTTGGGACAGGGAGAGCAGCATTGACTTTGAGGAGCCAGGGTTGCAACAGTTTATGCTTTTAGGGAGTGTGGTGTCCAGAGAGGCCATGAGAAGCCTTCTTTTTGGCCACTAAGAAGGGGTGGATGGGAGCATTGGACATGTCTTCCAGAACATTGGCTTCCCATGAAATGAAGGTGTTGGAAATTTCTATGATGACAGAAAGGGCTCCCTAAGCTTCAAGTGATAATGCAGGGAATAGTTCTCATCCCTGCCCATTTCTAGGTATCAAGGACCCAGAGGCCCTCACATATCGAGCCTGGACTTCCTCAGGGGCTCCAAGGAGTGTTGAGAGTGGGCACGGTAAGTGTGAATGTGCAAAGGCATACTAGATGAGAGCCCAGCAGCTGTGGGCGAGTTCTTCCTGCAGGGCTTGGTGTTTACTTAGTGTTGGAATTCTTACAGGCTTATAGTCCTGCCCTCTAGTGTAATTCATTAGAAAATGAATTCTGCCCATAGCACGGTGCTTCTGAAGCTTCTAAGAAGAAGCACTGTGGTAGAATTCTGGCTTAAACTCTCCTTTCTTTCTAAGCTGCTCCTTTGGCATTTTTCTGGAGGTCAGGGATTGGGCACAATTATTTGACTCACCTATAAGACTCAACACTTCCGTGTTCTTAGGGACTGGTTGACATTCAAGGGATTGAACCTGCTATTGTCTGTTGAAGAGAACAACCTCCAGGAATATGCAAGGGAAGAGGAAAGGCCACTTGTCTGAGTGTTCTCAAAGGTGGACCAAGCCAGAATCTCACTCATAATCTCGTGCGCTTTTCCTCCAGGGATGTTCTTAGATTCAGAAGATTTTCTATTAGATGGTCTGCTTACAAATTTGTTTGCTTTTAATCAAGACCTGGCCACAAGAACTAGTAATTCAGATGATCTAATCAATCCCCATGAGATTTTAGTGATGCTGTTCTGTCCCTGCTTCTTTCTCACCCTCCCCATCCATTGTACTCTGGTTCTATTTAAAGATGCATGGATGTGATTCCAGGCCCTGGGAGGAGACTACTAGAGAAGACAGCCTCAGGCCCTCATGGGACAGGTGGTTCTACTTCTTATGTGAATCAGAACTCTCCACACAAATGCCTCCGCAAACTAGGAGCACCAGCTTCCTTCTGATCTCTGCATCCTCTCTGAGAGGAAGACCATAGCCTTAATAGGAATTTTCTTCTCAGTTAGGACAGTGGAGCCTTTTGGTGCAGTGTGCCGTAGTGAGCAGAGTTCAGAGTCTGATGCCTGGGGTGGGGGGACTTCCAGGGCCTTACTGGGGTGCTGTGATCTTAGGTTTTTGATGGTGGCACTGGTTAAACAGCTGCTATCCCTCAGGGCACTCACCTGTGAATGTCCCACTTGCATCCAGAGTGAAGAGAGAAAATAAGCGGAAGAATGATGAACACAAAGCCAGGTGCATGCTTGTCTTGGGTGAGGACAGGTCGGATGATGGCATGAAAGAGAAGTGCTAAGTTTTGAGTTGGATGCATGGTTTGCTCCTTGGAATTCTTGTGCTTCTGTCGGTCATGCACATAAAAATCCACTGGCATGTATCAGATGTTAAGTGGTGTGCTGTATGAGAGTATAAGAAAGAGACCCTGCAGGATCTATGGTCCAATACATCAGGGCTTGAATCTCACTCAGGGCTTGCTGGCTGAATAGGTTTTTGTTGAGTAAAAAAGGTTCCCGGAACCCTGGTTTGCTCAGTTGCAGAATGGAGATGGCAATCCACTGTTGATAATTCAGTGGGTATTTGCAACATGCAGTAGTGAGCAAAATATATGATGTTAGGAGAACATTAACAGTAGAATAGAAACAGACATTGGCCTGGTTCTTGAGATGCCCATATCTAGGATCAGAAGACCTCTGCTCAAGTCCTGATTCCAGTTCCTGATTCCAGGTTTCTGCTAATGTAGATCCTAGGAGGCAACAGCAATGACTCAAGTAGTTGAGTCTGACACCATGTGGAAGACCTGGACCAGTGATGGAAGCTGTCTACATTTCTCTTTCTCTCGCGCTCTCTCTCTCTCTGTGTGTGTGTATCTGCCTCTCAAATAATGATAATGATGATGACTTGTAACCCAGATGATACAGTTTTTCAGGGAAAACTCTCGTGAGTTTTTCAGGCATTAGTTTGAGTTGGGTTTGGTGGATAGCTAGGGTTAAGTAGGCAGAGTCAGTACCTGGATTCCTCTCTGCTTATGCTCATACGCGAGCTACATCCTGAGGGGAAACATGAGAGCAGTGTCCCAGAAAAGCATGGAATTTCCGAGCTGCAGTGGATTTCAGGGAACATTCTGTGACCCTTCCCCGCCTCCCTTCTCTCTTCCTCACTGTTGCCCAGGAGAAACACGGAGCCTAAGTAGTCATGTGACATTCCCAGGAGCCCAGCTGATGAGCAGCAGAACTGGGATCAGAACACAGAGTCGGGTTTGTTCCTGTTGTCTGCCAGCCACTTCTACATGTCTGATGTCTAACCTTCACTAAGACCTCTGTACAGTAAGAGTTATTTCTTATTTACAGATGTAGAAACTGAGGCCCAGAAAGGCCTGTGTCCTTCCCTGAGCCCTAGACTCAGAGTGGACTCAAGGCTTGCACCCAGTCTGAGGAGTAGCCCATCTTTCCATTCCTCATCACTCCATGGTAGTAATTCTGTGAACCATGGCATTTCCCTATGGTCTTTAAAGAAAAAAAATGACAGGAATTCAACACAGATACCAACACGGGGTGATTGGGGTGGGGCAGAATACTTAGCCCAGGAAACTCTCAAAGTGGGCAGCAGGGCAGTTGTGGGGTACATGTGACATGCAGCTCGGCACTGGGGGACGATTGGCAGCAGCAAGCCCACTCAACTCTTGGGTCCTGTTTCCTTCACTGACAGTGCTGAGGAAGAGGGAAGGTGCAGCACATGGAGTGGCAGGGAGAGGTTGTACAATGTTCTGTGATGTCCAGCCTGAGGACTGAGGTTAGACCAGCTAGCTACTCATGACACTGCTGCCAGGTAGAGAAACGGGGATTTTGTTCTGAGCAGCAGGGCCCCACCAGGAGGTTCTGAGCAGTGGGGCACAAAGAAGACAGTGCCACTGAAGACCAACCTCTCAAGAGACAGTCCCTGGGAGTCTCGGTCACAGGGTTTTTGCTGCAGGAGTCCCTAACTGGGAGACCTTCAAGTCCACTCCTTAGCTGGATACTGCTTTTTGTGTGGGGAGAGGTGGCCTTCTGGCAGGTTCTCACTTCTGGCTGATGTCCTGCTTTGAGATGACACTTTTATTTTCACTCAGCTTCTTTCTGCCCCCTATTTACTCCCAACCTTCCTGCTCACTCCCTTGCAAAAAAACCCAGGGGGTCTCCATGGGAGTTCAACCTTGGTCCTGGTGGATGATTGAAGTCAGTGTGTTTCCTCAAGCGAAATCCTGTTCCACTACTACTATTCTTGTTCCTTTGGGTTCTCCATTTCAGAGACATATTTGTTTGTCCCTGCTGATGTCCCTCTCTCTCTTCTATTTGCATAAAGTTGAGAAAACCATTCTGTCATTTAGTGGGAGCTCAAAGTGTGACTTTTGGAGCCCCTCCTCCTCATCCTGGCCCTGTGGTTTCTGTTAGGAGAAGATAAACAAGTGGTCCATTCTAGACCCAGTGTTGTTCCCAGGGAACTGCAGGCCTCCATCCCAGTCTCCTAAAACCTTCAGATATCCATCATAGCAGGGTTGTTTTGTGTATATCAGACAGCGTTTGAAACAGGTGTAGGGAGCTTTACCTGTTGGTTGTTGGCTGTTTCTCAAACCCATTTTACAGATGAGGAAGTTGAAGCTTAGGAAAGTCATATGACTTGAAACTTGATTGAGCATTTAACATGTGCCCAGCTGGGACTTGGGCTACCCAAGTAGTCTGGGGATTTGAACCTGCTGTCTCTTACAAATGTACCACCATCCAGACATGATGATAAAGTGCTATCAGGTGCTGGCCAGCATAGACAGGCTGCCTGGATGCAAGAGAAGATCTGCAGTAGGGGTGTGAAAGGCTACTGGTAGAGGAACATTTGATAGAAGCAGTGCAGAAGAGATATCTCTGATTATGGGGATGTCGGTGGGCAAGGAAAGGCCCCACATCAGGGGTCATGTATGGTGGGGTTGGGGTGGGGATCCTCCATGCAGAATCCCTGAACTGGGTTGGAAGCTCCAGGCAGTTGCTGTGTCTGTTCGAATTCCACATTTATGAGCTGAAAAGGAAGGTATCCTTGACGACAGAGGAACTGAATGAAAACATCCCTTCAGTCAATCCGATCACCCCCCTACAGGTCGTACAAAGGTGGTAGGCATTCAGCAGAAGCCATGCTTTGAGCTCTGAATTTTGATCCTTCCCCAGACCATCCCTCTAGCGAGGCTGGACAGTGGCCATGAGCACAGCCTCCCCCATCAGCCTTGTGATCCTGGGTAGAAACCAGCAGTCTGCTGTGTACCACATCGTTGATTTGTAGTGCCTGGTGGATTAAGGGTCTTAATGCATTTTTGACTGAACAACATCTCCTGTTTGCAATGGCTGTGTCAGGATGGAACCCCTTGTAAGCTGAGGAGCTCTATACATGCTCCCAGAGGAGTTTCTGTGCCTAAAAACTATAGATGCCTACACACACACACACACACACACACACACACACATATGTCTATCTAGTGTGATGTATTTCAAATAGGATTTAACTCGTAGTTTATTTTTCCTTGTCTCAAAAAATTTGAAAATATAACTCAGTCATTCTTTGACTTTAGAAGAAAAAGTTTACAATGGAAGTTTTTAGACATTCTCAAAGATAGTAGTAGATCCAATTCCTATAGCTTCAGCCAGCCAGTCTTCTTTCATTTTTGTCCCTTTCCACAGGTTTGCCCAAAGTGTAATACACTTTGATACAGCACCTAGTGTCATATATTGCATCTGTAAATATGTCTGTATCCATCTGAAGAGATAAGCTGCTTTTAAGACATATATAACCACAATGCCATTGCCACATTTAGGAGGTGTGAATGCCTTGGTGTCATCAAACAGCTAATCAGTGTTCAGTTTTGCAGTTGTCTTATAAACTGTTTTTAAACAGCACATGTGTTTGAGTAGTGATTCAGATAATGTCCCTAATTGATTTGAAAGTCTGTTTGACTCATCAATTTCTACTCAATTCTTTTCCTTTTTATTTGACACTTTTTTTTGTTGTTAACGAAAGACTCCTTTGCCTCTAAAGCAGTCCCCATTTTGTATGTTGCTGTTGCTATTTCCATGGTATCTTGTCCCAAAGATTTAATGCTGTTTTTCTGAAAGTCAGACTGACAGACAGAGACAGAAAGAGAGCTCTCATCTGCTGGATCACTATCCAAATGGAGCTTTGCCAGGCCTAAGCCAGGAGCCAGAAACTCCATCTGGGCCTCCTGCATGAATAGCAGGGACCCAGCTGCTTGGACCATCTTCCACTGCTTTTGTATGTGCCTCAGCAGGGAGCTGGATAGGAAGTAGAGCAGCCAGGAGTCTTAAGTGGTGCTCTGATGTGAGATGTTGACATGGCCAAGTGGCACCTTAACCTGCTGCAACACAATGCCAACACCCCACTGTATCTTTCAAGTTGTGCACCTGCTCCCGTGTTTCTGTCATCTGGTTGTGTGTTGCAGAGGCTTGGACAGAGTCAGATGTGATTCCTGGGCAGAAGGGCTGGAGCTTCTGCGACTCTGGCTGAACAGGGCAGGAGCAGTGGCTTTGGGAAATGAAGGGGAACCTCCATACCTCCACAGCCAACCCCTTTGATTTGCTCTTGCTATGTGTAGGTGGGAACCAATGGGCACCCCCAAACCTCTACGATTGGCTTCAGGGTGTTCAATGACTGGGAATGGGCACATCTCCTCAGAGGGAGCCTTCCAGGCAGGCTCAGATGCTGTCTGATGCCAGCAGCTTATTCTTACGGCTAGTGAGGCCTTCCCGCTATCCTCAAGGTTTTACACATTCTTCCTTTCTTCCCATAGGTAACACATCTCTGTTGACCAAACATACAACATAAAGTTGCTTTTCCTTCCAATTTCAGCCAGTTCATGGACATTGATGAACCACCAAGAGAGCTTTACTGTTGGAGCTCAGAGCCACAAGGAATGGGAGCATGTTTACAGAGGCTGCCCATGCTACTGACCATTTTCCTGATGGTACTCCCATCTCCAGTGGAAGGAGCACTCCGTTCAGAAGTCAGAGGACTAACCCTGGGCCACATATCCTACTCTCTTGGCAGCCACGCTCTTCTTAAGCCACCATACCTAGTTTCCAGTGCTTTAGCTGAGCGTCCCCTCCCCCACCCTGGAACTGTCCTAGTCATTAAAGGTTTAGAGCAAGACAGCCTCTCGTCACCGGCAGATAACACATAGGATCAAGCCAGTAGGATTGATCATTTAATTTGCTGTGTAGTCCCATCTCAGTGAAATGATTCTTTAGGTTTTTAAAAATACTAACAGTAGTTCCTTATGGTCAGTTTGCTGACTCCCCAGGGGTCTGAGGTTCTGCAGAGTGGGGTCACTTTTCTTAATTGTTAGAATCAGCAACTTCATTGCCAGAGAAAGCTGCAGGAAGTGGATCACCTGGTCCAGGAATGCTGTTTGGTTAGGATGTCTCTTGGGACATCTGCATCATGTATCAGAGTGCCTGGGTTTGAATCCTGGCTGCTGTGGTTCCACTCCAGCCTCCTGCTGATGTGCACCTGGGAGGCAGCAGGTGACTGCTCCATGTGGGAGACCTGGATTGAGTTCCTAGCTCCTGGCTTCAGTGTAGCTCAACCCTAGGTGTTGTGGGATTTGGGGAACAAATCAGTGGATGAAAGCTATCTCTCTGCTGCTTCTCTATTTCTCTGCCTTTCAAAGAAAATAAAAGTGTATATAAAACTTTTTTAAAAAGAGAAATAAGAAAAAGATAACTCCCAGCCCACTCTATTTTATAAGGAAATCAGAAGCTGAATTCCACACGTGTTACATGCATCCTTGTAATGAGCAGGCAAGACGTGGAGGTGAGGCTTGTGCCTAGCCTTTGGTTATGTTTCCCTGAGTGTGATCATAATTCTTAGTTTTTGTATTTTTACCTGTATGGTGAAAGCCAAGGTAAAGGACACCCTTTGTCTGCACAGAAATGAGAGGTGTGTCTCTCAGTCTGCATTCACAGCTCTGGAGCATCTGTGTTCCCTAGGCTCAGCTCCCAGTACTTCACCAGCCTCCTCCTGCTGTCCTCTCGTCCACCTGGTTCTTCCTACTCTGGCCCAGCAAGTCTTCCTGGGCTTAGCTGCTCATCTCCTGGAAATCCATGCTGATTTTAGAGACTGTATTTGGTTCTTTTGTGGAGGCAACTAAATAAATCCCAGACAGTATAAAATTCAAATCCTGAGTATTTGCAGTGCACACACCAGTGTGGTGTTGGGCAAATCACTTCCATCATCATCCTAATTTTCTTTACCTTTAAGATGGACTGGCAGTCCCCAAGTCAGGATGGACATGACTGTTTCAGACTTTGCATCTCCAGCCCCTGACTTATTGCGAAATAAATGGTTGCTATTGTAACTGTGGAAAGACGGAGTTGAATCCAGCTTCTAGGGTAAAGGGGCTGGGAGAGAGCTAAGACAGAAGACTAGTGTCTGCAGGATAATGTACACTTTTGTCTGGCCCTTAGAAGGGGAGCAGTGGTTATTTTTCATGATCTGTCCACTTTGCTTCTTCATAGGCTATGAACTGAGTTGAAATAATCAACTCTGTTGTGTCATCTTTGTTTTCTTGGTTGATTGATCATGTATACATACAAATATGAGTGTCTTCAAAAAGTCTATGGAAAGTGCATATGAATTTCAGTATTTTGGGGGGCATGGAAATAAACAGATCTTTTAATTCTATTTTCCATGAACATTTTGAAATCTCACGTGTACACACACACACACACACACACGCCATGCACATGCAGAAAGTCAGCCAGCCTGTCCCCACAGGCAGTCGTCACCTCTCCCCTCTCCCACCCCGTCTGAACCCGGTGAGCAGACACACAATGTGAGCAGCCTTCCCTCAGTTGACCTCCCCAGGTACTTCCTCTTTATTATTTCATTAGTTTTTGTCTCGGCGAATTCTACCTTTACAGTTTCAAGATAATCAATTTATTTTTATATGCTTTCCCCATCCAAATTGGATTTCACATATAAATAGCCGCACACTGGTCCCAGCAGCCAGCATATGCTTCCAGGCCGGTGCTTGGCAGCTCAGCCCATGGGGCAGGCTGGGGCTGTTTTCAATGGAGGCTCCGGTGCTGGGAAGACTTCAACCTCCTTTTTACGCATTCCTCTCCAAAATCCCCCTTTGTTCCCTGGTTGTGGGGGACAAGGACTCAGGGCTGCCATTAACTGTAGTAAGAATGCCAGTTCTGTTGGCATCATCCTCCCCACTGCTGTTAGTGATTAAGCTTTTTACTAAAAATTTTAATTGCTGCATGCATTTGTATGCATTGTCTGCTTCAAAGCCTGTAGCCTGGAGTTCCCCGACTGTTACTTTTCTTTCCAGGAATGGAAATACACCACTGGATAACACTGTAAGCAAGAGATGACGCAGTCCTAGGTTGGGAACTGTGGTTGTCTTTCCTGAGTTCCAATGTTTTCCTCATTGAGAATCTACTTAAGTCTTTTTATTAATCACCTTTGGTTTTATGGGGTGACTCTTCTTTTTCTTTCTCCTCCTTCTTCTTCTTTTTTAAAATTCTCATTTCCAGTGAGAAGCAGAATTAACTATAGAATATAGCCTCTATTCTGTGCTAGTTAGGAATACTTTTGCTAAATCTTCTAGATGTGGGGGTATTCATTATCCAGCCCCCAATATTCTCTGGCATAGGAGACCTTTCACCTTGTGTGTTCCATGGCGTACCAACACTATCATTTTCTAGGGGAGGAGTGGGGAGAGATATGCAAACTCTTGAGCCCTAGTGCACACTTGTTGAATCTGAACTTCTCCTTTTCAAAGACTTATTTATTTTAAAAGTCAAAGTTCAGAGAGGCGGGGGTGGGGGAGAGAGAGAGAGAGAGAGAGAGAGAGAGAGAGAGAGAGAGAGAGAAAGAAAGAGAGATGTTCCATCTGCTGGTTGGTTTATTCCCAGGAGCTTTACCCATCCCTGCCATGGGTGGTAGGGCCCACACACTTGAACCATCTCACACTGCTTTCCCAGGTATATCAGCAGGGAGCTGAAGTGGCAGAGCTGAGACAATATGCAGTTCCCATGTGGGATGCTAGCATCACAGGCAGAGGCTTTACTTGCTATGCTACAATGCTGGCACCTGAATCTGAATTACTGTGGTGGGGCTCAATAATCTGGGCTAGAAAAGTGACAGGAAAACATAGATCTGTGTATAAAATGCCATTTCTCAAAATACTACTTCTGCCTCTACTTATTTTTGTCTTTATGTTTAAAGCTATGCCTTTGAACGTTGTGTTAGGATCTAATTAACAGGCAATTTTCATTTTGTTTCAGTCAGATACGTGTCTAGCCACTATCATTGTGTCTTCAGTATCTTTCCATCATTGTCAACTTAATTCTGTGTTTTTCCTCAAGGAGCTGAAGAGCTAGATGTGGAGCTAAAATCTGCTTATATTAAAACAAAAGTAAAACAAGGAACATATTTCAAAAAGTTCATGGAAAGATGGAATTGTAACTTTTAGTGCAGAATTGTTTTTGAAATTCATGCATAGTTTTCTTCATAATATGCATCTTCCATAAACTATTTGAAGCTCCTGCTATGCCAGAACTTTAAAAATATTTTGTCTCAAAGTAATCTCTTAGTTCCATTTTCCACACAATTTTGAAGCTACCTTTGTACAAGACAAAGAAGGCCAACTACAAATGTGTAGTATATTATTTCATTTTTATTATTTTATTTTTAAAAGAGATTTGTTTGAAAGACAGAATTGCAAAAGGAGAGAGAGAGACAGAGGGGAGCCTCCATCTACTGGTTAACTCCCTAAATGACCACAACAACTTCACTGCGCCAGTCCGAAGCCAGGATCCAGGAGCTTCCTCCTGGTATTCCAAGTCGAGTACAGGGGCGCAAAGACTTAGACTATCCTCCAGTGCCTTCTCAGGTATATTATTAGGGAGCTGGATTGGGAATAAAAGAGCTGGAACTTGAACCAGTGCTGCTATGGGATGGTCTACTTGCTACATCATACACTTGATTTTAAACCCCATATACTTGATTTTAAAGCAGAAGAGAGGCATTGACCTTGAGCAGGATCCTGGGAAAGGATGGTGGTAGGGTTGGAGGTGGGGAGGACAGCAGCCCCTAGAAGGGGATCAGTGAAGACAGTGGCTCAAGTGATGCTGGTGACGTGTGCAGCCAGACCTGCCACAGAAGTAGGAAGACTGGGTTGTAAAGGGCAGTGGATTTAGGAAAAATAGTGCTTTTTGAGGATGAAAGGATAATCAGATTAATTTAAAGGAGAAGCTTTGGGAAATCATTGCTATGACCAGTGTTGTGTTGGGATTTGCATAGTTAAAATCAAATTTCCTAATTTATCATCTTTCTATTTCATTAGTTCAAAATGCCCCAAATCATAGTTGTTCATCCTGTGAAGGTTCTGGAGAAGGCTGTTTTATTCAAAGCACAGCCAAGTAAGTATCCCTCAACTGAAAAAGAAAAACAAAAAGCAAACATTTTATTATGAAGAGTTTCAAACGCAGAAGTAAAACACAATTGTAACTTTTAAATTGAAAAGCCATCCTCCTGGGTCAGCAATTTGAACAACATAAAAACTGCTCTATGGGGAGAGAAATCAGGATGGTAGTTGCCTCTGATCAGAGGAAGAGAGTGCTTGCTGGGAACTTGGAAGCAGGCATTATGGCTCAGGAAGTTAACCATGGCCTGGTACACTTACATCCTATTTTGGAATGCCAGTTCAAGTCCCAGCTACTTGGTTTAGAATCCAGCTTCCTGCTGATGCATGCTGGAGGCAGTGGGAACTTTGTGCGATGATGATAATATTCCTTGTTTTTATGGAGGTGATGGAGATCTGGGTGTTGTACTGTGTATATTTACTAAACCTCAGGGAATAAAAGCTGTTCTTTTTCCTTCCGCTCTAGTTTTCATTCCATTCTGATCACTCCAAGGAGAAGCTCTCTTCTTGGGGCCAGAGTGTCATTGACATGAAACACTGCTTATTTTCCCTTTTCAAGTAAAGGCAGAGGGCCCTTGAGCAGTATTATTTTACTTATCATGGCATTAAAAGATAATTGTTTAATGCCTGTGACACTAATTTGTCTCAGTATTATAATTATTTTTCTTTAGAAGTGAAATTATTTAAGGAAAAAAAAACCACTCATTAGGAGTAGAATTATGCAGTGAAAACTGGCAGGGGTTTGAGGGGCACTGGTGGGAGAGGAATCGCTGCTTCAGAGTATCCTTGTGTGATACATGAGGGTCCAAGTGAAAAACCATCTGTTCTTTGTGACCAGCACCACTCTAACTTGACTTGCCGGGCTTGCTTTTATTTCCCAAACTCATGGTGACTAATTCATCAGAGCCAGTGGCACTGGGCGATGGCATTCAGGGTTAGGGCCACTGTGGGGGAGCTGGAGACCAATCAGTCCATAGAAAATGGAGCAGGTACATTGCCCTACAAGGAAGCGAAACTCATGTCTTCTCTTGAGTACCAGGTGACTGCAAGGCAGCCTGTTCTGTCTGCTGGAGTAAACTGGAGATATCAGGATCAAGAAGTTGCCTTGAGCCTTCAGCCCTTATGCATCTGGCCCAAGTGAGGCTCAGTATCCCTGTGGCAGTGGTGGCACCTGGGGGCAAGAGTGAAACAGTCCTGCTGGGCCATCATGGATGTGAACAGATGTTGCCTTCTCTGCAGGGCCATGTGGCCTTCCAGAGACAGATGCTGGGGGTCCTTGTTTGAACCAGACAATGCTAAAGGGCATGGATTGCAGTCTTCTCCAGACTTCCACATGCTAGAGGATGCTCTTTGCCTTCTGGGTCCTAGGGGAGCACTATGCTCCAGGCTGCCTGTCCAGTGTCTCCATGTATCCCCATCCTGCCCACATGGCAGAATCTACCCAGAGTCACAGTGAAGAGACAGTTCAAATGACAGTTGCTGTTTAACTGCCTCATCCATGGGTTCCAAGAAAACTGTGACATCGGTGAGGTTCGTAATTCCTTACCCTAGCTTCCATTTATGTCTCCACCCACTCTGTCTCTCTCACTAGCTGCTCCTAGTATCTGCTATGTTATCTTTGGGTTCCATCTGTATGTTGCTTGATTCTTGGAGACAAGATGAGGCACACACACTCGAAGCAGCCAGGCCCCACTGCTGGGCATGGGTTAGGGATACACAGGAGGGTTGTCTTGGGACTGGAGGTTCAGTTGGGAAAAGGGCGATTTGGGGGAGAAGTTAGAGATGGGGACAAGGTGGCAGGTGTTCAGTAGTGGCAAAACTGTTTGAGCTCCACTACAAGCTGAGTGAATTTTATGTGCTTGTCCTCCCCCTTTTTCTTAAAGATTTATTTATTTATTTTGAAAGAGTTGCAGAGAGAGGGAGCAACATAGAGAATCTTCCATCTGCTGGTTCACTCTCCAGATGACTGCAATAGCCAGCTTTGGGCCAGGCTGAAGTCAGAAACCTGGAATCAAGGGTTTCAGCTGGGTCTCCTCACTGGGACCAGCAACTCAAACACTTGGACCACTTTTTGCTGATTTTCTCAGGCTATAGGCAGGGAACTGTATCAAAAGTGGATTATCCAGGAGTTTAACCAGCACCTATGTGGGATGTTGGCATTGCAGGTGGTGACCACAATACAGGCTCCTCAGCGCTTTCTTTATGTACCCTGGTTTTCCATCAGCTCAGATGAAGGAGCCAGTTTTACAAATGTGGAAACTGAAAGTTCAGGCGATTTGAGAAACGTGCACAAAACCACGTGGGGATGATAGAGCTAGGATTCAAACCCAGGCCCTCTAGTTCCAGAACTTGAAGCAGGTGTCTCACTACCAGGCTCTGTGAATCACCTATGGCTTTGGTTAAAGTATGAATTCTGCTAGCTGTTTTCTACTGTAGACTGTGGTCTAGGAATCTGCGCATAGAGGACCGTAAGTGGCAGATTTAGGACAATCTTCCCTGGACCATTTGAAGTGAATGAAGTTGGCCCCCCTGGCTGGGTAGAGCCTGGTTGTAGCTGCAGGCCCTGCTCGGAACACTGGGCTTCCTGATTTGAGTTTCTGATACCCGGAATAAAGCCCAGACACAGCAGTGTTGCTGAAATGGGGAACAACTCAATTACCAGACGTAGATGGATTATAGGATGGATTTGGAGAATGAATAGAAAGCCGAAAGTAGATAAAATGTAGTGAGAAGGAGAGAGGTGAGGAGAGGAGCAGGGCAGTGGGAGTCAGAAGGAATGCGGAGAGAGGCTGGACTAGCAGCTGGACTGCAGCACATCATCAACACTGGACAATGCGGGCTGCTGAGCAGGACTGGGCCTGCAGGTACATCTGGGGAGGGGAAGTCCAGTTGTGGGCAGCAGGGCCAGGCCACCCCTTTTCAGAAGACTTTCCTAGATATTTCATGGGGCTGGATGGGGGGAATTGGCAAGACAGTTCTGTGGAGGATAGCATGCTTCAGTCTCCCACAAAATGTGCCACTTAGAGAGGGATACCTAAGAACTAAAGCAGCAGTGCCCCAGCATTGCATGGAATCAGAGCTTTAAGTTGAGAATGGGGGTAGGGTGAGAGCCTGTGGTCTTGTGTTGGGGTGGTACGCAGTGCAGGAGAGAACCTGCAGGGTGTGCTGAGGACAGCGAGTGTGTGTTCATTTGTTCCAGCCTCCCAGATTGCGATCCTCAAATTCACTAATAGGGCCCATGGTATTTTTAGTCATGTTATCAGTGCTTAGAGCCGGTTTTTCAAGGCTTGTAGGATGTATCTATTAAAATAACCTGTGTGACTGAGTAGCTGCTCACTCTAACATTTTTGTTCCACTGAAATACAATGAGAGGAAACAGGGCACAGGAAATGGCCATTATCTCATGAAGCCCAGCAACGCAGGCTGCTCTAGTATTTACACAGGTCCTAGCCATTGTGCTTGCAAACACGGGTAGGCCTCCACTTCTTCCTCCTGCATCTTCTGCAGACTTTGAGGCTGCCCAAGGGATGCACTCACTGAGCTCTGGGAAACTGATTTGTGAATGCACTTTGTATCTCTTTTAATCCCATCCTTGGGACCTTGGGAAGTTGGGAATCCTCTAAACAAGCAGACATGGTGTGATTTCTGTGGTCCTGGCCGGGGATGTCAGGGGATGTTGGGGGGGATAGCAAGGAGGGAGGGAGGAAGCCTGTACCTGATTTAAGACCCCCTAAGAAAAGACCTCTGGGCCTCCCAAGGAAGCCACACCAGCATCGCCCTGGGACAGCAGGTACATGCTCCTGCCCCTCCAGCCTCTGAACATGTGCGTTTGCTGTTTGTAGGCAACTCCCAGTGGTGATGAGGGGAAGGTGTGAGGAACTGGAAAGAGGAGAAAATGACCAGTAGTTCTGGCTTGCAGTCCCATCCGATCAGCTCCCTTATACTCCGGCTGGGTACCACTAGGCTTTCTGGGCGAGATTTCCCCTGTACTAACTGCAGGAGGCTACAGTTTTGCTACAGTGATGGTGTTCAGTGAGGAGGGGTCACTATCAAGGAGGCAGCAGTCCCTGTCCATAACCCTTGCCCCATGGAGATCACAAAGCAGACTCCTCTGGGCTCCCATGGAGACGACAAGCCATCATCTGTCTGCTGGGCTTTGCTCCTTTCTGGTTCTGGCACTCCTGTGGGCCAAGGGCTTGGCACTGCACTGTGTCTCTCTTGCCCCTTGTTTTATTTCCTTCGTTCCACACCCTTTTCTTGTCCTTTATTTTGTAGAACAAGCTGGCTGGATTGTGGATAACTAAATAGAAACCTAACTAAATGCCAGATTTACTCCTGAGCGCTCATTGGAATCCAGACTCATTGGAGGTGGCTGTGCAGTGTGCCTGCGGTTTGCTCATAGATGGGCTCTGCTTGTCCTGGGCTCCATGCGTTGCCTGCTGTGGCTGTCCCAACAGGACAGATGCTCCTGTACAGTGTGGTGGCTAAGATCCAGTGACCCTGCTGCTGGATCAGAGTCCTGGCTGCAGGAGGCATGATCTCTCTGGGTCTGTGCTTTTCCATCCATCAAATGGGGACAGCGATCCTGCATCCTCAGAGGGTGATATGAAGAATGCCTGTGGGAGCTTCATGGCACAAAGTAATCCCTGGGAAAGTGTTGCATGATTGGCAACGGCTTTCCCGGACGCCCACACACATCTTAGAAGATGGCCTCCTGAACCTTACCCCTGTCACCCCCATGCACTTTCTGGTCATATGCTAGCACACCAGGGAATAAGGTGGCTGGAAGTGACGTCTTGTGCCAGATTGGGTAAGTTGAGGTCCCACTGTCCTCTCTCACTTAGCTGTGTAACTTCAGGCTGTGCACTCAGCCTCTCTGTGCCTGGGTTTCCTCATGTGCTAAATGGGCCTAAGGATGGTCTATTGCTCCTCCCAGATTGTTCTGAAGATGAACTGTGACAGTGCTTGCTATACACACATGCCCTGGGTCCAGTCCCTGGGTGATGGAAGACTTCATTTATTTGCCTTTCCTTGCTCCAGGATGGCTTTGAGCAGGGCACATAAGAAGCATTCAGTAAACAAAATGTCCTGGAAAGCCCTGGCTTGAGATGGAGGGGAGGACTGTTCTTTTTGCTGATGAATTTGGAGGAATTGTGAAAACCGCAAATCCCTGTGCTGCTTCCCCCTGACCCCTCCCTGTTCCCCGTCTGTTTCCTGGGCTACTGCTTTTCTTCCTCACTTGTTCTCTTTCTTCTTCCTGCATGGTATGTTCTGTTTGGTTAGCTGGCTCAGGAGCAGGGAAGCCTGAGAGAGGAGGAAGGAAGCAGAAATTCTACCACCATCTCCTCCAAGCCCTGCTGTTTGGCAGCCCTGAGAGCTGACAGGTGTTCTAGCTCTTGTTTCTCTACAGGGAGAATTTCTGAGCACTCAGAGCTTTGGGTTAGTTTCCTGTGAACAGGGCTGGGGTTTGTGTCTGAACGTGGCTCAGCTTACTGGTTTCTCTCTCTGGTGCCCTCGCTTTCAGTTCTGCATAAACATAAGTCGGGCCATTGGCCAGTCCCAGGTGTGGAGCTCTTGCTTCCTCAGCCACATTCAAGGCCAAACACTCTGCTGTAATGGAGGCCACCAGAACTGTCATCAACACTGATTGTTTAAATTTCCCTGTAGATGTGTTTGGAACCGGAACCTGGACTCCATTGAAACCTGTGCTGGTGCTTGGCCAGGACAAGGACAGAGGCCCCCTGCTAGCTGGAATCCCCAAGACCATGATGCTGACCGTGTCTTAGGCCTTGCCTGATGATCCAAGGGGATGATGGCATGGCCATCTTATTGTTCTGTAAGTGGGAATTTTGGCCAGTCCCTGAGGGACTCCTATTTGGGAGGGTAGCACCCTTGTTGTATGAATTATGGCCCTTTCAGACTCTTTGCTAGGCTTCTTGGGTACTGACATTTTAAAAGTGATTTCTCAGGCATATCCCTTTCAGAAACACACACATGGCTCAAGATTAGCAATTCTGCCAGAGTCAGTATAGTGCAGCAGTCTGGAATTGGCATTTCCTTTGAATAAGGAATGACTCAGGGAGAGAGGTTTGGGTCTGAGAGGGGCAAGTGCATTGCCAAGACAGACAGGAAGGAGCCTCCTTCTCTGGGAGGGAAGGCCCACCCAGCCCCAACGAGGCCAGGCGGGTTTTCATTCCCGTATAGTTCCTGTCGCAAGCCTGTTCCGCGATGTGAAGTGGCTTTGGACAGACACAAGGCCTGTCAGTTTCAAGAAATGCCAGAAAAAGCTTAACTGTGGTCTGGCAGCCTGTCCCTGGAGCAGAAGTGGACCATCTCTCCTCTTTCTTTTTCCTTCTGAGGGTCTTCAGCTTCCTGCCTGCTTCTGCCAGTGCCAATTGGAGAACAGTAGCTAGCCCTTCCCATTTCTAATTATATGAAATTTTATCCATAACTATAGCCATCATTTATCTACTGTCTATTGAATCCTGTGGGAGAGGGACTAATAGTGTCACCTCTGATTTTTTTTTTAATAAAGAATATGAACCTCAGAAAAGTTGGCATTTCAAGATGACAGAGCTAAGAAGAGCAGAGTGATTCAGACCCAGTTGTGGGTTTGTTGTTACTTTTCAACCTGTTTCCTTCCATCTCTATGCTACCTACCCCATCTGTTTGCAGGGACCTGGGCATAATTGCAGGGTCTCTGGCTGGGATTTCCCAAAACTGCTCCATCTATGCAGAGGAGCTGAGTGGGCTCCCGGCTGAGTCGTTGCTGGTCCCTGTTGGGACAGGTGCAGCTGCCCTAGTGGACTAGACCTTTCCAGAGCCTCTACCCCTTAATGAGCCATGACACCTGTCTCTTCTGACATCAGACTGCTTCCCTTCCCTTCTGCTTGGGCCTCTGCTGCTCTCTCCTGTCCAGGCCCCAATCTCCCACAAAGCCTAAATGCTGGAACATTTATAGTTCTCTCAATCTGCTGCCTGTCCACAGTGGATGTCCGCTCTGGACCACCTGCTTCACACCCTGCAGACTGGCTGTCTGAGCTCTCATGGCCTCACCAGAGGCATCTGGGTGATTGGCCTTCTATTACTCTTGACCCTTGTCATGTTACTGCCTGCCAGGTACACACTCAAGCTGGATGTCACTTGAGGGCCCTGTGCCCCTATTCCCCACAGAGCTGTGTCGCTTTTTTTTTTTAAAGATATATTGTTTATTTAATGGAAAAGCAGAATTACAGAGACCGAAGTGGGGCAGAGAGAGAGAGAGAAAATCTTCCATCCAGGGGTTCACTCTCGAAATGGTGCAACGGCCAGGGCTGGGTCAGGCTGCAGCCAGGAGCCTAGATGTTCTTCTAGGTGTCCTCTGTGGGTAAAGAGGCCCAAGGACTTAGACCATCTTCCACTGTTTTCTCAAGAGCATTAGTGGGGTATCTATATTAGAAGTGGAGCAGCTGGGACACAAACTGTGCCAAAATGGAATGGTTGCATTATAGGTGGAAGCTTGGCGAGCTACACCACAGCACTAGCCCCAGCTGTGCAACTTTCTATGAAATGACCCCACTGAAGTATGATGGGGCTTTTAAAATTTTTTCAAGCATTCAAAAAAGTTGTAAAGGACAGAAAAATACATGGGCTCATCGCCCAGCAGTTCTCTCATTCTTCATCTTCCTTCATTTAGCCTTACTTGGATTTCTCGGAGAGCACTGATTCTTCCGATTCTTGTGCCTCCTTCATGACTGTTACTTCCTTGAAGAATGCCCTTTCCTGCTTTACTTAGTCAGTTTCAGCTAACATGATGTCCTCTCTAGGATCTCCCCTGAAGGTCAGCACCAGGTCAGCCTTCCTGTACCTAGCCAAAGCGCAGGTGTATTTACTGTCATGGACTGCCTGGAAAACCAGAGCAAGGTGGCCTGTGTTCCTACCCTTGCTCTCTCATCAGGTCGGAGACCCCAGGGAGTTACCCAGCTGTCCCTGCCTGGATTTCCCCAAGGGTTTGCAGAGGTAGACAGAAAATAAGATGACTTTTTACTTCTAAGAGGTGTTGAAAGATGAGTTAATGTATGTCCTAAGAATAGTGCTTGGCACATAGTACATGCCACATATGTGAGCATTGGCTCACATTATTTTCCTTCTGTTAGTGTTTAGTGCTGCCAAGCTGAAATCATCACTATGCTGACACTTTTTAAGAGGAGGTCCTGTCTTAACTTTGCTCGTCTAATTCTGGGGAAATTCGTTTAACTTCGTTGGTCTTAGCTTCCCCATCCACAAAATGGGGTTGATCTGACCTCTGCTTCACTGGTGGCTGGAAGGATGGTGCAAACAGATATGAAGTGCTGTGAGCAGCACCTGTTGTATGGTATGGGAAATAAGGGCCAGTTGGCATTATGTCACTATGTCTCTCAGGACTCTGAGTTGAGAGCAGAACCGCAGATAACTTCAGGTGTTATAATGTATTTCTAACTTCACAGATAAGGACTCAAAAGTAGTTAGGAATTGGAGAGTCATGGAGCCCTGTTCACTGTTTCTTTAAGTACAGTAGTTATCTAAGTTATTTTATGTGAAGTCACCACTGGGGATGCTTGCATCTCATATTGGAGTACCTGGTTCAAGTCAAGGTTAGCCTTTGCCGTCTGAACCAGCTTCCTGTTCATGTGTGTGCTGGGAAGCTGCAGATAGTGGCTCATGCACTTAGCTTTCTGCCACCTGTGTGGCAGGCCTGGTTAGAGTTCCTGTTTCTTGGCTTCTGCCTGGCTCAGCCCTGGCTATTACAAATATCTGGAGAGCAAACCAGCAAATGGATGATCTCTCTGTGTTAGAGAAATTCATGATGTGTCAGACCCACAGCCTGAATCTGGTAGGGAATGGAGTGTCTGTATAGTAGCAGACATCATCCTGAAGTGCCCCTGACTCCCTCGCTGTAGAAGGCTGGTCATGTGTTACTATTGTCCAGTCCAGGTCAGGAAGCTGTGCCCAAGCTCATTTCACCACATCACATAGCCCCCGAGTCCTTACCCTGGCCACATTGCTGAATGTTCTCTGAGCCAAATTCCTGTGTCTCGACTGTGGTGCCCCCGCATCCTGGTGCTCTTAAACCATCTTAGGTCATGTCTGTGGAACCTGTGTCAGTGATACCTTGCAGCCTGGACCACTGACATTCTGAGCTGGCTGTCTTCCCAGGCAGTGGAGGGTTCCGCGGCTTGGACAGCAGTATTTCATCCTGGAGGGCTGCATCCTTGCACCCAGGAAGGTCTGTGCTGCTGCTGCTGGTGTTGTTCTGCTCCAAGGCTGACTTTATCAATGGATACCGAGTTGGTATCTTTGGTGCTTTTGCTGTTACGTGCTGCAGTTCTCATGGATGCTTATGTTAGAGATGGAGTAAGGCAACCTCCTGGGGCAGCTCTGCTGGATTTTAGAGGGAAGGAAAATGTAAGTTTCCGACTCTGAGAAACTAGGCACTAAGCTTAGAGTTTCTGGGTATTCAGGGCTGTCGACTTGCTCTCCTTTTATCCTTCAAGACTCCCATGAAGCCTGCTTGATGTGCAGAACATGATAAACTTGGGAGCTGCTCCTTGGTGTCCTGGGCAGTAAGGTGACTTAATGAGGTTGCTGTGTCACGTTGATCTCAGAGCCTTGCAAAGTCATTAGTGTGCATGAAGTCTCTTTAGCTATTGAATTTGGTGAAATAAGATGATATGGCAGAAATGAAAAAGTAGGTACAGAATAAAAAGAGAAATTTACCTTTTTATACCATGAGCTTAGTTTTACTATGCCCACTCACAGATGTAAACACCGAGGCTCCCAAAAGTTAAGTTATCTGAGCAGTAAGTAGCCGAGCTGTGACTGGAGCTTGGCAGCTAAGTTCTTACCACTGCTTCTTGCTTTGGCTTCCGTACATGCTTGTATCCACTGTGGACTTAGTGTAGGTATTTGTGGAGATGTACATACTGTGAATCTAAATTGTAAGAAGTTAGAAGTCCAGCAGACTGTTTAAAAATATTCTCTACCCTCCTAGCCTGACAAATGCACCTTCAGAATGAAAATAGAATGTTATTTAATGGAAAGCAGAGTGTAGAGTTCAAGTTTCTCATTTCATGGTGGCATTTCCCTTGCTGATTTTCATTGTTTTGATCAGTAATTAAGTCTTGAGTCTTCATTAACTCAAGAACTGGTGATATCTCAAATTGTATGTGGGTCATGTGCAAGTTTTCTTTTATTAATTTTCAGTTTTTATATATCAGCATTTTCACTCATTGATTTTTAATTTCTGTTTTAGCTCTATTGTCTTCTTTTTTGAGATTTATTTCATTTATTGGAAATGCACAGTCATAGAAAGAGGAAAAGACAGGGGGAGGGGAGAGAAAAGAGACAGAGAGGGAGGAAAGGAGGGAGACAGAGAGAGAGAGAGAGAGAGAGAGAGAGAGAGAGAGAGAGTGAATATCCAACTGTGGATTCATTCCAATAGCTATAGCAGCCAGGGCTTGGCCCAGACTAAAGCCAGGAGCCTCTTTTGGGTCTCCCATGTGGGTGCAAGGTCCCAAGCATTAAGACTATCTTCTTCTAATTTCCCAGGCCATTCGCAAGGAACTGGATTGGAATTGGGACAGCCAGGACTTGAAACAGCGCCTGTGTCAGATGTCAGTATCAAAAGCAACAGCTTTACCTAATAAAACACGCAACAGACCCCCAGCTATACTTTCTTTTCTGCTTCTATCATAGTGTCAACTTCTATTTATTGTCAGTGATCCCAAGAATTATATGAGAAAATGCAATTATATTCATAGTAAACAAAAGTCTAGAATGTTTTATAGGTATGCAAATTGCAGCAATATAAGAATTAAACAATTTAAATTATTTTGATTTTTTTAAAGTTATTTTTCTTCCAGACTTTTCAAAACTGAATGGCAGGTGCCCAGATAATTGATGCATATTAAAATTTAAATAAAATTACTTAAGTGTAGCTGAACATTTCTGTTAACTTTTAAAATATTTATTTATTTTTATTTGAAAGGCAGATTTTACAGAGAGAAAGGAGAAATGAGAGAGAAAGTCTTCTATTTAGTACTTCACGCCCCACATGGCCACAGCAACCAGAACTGAGCTGATCCAAAGCCGGATCCAGGAGCTTCTTTTGGGTTTCTCATGTGGGTGCCAGGTCCCAAGGCTTTGGGGCATCTAAGATGAGGAAAGATTATGCTGGGAACTCCTTGGGATCCTCCAGAAGTTCATGGAAAATGCGTAATGAAAAAGCATGCATAGACTGTAAAAATTAATGAGCATCAAAGTAAAGTTATCTTTCATGCCATTGTTCTATTCTGTGTTCCATGACATGTCACATGGAGGGTGAGGACTGAGATGTGGATCATCCCTTCCAGACTGGCCCCTGGGGAGCAATTTCTCCAGGCTGTAAAAGGCTGAGTATATGGAAATAGAGTTGTAGGGGGTGGGGTTGGGTGAGGAGGCACAGGATCCAGACTGCATGGTATGTTAAAGCAAAGGCATAGGGACCAGCACTGTGCCATCATGTGTTAACCCATTGCTTACAATGCCAGCATCCCAGTGCTGATCAAGTCCCAGTTGCTCTACTTCCAGTCCAGCTCCCTGGCTGATATTCCTGAGAAGATGATCCATCTGCTGGTGCCTGTTCAACCACATGGAAAACCCTGCAGAATCTCCTAGCTCCTGGCTTCAGCCTGGCTAGCCCTGGCTGTTGTGGACATTTTGACATTTTGATGTTTTTCAAAAGTTACTTATTTATATGTATGTATATATATATATATATATCTGTATCTGTAGATAAAGATATATCTCCCTCTCCCATAACTCTGACTTTCAAATAATAAATAAATTATTTAAAAAATAATAAATTATAAAAAGTAAAGGTGTGAAGCAGGGCTCTGAACTCCCCCACAGTCAGGCCATAGGCAACTGGAGAGGATGGGGCTTGAAAGGCTGTTTCTGAAAACAACAGGGCCTTAAGAAACTGTAGACTCCTGGGCCTGATTCCCTTTTCTCTGGCAGCAACACCCCCTCTAAATCATGACATTCAGGGCTTTTCCTCCACAGGGTCCCTGGACCACTTGCGATGTAGGTCAGGGTCCCAGGCCCAGTCTGGGAGTGGCAGAAGGCCAGACTGACTTTAATACTGAGCAGGTTCCAGGAACTTCTAGTAGGAAGTTGGTTGTGGGCTGTGGCGACAAGCACTGAGTTTGGACTTGACTTCCAGCACAGTGCCCATCATCCATGGAGGACTCGGGGTGGAGAGAAGGACCAGTTCTTGGCAACACTGAGCTGCTGGGCAGGGCGTTGAGTCTGTGCTCTAAGTCCCATGGGGAGTGTGGAGCAAGCGATGTCTTAACTTCTCTCCAGGTTCTTGTCAATCAAGACATGCATTCCAAGTGCTGACAGTGTAGTATGTGCAGAGTGACACACTGTATCAAAAAGATGAGAAAGTAAGTACACGGACACATATATGAGAGCATGGATTACCCTAACAGAGCCTGTTAGGGTGAACATGAACCCAAAAGGAGAAGAAGTGGAGTAGGTGAAACAAAAAGAAAAACTTGTCAAGCTTTGGTCTGCAGTAGAAGAGTGACCATCCCCCAGCTGTTGCTCTTCATGAAGTGGGGGTAGTATCTCTATGCATGAAGCCTCCTGGAAATTGTATGTCACCCTCACCAATTCCACGTGGAGCCCAATGTTTTCATAATGCTCCTCCCTAGGTCCCAGGCTATGACAGAGGAAGGGGACATTTTGATTGATATGAAGGAAGATAGAATTACATAGATGTGTGTGACTTATAGCTCACAGACCTAACTAGCTACTTGCCCGTCCTATATCAGTTTCAACCTATGTGGCTCAAGGCAGAAGAACCAACTAAAACTGCCACAATGGAAATTGGGGAAGGAATCTGTGTGGAGGCAGTGGTGAAGTTGACTTCCTTCCTTCTGCCACTGACCGTTAACTGTCTTCTCGGGTGTCCTCATTATGTGGGGCCCTCACAGAGTGATGCCCGTACACTGTACACATTAGAGTCCAGCTCACTCCCAAACATTGAGACCAGTGCAGTAAGAGAAATGTGTTTGATGCTTGGATCAGAGAAGATTGCTCAGCAGGTCTCGGAAGAAAGGGAAGGCACCCAGGTAGTGAGAAAAGCAAGGAGCCGAGGGACACTTTTGGTGTGCTCCGGGACCTGTAGGCAGTTGCAGGTGTAAAGGTCATTGGAAGGTGTGAAGAGAAGTGGATAGAGAAGGACTAACAGGTTTATTGAGTAATCCCTGAATCACACAGGTGATGATGGGAGAGTTTCAAACTGAAGCATGGCCAGAAACAGTGAAAACTTCAGAAAGACCCCTTTTAGTGCCTCATTGGAGATTGAACTTAAAGATAGATTTTTCAAGGATGAATTTGAAGAAGAGGCCAGAAAAGGGAAATCACTTTGGGAAGCTGTGTTAATTCTAACAAAAAGTGATGAGACTGGAAGTGAGGAGGGATGCTGTGGCTTGGTAGGATAAACTACATTTCAAATAAATATAGATTAATCTTTAAAAGAGAAAGGGGAGGAGTGGGGTGTGTTTAGTGGTTAGGATCCACAAGACTTCAGTGATGGATGAGTCGTTGGAGGGGATGGAGGAGTACAGAATCCCCCTGGCTTTCCCACTCTGGTGATATTCAAGATGGTAGATGTTTGGGTTGAGATTCTGGGCAGTGCTAGACAAGGCCTGCTGTTCAGGAACCAGGTGGAAATGAGGCCTATGAGGCACAGCCAAAGGGGAGGTTTTTTGGACAAGGAGTCTAAGTACCAGAGAGGGCATCTTTCAGTATTGCCTCTGGGGGATGATATGGACAGGTGGCCTTACCCGAGCCCAGTGATTATGGGTCTGAGGTGTCCAGAACTGGTCCATAAACCCATGTTAGGGTCCCAGTGTTGTTGAGGGTCAGTCTGGCACTTCTTTCCATTTTTGCAGAATCTACACTCTTGGCTGAGGCTTAGCAGCAATGCTTTATTTCACTGAGTCTAAGACAGTTTTCACCTTTAACATTTATGATTTCCAGATATATCCTACAAGGGTAGCCTTTATACTTCAATTAGCACCATCTTTTTCTTTCTTTATGGCCCATAAAATAGCAGTCTGTCCCATAGTGATGTCTTTGGATAGGTGGACTACTGTAATGAATGTGTGTTTTGTAAATCTGAACAGAATGGATTATGTAAGGTCTTTCACAATCCACCTCCTATTGAGGGTGAGGTTCTGAGTTCTGACTTAGCCCTTGTAACAACAGACTAAGTGTGTGAAGTCACAATTCTAAAAGCAAACAGAGATACCTGCAGAGAAGTCAGACCATTTTAGCATGGTTCACTCAGCCCCTGCTCAGAGCCAAGGGATTGTCCACTCTGAGAGCAGAAGGTTTGAATGCCAAGGCACTCCAGTCAGTGTCTCTCAGGCTTCAGTGAGAATTCAGAAATCTGGACAGAGATCTTAAAATGCACAAGCCATGTGTACACTATGCCCCATGAGTGACTTGGACTTTGCTGAGATAACTGACTAGCATTCCACATTTTTAGCATCTGGCTGCATGACTCACATCTGGATATACTATATTGCTGTTGTGACCATTGCCTGTGTACTGAGGAGGGCTCAAGTGCTACACAAACCTTAAACAACCCCATTGGGAACCCTTGGCTCATGGTACAGGGTTATTTAACAAAGTCTGTGAAAAATGAGTCAAAGACTTTGTTTGTCATGAAAAAATTTCAAAAGCCAGGCCTAGGAGGAGGTCTTCGAAAAGTTCATGGAAAAATACATATTATAGAAAACTATGTGTAGATTTTATTTTATATTTTATTTTATTTTGCAGAAAAACAAGACTTTCTGAAGTACCTTCATATGAAAGCTTTTAGAAAATGTAGCTTTGTGGCCATAGATGCTTATATTTTAAAAATTATAGTAAAAGTAAAATATGACTTGAAAATTGGCACTTGATTTCTGAACAACACTTCTAAAAAATCTAAATGGGGAAGCATGATTTAAAGTGTCGCAGACATTGATGGATCATACAAATAAATAGCACAAGCCTTGGAGAGAAAGAAGACTAGGGTCTACTTGGCAATGTAAGAACAAGAACTCTCCCTGAGAAAGGTCAAGTTTCCGCCATGTTGGATTCCCCTGGAATTTTGCTCCCCTGTGCACAGCTTATCCCTGGAAGGTAGCCTGGGACTGTGCTTTTCCCACTAGTGTCATCAGAAGCAATGGGAGAGGTTTGCTAGAATCCCTTTGGCCCTGCTTGTCACATTTGGCTTCAGCAAGTGGTCACCGGCATGCTTTTAACGTTAATCCCTTCCTGGTCCCCAGCTGTAAATTGGCCTGTAATGTGTATTGGTGACTTGGATTTGGACGTTCATGGGTCTGTGACCATCCTCAGCAGTAATGAGTGCTGACTCCATTGCTGTGGGTTATGCTGTATGTAGGTCAATGGAATAAACGTTTAGTAAATTGTTTCTGAAATGTCTTAGTAACAGAGTGCTTCCCTCCCAAATACTATATACACTGTAAATCTAGTTCATTTTATAAAATGTGTTATGCTTTTGTGGGGGATCCCGTAAAATGGTCTGTCCAAACTGGCAAGGATTCTCTCCAGAGGACGTTGTGTCACGGGGAAGGCTGCAAGTCAGAATTCTCAGGTCCTCATCCTTATCCTGTCTGAAACACCGGCCAATGCTGAGTGGTGGTGGTAACGGAAGACAAACTGGCTGCAGGAAGCCCAGCACTATCTTGTCCCTGACTGCACTGAGTGCTGAGCTTCCTGCAGCCAGTTTGTCTTCTGTTACCACCACCACACAGCATTGGCCGGTGTCTCACCTGTCTAATGTGTTTATGAAGATGCTCTCTCTAGTTAGTAGGTGCAGGCTTAATGCACAGTAGCCACAGCCACGAGTCGTCTCACCCCGAAGCATCTACACTACCTGGAGGAGCTTTAAATACACCAAAGACCAGGCCCTGCCCCTGTCCTTGTGATCTGACTCCCAGTGACCAAGGCAAGTCAGGGGAGATAGTGGCTGCTACACTGGTCCAGAAAATATGGTGCAGCCTGGGTTTTGCAGAAGGCCAGGTTCTGGTGGAAGCCAACTTCATGGGAAAGGAGCTTGGTTCCACTCAGAAGTAGCTCAGCTTTCCAACTGGGGGAGAAGAGGGCTTGCTCTTCTTCCCTCATCACTTAGTGAGTGAGTGTGAGGGACAAGGTCCCAACAGCAGGCCTGGTTGTGTTGTAACCTGGATGCAAATCCTCGGAGAGGAGGGTGCATTATCAGGTAACTGCCATGGGGGAATAGAGTTTGATTGTTTCACAAGGCTTCTCTATCTGCTTGTTTCTTTGGAATAGACTTTTGTTTTAAGTGTTTTAAAAGACTCAGTTAAATTCATTGACCATTTTTAAAGTATACCCCCTATATTCTGTTTTCTTCATCAAGAAATGGCCATTCTAGAAATCCTTGTTAGAATGTTATCAGAGAGGATGGAAGCAAAGAAAACACATGGTCCAGTAGAGCGGCTGATCCCAAATACCTTATTCCCTTTTCAGGTCCTGTTCTGAACAGTGATTTATCTGATTTTTACAGGTGTTGTATTAGTAAAGAGTATTATTTCTGTCCCCCTCTTAACAGAAAATGGGGACACAAAGAGGGCAGTGCGCTTGCCCAAGGTCACACTGTCGGGTTCACATCCACTCTGGCAGCATGGTTTTGTGCTCTCAACCACTACTCACAAAGCCTCTGGAGAAGTTTAGGGCTTGTGAGGAAAGCTTTCCCAACTGGAAGGCAGTTTGTGTCCAACCCACAAAGGGACTGTGCAGGATGTATGCTTGTGGCTGCCCTTGATGTCTTTGCCTCCCTAGGCTGTGGTTTCTAGAAGACAGGAATGGGTAAAGATCCTTGAAGAATGAGCATCAGTCACTGACACTAACTCACGCTAAGCAGGTGTTGAGTGTGTTTTGTTTCTCCTATCTCAACTTTCCTCCTGTTGGACCCAGGAAGGAATAATCCTTACAGAGGCCACAGAACATGCCCAAGGTTGCACCGCATTCTAACCTGTCTGTGTCCACACTCTGGAACTTCCTATTGTCTAACTCAGTGTTGGCAGAATTAAACTCCAGGGCTAGGGGTTGTGATGCAAGCTTTTAGCCAACCTGAGAATTGGAGGCAATGAGACTGGAGCCCTCATCCCAATAGTTCTTAATCCATATGTATGTCTGGGATTCCCAGGTGATGAAGAGGGGAAAGTCTGGGAACTGAAATGCGATGAGCAGCATTAGAATTGCCAGGATCCCATATGGGTGCTGATTCTAATCCCAGGCAGCCCTGCTTCCCATCTAGCTCCCTGTTTGTGTCCTGGGAAAGCAGTCTAGAATGGCCCAAACCCTTGGGACCCTGCATGCATGTGGGATTCCTGGAAGAACTTCCTGGCTCCTGGCTTCGGATCGGCACAGCACTGGCTGTTGTGGTCACTTGGGGGGGTGAATGATCAGATGGAAGGTCTTCCTCTCTGTCTCTCCTCCTCTGTGTATATCCAATTTTGCAATAAGAATAAATAAATCTTAAAAAAAGAATTGCATGTAGCAGCTCTGCCCCTATTCTGGCCAAGTCCTTTCTGACCCAGTTCATGGTCATGTTCATTTGCTGCTGTACCTGTGCGAACAGTGGACACAGGAAACAGATTGATTGCAAAAGGGAGTCAAGAGAGCTCATTTTTGTTTGAAAAGGGAAAGAGAATTTCTTTCATTTGATTGATTCATTTGATTAATTAAAATTTAAAATTATGATAACATATATAGCATTGAACTTTGCCTCCCTCCTGTTTGATATGTGTGTAATGAGTGGCATTCAGGTTCCTGGGTTATCATCACCATCATCCATCTAGAAAACTCTTCTGGTATTGCAAAGTGCAACCCTACATGGTTCAGCACCAGCTGCCCATCCGCCTCTCCCTCCAGCTGCTGGCAACCTGCCTTCTGTCTTGTGTCTCTGTGAGTCTATGGCCTGTGGCTAGTATTATCTTACCTACAGCTATAGATACTGAGCCCTCAGTTATCTTCTGGTTGAGGGCAGATGAGAGAGTGCCTTGAGGTTGGGTCAGGAAATGAGTGTGCAAGTAGGGACCAGAGAGGGAAAGCACCAGGCATGCTCTGAGATTCCAAGGGCCTGTAAGGTTGGGTCTGAGCCTGCCTTTTGCAGCTTGCTTAGTTAGTGAGTCCCAAAGGCCATGTTGCTTGGAGAGCCACAGCAGGTAGACCTCTCTGAGGCCCACAGGACTGCCCTGAAGGGCCTTCCAAGAGCTTCCTGCAGGTGTGAGTAGATAGAGCAGGGCAGGCTGCTGCGTGCAATCTGGCATGGGCTGGGGAGCAGATATACCCTGATTTTGCATATTTGGCTCTGCCTTGTAGGCAAGGTCTGACTTTGCACAAACTTGTCTGCCTCATTGAGTCTGTGAAATGGGCTGAGCATCCCTCCCTTGCAGTGTTAATGGGTAGGTACAGCATGTGTGACACTGTGCCTGGCATAGAGCAGGTACTCAGAATGACAATGGCATGATCAGAGAAGAGCTTTGCAGACTCAGCATCTCAAAAAGAGATGACGGTGCTAGGCACATGATGCTTTCTGTTCTCTGCTCACAGCCCAGGATCACAGCTGCTGATTTCTCTGAAAAATCCACGTATCTGCCACCGACATGGGAAGTGGGAGTGTGAAAAGATGGGGCGGTGGTGGTCAGTGTCTCCCATGCCTGTCTACTTGGAAACAGACACCCTGTTTGTAGAAACAATGGAATGGAGTCCAAAGCACAGCATCACTACTCCTATTCCATTGCCATTTCTTTGGGGGAAGGACTCCTGGAGGCCGGCAATCCTGGCCCTCATGGCCAAGCCCAGGGCTTCTCCAAACAAGCCCTGAGCCTGTAGCAGCAGCAGTGTCCTTGGGGACATGCTTGGAACTTCATACCTGAGACTCCTCCTGCCACCTCAGCTCTCCCTGTCAGAAGCTCTAGGGTGGGGCTGTCTGTGGTTTCCTAAGACCTGCAGGTGATTCTCATGCAAGCTCAAGTGTGAGTGTTCCAGTCCCCTCCCCGCCCACATTGCTGTCTCTCCTCCTCACCACACCTTCTGCTCCTGCGGCCCTGGGGCTCCTTTCTGAAAGTCTAAGGGGGTGCTTTTGTGTTCCCCACCTTGTCATGCCCACTGTCATTTGCCTGGCCAGTTAGTGGGTCTTGTACCCTAAACCAGAGCTATGAGCATCTGCTTGACAGAGTGGCTCAAGCATTGTTTGCCCTTGACATTCCTTGTGCAATTGGTTGTTATGAGCACCCGTGATGGGCACCTAATAGGTCCTTTAAATATACTGAGTGGAGGAAGTGACATGTGGAGGTTAGAGAGAAAGAAGTAGGGGAATACTGGTGTTGTCATTTTGGGTGGTGCACTGCCATCAGCACGAACAACTGGCAGAAACTGTGGCTCCCTGGACGCCTGACTTTTCACATCATTAGCAGCAACTCCACAGGTGCTGCTGGAGTGCTGATTAAACAATTATCACCCCTCCGCGCTTCCTGTGTGTGTACAGTCTAAAGAGTGCCAAAGTCACCGATGTTGCCAGTCCTCCTCTCCGCCTTGGAGTTAGTGGACTTAGCAGTTCAGGAGCTGCCAGGATTGGAGTCCCTGCTTCCCCCCATGAACCCCCAGTCTGGGGATCGGGGAGGAAGGGAGGTTTGTCTGCAACTGGCTTGCTGAGATGATGTTGTTCTGAGGGCTCCTGAGACTGTTATATCCTTAGGTAGAAAGAAGTGGCCACTTGGGCCCGGCATTGTGGCCTAGTGGCTAAAGTCCTTGCCTTGAACGTGCCGGGATCCCCTATGGGTGCTGGTTCTAATCCCGTCTGCTCCACTTCCCATCCAGCTCCCTGCGTGTGGCCTGAGGAAGCAGTGTAGGACAGCCCTAAGCCTTGGGACTCTGCACCCATGTGGGATTCCTGGAGGAAGTTCCAGGCTCCTGGCTTCAGATTGGTGCAGCACTGGCTATTGTGCTCACTTGGGGAGTGAATCATCGGACGAAAAATCTTCCTGTATTTCTCCTCCTCTCTGTATATCTGACTTTGTAATAAAAAATAAAATAAATCTTTAAAAAAAAAGTAGCCACTCATATAGCTCTAATCATCTAGCCTAGTCTCAGATGGGGGAGTGCCTTGTTCTGACCCCAATCAGAAGCAGAGCTGGAGAGGACACTGGCTTCCACATTTTCTCAGCCAGATTTTTCAGCTGCACCTGGGATTGGCTTGGGAACAATGGAAATTTGGGCGTTTCTTTAATATATCCTACTCTCTCCCACTCTAAGGCCCATCTTCTTAAATTGTTATGCACCTGCTCAGAATCCAACACCTGCTAATGCCCATCCAACATGAAGATTCGTGCCCTCTTGGACTCAAGTGGGTGTTACTATTGGAAGTTCCCAGAAGGCTCTAGGACAGGGTGCATGCTCGATTGAGGGGCAGGGCAGTAGGCTACTCTGGGTATGGGAGCTCTGCAGGCGTTTGTCCAGCTGCCTGCAGTTGGCTGTTGTGAGCCTTCTTGGAAGTCCAACAGGGTAAATATTTGTATGTTTGTATTAGAATCTGAACAATTGAGAAATGTGTACTGATTTGTTATCCTGTGGCAGGAGTGATGGTGAACTGTGGTTCGTAATTCTTTTTGATATTAATGACCACCTGGAATTCAGCCTGAAGAACAGCTCTGGGGGTGGAGTAGGAAGGGAGAAAAAGAAATATGTTTGATGAATGATGTTTGCCAACAACCCTGTAAGGAAGAACTTGCATCTGTGTGAAGATGAACTCATTGTGTCTTCTGTTGGTAAAAACTTCTCCAAGAAGTCATTTTATGTTTCTGCTTGATGATCACAGAAAACTCTGTGACAGCGACTTGCTTGAGGTAGACAGGCATTTTCTTCACAGATGAAATTCTAAGAAGACTGTCAAGGTGGGGATGGCCCTGCAGGAACATGGGGTCCTGGGATACTTCTACCTGCAGGCGGCCTAGATCTTGTTCTCCCTAGTGATGACGTATGTTGCTGCAGCAGGAGGGAGAAAAGAATTGTTAAAGAATGATTTGTTTTATTAAAGAGGTAAAATCATGATTGTCAAATAAATAGAAATGAAACACATGATGAAGATTTCTCTGTAATTACTGAGTAAAGCAGTAATATGCTACAGTTGGTTCTAAGGAGGACCACATACACACACACACACATGCACACACATGGCATTAGAAAACAGAGCAGTAAATAAACTAGCAACTAGAGGCAACATGGATCAGTATTTACTGGTGCTGTCAAGCTCATCTCCCGTTGGACACTGTTTGCATGTTTGGGATAGTGCTCATTTGCATTATAAGCCAGGTTCTTTCACTGGCAGAGTTGTTGGATTGAAGAAAACACAGTCCGAGATATCACTTGAAGCACACTGTAGAAGGGACAATGGTCGTGTTTGTTGCAGAGTCTCACAGTTTTTCTGATGAGTGGGTGATAAAGACAGTGAAGGAAGTAGCTGTGCTTACCCTTAAGGAAAGTTTCTGAAAATGACCTCATACATTTGCTTATGTTCTAAGGCCGATGTTGGAGACACCTGGCCGTAGGTAGCTGTAAGGGAGGTTGGGGAATGCAATCTTTATGAGCTCTGTGTATGAGAGGAGAAGTACACAGGTATTGATGGAGACAAGAGCCTGGGCCAGCCACCACCTGTCGTGAATGCAGCATTGTGGTTGATTGCCTTCAGCAAGGGGCAGCCCAGTGCTGATTAAGTGACATATAGTGCCTCTGGGGGATGGACTATTTTGTAGCCATTGAAAGGAGGCAGCTGAGTGCTGTTGGGAAGCTTGCTGGGATGCAGTGGACAGTGAGAAGACACTTGCAGAAGTGTGTGTAGGACAGATTACTGTCTGAGTTGAAAGAAGTATCGACGGATATGCTTGTGAATTAAGGAAAATCAGTCTCTAAGTCCGTGGAGACCAGAGAAAAGGGGATGAAAAGATTGGCTTTATGTTGTGAACTCTTTGGGTTCTTTTGAATTTGTGCTGTGATTCTGTACTGTCTTAAAAAATCTAGGATGATATAAGAATCACTACCTCTGAGTGGCTGGAAAGAAAATTGGAATTGGCCTGAGGCTGAGAAGGGTGAGGTTTCTGAATTGTCGGAATAGGTTGTCCATTCATGGGAAGAGGTGGCAGGCTTGGAGAGAATGCTGGAGCTCTGGAAGAGAAGCCCATGATAGTGAGTCTTCCCTGTATATATATGTGTGTGTGTATATATATATGTATTTGTGACTATTGAGTTTTAAACCACTTAGGTTGAATGTTATTTTAAGACCTTAATAAATGTTAAGGTATTTTATATAAATTTTAAAATCATGGTAGCACCTGCAGGCATGTTCAGATTTTTGCAGACACCTCAGTCCTGCTTATTTATTCATGCATTCATTCATTTTTGTCTAAGAGATTCCACTACAGAAAAATCTCTTGGCACAATTTACAGTCATTTTTTCTTTAAGGGGAAAGAAGAGTGATCTGGGAGTTAGGCAGCATGGAAAGTGGCACCATCCCCCATCCTCACCAGCAGTGTGACTTTGGGGAGTCATTCTAGCTCCTTGCATCTTGCGAGGTGGGTTTAATGACACCTGTTCCACTCACCTTCCAGGGTATTTTTAAGATTTTAGTTTTAGTGGAGGTAATGCATCAGTAATTATGACAAATGGAAAGTCTTGGTCAAAGGCACCCACCAAGAGAGAAGCCATTGATCTGGTATAGGAAGTCCTCTCCTAGGTGGCAGAAAGCCCACTTGAAAGAAGGAGCCTGGCAAGTCTGCCATCAAGCCACTGTGTATCTGAAGGACCAACACTTGCAGAGCAGGTGTGTATGCTGAGCCCTGTTTTGGGACCATGCAGGAGGCAACAGAATGTCATGGTAAAGACTCAGCCCTTCTCCTGCATGGCCTTAGGCAGGTGACTTAGCCTCTTGGAGCTTCAACGTCTTCTATGCAATGAGTGCATCAGGGGCTTTGTATGAGGGCTGAATGCATTACCGACACATAGTAAATGCTCTGAAGTGATAATGTATTATGTGCCTCCGTGGGTTTTAGAAGTTAAATATGCTATCGATGTTTGAAGCAGTCAGAGCAGAACCCAGAGTGTGGAAAGGTGGAAGCACAGCAATGATTCTGGCGGGAGGAGAAGTGGACTGGTCAGCATCATTGTTCTCTGCTCTTGCATAACTTGCCTTCCAGTTATGGAAACTAACAAACATGACAGCATCCTGAGAGAACACTGCAGTTTGGGGTAGACATATTAAAGTTATTAAGCCCTGGCAGGTTAATGAGTACTTTAAGGAGAATTTTCCACTTGATTTTGCAGGAACACAAAGAACAAAAATTGAAAAAAAAATCGTTATTGAGAATTCTGTTTCTGGGGTTTCCCAGCCCTGCCAGCATTCTGGTTTCGGTTGTTGGTGTTATTCCAGGAAATCCTGCATTATCTCACCCTGGGTCCTAATCTCCATTGCGGGAGCCTTCTCACCTTCCCAAGGTACTTACAGAGTTGGATTCAGGAGTATGGCGGCTTCCCAGGGTCTGGGCTGGGCTGCTGGCTTTCTTGTATCCAGAACTATGTGGACTGCCAGTCATTATTGCAAGAAAGGCTTTAAAGTGACCCCATCAGCCGCAGGAGGCACACCCAGCTCAAAGGCTGCATGCAGATGGTGTTTCCTTGGTGTTCATCTGGTGTGAGGCAGGTGCAGGCAGGAGAGGAGAAAGAAGCAATGGTGTTTTCTTTGCCTTGCTTTCCCACCCTGTGCCTAGGAATCTGTAGGAGCCAACCTTGCTGTTTCCTAAGATGCTAGGGGTTCTACCAGAGATCCTGACCAAGCCAGACCCAGGTCTCAGGACTTCAGATTCCCCTTCATGGAGACCATACTATGCAGTGGTTGGGGGGGGGGGGACGGAACGGGAGGGCGGGGAGTGTGGGGAGAGCAGAGTCTACATCTTAGCCTATGCAGATTCTCTTCCGCAGGTTTGCGGGGAACATCTCAAGGTCCATGGAGTACCTGTCGTGGAATGTCTGCATCAGGTCTCTGCTAGGGCAAAGGCACAACCACATGAGCTGAATGTGTGTAAAATCCAAACCCCTGAGAGCACACACAGTAAACTCAAAGCTGCATATGGTCAGTGTGTGGCCAATACGAATCACATCCATTGATGGTCATCAGGGAACTGGGCCACAGAGTAGGCAGGATCAGCAGATAAGGTCCTCAGAGGGCATTGGATTGAGAAAAGGAAGGATTCTGGGCAAGTGGATTTCCAGGAGTGACATAGCATCTCCCCAAGCTCCCCCTTACCCCAGACACCCCAGGGTGTCCCAGCTGTGACTGGGACCCAAGTGTGACAGGTTGACAAGACTTGAAGCCACAACTGGGGCTTGGTAATGGCAGTCTTGATGGATTTGACCCTGTTAAGCCCATGAGAAATGATGAAGTACTCTTGCTCTGGGAAACTGCAGACCTGTGTCATGGACTGCCCCTGTCCCTTTGCCACACAGCCCTGGGGAATGTGGGAGGGCAGAGGTGCTCCCTGCATGGAAGGTGACAGATGTTGGTGGCAGCCCTGCTTCTGTCCACATCTCCCTTGCATTTCTGGCACTGCTGCTGGGGTCCAAATCTACTCCTTCTCTAGGGGAATGTTAGGAATCTTCCCTCCAAAAACCAGGAAAGCAAATAACACTCATGGACAAAATATGTGGTTGTGTGTGGAGAGGAGGGATGATTAATTTCTCTTCACCAGGGGGTTTGGAAGGAAATGAGGAGCCCCAGTTCTCCTGTGCTCTGAGCTGCTTGGAGGTGGGAGCCAAGCATCTTGATTCTTTCAGACCTTGGGCGCGTTCAGGAGGTAGCTTGGCGCCAAGAATGTTGAGTGTGGCAGAGTTGCTGAAATGTTCTGGCCCTGGACAGTGTCTTGCAAAGTGTTTCTTTTTTTTTTTTTTCCTCCCTCTGGAGAGAGAAGAGGGTGGTGCTTTTCCTAGTACCTTAGCCACACATTGCAGTTGGCCTTGTGGGCTTTGACGAGAAAAGAACCGAGAAGTCGTCTTGGGACTCCATGCTACGTTCTAGCCTTTTGACTTCTCCAAAACTGAACCAACAACACAGGGCGTAAAGCTGAATGCTCTTGGCTTGAAATGGTTCCGGACGGAAGGTCAGAGGTTCCTATTCCTGCCCTGTTTCATGTAACCAGGCATCCTCCTGGTCGGAAAATCAAGCTGTGATATAATTTAGTCCTGAAGCCAGAACCTCATTACTAGCTAAGAAGGCGCTAATCTCATAAGAAGATTATGCAGGAAATTTGATACACCAGTTCCCCCCCCCCCTTCCTGGGTCTCTCTTTTATAATTGAGGGTCAAGAATAGGAGTTCTTAAAATAGTGTTTATCAAGAAATGTTTCTGGCAAACTGTTGATTGGAGAGCCAAAAGAAGGTGTGTTCCTTGAGCTGTGGTGGCAGGTTAGTTGAGAAGTGCCTTCCCAGGCTGCAGGCACCCTCTCTCCCTTGACCCTGGCTTTCATCCTCCTGTTTTTGTTTTCTACTTGGTTGTCTCCTTGTCTTCCTACTCCCAGCACTTTGTCCCAGAGCCCCCTGCATTAGAACAAAGGCATTAGTTTTCCTGCACAGTGGCTTCAGCAAGTAGATAGCCTAATCCGAATCCCTCAGGCAATTGTAGAGAACCAGATGTCTTCAGCCTGGGTCTGGACTCTGTCCACAGGAAGAGAGTTTTATTGATCAAACATTCCAGCAAATATACTACTTTCTGCATCTTATTCATCAGGAAGAACTAGGGGATGTTGCTGAGGAGTGACATGCAGTGTCACAATCTGCTTGTGCTACTAGCCTATGAATAGAACCAACAGCAGCTTCTAGCTCTACCCATGTAATTGCCTTGTTAGATGACCTCCTGTCAATTATCTTCAAGTCTTAGCTTCTCATCAGAAATGTGGGAGCCACAGGACTTACCCCACCAATTCTACACCAAACTTGGTATTACAGATGTGAATGCCATGGAGCACTAAGGAGGGGAGAAGAGTGTTTATGCCACTTTATCCATCTGGTAAGACACATCCCAGGTATCCATGAGACTCTCCACTGTTTAGTCTGTGAGTACAAGAAAGATATATCTTGTTCATGAATTTTGCTGTCTGTTCCTATGCTTGTTTATCACATACATTAAAATTGCTACTATAGGAATTGTGTAATATGAGGATTCTTCAAGACATTTGTGGGAAAATGGCATCAGGAGATAATTTACTTTGGTGCAAAAATCTTTTGAAATTCATGCGTGCCTTTTTCACAACAGATATATATTTTTTAAAGATTTTATTATTATTGGAAAGCCAGATATACAGAGAGGAGGAGAGACAGAAAGGAAGATCCTCCATCCGATGTTTCACTCCCCAAGTGACCTCAATGGCCGGTGCTGCACCGATCCGATGCCGGGAACCAGAAACCTCTTCCGGGTCTCCCACGCGGGTGCAGTGTCCCAAAGCTTTGGGCCGTCCTCGACTGCTTTCCCAGGCCACAAGCAGGGAGCTGGATGGGAAGTGGAGCTGCCGGGATCAGAACCGGTGCCCATATGGGATCCCGGGGCATTCAAGGCGAGGACTTTAGCCGCTAGGCCACGCCGCCGGGCCCCCACAACAGATATTTTAATCCGCACTTTTTGAAAACTTTTTGTAATGCATAGGTTAAAAAAATGTTTACCCCAAACTTACCTTTGAATTCCAATTTCCATGGAGATTTTGAAACCTTCTTGTGTAGATCTCAGGATTTTGTAGTTTCACATGATCTCTAATGGCAGAAGTAGTTTGTCCCTGACGACCAGGCCGACTTGGGTTTGCTCATCTCCCCTGGATGCCAGAGAGGCCACAAGTTATCAGGATGTCCTGAGCTGGTGGGTCTGAAAAGTAGGTGGATGAATGATTTTTCTTGTGGATGAGATCTGTGGGACATCCTCCTGGATGCCCTGTGTGGGTGGATAGCAGTATTTCTTGCAGTCCGTGATACCCAAAGGTGTCCTTCTTGCTCTTGGCCGACCACAAAGACTGATACCATCTAATTCTGGCCCTATTCCAAACCTCGTGGAATTCCTGGCTTTTGTTTGCTTTTTGTTTGCTTGTGTCACTTAATCTTTCTTTCTGATCTGTAGATTCCCACCATACTTTCAGTGTGATAATTTTTCAAGTCTCAAACTTTTGTCTTTGGAACATCCTTATTCTGCATTCTGCCCCATTTCCTCCATCAAGCAACAGGAGATCTGCGGATATTGTAGTTAGGTATGTGTGCTGGTGAGAATCCTGCCACAGGGGGAGGGACCTCTTTCTGACACCCTCTGCCTGGCAAGCTGCAATGCTGTTCTTCGTAAGAATAGCATGAGCCTGGTGCCTGTGTTGTGATGTAGCAGCTTAAGCTACTGCCTGAGAGGCTGGCATCCCATGTGGGCACTAGTTTGAACATCCAACTGCTCCACTTCTTACCCAACTCCCTGTTCCTGTGCCTGGGAAAACAGCAGAAGATGTCCCAAGTTCTTGGGCCTTTGCCACCCAGAGGAGAAACCCAGAAGAAATGCCAGGCTCCTGGTTTCAGCCTGGCCTAGCCTCAACTAATGTGATTATTTAGAGAGTGAACCAGTAGGTGGAAGATCTTTCTCTATCTCTTCCTGTTTCTGTGTAGCTCTGACTTTCAAATACATAAAGACAGATCTTAAATATAGCACATGCTCACTTCTCATGGGCTTTTACATTTCCTGTGTAGTAGGGCTTTATGGATTACTGAGCCAACTTTCAACTATTGTATCTGAACATCCTTCAGTAACTCTGAAACACTGCTTAGGCTGAGGCTCAGCAAGGCTCTGGGGCCTGAGGCCACTTAGTACACAAGAGAAGCTGAGAATGGAATTGGGCCTTGTAAGGCTCATTTTGTCCACCTGCCTGTGGAGAGAGAGAGGGACTCGTCTGCATGATGTAGCAGTGGCCTTTTCTCCGGCTATGGAAGCCGTCAGATCAGGCTCTGTGGCTCCACACTCTGGAATATGAATCAGTTGGTCTTTAGAGTTTGACAGGAGAGAAGAGGATAATGTTTGTGATTCTGTGACTTTGTCCCTTTCAGTGCAACAGAGATGTCACAATCATATTGCATAACCAGTTGGCCCATAAGGTAACATTTGTCATCTGTTACATAGAAATTTAGATTCTGTTCTTAATATTTTAGCATGCACAGGTTATGTTTTTGTTACATCAAAATGTATCTATCCAAATATTTTGGATGGAAAGCATAAATATCAATCTTGTAATTTTGTTGATATCTATCTTTCTGGCTTCAAAAGGTGTCTAGACTGGCTGCCCCACACCATCTTCTGGAACTGAATGTTTATTTCCATCTGTATCAGAGGGTAACATTAAGAGATCAGTGCTGCACCGGAAGTTATAGCAGAGGAAGAATAAACTACTCTGGTTGTCAATCATTCTAACAGATGCCTACTTGACAAAGATAGACTTCTGTGGGCAAGTCATTTAGAAACTATGAGAACATCTAAAGGGATCATCTTTCACGTCAGGGTTCGCTCATTCTACCCTTCTCTCATCTGGAGATTGTTCCATTTGCCTCATCTCCTTCCAGGCTAGCTCTTGGAGCTGACAGCATAAGCTCAGAGCCAAACAGGCAGACAAATGTTCAGCTAGAACCAAGAGAGACCCCTGCAGTTTCACTCTGAGAAGCTGGAGTCCCGTTTTTGATCTTTTCTTACCTGGTTCTCTGCTTTCCCCTGCTTCTGCTCTCCCCACAGCCGTTTTCAATACATAATGATCAAAACCTACACACAGTCTTCAATTGGCCGCCAGGGGCATCCAGAGGCTTATGAGAGTCTGGGGTATTCACTGGGAGAGAAAGCCAGGAAGAGCTATTGAGTGTGAGCTTTTGAGTGCTGGAGTGGATATTTGATGTTTCATGTGTTGGAGGCACGAGGAGACAGAGATGGTGAGGAAAGGGGTTTGGAGTGTGGAGGCCCCTGGGGCAGGAAGCTCTGTGCTGAGAGTGCAGCCGTTATTCTCCCACATGAAGAGAAGGGGACAGTCACAGTCAGGCCTGGGAGTGAGAAGAGCTACTCTGTCAGATGAACCCCTCAGACCCTCTCCACCTGTGAGGTGAGAGCTGTTGCTATTTGCAGTTTGCAGATGGAGGATGAGGCATGAAGGGGGTGCTTGACTCACTGTGGTCATAAGCTGCTTAGTAGAACCTGAGTGCAGGCAACATGGCTCCCACGTCATCCGTGCTCCCCCCCCCCACTTAATGTGACGCCTTTTCCTCTTGTCTGGAGAACTCACCAGCTGCCTTTCCTTGGGTATGGTTGTGGAAAACTACACTCCTATGAGTCAGGGTCTGTCATGTGGACACAAGGAGGCACATGATCAGCTGTGGACACAGAGCTGAGTGGCCCTTCCATGCCTCCACGCTCGTGGATGCAGCGATGTTTATCTACTTCCAGCTTGCTCCCTGCCAAGCTTGCTGTTTGTAAGCAGGTGGGTGTTCCAGTTTCTGGGCCCAGATTCAGAGTCCAGTTGATGGGAAGGCAGCACATTCAAAATACAGGTGGGTTGTGGGAGGGTAAAGGATGGAGGCCAGCTCTGGATGACACTGCCTGGCCAGCTGCCTTGTGAAACGCTATTTGACTCAGAGCCCTGAGAACACTAATGAAGGCTTGGAATCCTGGTGCGCACAGCGGAGTGTGGGATGTAAAGCAACTCACAATTGCTTTTTCCTGTAAAGCTTCAAACATAGCTCTCTGGGTATGTGATGGATCAAGAGAGGTCTACAGGGCAGCCACAACACAAGGAAATTATTGCATCAGGATGAATTTGGACTGTGTCTGCCTTCATAACATATGGATGTGGGGTGACTTTGTGGCTTTATGATGTCAAAATGAGTCCAACGGGGCTTGGATTGGGACCGCTGGTCTGGTGACTACAGAGGGGATCTGCATACAGTGCTCTTCTGGGTCAGAGATGAGATGAGCAGCAAAGTGAAGGAGAATGTTTCCAGTGGGAAACATTCGGTTTCAGACCGAAGGGGTGAACTGAAGTGGGATTTTCCAGTAGAATGTGACAGAAATCACGTGGCTCTTGAGTGCTTCTTGCTATTTCATTATGTAACCCACAGCAGTGTACATTGCATTCCTTAAGTCCCAGCAATGTGTCATGTACTCCTGATCAGGGAGAAAGGACAGTCCTGGGACCAACAAGGACATATAGGTGTAGATCTTCCTAGGTAGAATTCCAGCACTATCAAGAGGGAAAGCAGACTCTGGTTAGAGCTTGGCCTGGAAGTTGGGGTTGATTTCCTTTGGACTTTCCAGGGGGTGGGAGAACAATTTGTTGTAGGGAAGGGTGGAATGAGAAAGGCCTGGTGTCGTGGGAGGGCAATGTGGCTGTAGCATAAGGGGGTGGGAGAGCTGGAAATTTCAGATGGGGCTGATTTTTGGAGAATCTTAAATGCCAGCAAGTAACTTGCACATAGCAGTAGGAGTTACAGGTTGAATCTTCCACTTTGTTATTTAGCAGTGAAACTTTCAGAAAGCCATTGACTGTTTCAAACCAGAAGTGTTTCTCTCTCACACTCAAGTTTCTTGGTCATTCTCTATGCTCTGTTTTGTGTGTGTGTGTGTGTGTAGCATATCTCTGCACTACTTCTGCAAGATCCTGCAGTTGTAATGGTCTGGGGTCATGTAGACCTTAGTGGTAAAAGAAAGGAAAAGCACAAAACCTGGCCTGCTAGGCCCATTCTCATGACAACAAGCTGAAATATCAGAGGCGTCCTCACCTTTAGAAAACTCACTTAGGTGTGGTAATTGTGTACCTTTCCCAGGACATCACAGAGTCAACCTCTTAGCCTCAAGGGTCAGGGCCATCATTCTGAGGCAGAGGAGACAGAGTGGTGGAGGAAGGGGAGGGCAGAGGTGCTTTATACAATCCCATAAGAGCACTGTATGCAGATCCCATCTCTAGTGCTTTATCCCAGTGCTTGATGATAGTCTGGTGGGCTGTAAGTGCACTCCCTGTATTGTTTTTGTAATACTATATACTAGTTGGCTGATGGCAAGTAGGTACCATATTTTTAGAGTATTATTTCTGTCTAATGTTGCTGTATCCAATATTAAACATTTAGAAGCCTAAGCCCTTCTCTACTGTAAATTGCAGATGCTGCAGGACATCAAGGGCCTTACAGGCTGGGGCTGAGAAAAGCCACAGATGTTGATGGAACAGTCCATTCCTCCACCCCTACACCCTACTGCTGCTGGGAGGAGGGTGGGGTGGACAAGGGCCCTTGGCCTGTGTTGGGGGGCTATAGGAGAGTTGATGACCCTGAAGACTTAGCTACCTGGGGACTGGTATTATAAGTGGGTTGAGAGTTCCTGACTACCTGCAGTATGTCTGACACCCATGGAGCAACTGAGGTGGTGAAGGCTGGAGGAGAACATGAGAGAATGTTTTCAATGGGTTGGACCAAAATGGTGAACTGCAGTAGGATATTCCAGTAGAATGTGATAGAAACATGACGGAGTTTAAGTTCTTGCTATTTTATTATATAACCCACAACAGGGTGCTAAGCTGTTGAGCTGAGCCAGTGGGTCCCAGAATGGAATGCTTGTGAAGCAGCATGAGGCCGCCCAGCATCGTGGGAATACTGAGTCCTGGACAGCTTGGGGCTGAGACAATCTGGCCAGGATATCCGTGGTGCTGGATGTGGGGTCTGGTGCAGAGGGTGGAGGCTGCCATGTCAAGTAACTATGCGTCGTTCTGTGGATGGAGACAGGCTTTAGGGCCCAAGGCTGTGTTGTAGATGGGTCAGTTGTGTTTCTACATGCTGGGTAGAGCAAGAAAAGATCTAGGAGCTGTGAGTCCAGAGGCTGTGAGGCTTGCTACCAGAAGTAAGAATGGAACCATAGGCAGGCACAGCAGCCTGTGAAGACGAACTGGAGGGAACATTAGTGACCAATTAGAACCAAGGTGCAGGGTGCAGCAGGATGTGGTAGTAGCTCAGATGAGAGCAAACTGCAGAATGTTCTGACATTTGTCCAGTCATCTCTTTTTGTCTTTCTCTTCTGAGTTCTCTGAATATATCTCTTCAGAAAATATTGGCTAAATCAGTTATTGTGGCTATAAAGTATGTATAAGGTGGTAGGGAAGCACAAAATTCTTGTCCTCTTCAGAAGGGGGAGAAGTGATTTTGCAGCTTGGGGAATGCCCCTGGCATTTTAAGAACAGCTGATCCACAGAGGATGAAACTTGAGTCACTCCTGGAGAGCGCTGCTAAGGGCTCTTGGAAACAGCCAGAAAGCAGCCTGGATTGCCACCCACAGCAGCCCCAGCAGATGAGGTCAGATTCTGGGTATGCTAATTCCTCCCTCAGGGGTAGTGTTGTCTGTGGGTGAATGTTGAGTTGTTTGAGGTGCAAGTGAGGGAACTACCAACAGCTCTCACCTCTCTGGGGTTTATTCCTTTGGCCTTGTTTGCATGCTGTGGCATGACACTGGGCAGTGGTTAGGATACCTTGGCAATGTAGGTTGTGTTCTGTGCACTTGGGGATGGGTGGGGCAAGAAGTCCAAGGCCATGTTCCTCCCTGGGTGAGTGACAAGTCAAGGACTAGGAGTGCTTTCTAATGTCCTCTCTATGTGAGGAGAGTTGCTTCTTACCTGTTTGTTGACAATTCTCTTAGACAAAAAGCAAACTCACAAGGATAATGACCTTTGTCTCCAAGAAAGGGTTTGTGATTAATACCCAATGGCCAAAGAAAACTGTAAATGTAGATAAAGGATTATCTATCTAGTCTTACTCAGTTCTGCTACTCACTTCTAGGTACTTCAGATGTTAGCCACCCTCCTCCCCCAATCTGGTTGACTTTGTGTTGTACAGGGGAGACAAAGAAAAGTGAGGCCGTGTCCCCAGAGAGCCCAGGCTTGTGTCCTCAGTAACTTGGCAAGGAATGAAGCAGATTGTTCGAGGGCTCTCAGAACTGCAGTTGACTGCCAGGGCTGGAATTCTTAAGCCAGCTGCCTCAGTCAGCGCACCAGGGTCCTGATGTTTCTCAGTGACTTTGATTCTCTGCTGTTTCTGGATGAAAAGAGACAAGAATTGATAGGAAAACTTTTCACACCAAAGAGCTGAGCTGTTGCTCTTGCTTTCTGAGACAGGCTTCTGAGACCTTTGGATGCCAGGAAATCAGGAAACCTGCCATTCATTTGTAGTTAAGGCATTACAGAATGTGAGAGCATCACGGTTTTCGAGGAGATGTAACTGATAGTCATTCTTATCATTGACCACCTGGGTATCAGGACAGGCGTTCACAATAAAGTCTGCCAGAAGAGGAAGACAGGAAGGAAGCCATGAGTAGGTAAGGTGGCAGCACCCAGCTGGTTTATTTCAATACTGTCTGCAGCCTACCCAGGAGTGCAGCTTCTGTCTGCCTGTGTCACAGCAGCATCGGAAATGCTTGTGATTGGTTCTGATCCAGATGGGAAGCATCCCTGGGCATAAGTAGAGGCCTGCCCTGGGTTACAGCTCCTGGAATGGGCAAGGACATTACATCTAGATCTGCTGCCTGCTTTTGTTGGCCCTGTTGGGAGACTATCATATCCATTCCACACCCTGGGGGCTGCCACAGCCTCTGTCCTCCACGGTGCTGACTCTGCACTCCTGGCCAAGCCTAGTGGAAGTTTAACAGACTTGGTGGTGGTGAGGTCATCTTGAGCCACTCACAGAGAATCTGGGATCATTTGCAGGCTTTAGCAGTATAGTTCTGTTCTGAACACAATTGAAACTGTCAGTCAGGGAAAAAGTCTTTGTGAAGGTGGTAAAGGATGCTGCAAACAGATTCTTTTCTCCAAGGTCTTTGTTGCTGTGAATCCTGAACCCAATGTTAAAGCAGCCACTGGCAGCTGGATCTGCGTAGGAGTCTCCTTAGAGGGGCTCTTTTCGGAACAGATGGCTATAGCTTGAGTTTATTCCTGTTCCTCTTGGTACCCGCATGTACCCAAAGGGGTGGGATTGGTGACAAGGACCCCATACCCCTAGGGAAAGCTTTAAGAAAACCCCAGTCCATTGAGAAAACTTAGAAGCATGGCATCAGTGGCATATTTAAGTTCTCTTCCTTCCTCTTTTCTGATTATTTTGTTATGAAAAGGTTTAAACATATACATAAATAGAGCACTGTAATCCCTCCCAATCTCACCTTTCACTGTGTCTGCCACCCTAACAGTCCTGACCATTAGGACCCAGGGACCCAAGTTGATATTTACTGAGTACATCCCCTCCATCTGGATGGAATCTCAGATTTGCTGTGTGTTGCTCATCTGTTGGTAAATGAAGAGTCTCCTGGATGTGGGGTGGGAGATCTGTAGATGTGGACATGGCCTACAGTGCTGGTGGGTTGGAGGAGGTTGGGCAGTGGGAGCTGGAAAAGACAGCAAAACATGGCTGCATTTGGTGGACTGGATGGTTGGAGCAGTGGGGTGATCTTTTTATTTTTGTTTTTCACTCTCTACAAGGCTACTTACCTTCAGGAAATCTGTCAGTTCTGAAACACTTTTGTTTCTCAGGAATGGCTTTGGGAATCACAGCTCCTCTAACAGCAGCTTGACAGTGTCCTCTTGGTCTGCAATTGACTCTAAATTGTCTGACCCTTCCTCTGGGTCCTGTGGCATGTGTGGGCATCTTGACTGGAGGATTTGGGTGCTATTTTCTTGCACCAGTGTCTTCCTCCAAGAGGCCTGGGACTTAAGGTGTCCCATGCTCCTCCCATACTGCATCCTGGTGGAATTCTTGGCTGGAGATATTTAGTGGTCAGGACTGGGACCCTTAAGTGCTAATTCATCATCAACAAACAAGCTACCCAGCAAAGTCTTGATGCGAACTTCAGGCATCAGTTTGGGTTTTTGGGGATTTTTTTTCTCATCATGCAAAGCCCATCTTGCAAAAGCCATGGAGAGTGAGTTCAGTGATGCATGGCATCAATGTTATGACGGGATGTAAAAAATCAGTGTGAAGAGGAGAGTAATTTCTTTTGTCATTTCTTTTGAAGACGTAGAGAAAGCTTAACCCCAGAAGGCTCTTGTGAGCTGTGCATCTGTGATGAGTATGTTAGTTGGTGGTTTGGAGGGAAGAAGGAGTGAAGTCAGCACAGTCAGGTCTTGGTGTTTGCAGGCACCTGGGCAGGTCTGCCCTCATCTTCCTCATCTCCGAGTGTTGGAGGCCTCGTCCCTCTCATTTCCAGGCTCAAAGTACAGATCCACACATCTCTTCTCTGAGACCCCTGCTTCTAACTTTATTTAGAAACCCAGAATGTGTTGAAGTTTAGAAGGTCATATGATATATATTCTGTGTATGATGTAACGTCCCCCAATTGATTCTGGGGTAGCCTTGTATGATCAAACGAAGTATCATGTCACAAATATGCAAATACTCACATGAAGTGGAGTAAATGTAGACAATAAACATTCTGGTGTCAGTTTGGATCAAATTTTGGATCAAAAAAAAAATCTGGTTTTTAGAGCTTTGGATTGTAAATCTGCACCCTCTGTCTGTTACTGACTCCCAAATGATTAGGGCTTTTCCCTTAATTTCAGTTTCAAGTAACCGGTGACCTCCAGCTATCTATTAAGACTTTGCAACTTAGCATGAACAAACAGTGCCCCTGGGGCCCGCTCCACCCATATTCCTTGCATCCACATTCTTGTGCCCAGAAATATCAATACTGCCTTTTATTACTCTCAGCATTTCACACATAATTCCTCAGCAAATGGATTTACCTTCAAAATATTTCCAGAAGCTGGATTGCCAATACAGCCCTTCCTAGCCATCTCACCCATTGCGTGGATTACTGTAATAGCCCTGTAAGTGATCCCCCTGCTCCCTTACTAATACTTTACACACAGCAGCCACAGGTGGGAGTGACATATTGTCGCTGCTTGATTCATGCTATAGTCTGGGCCTACTTTACTTAGGGTCAGTGCTAGAACACCTGCAGTACTCCACCCCTAACCTTACTTAGAGCTGCTCCCCTCACCTACTGCAGTCCTGCCCATCTCTGTCAACTCCACGTGAAGGCAAAGTACTCCCCAGCCCCTGAGCCTTCACACTCCATCCTTTCCCTGGCACCAGATATTCATCAAGTTGGTTCCTTAGGGTCCCTACAAGGCTTTCCTAGATGACTTTAGATTACCACAATCTCCAAACCCCAACTTTATACCTGATTTTTTGCAAGTAGCACATGAAATGCTCTATTATGAAAATGAAAACCAACAGAAGGGTCCACCTAGTGGAAAAGATCTATTAACAGAAAACTGTGTTGTTGTTACATCCACTCTGGGCATGAAGCGAAACCTTGACTCTTTTATGGGTAGACTTGACTGCTTTTAACCTTTGTTTTGCTTTGATGTCTTGAAAGACTGAGAGCTTGCTTTATGCTTGAGGAGGAGGTGGTGATTTATTTCCTCAATTATTTCAAACCTTGCCCATGCTCCTTTAATTAATTAATGATTGTAAATGGTCCTAAATTGTCCTCACACACTGGATGTGCATTCATTGAACCTCTCTCATGTGGTCTGTAACACATCACATAAATAACTCTTACCTAATCTTGCCCAGAGTCACAAGTAGAAATCTGGGCTTCAGAGTAGAAGGACTCATTGGAAGGAACTGTTGAGATTTGCAGGTTTGGGGCCGTTTTCAGACCCCCCCCCCCTTGCTGTGCACGTCAGGAAGTGTCCTCTGCTCTAATCAAGATCTTGGTGTGGGCTTCAGCACATGGGTGTCTAATTTGTATGTCTAGTTGCATTAGCTTGTTCATTTTTAAAGGCTTGAAATTCATAATGACAGAGGAAACAGGCTCAGAACATACAAGGAGAGTTGCCCAGAGAGCAGGTAGTTCTTACTTTCTTATGTAATTTGTACCTAAAACCCAACATGATCATTTAGTTATGGAGAAAAAGCCAGTTGACTATTCAAACACACTCAGTAGATTATACGTTAAGGATGATTGTATCTCAGAAAACAGTCAATTATATCACACTTCTTATTGACAACAACTTTGCTGTTTAGAGATATACAATCTTAGTTTCAAAAACTTGATGTTTTCATTCAATTTTTTTAAATTTTATTTTTGATGTGTTTATGTAGTTGATCGGGGTGGGAAGGATCAAGGGTTAGGGAAAAGTGACATTGTCAAGTGGTGAATATTCAATCTGAGGGTTAAATACCATTTAAGGTTTGACATCCCTATTAAATTCCAGATGACATTGTGTGCATTTTGAGACATGTTCACTCTTTACCTCCGTTCACTATTAAAAGAAAACAGATTGGAAAATATATTCTCAAGGTTACCTGTTAGGAACAAAGATGGTGACAATGTATAGCTAGGAGATGGGTCTTGTGTCATAGTGTGTTTCACAAATCCTGCTCTAGGAATATGCTGTTGGGATAGTTTTTACACATGAAAGGCAGTTTAAAAAATATGTTTGTATAAAATATAAATATATGGTCTGTATTATGCAAGAGTGAAGAAATGCCATCATAAAGAGAAGGAAATTTGATCAAATAAGGGCTTTTTAAACTCCACTAAAAAACCTGTTGGGCCTTTAAAGCTTTTCCTTAAACATGAGAGGAATACACCCAGCTATTCATCCCTCATAATTGGTGACCAGGGTTTGAGCAGTGCTATTACCATTTGACCAGAAAATTACACCGTTAAAGACCTATGCAAATTTGAAATGATTTTTCACGTATTTAGTTTATGCTTTAAAGAACTGGAAATCAGGATGATTTTCTCCTTTTTCTTTTGTTAGCTCTGGACAGTCTGCTGAGGTACCCAATGGGCTGCTTAACCTCATTGTGCCTCAGGTGCCTTCTCTATGAATGAGGGTATTGAGCTGCAGAGTGTTCCTACGGCAGCACCAGACTTGTTGATTTCTCATACAAGAGTTGTAGTAGGAAGTAACAAGCAGAAAGTTTAGAAGCTATAGATCTGTGAAAAGAAAAAGAAACCCCACTGTATTCCATTGTTTTCCTGTTTGTGCATGCACCTACCTCATGTACATTTTGTTTCTGCAAAATTAGATGATAGTTTATATTCCTTCTTAATGTTATTTTTTGTTTAATACCATGTTGTTAATGTTTTCCGTGCTGCAAATATAATTCTGTGTTGTTTTTTCACATTGGTATGGTTTGAATATGCAGCAATTTATTTAAATAATTTGCTGTTATTGAATGATCAGTTTCTAATTTTACTGGTCTTTTTTTTTAAAGCCACTTTAGTGATCATCTTTGCAGCACATGTGTAAATCTTTCTGCACATGTGCAATTTTGGAAAAATTCCCAGAGTGGAATTTGGAGGTCAAAGGATTTTGTTAAATAATGCCAACACCATCTTTACAAATTTGTGTGCCAATTGAGCTCTAAGGGTGTTTGGGTGGCAGGGACTTAAGTATTTTGAGTTATTGCCTGCTGCCTTCAAGGGTGTAGATTAGCAGGAAGCTGGGAGCAGGGAGCTGAGCTAGGACCCAAACCCATGCACTTGGATATGGAAAGTGGGCCTTTCAAGCAGTATCTCAACCACTATATCAAATACCTGTCCCACAAAATCGCGATACGCAAATGCTATTAGTTTTCCGATTTCAGAACCAACGAGTGCATAAAATGTGAAACTTAGCAAATTACAGAAGGGTCAGGGGGAGGTCACTTTTCTGCACCTCACAGATCCAACAGTACAGACACAGATGACTAAGGCATTGGGGTAAGCAGAAGATGGGAGCATGCTGGAAGCACTGATGTCTTCTAGTTACAAGGTGAAGTCTGCAGTTGATGGAATGAGGAACTGACACTTTAAATGCATTCTTGTCACAGTTATACCAAAGATTGGAAAAGGAACTGAAAACAGAATGTGTAATTGTTTTGTATAGAGGAAAGAGATAGTGAATGAACTAAATCCTCATCTATCACCATAACCAAATAAAAGAGAATGTCCAAGTAAGAAATCAGGAAATGGAGATGCAGTCATTGTTTTCAGAGATTTATTTGTTTGAAAGGGAGAAGGGGGGCAGGAAGATAATGACTCTGTGTGTGTGTGTGTGTGTGTGTGTGTGTGTGTGTGTGAGAAAGAGAGAGAGAGAAACAGAGAGAGAGAGAGAGATATCTTATATTTGATGATTCATAGCCATAGTAGCTGGGGCTGCTGAAGCCAGGAGCCTGGAGCTCCATCCTGTTTTCCCACATGGGTCCCAGGGACCCAAGTACTCAGGCCATGGTCCTTTCCACGTACATTAACAGGAAGCTGGGGTTGAAGTGGAGTGTTAGGGATTCAGACCAGCAGCCATGCCACAGTGCAGGCACTGAGGTACACACTTTTGTTTAGGAGTGTGTTGGTGACATGCAGAGGAATTCAAATACCAGCTATTAAAGCTGGTTCCCTCTGGGGAGTGATGGTACAGTGAACCCAGCACTACTTATTTCATTTAGCTTTTGATTTCTTCAAGTGGAACTCATCACAATCATTCTGGCTATGTTTTAATAAGTGAACAATGTAGATGGAAACTCTGGTAAGGTTTTTAGACAAAAGAAAAGGAAATAATATTTGCCATTGTGTAGTGTTTTTCAGTTGTGTCCTCTTCCCATGTTTTATGCACTATGGTTTTTATAAAGGCATCCTCTCTGGCAGGATATGGCTGCAACTATACGAGATGTAATGGCAAATAGAACACAATAGGCAGAGTGTCACAGGAGAGGTACTCTTCAAGAGATACTGCTTCTTTGCAGTTTAATGGCCTGGATCACACAGGTATTGGAATGTGCAGCCTCCCTGCTCTTTTGCTGAGGGTTCCAGGTGCTTTGAGCTGTGGGCTCCAGAACAGTGTGTGTGTGTGTGTGTGTGTGTGTGTGAAGAGGTTGAAGGGGGAAAGTATGGACTTTCTTTTTTAAAAATTGTAATTATTTGTTTTTTATTGAAAGCCAGACGTACACAGAGAAGGAGAGACAGAAAGATCTTCCATCTGCTCCTTCACTTCCCAAGTGGTTGCAACATCTGGAGCTGAGCTGATCCAAAGCCAAGAGCCAGGAACCTCCTCCAGGTTTCCCACACGAATGCAGGGTCTCAAAGCTTTGGGCTGTCCTCTGCTGCTTTCCCAGGTCCACAGCAGGTAGCTAGGTGGGAAGTAGAGCAGCCAGAATATGAACTTGTACCCATGTGGGATCCCAGTGTATGCAAGGTGAGGATTTAGCCACTAGGCTACTGCGCCAGGCCTGGAAATATTGACTGGCCTGGAAATATGACTCCCATGTCCAACTGGGCAGATCTGTTATTACACACCCAGTGTGAAATCGATGACTAGCTTATACATGTCCTTCCCAGAGAACCTCCCAGAACATTCATTGTATACTGGACAGTGTGCCAGGTCAAGGGTTGCAGTGAGGAGCACGGGGTCTGGAGTTGAGAACCCTTCTGTAAATCCTGCTCTTTATCCTCACATTGTGAGAATTGGAGGAGGTTATTTAAGTCTCTAAGCCTTACTCTTACCACTCATGAAACTGTTAAGAATAAGGATTTGTCTCCCTCGTATACATAACACATGGAGCGTGAGCAATCAAGGGTGTTTATTGAAGCTGTTATTATTACAAGGACAAGTCTCTCTTCTTGAGAGAGGAGTGGATAACAGTGATAAAGTGTCAGGTTTTTACTTTAAGAGACAGAGAACAAGCTCTTATCTGCTTGTTCAATGCTCCAAATGGCTGCAGCAACCAGGACTGAATCAGGCCAAAGCTAGGAGCGGGGAGCTCATTCTGGGTTTTCACCATGGGTGACATGTACCCAATTATTTCAGCCATCACCTGCTGCCTCTGTGGGTGCACCTTAGCAAGAAGCTGGAATTAGGAGCCAGAGCTGGGACTACACCCAGCCACTCTGATAGGAGACATGGATGTTTTAGCCAGTAGGCGGAGCACCCACCCCAATGTCTTGGATGTTGAAGCAAGTCAAAAGCAGCACCTGAATCAGCAACATTGGTAGAAGGTTCTTCTAGGTTGCAGTACCACAGCAATGGAAATTGCTGGCATAACAGTAACGTCCTTATTCACAAAACCCTGAGTTCTTAACTGAGCTTGATTCTGTTCCATGTGGTCTCATTCAGCTTTTCTTGGGAGACACTATTGATTTTCTGACTGTCTGGATTGAGAACTATGACACCCTCAAAATAAGGACTTGAGTTTGCTGCAGAGGTACTCACAGTCTGGGTGGGGAGTTTATAGGAGGAAGGGAATTAGCTGTGTGCCAGGCACTAACCGATATGCTTCACCATCTCCTGTCCAATACTACCAAGCAGGTGTTCCAGCATTTTCAGTTTGAAAGATGAAGAAACAGAAGCAGGTGCCACACCTTTGCTAACAGTAGGCTAGCTTTGAAGTCTGTTCTTGATCATTAAAGTGGCTTAGTGTAAGATATAGGAAATGTAAAATGAAACACGTGTCCAGATATGCTCAGTAAGAGAGGACATTGCAAAGCATAATGTGAAATGCCAAGGCAGATTGGGAGCACGAAGGGGGCAGTGTTTCACATCAGAGCACCCTGGGTAGGTGGCTGCATTTCTTGCAGTCTGTATTCGCCACCTCCTCTTACGGATGGATGTGCAGTCTTGTCCTGCATTTCCCTCAAAGCATATAGAAAGTCAGGTGGGGGCCTGGCACAATAGCGTAGAGGTTAAAGTCCTCGCCTTGAACGCACCAGGGTCCTCTATGGGCGCTGGTTTTAATCCTGGCAGCCCCGCTTCCCATCCAGCTCCCTGCCTGTGGCCTGGGAGAGCAGTCGAGGACGGCCCAAAAATGTTGGGACCCTGCACCCATGTGGAGACCCGGAAGAGGCTCCTGGCTTCGGATTGGCTCAGCTCCAGCCATTGCGGCTGCTTGGGGAGTGAACCATTGGACGGAAGATCTTCCTCTCTGTCTCTTCTCCTCTCTGTATACCTGCCTTTCCAATAAAAATAAATAAAATTTTTTAAAAAAAGAAAGTCAGGTGGGATACTGGCTTTGTCAGTCATGGCAGACTCTTGGTATTGGGTTTGCCACCATTGGGTGTGCAGATACCCAGAGCAGCTTGTTTTGAACCACTTTTGTCATCAGAAGAAGCTGGCTCTCTGGGACTGTTTCTGAACCTTTTAAAAGGAGGAAGCAGGTGCTTAGCTGAGCTGGCTCCATGGGTGGCCCATTAAGAGCTCAGACCTGAAATATAGGCCTTGAACTCCAGCCAACAGCAGTGCCACAAGGGGTTGGTGGCTGCCCCTGTGTTGGCTGCTGGTGTCAGGAAGACAGCAAACATGCCAGCTGGGGTTGAGTGCTTTGGTGAAGGTGTAGCTGGTGACATATGCCAGCTGCATTGTGGGAGACTGAAAAGGACTTTTAATTGTTTTAAAAAGGGTATTGTATTTTGTAGCAGGGTAATTCAAAACATAATTGTTCAACTCCGGTAGCTCCCAAGTTCTTAGGAGAGAATTAGCACTCTTTCCGTTTCTGATCTCTTCCTGGAGTGTCCACCTTCTGGGACAGTTGCTATTTCCTGTTAACACTCCTAGAGATCACTTGTGTGGAGCAAGTGTGTGTGTATGCCCATGTGCACACTCACCTGGTTTACTCTCATGACAGCGTAGTATGATTAACATGTTGTGCCTGGCATTTTCTTCTTCTTCTTCTGAGTATGTCCTGTTGATAATTTTATACCAATGATTTTAGTTCTTACGTAGGACTTACATATAATGTAGTCCAGTTGAGTAGAGCTATCCCCGTTTACATGCATTTCAGTCATTAAAAGGTTTTAGGGACTGGTGTTGTGCTGCAGAGGGTTAAGTTGTAGTTTGAGGCCCTGGCAGCCCATATAAACACTGGTTCAAATCCTGGTTGTTCTACTCCCAATCCAGCTTCCTGCTAATGTGGCTGGGAAGGCATAGATGGACCAAATATTTGGGCCCTTGTCACCCATGTGAGACATTCCAACATAGAGTTCTGGACTTGGGGAATCAGCCTGGCTCAGCCCTGGCCATTGGGGAATAAACCAGAGGATGTAGGATGTCTCTTAATCTCTCACCCTTCTGTAATTCTTTTCAAATAAATAAACAATTCCATAAAGAAATGTTTTAGAACACTGTACCTAATGATTTTGTTCTAGAACACTGGGCCTAATGATTTTGTTCTAAATGATGGCAGATTTAAATATGCCTGCAGATTCTGGAGCCTACATGCTGGGTGTGTTTTTCTTGCCACGATTGTATTTTGATCTCAGAAGGCAGAGGAAGGAGTCTCAGCTGTGTGCCTGTGAGTGTGTTTGCATGCGTGGGTGGGTGTGTGAATGTATCGCCCACACGGGGAGGTGGGTGTACGTTATGTTGGATGACAGATGTGCTCCTGAAAAACTCTGAATGAATGCTTTTATTTTTAAAACTGAAATCTGAGATGTGAGCTACTCTGAGGGTGGGAAGACAAAGTGTTATTTAGAGGTGTGTGGAGGAGCTTTTATGTGAGAGGAGGATTTGGTTTTTTTTTCTCTCCTCTTTTTGGAAACTATTCCATTGAAGTGTGATTGACATAAAATTCAGTGACTCGATTTTAAATGTGTGGCTTAATGTCCTACCAAATGCACACTTTCTTGCCATCGCTACCCTTTGGTAAGGTGAGTTCTCTTCATCCCCCCCCCCCCCATCGAAATTCCCAGTGTCATTTGGCATCCGCTGACCCCCTCCACCTCCTATGAGATTGCTGGTGTGCTCTTTGTCACACTTTGTTAGTTTTGCTTGTTCTAGAACACTAGAACATTCTAGAACATTCCTGTGAGTCGAGTCACAGGTTATTGCTTGGCTCAGTGATCCATTCACTTTTATTGCTGAATCACATCTTATTGTATAAATTTGGCCTGGTTTGCTTATTCATTTACTGGTTACTGAACATTTGGGTTATTTCCAATGTGGGTCTGTAAGGGATGAAGCTGCTGTGGACAGTGCTGTGTGGGTTGATAACTTCCCAAGGAAACATCTCCATGATTCAGCCATGCTGATTGAAGTTTTAAGAAAACTATTGAAGTAGCTTGAAATAATGCCATTTATTCATTGAATCAACACATCCAAATGTGCACTAAGTCCCTGCCATACACTGAACACACAGGACACTGCCCCACAGAGATGGACACCAGAGGCTGCATCAGATTCTTGGCACTACAAGAGGAGGTATTAAAGAACAAGTTATCGGGCCCAGCACGATAGTGTAGTGGTTAAAGTCCTTGCCTTGCATGTGCTGGGATCCCCTATGGTCGCCGGTTCTAATCCCGACAGCTCCGCTTCCCATCCAGCTCCCTGCTTGTGGCCTGGGAAAGCAATTGAGGATGGCCCAAAGTCTTGGGAGACCTGTGTGGGAGACCTGGAGGAAGTTCCTGGCTCCTGGCTTTGGATTGGTGCAGCACTGGCCGTTGTGGTCACTTGGGGGAGTGAATCATTGGATGGAAGATCTTCCTCTCTGTCTCTCCTCCTCCTCTATATATCTGCCTTTCCAATAAAAATAATTAAATCTTTAAAAAAAAGAAGTTATCTTTCTCTGCTCTGATCTGATGAGAGAAAGTGCTGTTGTAGGCCAGTTTACGGCATAATCCTGAACATGATTTCGTGTGCACCCTCTGTCTCTGACTAGTCAGTGCTGTCTACTAACAGACTGAACAACAACTTCCTCCTTTAAATGAAGCAACTTTAATTTAATTAGCTGTTCGAAAACACCCAGCAGCTGCTGAAGCCTCTCTAGCCCACAATCATGCCTCCATACTGCAAGTGCTCCAGATGCTGGAGCAGCCTGGGTATCCCCTGCTCTTACAGCTTGAGCTTTCCATGCCAGGTGGCTTTGGGGACCAGAGTGTGCTTTTGGGAAGCCTGGGCAGCCATGAAGCAGCTGTGAGACTCAGGCAGCAGATTTGCTTGGAGAGAGAATTCTGAATCTTCTCTCCTGTTGCTTCCCCTGCTGCTTCTTCACTAGATCATTTAGGACAGGAGTGGTGTGAACCCTTTGTCCTCATCCTTATCCTCTCTGGATTCATTGTTTTCTCCACTCCCACCCCCTCCCTACCTTCTGCTTTTCTCCAGCTCTTATTGCCTGATAACTGCTGGAAAGGGAAGTGAAACTCCAACTGGGCAGGTGCAACCTTTATGGGCAGTCCTGAGAAAAGATTTGCTCAGCAGTCTCAGGTGAAAGTTGAACCTGTGGTTAGGAGGCAGCGTTGAATGTCTGACCAGCTTTCGCTTAACCTGGTCACTCATAGAACCGGGACATGCAGCAGCCTGTGGATCCCTGGCACTGATAGTAACATAGAAGCAGGGAACTCTTCTGAATTTGCTCTCCAGGGTGTCATAGGTCCTCCTGGGCGCATGGGGTGTGGTGGAAGGAATACTGGACTAAGCTGTGAGTTTGACTCTGTCAGGTACCTGTGGGCTGCCCAGCACTGGGCCATGGATGGACAGGGATAAGGCCTGTCTCTTGGAGCCGGGCAATTGTGTACCTACTCTTGCATACCTTGCCATGTATTGGCCACTTAGTTTCCTTGCCTCCGGTCTTGTCATCTCTAAAATGGCTTGCCTGTGGAGAATAAGTGAAACGTTGGTGGGAAGGAATTTCCTATGGGTTCTTTTGCTTCTCAAAGATTCCTTCTGGGGTTTGGCGGCGTGGCCTAGCAGCTAAAGTCCTCGCCTTGAAAGTGCCAGGATTCCATATGGGTGCCGGTTCTAATCCCGGCAGCTCCACTTCCCATCCAGCTCCCTGCTTGTGGTCTGGGAAAGCAGTCGAGGATGGCCCAAAGCCTTGGGACCCTGCACCCGTGCAGGAGACCTGAAAGACTCCAGACTCCTGGCTTTGGATTGGCTCAACTCTGACCATTGCGGTCACTTGGGGGAGTGAATCATCAGGTGGAAGCTCTTCCTCTCTGTCTTTCCTCCTCTCTCTATATATCTGACATTGCAATAAAAATAAATAAATATTTAAAAAGATTGCATCTGCAGGGGCTTTTCTGGTGTGAGTTCCTTTGAGTGGAGAGCTGAGGTGCTTGGGCATCACTGTACTTTGGAAAGGCCTTGCATGGGAAGCTCATCATGCCTGAACAGGGCAGTTAGACAGAGGGGAGGAAGGGAAAGGCACCTAGTAGGGGGCTGTCAGGGAAGACTCAAGGCCCTGGGGGGTCTAGGGGTGCTGTGCTGAACTAGACAGTCAGAGCACCTGGCAGACCTAAGTGGGGTCCGCTACTGAAAGCCCGCTGTACCCCAGGCTTTTCTTTTTATCTGGGAATCAGCGATATTAAATGCACTCTTCTCCCTTTCCTCCTCTTCTGAGTGTCTCAGATCTTCTAATGTCTGGCAGTATAGCCTTCTTTATTCCCCGGTGTCCTTTGAGTTGGGACAATACTCTTGTGTTAGCTATTTATTTATTTAAGAAAGAGAGAGAGATTGGTCCCATGTGCTGGTTCTTTTTCCCAAATACCCACAGTTGTCTGGATTGGGCCAAGTCCAAAATTGAGAGCCAGGAACTCAATCCAGGTCTCCCATGTGTGACAGGAACCCAGTCCCTTGAGCCATCACCACTACCTCCCAGGGTGTGCATTATCAGGAAGCCAGGACAGGAGCTGGAGGTGAGGATTGGCCCCAGGCACTCTGACAGGGGCTATGGGTATCTTCACTGCTAGCCAAAATGTCTGTCCCTTTGGTACTTAATTTGTTGTCCGCAACAACACTGTAAAGTCGTTAGATGTCCTAGGACAACATGTAATACAAGTTATTATCAGCTGAGGCACAAAAATGCCTTTTTTGTTTGAGGAAAGAATGTTTTGGTAGAAAGAACACTTGACTGAGAAGCGGAAGATTGGAGACTTGGATTTTGAAAATTAGTAACATCAACAGAAATTCTTTTGTGCCAGGCACTGTGATAAGCACTTTATATAAATGATCTCATCAACTTCTCACCAGCCAAAATGACTCCCAGGCTGATAACCTGCATTGCTCTGGGCAGATAGTTGCTTGCTCCAGGCCATGTAGCCAGTACGCTCCCAGATACTTAGTGTGTCCTAAGAGTCAGGTGTTTGCATGAGTGTCTTCAGCAATTTTTCTGAACCCATTTGACAGTTGAAGAGGCTGAGACCGAAGGCTATGTTTGTCTTCCCCCATCTTCTGGGGTTTCCTTTTGCCCTTACGTGGAGGGCTAGGCAAAGGCCTCATGGCTGGAAAGGGTCTCACAGTCCAAGGAAACAGAATGAGGACCTGGGAAGATTGTCAAGTCAGGCTGTGTTGTCCATGGAGACTTGAGATACCGGGTTGCGTCTGGGACAGCTGGGAGGCATGTGGAGCTCAAGGGAAAGGGCACAGAACTAACTCTGGGAATGGCCAGTGGAGACAGCAAGCCCACCCTTTTTGTTTTGCCAGCTGCCTGGGGCTGATGCTTACTGACAGCCTGCAGGGTTGTGCACAGCTCGGTACCCACACTACTTCATTATCTGGACCATGGAGTCATAAGCAGAATTTGTGATTCAACTCATTTGGCCCTCAAGTAGTTCTATGTCCCCCACCCCCCAGAACTCTTTGTGTGCAGCCGACTGCAACATTGAAATCCCACTACCTTTGCTGAATTCACAGAGCCTCCTCTCTTGGCTGGCAGGCACCCAGCCAGAGCTCTGCGGCGATCTGCCCAGGCAGGCTGCAAAGCTCTTTGTTGCTCTGGGCGTGTTTAACAGCTTAATTTCTGTGTTTCTCTGGGAAATGCAGTTGCCCAGTTCTGAGACAGCAGTGGGTGCTCAAATGGTTTCTGATTGCTATCTTGAATGTTAATATCCTAATGCATTTTATCGTGGATGACCTGTCCGCCCAGCCCCAAGCTCTCGCTCCCCGGCTGCAGAGATAGGCTTGCTGCCTGGCTTCGATAGGCCTCACTGCCCGGCTCATTCCCTTGCTGTCTTCCTCCTGCTTTTCACAGATAGCATTGTACTTGGCCAGTGAAGTCCGAAGCCGTGGGAAATCTTTGACTTGGAGGCTATGAGGAAGCGTTTCATTTTGCCAGCGGGATTTTGTAGGGATGATCTAATCTCTAAAAGGCATACGTGATTTAAATTCCATGCTTTGGGGGCAAGAGGGCCCCTGATAGTTTTGAACTTTGGCAGGGATGGGATTCTGGTTTGGCTCTGTTCAGTGGAGCCAACTTTGGCTTTCCTGCTTTTAATTGCGTGTAGGGCTGGGTCAGACTTGTGGCAGAGGCCAGTCCTAGAGTGGAGAGCTCTGGAGAGCATTTGTGTTTTTTTTTTTTTTTCAATCCAGAAATTTAAAATCATGGATTCTAGAGGCAGAAGGGATAAGGAGAGTCATGTCATGGAGTGAGTCACTTGTTACTTGGTTCCTGTCTGTTTTTTAAACTCAAGATTCCCAAACTTGGGTGGAAGGAGGGAAGAGGCTCCTCTGGGGTCCCTGGGGAGCAATGCAGGTCTGTTCCCAGTACCCCATCTCCTGAGTCCTGATGGAGACCCTGAGTATCTTCCAGTGGCCTTCCCTGGGAGGCACCAAAGATGCCTTGTTGAGGGAAACCTTATGTGCTCGGCCCTTAAAGGCTGAGTCTAGACATGAAGTGATGCTCTCTCATTAGTGGCTCTGGAAGTGGGGTCATGTGTTGAGGGAGATGCTGGAAGGGGCTGGAGAGCTTTGGTCCTCCTGGAGGTATCTTTGCCATCTAAGGCGTGTGTGATGCTCATAAAGGCACCCCCTCATCGTTCTCTTCCTCCCTGCTAGTTTGTAGTGCCATTTTAGCATGGATCATTTGCTTGCCTTTCTTCTTGGGGGACCAAGCTGCACTTGGAGGGGTGAATGATCCAAGAATAGTTTCTGAAAGTTCTGCACATGAAGCCTTCTCCCACCTCCAGAAATCTGTGTTGAAGGCGTCCCGGCTTGTAAAAAGTGAGCCAGGAGTCCAGACTTAAACATGGTTTGTATAGCAGGAGAAAGAATTATGGACAGTATGGTACATACAGCTGAGTAGATGCCATGGGTATGACTTGTCTGGTATGCTCTGGAAATATGGGAGCAGGACAAGCATCTGGAAAGACTCCAAAGAAGAGGTTGTAACTAACCTTGACCTTGAAGGAGGCTGTGCCCACCAGACTAACTCTTCCCAAGTGTTAGTTGTTAAATGTGTGTCTGTTCTTTGCTGGGGACAAGGGAAAAGGACCTGAGAGGATAGCGATCCCTGCTTTTTAAAATATCCACAGGGTGCCTGGTGTGATAGCTTAGTGGCTAAAGTCCTCACCTTGCACACACCAGGATCCTATATGGGTATAGGTTCTAATCCCAGCGGCTCCACTTCCATTCCCACAAGCTCCCTGCTTGTGGCCTGGGAAGGCAGTCGAGGATGGCCCAAAGCCTTGGTACCCTGCACCCACATGGGAGACCCAGAAGATCTCCTGGCTCCTGGCTTCAGCTTGACTCAGCTCTGACCATTGCAGCCACTTGGGGAATGAATCATCGGATGGAAAATCTTCTCTGTCTCTCCTCCTCTGTGTATATCTGATTTTCCAATAAAAACAAGTACATCTTTTTTAAAAAGTCCACAGTTTTCTGGGGGTGGGGGTGGGGGTGTGGACAAAACCTTGTGCTTATGAATTCATGAACGTTCCAGGTTGACAGCTGGAGGCAGAGAGAGCTAGCAGGGGTACTTAGTCATCCAGGATCTTGGTCAGAGAGGACACAATTTCTGTAGGGATAGTTCGGATGCTGCGCAGATGCCTTAACTTCTAGATGCCAGAGCTGGTCTGTGAGTTTTCTACAATGGGAGAAAACAAGGCTTTCAACAGCCTGATTCTGTAGAATTGGATTCAACTGGGCTTGTGATGGGGAGGGAGGAAGTCAGAGAGGAAAGAGGGCTAGTGGCCAACCCAGAGCAGTGCTGGTGCTGCCTCCACCATCTGAAAAAAAGGTGGGGTTTTGCAGAACACTTGTGCAAGCAGCCTACAGTGCCAGCGGTGGTCCCAGCATGATGCAGTAGCCCCACATATTTCCAGCGGTGTGTAGGTTGTTTCTTGTACCTTGAATGCCTTTTTCTCTCTTAGCACCAATTTCAAGCTCTTGAGATATTTCATCAGTTGTTTTCTGCCCCTCGTCGTTAACCTTGCTTCAGTGTGGTTCTCTGTTTTTTAACCTCCCTATGAGGTTGTAAACACCTTAAGAGCAAGGATGGTTTTTAATGCTTCTCTTGTTCCCCTGGTAGCTGTTTGTGCAGTTCAACACACATGGGTTTCTTTAGGATAGTCTTTGCATTGAACTTTGGGCATGGTTTTCTTATCTGTTAAATGGATCACACAAGGGCTTTATTTTTTTGTTTAATTTTCGTTTAATTTGAAAGGCAGAGAGACATAGACAGAGCAGATGAACAGACTTTCCATCAGCTAGTTCACTCTCCAAATGTGTGGAACAGCCGGCACTGGGACAAACTAAAGTTGGGAGCTGGGAATTCAGTCTGGGTTTCCTGCGTGGATGGCAGTGGCCCAAGCACTTGAGCTGTCAACAGCTGCTGCCACCAAGGGTATGCATTAGCAGGAAGATGGAATAAAGAGTAGAGCTGGGCCCAGAACCCAGGCACTTCTGTATGGCATGTGGGGTCACAAGTTGTGTCTTTATCACATAGGATTTTTAGAACTGTGATGCCATTGGCATCTTGGGTTGGATGACTGTTACAGGAACTGTGCTGTGCAAGGTTTAGCCATGTCCTTCGCCTCGGCCTATTGTGCATCCTCTGTCCAGTCATACTAATAAAAAATACATTTGGATGTTTATCAAGCGTCTCCTGTGGAACAAAGCTGTTCTTTGCTGCTAATCGTGGGCTGTGCCTCACACTTCCCAGGACTGCAGTAGGAACACAGTAGGCAGACTCTGGCCTCATTCCTGAATCACCTCGCATTTGATGTTGGTGAATTTCATGGAGCTGAGTCTTAAGTTGTAGCCGTTTAGGTAGAAATGTGGGACTTTCCAGTTGCCCATATGATGCACTAACAGAATCACTGTCATTTTCTCAATTGCAGATTGATCTGGAGCCGGAAGGAAAAGTCTATGTGATCATCGATCTTTCAGGGTCATCAGGTGAAGGTAGGAGAATGTGACCTCTCGTTCTTGTTGTCTTTGTCTTCCAGGTCTCTCCCATCTCTTCTTGGCTGGGATGTATTACAGTGACATTTAATTAATTGGCATGCCTTAAAGGAAAAGGTTATTTTGAAGATGCTTACGCCTATGTACCAAAAGAGACTAGCCATCTGTTAACTTTGGTGAAGCAGAGGGAAGATTGGTGACTTCCTAAGTGAGGCCAATAAAACAGGCGTTTTGGCACGCTGTGTGCATGGCGGACTTGGGCACAGTAGCAGCCTCTCCTGGGGACGGAGTGTGTGTGTGTGTGTGTGTGTGTGTTGGGCATGGGCGGTTGGGGGCGGGGTGCTTGGTGCATGCAGAAAGGAAATAAAACAGTTTGGTCTAACGGTGCTCAGAAATGAAACAGCCAAGGTGTTAAACATCAGAATCTTGCTTCTTTGGAGCTGTGTAGAAGTGCTGCTTCTCTCACAGCTCTTGATTCAGCATGGACTGTGCTCTTAAAGAGACATCATCGTGATGAGGGAACACCTGCTTCCCACTGGCTGGTTAGATGGTGTAAGATTTTCTCTGAGACTTGGATTTGCCTTCTCTCTTCTTAAACTGTCTTCTTTTGATCCTGCCTTTGCTCACTTAATACCTCTTAAGGATTTTTTTGAGGTGGTGAGGACTGAGCAATCAGGGTAAAAGAAGACTAGAAAATAAAACCTTGTCCAAACAGGAATAAGGTGGTGGTGGCAGACTGGGAGAAGGCTGGGAATTAGGGCTTGAAATTTAACTATTGGGACAATCTTTCCTTGCCCCCACTTTCTCTTTCTCTTTCAGTAGGAGGACCAACACTTGACTTTAATGGCATGGTAGAGAGGTAGGGAGACCACAGCTGGTTACTCTGGCAATGAGAAAAAAACAAATAAACAAGCAAACAAAAACCCTGGGTTTGGGAGCAGCTTTCCAAGGGGAAAGAAAGATGTACACTCTGCTGTCCTGGATGGAACATTTGAGTCTTTTATAAAATCTTCCCAGAATACTGGGATCCCAGACCCAGAATTGCAACCTCCCATAGAATCTCTTGTTAAAGGATATGAAGAGAGATTGTGGAAGCAAATTCAAAGGTGTTGTCAGGCGATGCACTTGAATGTGGTGCCTCCTTATTTTCACTGAGCTAATGGATCACCCACTCTCCATAGGGGGTTGGAAGAATACTAGTGCATCATACAATGCATGCCTCTTAGAACAGATTTCTGAGACTTGGTATAGGGTTAAAACTTTAAACAGCCTCCCTGAACTGGTTGCTTACATTTTATGCTCTCTATTGCAATTTCCATTTTGGCATTCCAAACTCCTCTTCTCTGCTCTCAACTCTAAACAGCTGAGAATAGCATCAGTTGTAGAAGACTTGAGGATTTGAACAGTATTTGGTACGAAGTACATAAAGACCTACAAAAGGGCCCAAGAAAAATAAAAGGAGAGCCAGTGTACCTACTACCTGGAACAGGAAATATAATCATCAAAAAGGCGCAGTCTTATAGCAGCTTCTAGCCCCACATGTGTTTCAGATGCGGCATGCTTCAGGTTTTACATGGCCTCCTGATTGTAGACACTGGTGAAACAGCTGAAGGCAAAATGGGCCCCCATTTTCCTTCCATACTCTCTATGCAATATGATAATTAATTGAATATGTGTTTCCTGTGCCAAGATGCAGGCAACCAGCAATAGGCTTGGATTATTCTCGTTTCCGTTGAAAAGATAAATGACTTGAAAAATTACAGAAGGCACCCCCTTTTACATTAGAGGAAAAAGAGATGGACAAATGAATGAATGAAGAAATCAGAAGCAATTGATTTTTTTTCTTCTTGCTGCTATGGCTTATTGCATGTGAACAGCCCAAGCTATTTCCATCAGGCCAAATTCTGAGTCTTTTTTTTTTAATCTCTTTCATCTAAAGAAAATAGAGTTTACTTCAGAAATTCTGACACATGCCAGAGTTGGTAAGTGCTAACACGTGTTGCTCTGCGGAAAGGCAGGCATCTTTCCAATCCATTGCTTGCTTCTCCTCCGGTCTTGGGAGCCTTTCTGTCGGTGGTGGGGAGGACTTTGAATAGTTCCTCCTGGAGGCTGATCTTGAGTCTCCTTTGAGTGGAGCAAACATTGCTGAGCCTGGTACTGTAGAACTTCTGGTTCAGAAGTGGTTTGGGTTCTGGAAGGGTTGGGAGGTGAAGAGAAGTCCCTGGAGAGTAAGAAAAACCAATCCCAGCCTCCTGGCCAGTGTGGGAAATATCTGGGGTGAACCAGGTGACATTGCAACTCTATTGGATTTGTAGACTGTGAACATTCATACATTCTTGTTGAAGTCCCTTTCCTGAGTGAATGTACCTGACTCTGTGAAAGGATGGGAAGAGGGTAGAAACAAGGCCTAACTGAAGCCTCCCCGCTCTCCTTGCTATCCAGCATCTCTTCAGTTCCTTCTACGTCAAATGCTACAGCTTCATCAGTGGTAAAAATATATTCACGAAATCATACAAACTAAAACACATGCAAATTCTGAGGAACTCAGGGAAAGATGTGGGGGTGAGATAGCGTGAAAACACTGCCTTCTTCTAGGAGTGCCAACAGATTCTATCTTTTCCTGACATACTATTAGCAAGCTTGGGCGTTTACGTCTGCTAAAGTGAGAACTAATGTGATTTTTAGCTATCTAATACAATTCCAAGGCTTGCATGTCCTGTGCAGGTCACCATAATGGGATTTGACTGGTATATGCTTTGGCTAAACCAGGCAACCTAACCCCAGACACACGGGTCACATTGGATAACAGTTAAGGCCATTTCCGGTCATGGGATCTTGTCTTCGTGCATCATCTGTGTAGATATATGGTGCAACTCACAGCCAAGGAATGGATAATATCTACAGTAAGTAGAAATAAATGAAATTTCTGACAGGCTTGGTGCAGATATGACCAACATTATCCCAGATAGCAAATCTCCTGGGAATATTCCCATGGGTGCCTCCAATTCCCCAGTGTTTAGTGTTTTGCTACTATCATCACAATGGTTCCTGATAAGCAAAAGGTGGCCCTGCAGGCTGGCTATGTACTTACAACATAATCCTTCCAGGTAACAGAAGCAAAGCTAGTGATACTTAAATGTGAAACTGAGTGTAATAAAGTATTTTTTAAAAGATTTATTTATTTTTATTACAAAGGCAGATGTACAGAGAGGAGGAGAGACAGAGAGGAAGATCTTCTGTCCGATAATTCACTCCCCAAGTGAGCGCAACGGCCGGTGCTGAGCCAATCCGAAGCCGGGAACCAGGAACCTCTTCTGGGTCTCCCATGTGGGTGCAGGGTCCCAAAGCTTTGGGCCGTCCTTGACTGCTTTCCCAGGCCACAAGCAGGGAGCTGGATGGGAAGTTGAGCTGCCCGGATTAGAACTGGCACCCATATGGGATCCTGGTGCGTTCAAGGTGAGGACCGTAGCCGCTAGGCCACGCCTCCAGGGCCATTGTAATATAGTATTATTTCTTCCTTTGCTATAGCATAATTTATAATTCTTATTCTTTTTAACAACCCAGCAATATACCATCATTCACGGGTGTCCTGGGGAGGAAGGATGAGGGCCTGACCTGGGGAGCTACAGGATCCTCCTCCCTTTCCTTTCATGCAGGTGTAGTGCTCATCCAGAGAGTTCTAAGACCCCAAAACTGACTGGCAGAAAGCATTGGAGAGTAAAAGAGGGCACGTCGTGAAGGGTGTTCAGTTCAGTGTTATTAAAAGTTCCTGGGACCCATAGTGGGTTAACCTGCTGCTTGCCACATGGGCATCCCTTGTGGGCACCAGATCAAGTCTCAGCTATTCCAGTTTCAATTCAGCTCCCTGCTAATAGCCTGGAAAATGCAGAAGATAACTCAGATGTTTGGGCCCCTGCGTCCACGTGGGAGACCTGGAGAAATTCTTGGCTCCTGGCTTTGGCCTGTTCTGTTCCTGGCCATTGTAGCCATCTGAAGAGTAAACTAGCAGATTGAAGATCTCTCTCTCTCCCTCTCTCTGTAATTCTTTCAGTTTTTTTTAAGTTCTATTGAGAATAAATTGAGACTGGAATAACTCAGGAAAATCCAAGAAAGAGGCATGGCATGGTCTGGCAAGGGAGGGAAGGGCAATCTGGATTCATGAAACAGTCAAGAGGCCATTGTGAGTAGAGGACTTCATGTTGCCATTGTCAAAAGGCAGATTCGAAGTTCTTATTTTAGGTATGGTTGGAAGACAGGATAAACTAAAGAGATGCAGTGTGTGTGTCCCCAAGGAGCACCCAACAAACATGAGCATTGGGGTTGTAAGCAGACGTGTTCGTGCTGTGCAGATAGAATGATGAAATGCCTGAAATCTTAATCTGTGTGAGAAGTTTGAAGCAGAGCCTCTGGGTGTGACTTCGCAGTCACAGCCTCTTACCCAGACGCTTAAGGAGCAGCAGTGTTCTAGGCTACATTTGGTCAAACCCAAGATGCAGGGTGGAGCCCATCTTACAGCTCCAATGCTTATACATTTATAAGGATAAGCTCACATTCAGGCCTTTTGTGGTGTTTATGTGTGTGTGTGACTCTGTCTCTCTCTCACACACACACACACGTATATATATATATAATCTAGAAATTCAAGCTGGAAACCTTCAGGCTTTCTCTCCTTAAGTTCTGCTCAGCCTCTTTTAAGAGAGAGAGGTTAATGAGAGCCTCCAGTTCCCTGACTTTGAAGCCAGGCTCCAGCTCAAAGTGTTGACCTATCTCCCTGCAGTGAGGTACCTTAGGCAATAAGGTTCCAGCTGTGTTCATTCGAGAAGCTCCACCCACAAACTTGAGTGGGCATGTCACTTCCTTCATTAGGACCTGGAGTCTGGACAACAATAAAATAACATGGTTTAGATATCCTGAAATGTTGCTGTTCTAATACACTTTCCACATTACCCACCCTCCAGCATAAGTATTTGCTGCTGCTGCTGCTGTTGCTGCTGCTACTCAGAACTAAGGAACAGGTGCCTTATTCGCCAGCTCTCTAGTCCATCCTTTCTTCTGATGGAAGAAGGCTTGTTCCTCAAATTGTTCATATTGCAGTAGCAAGACAAGGGAATCAGATCGAAAGCAGAGAGCATGAAGCCACCTTTAAGGAGTTCATGTCACAAAGAGACATGGTTTAAACACTTGATGAGAAATAAGCCAAGAAACCCTCATTTCCTTCCAAATTGCCTCTGGATGCACAGCAGTTCCTCTGAAATGAATCATGGGTGGTTAAAAACACCAAATGCCAACCATTAGTGGATGAAAAACAGAATTGAAGCCTGAGTGCTTGGAGAGCAGAGCTCATTACAATCACTATGAGAGCCTCCTTCTCTGCTGTTAAGGGAGCCAAGACAGATACTTTCTGTTGACTTGTGTGCCTGTTTTACTAATGAAGTAATTCAAGAAGCATTCATCATGTTGAAGCAGTAGTGTAAGGAGAGGGTGGGTTTATCGTAATGGACCTTCAGCAAGAAGTGGGGCTCACGTTTCCTTGAAAAACCTCTAATTCTTGTTCCTGTTGTCTTTCTGTGTATTAGTTCTGCATTTGATAAAGGAGATTGTTATAGGAAATGTCTGTTTGCAGCTCAGATCATACTTGGTCAGAGTGGCCTGTAATTCAATCATTTACTGTTGTTGATGTCCCCATGATTTGCCTTTGGGGGAAAAAAAGGTATTTGCATTCATCTAAACTAATTGAGTGAGTTGTCTTTCAGGATCAATTACTCTGTTCTCCTATCCAGTTGAAATTGGCTAGTGCTGACAGTTTTATTGATTTCCCTTATTACTTGGCTTTGTTGGAACATTCACATTTTCAAGATCAAGTGCATTCACCATCTTTAATCGAGCTACTCACACTGGGGCTTCTATCTTCCTCCTTTATTGTAAACCTTTGGTGTGAGCTAGGGCAGGCAGGTGCCTGTGTGCGCCTGGTAAAAACGAATGATTCTGAATTGCTTATTTGGACACCTATTCATGCTAATTTTCCTTACCTGGAAGCATCACTTATTTTCTTACCTAACAGGCCTTGGGGATGTAGGTATACTGATCCTGACCTTTATTCTCAGAAAGCCCATGCTGTGATAGAAGAAGGCAAGCAGCAGACTAGTGAGCACAGTAGTGTGTTTTAGCCATTGGGTAGTTGTTGGTAGGAGAGTGTTTGGTGGAGGACAGTGAGGAGACTTCCTCCCATTTGAGGCTCCCCCTTGGGTGGGCAGCCAATCCCAATCCATGACAGCCATGAACATCTCCACATGATCATTCTGTTTCCACACAGCAGCCATGGCATGCTAGGAATAGCAGATAGGCTATTTCGTGAGGAAAAATCTGAACAGAAGATAAAATAAAGGGAGGCTAGGGCTTGATGTACCCAAGCTTGAACTTTTCAAGGATACATGTGATTCATTCGTCTGTTCATTCATTTATGCATGCAGTAACCTATTGCACGTTAGCAACTCCTCAGGGCTAAGGGAACAGCCATGGACAGGTTAAACAGAAATCCTTTCCCTGGTGGGCTATATATTCCAGTGAATTTTTGTGTGTATGTGCTCCTGTGCGTGTGTGTGTGCTTGGCTTTCCTTGCAGCAATCCATTGCAAACTGGGAACAGTCGTTGCCTCTAGGGAAAGGGAGGAATTTGGGAAGAAGGGAGTATTTTTCTCAAGTCTGTAATTATGTTTCTCTGTCCTGTGTACATATGTATATGAACATTTAAATATCACTTAGAGATTTTTTTAAAAAAATCATAAAGGAATTAGGTGGATATATCATCATTCCTCTAGGGACAATGACCTCATGGCCAAAGGTTAGAACTGAATCTCTTTCTGAGGGCAGGGGCCCTCTGAATCCCCAGAACTAAATGTAATGACAGGAAACTCCAAAATCACAGCCTCTACTCCTTGATTGCTCAGCAGATCCTGCCAATGTGGAAATAGACTGTAAGCAAGGATTTGCACAGACTGTGCCTGGATGGGAAGGTGGGTTCAATGCTCTGGATGACCCTCAACATGGATGATGTCAGGCACCCTTAGTACATGAACTCCAGGGAGTCCCTTGCCAGTCCTGCATTTACCTTGCACCATCCCACTGTGGCATATGAATAGCAGCACTCTCCCAAGCTTGTTCATCCCTGCAAACTGAGCTTTGGCACCTTCTGTCCTTAGGCTGCCAGAGCATCATACCAAGTTCACAAGCATTCTCATTGGTGTGTTTCCTGACATTGAAAATAATGGTGCGTGATCATTACTCGTAATAGCCAAATGGGAATTCCTTTGAAACTATCAGTAACAGTGAACTCAGGGCAAGTGCAGTTCCCCTTGAGGTGCGCTGGGAGCCACTGGTGTGCCAGGCACTATGCCAAGGGTGATGAAGACATAGTCTTCATTGTCTGTAAGCTCCTGAGTGGGGGACATCCAGTAATGAATATTTGTGCCCAGGTGGCAGACTCTGTTCACTGAGACTGGGTGCTGGTAAAGGGGGGATCCTCCTTGCTCCCAAGTTCTATGTCAAAGCCAAGCGAGTTTTACACACAGCAAGAAGTGGAAGAGGACCTTCTCCAAGAGAGCTCTTTGGACAGAGATGGTTGTGTCTCAGTGCCCCTGGATCTGCCAGGTGTGTTTACCACCTGTGGTTCACATGTGGAGACTTCAGGAATGCAAGTCTGTGAATCACCCCAGGATTCCTGTGCCAAAGCAGGTTCTGACTCCACGGGTTAAGGGACTGTGTTCCTGGCCAGCTCCTGGGAGATAGCCATGCTGCTGTTCCAACCTCCTCTTGGAGTCTCCTGGGATGATAGTTCTGGGGAGTCTCTCCCTGACCCATGCTGAGCAGGCCTGTTTCTATTTGATTGAAAAGTACCAGGGAAATCTGACTTCCATCTTCCCAGCCCCTAATCATTTAGTTCCTGTTAGAGTCAGGTCTTCTGAGTCCTCTGATTTGAATGTTCTGCCTTCCCTCTTGTCCTTTCTGCTGGGGAAGGGCATTAAGAAGATACTTGACATTCGCAGGGAAACTGGGCAGCACCCCAGCTATGGTTTTCAACCCTGACTTTAATTGTCCGCAAAAGGTAAAATTGGATAGTATTGGTGTTCTTCTGAGGAGAGCACAAAAACCAATTTACACTAGGAAAATAAAGCATCAAGTATCCCTTCTAAAAGCAGCCAGTCAGGATATTGGATTTGGGGGGTTTTGTATTTGTTTTTCTATAAATACCATGAAGTATTGAGTGGTACTTGAATTTGATCCTGCTGTGCTAATTTTTCTCCTGGTTCCTGGGGCTTTAATTAAAATCACTCACCTAGGGACCTTGCTAGAACGTACCTCTATGTGATCTTTCTCTGGGGCAGGCAAGTTGCACCTGCTTTATATGGAGGGAAAATATAGTTCTGGATTAAGTGCTGTGTACACCATAGGGGCATAATTTTTACTTGTTGGATAAATGAATGCATGACTAAATGAAAATAACAGGAAAAAGTGTCACTTCTAAAGCAAACTATTGAGATAAACAAGGTGTTTCGACCAGCTTTGCTTGGGATAATCGACTGTTTCATATTCCAAGGTACAGTTTTGTGGGTGGATGTGGGCCTGAATGTTGAAGCTTTCTGTGCTGGGTATTTATTAGGGGCTTTCTGGGGCTACTGCAGTGCCTCTTCACACACCACATCCCCAGTTATAATACCTTGTCTCCTCCCTCTGTATTCAGCTATGTCTCTATTTGTTTAAAACTGTATTTCAACTTTGCTTCCTCCTGAGAACCTTCCCACACTGGGCCACCCCACCCACACCTCTCTGCTTCACTAACATTGTATTGGCCCCATGTGCTTCTGTGCCATTCTATAAACATGTACTCATATGTTTGTATAGCTAGAGTTCAGGCCATGCCCTTCCTGCCCGTTTAAGTCACAGTCATGCTAAGACAGAAATTTTTGTTATATGGCCCAGAGCCAAGAACCATCTCCAAGCAGGCAGGCTGCTGGCTGACCTTATGCATTGACAGGGTAGAGCTTGGGGCTGTAGCAACTTGTCTTTCTGACTATATGAAACCATGCTGGGAGCAGGTACCATCTCTGTGCTTGCAGCCCCTCAGTTCGGGGGAAGCACACATGCAGTCAGACTGCCGAGAGCCAGCATGGAACAGGTTATGATAGCAGTCCAGGTGGTTAGTGCACAGCCAAGCCCCAGATGAAGTCAGCGTTAAGTGGCCCCTTTACAGAAGCCAGCAGCTTGGATTCTGCTCCTAGCCCTAGTGCTAGCCAGCCCTAGGTGGACAAATTACTGGTTAATTCTGGCCCTTAGCTCAATTGCATTGACAACATTAGTCAGCTGTGATTCATCAGATACTTAGGGTTTCTGATGCTTAGATTGAAGACTTTCTGAAAGCAGGTATGGTCAGTTTCCTGATTTCTCCTCCGTTTACCGTCACAGAGCCAGACCCAGTTCTTCTGGGCCGGAGAACAGGAGCCTTGGAGTGGGTGAGACATAATGAGGATCTGTAAACATAAGGTGTGTGTTTTCGTGAGATGGAAGAGAACTTATTCTACAGTGTCTTAAGGCCTCTTCAGGACAAAGGGGATGACAGAGTGGTACAGCAAGCTGATTTAAGCTCCTGTGGAATAAGGGAAGATCCTCTATAAGGCAGACCTTGCCAACAGTTAAATATACTTGAACAATAAGTAGAGAATGCTTCATCTCTGGAGGTATTCACCTAGAGACGGGGTGAACATTTCAAAAGATTCGTGTTAGCCTGAAGGCTGGATTGGATAATTGCAGGGACTTTTTTTCTGATTTTAACCTACAAGTGCTTTCATTCTTACGGTTTTGTAAGCTCTGAATATTTGTAACAAATGGCTTCCAGAAAAATATATGAGTGGAAGTTTAAAAGGCCGATATTTATTTTATTAATAAAAAGAAATCGGCCCTTAGCCTGGTGGCTAAAGTCCTTGTTTTGCATGTGCCAGGATCGCATGTGGGTGCTGGTTTTAATCCTGGCTGCTCCACTTCCCATCCACCTCCCTGCATAGCCTAGCAAAGCCGTCGAAGACAGCTCAAAGCTTTGGGACCCTGTGCCTGCGTGGGAGACCCAGAGGAGGCTCCTGGCTCCTGGCTCCTGGGTTCAGATCAGCTCAACTTTGGCCATTGTGGCTGCTTGGGAGTGATCCAGCAGATGAAAGATCTTTGTTTCTCCTTCTCTCTGTATATCTGACTTTCCAATAAAAATAAACAAAAATCTTTTAAATTAAAAAGAAGAAATCTAGAGCTTGCATTGTAAAAAGATAGGGAAAATAGACTGTTAGAAGTAAAATGAAATGGGAATTGGACCTTAGCATCTATTTCCAGAATACTTCCACAAAGGTACTTTAAAACATATGATTAAAATGAAATTAAAATATTAACTTTCATAATATTTATTTTCTATGCAATTTTAAAATCACTTTCATATTTCTGAAAAGTTTAGGCAAAATAGAAATGCTGAAAACTTGGGACAAACATTTAACTTAGGACAGCCACATCCCACATTGGAGTTCCTGGGTTCATTTCCGAACCTTGATTCTGGACTCCAGCTTTCTGCTAACACAGATCCTGGAGGCAGTGGTGATGGCTCGATTGGTTCCAAACAGTTACATAGGAGATCTGGATTGGTTCCCAGCTCCTGGTTCTCAGTTTTGGCCTTTGGCTGGGTATTGGTACAGCCTTGGCGCTTGGGGGCATTTAAGGAGTAAAGCATTGGACTGCCCCACTCGCTTCATAAATAAAAACAACAAAATTGAATCATGTTCCCAAAACACTGAGAGAGTCATCTTTTTGAATGTGCATTTACTTGTGTGGAACCCTCCTCTGAAGGTTTTGTATTAAGTGAAAAGATGTCCTACAACGTCAATACTCACTTCTTAGTTTCTCATGTGACTATGTGTGTGACATTTGTTTAAAGAGTGGTCAGATGGAGTCCTTTATGAACAGGTCCTGGGAGAAAGGAAAATGATGACAAAATCCAACTTGAGGGGCACAGCCTTTCGTCATGCTTGCTCATGTGGGGAGTGAAGTAGGGATTTTCTACTTGTAATTTAGAAGAGTATTGCATGGCAGCCACAGAAACGGGAAGAGATGGAAATCTTTTTGAGAAGAGCTTAATTTGCTTGTCAACAAGGGGGTTTCCTTTTGAGTTGTAAGTTTCTCACTACAGTAGATGGCATATGGCATAGATGGGCTGGGCTGTTAAGAGAGCTATCTCTCCCCCCCATGACGTAGACCTGCCTATGTCTGGACATATTGCTTTCAGAATTTTCACATTGATGGTGATTTAACTTGTAAATGCTCACAAAAAGGTGAACTCTTCTTCCCTCAAAACAAACCTAACCAGAAAGGTCAAACCTCATAGGAAACTAGGTGGGAGATTTTTTTCTTTTTTAAGAAAAGAAAAATGTATTTATTTACTTTTGAAAGATTTACAGAGAGAGAGAGAGAGAGCGCTTCAGTCTGCTGGTTCACTTCCCAGACAGACACAATGGCCGGATCAGGATCTGGGAGCTGCTTCCAGGTTTCCCATGTGGGTGGCAGGTGCCTAAGTACTTGTGTCCTCTTCAGATGCTTTTCCCAGGAGTGTTAGCTGGAAACTGGGTCAGAAGTGGAGCAGGCAGGATATGAACTGGCACCTATGTGAAATACTGGCAGTGCACATGGCAGTTTTGCCTAGTTATGCCACGATGCCCATCTCTGGCAGGCTTTTTTGAGCCTCCATGTGCTTGAAAAATGAATAATCCAGGCTTGTAAGCTGTCAGTTCCCTAAGTTTGCACATGGTGCTTTCTCCAAAAGCAATTGAAAGTCTAAGGAATGAAAGTTGAGTAACTGAATTCCACATCATCATGGGGGACGTCATGACCACAGAACTAAAATGTTTTATAGAAAATCCTCTCACTGTGTCTCATTGTTTAGACACACTGTTTGGCAGCATGTCTGGAATTTTGTTCTTTTGAAAATCTTAGGGACTTGTAAAATTTCCACTGGATCATCTGAATAGCCTGTCAACTGCTCAGTGCTGCTCAGGAGACTGCAGACCCAATGCTCTGCTGCAGCAGCTTCTGTCCTCTGGAAGACAGGCCATCCCTCCTCCTCCCCCCTCCTTTCTGAAGCCATTATTCTGATTGTTTTTAAAGGGTGGGAGACCATGAAGTATTCAAGCAATTGCACAAGGTTTTTGGAGCTCTCCACTGTACCTCCAAGGCCTGAGATGCTGCCAAGATACAGCAGCACTTCAGCAAGTATTTGCGAAGTGATTTAGGGTGGGAAGGAGTGAGCGCGTGCCAAGCGGTGGACAGGGCAGAGTTACCTGGCAGGCCCACAGCACCACGGGGAAGCTAGTGGCTGGCATTGGCATGTGGCCTATGTGGTGTTTGAAGGCTGACTGGCTACAAGTCCACCACCGCCTGTGATAGGTGGATTTGGGGTCAATGGGGCCACTGGCAGAGCAGCTGCAGCTTGAAAGACAGAGTTCACCTGCTTAATTACAGATGTCCCTCCAGTGGCTTGGCTGCTTCCTGCCTGTAATTATGGCCTCAGTGGCCACTTTAGTGCTAGGGCAGCTAGAAACACCTGGCTTGCCTGGAGAGGAACCTGTTTTTGCTTTATTTTTAATTTTTAATAACAGAAATCTCAGCAAAATCAAAGCCTTTAGCATTCACTTCCTATACTGCATGAGGCCTCTCCTAGGCTTTTTTTTTCTTTTGTCCAGATTATGAACAACTGATGATTTCTTTATTTGGACAAGGGGAAAAATACGCTCTGTGATTTGTTTCCCTTTAGTCTTTCGGTTGAGCTTCATTTAAAACAACCTTGTCTTCTTTTGGTTCCCGTTCTTTTGGTTCTGAAATTACTTCATGGGTCACGTGCCTTGAGATACAGTGACTCTGCAGCACCCCCTGCCCAAGGGGGGTTGGTCCCTGTGAGATTCTTGTCTCCAGTCTTTGTCCCCAGAGGTAACTACGCTCCTGGATTTTGTATTAATCATCTTCTTGCATTTCTTCATGGGTTTTACTGCATGCATGCATGTTTTCATAAATAATATATTGTTTTGTTTTTAACTTGTCTTTCAGGTATCACTACATACTATGAAGGGACTTCAAAAGCTCATGAAAAATGGAATGAAGTGATAAATTTATTTTTAGTGCAATTTAAAAAGTTATGCATATTTTTCACAATTCACATTTTGTTTAAAAAAAATATATATATATGTTAATTCACTTGAAAGGCAGAGAGATGGAGACAGACGGACAGAGATTTTATGCCTACTTGGCTCACTTTCTAGATGCCTGTAATAGCCAGGCCTGGGCCAGGCCAAGGCCAGGAGCCTGGAACTCAGTCAAGTTTTCCCCAGATGGGAGGCAGGGAACCAAGTAATGAATCCTCAAGGCTGCCTTCCAGCATGTCATTAACAGGAAACTGGAATTGGAAGCAAAGTCAGGACTCACATTCAGGTACTCCAATATGGAATGTGGCCATTCCAGTTGACATTGCAACCACTATGGCCAACTCTGTCTCAGCATTCCACATTTTTCATAAACTATTACTTACTTATTTATTTAACTGACACCATTTAATAGGCACTGGGGTCTCCCTTCTCTCTTCCCAAGTTCCCTCCCTTTCCTGTCCTTCTTCCCACCCCCAGTCTTACAATGACTGTCTTTTGTGAACTTTCACAAGTCCATCATGCTACCATTGAGGTGTCTCCCAACAATGTAGGAGATTATTAGCCATATCACTGTGAGTCCATCCTTGTACTGCGTGCGTGAGGACATACTTCCCTCTGTTTCCACCTATGTCCATAAACTTTTTGAAAACCTGTTATTCTATATCAATTCTTTTTTTTTATGAAGGTGCTTCATGCCTTTTATTTTTTTTAAGCACCTTTATTTGCTTTAAAAACATAAAACTTCTTGTACAATAAAGCATAAGCATGTTTCATCTACAAAGTCAGAATATCTTCCTCATGGAACACGCAGGAAGAAAGGAAAAACACACACATGGCAAAGTAGTCACAGATTACCTCTAAAATAATTAAGACTTTCTGCCAGAAAAATTAATCTTTTGAAAACAAAAGTATAACAATAACAAAAAACCATATTTCACACCTGGTACTAACAGTAAACATTCATAGTACAAAATTATCTGTTAAAATCAAATTCCTATATATTGAAAGTATTAATATCATCAAAATACCCATTGTACTTAAAGCAATTTACAAGCTTATTGCAATCTCAAAATACCAAAGACATTTTTTTTCTCATATCTAGAACATTTTTTTAACTATTTTTCGGATTGACATCATTTCATAACAGCCACAATATCAATATCAATTGCTTCCAACATTCATTAACTTTATATATGTATATTGAAATATTTATTTGTTTTTATTGCAATGTCAGAGATATGAGAGAAAAGAGACAGAGAAGAAGATCTTCCATCTGCTGATTTATTCCCCAAGTGGCTGCAATGGCAGGAGCTGAGCTGATCTGAAGCCAGGAGCCAGGAACCTCTTCCAGGTCTCCCACTTGGGCACAGGGTTCCAAGGCTTTGGGTTGTCCTCCACTGCTTTCCCAGGCCACAGTTAGGGAGCTGGATGGGAAGTGGGGCTGCCGGAACATGAACTGGCACCCATATGGGATCCCAGCGCATGCAAGCAAGGACTTTAGCCAGTCCCCATTTACTTTATATATTTCATGCATGTTTAATATAGTCAGACTTTTATAGTGATACTTTGATAGTAGAGTAAGTGAGGAATACACCGGTATAATTTCACCTTGTATTTATCTGATTATTAATGACATTGAGACTCTTCATGTGTGTACTGGTTTCTTAGGAACTTTTTTTTGTAGTTTTTTTTTTTTTTTTCTCTGTTTCTCTTGACTTCAGGAGCAAATATCTTCCTCTAGTTTGTGGTGGTTTTTCTTTCTCTGGTTAGCTGATACACAAACATCCATATGGGGTCTTGTGAATCTTGAACAAATAATTTCACATGTTTCAGCTTCTAGATGTGTTTCTGTATGGGTCAGTGAGCAGAAAGATATGTTCCTCCTGTAAACCCAGCAGTTAGCAATGACAGCTGGAGTGCAGCGCCTGCAAGCTGGATTTTAAAGTTGAAGCCCTCCATGTGTGTAGAATATGAAATGCATGGACTAGGGTCTTCAGCCTCATCATCATACTGTATGTGACCCCCATTTGTACACATAATACATTTGCTGCATGTATGTGTGTGTGTGTATATGTATATATTTGTTATTGAAGCTGCTTTTGTGAATTAGTACCTCAGGAAACTTGTTTGTTCACTTCTTATCCATGGCTGCCTTAGAATATAAGTTCTTTGAGGTAGGAGTTTTATCTGACTGTTTTATCATCGCTTTCTTGGCAGTCTGCACTGGTGCCTGGTACATTATAGGTGCTCAGTGAGTAACTGTGGGGAGATGTGCTGCCTCAAAGGTGGGAGTGACATTTGTGTCACTGTTTACTGTGTAGTCATCCTAATGCAGCCTTTAGGGGTTCGGTTGAAGTCTTGGGTAGTGTGTTGTTGAGTGGGCCTCTGGCTTTTTGGCCTCTGGGTCGGTGGAGCAAGAGGAAGGGGTTTGTGCCCTTAGAGGCAGGAAGCTCAGTCTTTAGACTTATAGTGAGCCCTCCTGACAGGCTTTTTGGATTTTTGTGGGAGACCACACTTTTCCAAGCAATTTTCTTTGCCCTTTTTAATGGTTGCTGTCAGGTTTGCTGCACTTTCAAGCCCGGTTGGCTGTAGCTTTGTTGCTATAGAAACCAGAACCCATAGTTTGGGGGAAAGGTGTGTGTATGTTAGTACCAGCGAAGGAGAGGGTAATGGAGGTGGTGGATATGGATGTGAACAGAGTGAGGGCAGCAGAAGATGGTCTCCATGGAAGCCTCTTGGAGGACCCTGTCCACTTAGGAGGGTACTCCCTTGAGAGGACAGTTGATTTCTCATGGTACAGACTTGGGGAACAGGTACTCCTTTGTAGATCTGCAGCCCACCCCTGGCATGGGTCCAGCGTTCAGTGGAACATCTGGAGAGCTGTGGCTCCTCCCTGTGTCAAAGCTGATACACCCTCTTTCTGGCTGCTCCTTCAACCTGTGTCCCAGGCAAGTGTTTTCCTGGGAATCGGCAAGCAAGGTAGAATTTGGATGCCATGGTTCATGTGCTGCTATAGTCACAATTTCATTTTTGATGAAGAAAAAAAAGATAGGGGTAGAGAAAGAACCTGGGGATGAGGAGCAATAAGAATTTGACTTTTCAGGAAATCAGAACTCTAGTGGGAATCCTAGCTTCCTGCTGGGAAAACAGCAGGCTAAGCTGTGGCCCTGCTGTTACTGCTGCTTCCTACTGATGCTGGTACTGGGGTCAGATACAGGTGTGAGGCTAGAGAAGTTTGGTTTTAACCTCCACAGGCAGCCCTGGCACACATTCTGCAAAGGTTCATGGGGACACTCAGGTAATAATTTAGAATAACTGAGTGGTGCTGAGTATGGTGAAAAAGTTTATGATCTAAGACTGTAATTACCTGTTCTGCAGGAATGTTGTATAACCTGTGTATGAGGCTGTGCATTTTATAATCATCATACATGTAAATATACATACATACAAATGCACATGTACATGCTCACACATGGGGGAAATGACCAACTAAGAATGTCTTGAATCCATGCCTCTTTACACTTGGGATCAGATTTCTGAGACTAACCTATCTCGGGTATCACTAAAATCAAAGCTCTGGTATGTGTGTCTCTTTCTTGCATATTGTTTTTATTTGGTAGTTACCATTTGAGCCATTGATGATGATGACTCTGGGGTTTTGCTTGACTCAAGCCTTCTGCTGCAGATTCACTCCTCTGGTGGTGAACTTGCTCAGGTATTGCAAAGACAAACAGCTCATGTGAAAAGCTAGAAACAAGCTAAGGGGCATTTTGTGTCTTTCTAGCTTGGAACAATCAATACCCTGTTAGCTTTTAGGCTTATTCCCTGCAACAAGCAGCTCCTCTTTCGCAGGCCTCACCCCTCCATGTCCCATCCACAACCCTCTACAGTGCTGTGGACCACCCTGCTGGAACAGCTGAGTGGTAGTGCTAGGCTCCTCCAGGATGATTCCATATCAGATCCTCCAGCAGCTGTCAGAGGGAAGCTGTGCACCTGATTACCTGCTTGTGCTGCCTGAGCTGGGGATTGCCTTGGCTGGCTCTTTCAGCTCCTTCTTTTCCCTGGTGCTGGGCTCCAAGCCCTGATCCCTGTTTTCTTACCCCTGAAGGCTATACTGCTGGGACATCTCTTGACAGGTTATTACCCTCACAGATGATACGGATGTGGTTGTCATATTCAGGGCTTTGGAGACTGCTGGGACTCTGCACAGGCATCTTGGTACCCGAAGTCAACCCTGTCCTACCTCCGTGCTGTGCATAGTGCAAAGGTGAGCATACGCAGCTGGCCTTGTACTCCCCATGCACTGTGCCATTGCCTCACTGCTTGGCAGAGCTGCGTTTGAGCTGTCAGCTCTGCTAGCCTCAGGTCAGAGCACTGTGGCAGAGAACTTCAGTGGAAACAGCCTTTCCAGTGGTCACTTGTCTTTTTCCTGGTGTGTGCAGGCTGCACCATCTCTGCTTGCTGCATCCCCAACATTGGAGAGAGGGTGTCAGAGGACTGTGAGTGCATCCTGAGGGAGGCCTGGGGGAGGGGCTGTGGGAGAAACCAGCTAGACCTGCAGTTTTCCATATTAATGTGTGTTTGCTGGTCCTGTTTTTCAGCAGATAAGGGGAGCTGGGGGAAAGCCACCTTCACATCCGGTGTTCCTCAGGTGCTGTCACTTTGAAGTCCAAGGTGGCCTTCGTGGGGTGGCATTTCCTGAACTCCCTTGGCGACAATAGTGAAACTACCCTGCGCACAGCTACTGTTGGACAGAGCAGTCTATGAGTTAACTGGATGGAGAGATAGCCAGTATCAGCCATGGGCCCAGTGCTACCACCAACACTGAAAGTCACACTCTTTCCTGCCTGCTTTCCAACTTACAATAGTGTCCTCAGCGTCAGACCCTTGACCCAGGGGTCCTGAGTCCTCTCATGTCAAAGACAGAATTTTGTGTCTCTTTTAACCACTTTCAGGGAAGAAGGCCCAAGTGCTTCAAAGAAGTCAAGACTACAACCAGCCTGTGAACAAGGGTTTGCCTCCTTCCATCCTTGTTCCCTTCTTGGGCACAAAGCTCATGACACAACTGACTGTCCGGCACTGTTTTTTTTTTCACTTGTAGGAAACATGTAAGATATTTACAATGGCAATATTCCCAAGGTGTAAACCTAGCTGTCTTTTTGCAGAGAAGGTACTGAATGTAAGGGTTGCATGACTGCCTATGTTCTTCCAAGTGTGAAGGCTGGAGGGTTTGTCTCTACTCAAGAGGACCCCAGCTTGCGTTCTTTCTTCTTCGGTTTCTCACCACCATTCCTGTGGGTTTTAAACAAACATTTTGTTTTCTGAATACTTGTTCATGTGAGAACCTAGGGATGGCTTCAGCTCCGCTTAGACAGCAAAGCGCTTGTGTTTCTAAGCATCCTCCACCTGTGAGGCCATGTGGATCTGGTTTCCAGGCAGCAGAGCCATGGGTCTCAAACTTCAGCATGGGTTAACATCACTGAGAGGCTGGTGAAGCTGCAGCTTGGTGGGCCCTATGCCTGGACCTGTGATTCTAAAGGTCTGGGGAGAGGTCGGGATTTGGGGTTCCTCAAATTTCCCAAGCAATCTGAGACTTTGGGTGGGAGGCCAGGCTTGGAGAACCCCTGTTCTCAGGTTTGTCTAGCTTTTATTTGCATTTAGGACACCTGAGGGATCTTGTTTGAATGCAAATTCTCCATCAGAAGCTCTGGTGTGGGCCCTGGGATTCTGCTTCATTCTTGCACAGGTCTTGCACATATTTCATGAGAGTTATTCCAGAGGTGGTTTTTGGTGCTAAGGTGCTTTTAATTTCAAATCCCAAGTGACTATGAGCACATTTCCAAAAAGGTTGTAGAAAGTGGGACTAGAAGTTTATTTTCATGCTAAAACTTCAAACTCCATGCATTTAGTTCTGCATAATCTACATCTTCCTAGAGCAGCCATCCACCTCTGTGTGTTAGCCTTGCAGGGAAGGACTTGACAAAACTCAGCCATGGGGGCCTTTTGGTGTAGGCCCTACCCTTTCCTCCCAGCCTCTATCTCTATGGGACAGCCCCTCAGGAGACCCTGCACATCCCTCTCGCCAAAGGAAATTCACTTGTTAAAAAAAAGTTCCTCTTTATTTCTCTCGTTTGGACCCTTTGCCCATGGATCCACATGTCACAGCTCTGTTGTGACAGTGGCTGCCCCTTGCTTCCCAGAGCTGTGGTTCTCAGTCCTGGCCTCAGGTGGAAATGACCTGTGAAGCTCCTGTGAGTTGTGTGTGTGGAGCAGGTGTGGTTTTTCAGGGTATTTTGGCCATCTGTGATGAGGACGTCAGAAGGAGTGTTGAATGGATGGCCTTCTGCTAGCCCAGGAGTTGCTAGGTTAGCTTTCCTGAGTGGGGTTTTGTTTCTGTTGTTGTTATCTTGTCCTTCCCCCCCCCAAGAGCATTTGCTTTTTTGGATAACGGATAGAATTTTTAGCTGCATGGATGCAACTGTGGGGTCAGAATGAAAGGAACTGCTCACTTGGTGTACAGGGTGTGCCTGTTTTTGACCCTGCAGGGCTCCTTGTGATGGAGGAGCCATTGGAGAGGTGGGTTAAGGAGCTGGTGGAAGTGTTAGACACTTTCGAGAATATCTGGCTAGCTTGTGCCTCTATAAAACTTAGAAATTGAAAATTAATGACTGAGATATGTTAACAGCTGTGGAGTAATGCAGTGTGTGCTAAATGTTAACTGCTCTTAGTGTCACTGCTATAGCGACCAAGTACTATACATTCTGACCATGTCTTTAGGGAAGGAAGAATTAGATGAGGGAATCATGTCTGCGTCTTATTTGAAACAACTGCTAATAATACTGCTAATAACAATGAGTCTCAAAACACCACTAATGATCCTAAGGAAACACTGTCCTAAGCAGAGAAAGGTTGAGTCGTTAGTTACCTTACAAAGCAGACCTAGGCAGCTTACTTTAGCTGCTTACTTGGGCAGTCCATTTCTGACCCGTGGTCCTGTGCTAGCTCGTGACCTTAGGTGGACATGCTCATCTCCAGGCTGCAGTGCCCTTCCCTGTTGATTGCTTCAGCGATATCCTCTTCAGCAGATTCCTTGCACTGCTCAGAGCCTTGAATGCCCTGCCTATGGAGGGGGATGAGAAGTCTGTCCTGGGCTGTGGTGTTGACTGTTGACCCATGGAGGTCACTCGGTAGGGACCTTGGACTCTTGGGGGTTTAAACCCCAGTGCTCCAATGGTGTCAGGGAAACCCAACTGCCCAGAAAATGATGCGTGAACACCTGTCGTCTCCTCCCATCCCCAGCTGCTTGGGGCAAACACAGGGTGTGGTTGTCAGGGCTGCTTGAGCGGAAGCCTGTAAGAGCAGCACCCCTCCGTGGGGACCTTCAGTGCTTGCAGCTTCAGAAGATCCAGGGAGTGTTGCTGCTTTCAGGGGGTTGTGGTTGAAAGTTGAGTGATCAAGCAGCAACCTCATTTGGCCACAGTGAACCAGAGATGGAAGTCCCCTCCATCAGTGGAGAGCTGGGCCTGCTGGCCCCTCCCTGGCTCCACACCAACCTCGTTTGAGTGTGTGCCATTTGAGAGCACTGCATACACTCCCTCTAGGGACCAATGGGAAGGGGGAGCATCAGATTCTCAACTGCAGAGCAGAGGGACCCAAGGTCTTTGTCCAGAGATCATTTAAATGGATCAGACTTTTACCTGCTGGAGATTAAGTGCTCTGGGAAAGCTATGTTTAGATAATTTAGCACCAGAGAGAGAACTCTACAAAATGGCTTGATTTTCATGTGCTTTTGCTCTGGATAGAAATCCAAGTTTGTTTTCTCAGCAGCAACAGTGAAAAAGACGTTTAAGGGAACAGGTTGTCCCCCAGCCAGCCCACCCCCTTTTCCCCCAGACATCTTGGGAGCAAATGATTTAGAAGTAATTTGAGAAGATTAAATGGGATTCAGGTAAACAGCTGAAGGGTTTACTTGGGATTAAGTTTTAAAAATGCCCTCCTGGAGGTGTTTTCCTTTGCAAAGAGGAGGGAGCAGAATAGCTGATCCTGAGGGCAGTGAGGACCTGAGAGGTGACATGTGGCTTTCTGCACCACACCTCCCATGACAGTGCCCAGAGAGAAGGGACAGCACAGGTGGTCTACGGAGCACCAAGGCACCTGGGAGCTGGAGAGCCTCCTGTCGGCTGGGTGTTGCATATCTGCTCATCTTCCAGGTGAAGGACTAAGACCAGAAACTATGAGAGGAGCATTTAGAGATCCCCAGGACGACTTGGCATTGCCACCACTGCCAGGAGCAAGTTCAGCAGGGTATGTTTGTGGCATGAGCTACATGAATCATGCCTAGTAGGACTATGACAGCACACTACAAAGGAAGCAGAGAACAAAAACAGGCTTCCCTCACTGTATTAGTTTGAGAGGTACTTCCTTAGAGCATTCTTAGCTGCCAGAACCCCAGGATAGTGAGGGTCATCGCTTGGTGAAATGCTTATAACTGTACATGCAGACACCTGTTCATTCTCCTGATGTCTAAGATCTAGTCCTGCACTTTGTTCAATGATGTCAGCATTGACCTTTGACCCTCTGTGCATCTGCTTCCATCTCTCTCCTCCGGGAGGCCTATGGTTTCACTGCCTCTCCTACGAGGAGTCCACATGTTGCTCTGCTCATGTCTATTAAGCTTCTCTCTAAGGGTCCTTCTCCCAGTGATTCTAACCCGCCTGAAAGTGGGAGCTCAGCCATGTTGACCAAGGACTGCCTGGAGCTCCCTGGAGCTGAACCTCGTTTCACATCACAGACCTAGGATGAGATACGCTCTGCTTTTAGTAGAGCGTGAGCTATTGTAGAAAGCAGGAGACAGACCTTGACAAACACTGTTGTTAACCTTTTGGAGTCTTAACCTTCCCTTCCCTGCAAAATGGAGCAAGTCCTCCACCTCCTGGTAGTCCGAGTACCTAAGAATGGGCAGCAGAAACTCCATCGAGTCATCGTTAAGAGATAACATCCAGCTCAGTTATCCAGTCCTGTCACCGTGTTCCATCTATCAGACTCTTCTGAGATTTTTGCCATGGTCCTTTCTCTGCCTTCCAAGACCTTTTGGTCCACACGCAGGTTCTGGTACTGCTGGACTTGGTGCAGCCTTTGTTCTCAATGACAGCACCAGGGCGTTCCACTGCTGCTGTTTTGATAACAATGGCCTACCCTGAAATTTGCCTGGCCTCCTTCCTGTCGCAGCCTTCCATTCTGGTGCCAACTGCTAAAGGAGGCAGGAGACTGCTCAGCCAGCTCTTTCCTGGGTCCTTCTAACATTTGGGCAGTGCCTCCTAGAGCTGTTTTCCCAACTTGTCACTCAATGCTGAGACATGTTTCCAGTTACCACTCTGGGCTGCTTGTATCCCTCATCTCTCTGTCTTGAGTCTTTGGAGGAGTTAGATGAAGAAGGTGGCTGTGAATTGTGTGAAAGATGTACAGGTGCACCACCTGCACAGTTTTATTTAAAGAAGTGTCTTAAGTATTCCTTGCCTTCAGGTTCTAAATTCCCAGTGATTAATATGCAACTGATGGCTTCTCATTCCAGCGAGCTGCAATCTGCTGTTTACAGGGAGAGAGGGTTCTTGTTTTCTGCTCGTTGCTGGCACTGGGTCTCAAATTTCAGAATATGCCATTAAACAGATGGCAGCTGGGGATATTTAAGAATTAAGTACCTCGTTCTATCTGTCTGATTCTGGCTTGTTTTAATTTGGTGGTGTAGCTGACATCTATCAGGCCTGAGTTTCAAGCAGGTAAAGGTAGCTTGTTTTTCTTATTTCAGAAAGGGGAAATAGATACAGACACAACAGTGGCTATGAAGGGAGTGTTTTGTGTGTGTGTGTGTGTGTGTGTGTGTGTGTGTGTGTGTACAGGGGTGCTTTAAAAAGTAAAATGGAAGTGAAAGATAAGTTAATTTTAGTGCCAACATATTTTGAAATCTGCGTAGTTTTTTTCTTCAGAATTTGGGTTTCCATCAACTGTTTGAAAATCTCTTGTGTAAAGACCCATATGTAGAACCTACATACACATTTATAAGCCCAAATAGGTATAGTGGTGTTCCCAGTCTTTTAGGATGCTACTGAATTGAGCATAGGAATGGTTTGGGTCCAAGGGACACATGGACCCTTGGGCAACTCCTCCAGATGAGACCCAGAGCAGAAGAGGTGCCGATGGGGAAGCAAAGGAAGTGTCCTGGCACACTCAGGGGAAAAGCCATGCATTCGAGCCCTGGATTCAGTCGGCAATACCAACCATAGATGATTGACTGCCTCTGCACATCTGTGTGTTCGTTAGTATTTTCATCTGTTCCCCAAGTTGTTGCAATCTGAAGCCTACCCTCTTCACCAATGTGCACCATCCTATGGAAGACTCTCCATCTTGGTGATCAGTTCTGATGTCACCTGCCTAGTAGGATGTTGGACACACCAGTGTCCAGATCTGGAGGGGCCAACAGATGGGTGTGGATGCTTGGATGGAGAGAAGAGAGGGAGTGAAGGGAGATGCTTCTGGCAGAGACACCTTGCATGTTATTTTCATGCTGGAAGGGATGTTTTGTAGAAAACGTTTAATTTTTTCAATTCAGAAAGCAGTAGAGGGCAGTAGGGTAAAATGTAAGCTCAAGATAGAGATTTTTGCACCTCCCACCTGGCTGCTCTGTGGAATGCTGAGCTCCCTCCCTGGGAGCATGCCTGCTCACAGGAGCCAGCTGACCTGCCTGGTGGAGCTCCAGCAGTACCTGTGAGGTTGGACTCAATGAATTTGCAAACTGATCACAGAAATTTTGTAAAGTGAGCAGCCTCATATCTGTTCCAAATTTCAGGTCCTGAATCTTCCACAGTATGATACAGATGCCTAGTCCTCAAAGATGCTAAATAGCTCTTTATTGTTTAATAGCTCTTTATTGTTTTTGTCATTTTAAAATAAGCCCATGCCTAATGTGTTTGGTGACAATGATGGGCAGAACCTTCTATGGGTGCTGAGCATCCACATCTGTTTCCCAGATTTTGGTCTTTCCATCTGTGAAATGAGGGGAAAAGAATCTCACTTCCTGTACCTTATTGAGCACCTGTATATGAGATCAATGACTCTGAAGTGAGCGGTGGTCTAACTGGTTTCCCTGCTCCCAATTTCCCCTCATTTCACCTTCCACACTCTTGTCTGAGTGGTTTTAAATGTCTAACTAATCAAATCACTCGCATTCTTAAAAGTTCTTCAGCATTTCCCCATCTGCAAGATACAAATTTAAGTTGTTTGATCAGAAGATAATCTCTCTGGGGCCATTGTTTGAATTGCAGCAACCCATATCAGAGTGCCAGTTGAGTCTTGATTGGCTTCTGATCCAACTCCCTGCTGGTGTTTGGGAAGGCAGTGGAAGATGGCCCAAGAACTTGTTCCCTGCCACCCATGTGGGAGACCCAGATGGAAAGCCTAGCTGCTGACGTCAGTTAACCAGTCCTGCCTGTTGAGGCCCTCTGAGAGTGAACCAGTAGATGAAAGACATTCCTCCACTCCCTCTCTACTACCCTTCTCCCACCAATGTATACATCTTGAGAAGACAAGCCCCTGTGCCAGCTGGTCCCTGTGGTCCCTTCCAGATCATATCTAGTGTATCTTCACCTTAAAATTACACTTCAGCTGCATCATTTCCCAATGGTCCAAGTTGCTCTCTATGCTTACAAGCACTAATTCTTGTATCTGTTCTTGTCTATTGCATGGCAGCGTGAGGTGGTAGATAATGTCATCTGTGTCTCTTCTAATGCTTTTCAATCACTTGGGTAAATTCTGTAATAGTTCTGACCAGTTCCTTGTGGACTGGCCTGGCCTACCCCTCCAGGCTCAATCCAGGCCACATTTCTCTCTCATCTCTACTGAGATCGCCATACTGACCACCTGTCAGTTCCAACACCCAACTTCTGGGCCTTCACCGATGCTGTTCCTTGTAACTGGATAGCCATTCTTAACCAACTTAATAGCTCCTTCATCATGTTTTCCTTTAAGTCTTGTTAAGGAGATACTGGTGGATGTTTGGAAACTCGTGTGACAACAATGTATTTACATTTCATGTAACTTCCAAGAGATTTAAGTTTAAATCTCACCCTTCTTTATGTATACCCTGAACTCTTTCTTTCCTTTCTTGACTTCTTTTGGGTTAACTTCCCTTCTTCCAATTCACTAGTAGGAAAATAGGCATTTTATTTCTGTTCATTTGATCAGTGATTACCTTGGAAATTGCAGCTTAAATATATTTGTGCTTCTGTTTCACATTTTATTTAGAACTTTTTGCCTTCTTATCACATTTTTAATTATAACTTCTATTTACCTTAATCACATTTTAATCAAAACTTTGACCTTACCATGGTTTAATTTCATTTAGTTTCCCTAAAATCACCTTACATGATATTGTTGAAGATTTTAACTATATTCAAAGAAACCCACAGAACATAATTACTGTTTTATATAACCAATATCTTGGTAAATCACATATTTGCCACTTTCTTTGCTCTTATTTCTTTCTTATACTTCAGACTCTTCATTTGGGATCATTTTCTTGAAGTACATCCTTTAGAAATTCCTGTATTGAAATGGGAGATGGGAAAACATTTGAAAACATTTTCAATCAACTTATTCTTGGGTGATTATGTTGTTTTCCAGTATAGAATTCTAGGTTAGGAGTTATTTTCCTTCAGTACAATGCAAATATCATTCCACTGGTTGCCATTGAGAAATCAGCTGTCAATCTGTCACACGTTTGAAGACTATATGAGTCTTTTTAAGATCCCTAAGATTTTTATTTTTGCTTTTGTTGGTATGTATTTTCATACAAAAGTGTTTATGTGTGGCTTTTATTTTTCTTTCTTAGAATTCAGTGGGCTTTTATTTATTTATTTATTTGAGGCAGAGACAGACAAGAGCGGAAGAGCTTCCATCTGCAGGTTCACTTTCCTGATTTCTGCAGTGCTGAGGCCAGGGCCTCAATCCAGGTCTTCCATGTGAGTAGCAAGAAACCAGGCAACTGAGCCCCCACTGCTACCTCACAGGACCCCTGTTAGTAGAAGCGGCAGTCAGGAGCCAGGTTCCAAGCCTTGGCACTCCCATGACACAGGTGCCTTAGCCACCAGGCCAAAGACTGACTCCCAGGAGGCTTAAACTTACATGTTGATTGGTATTCAGAAATGGCCAGTACTCTTTCCTCAGCCTATCTTCCTCCACTGATCCTGCTCTGGGATCCTGCTCTGGGATCCTCATTAGATAGACTTATCTGCTCTCTCTTTTGCACCTTGTCTGCTTTGCTGTGTTTTCCATCATTGTGTCTTTGGGTGTTTCACTCTGGTTGAGTGCTTCTGATCATGACATCACACTTTCCTAGTTCATTTTTAATGTTAGCATTTTTAAATTCCAGAAGTTCTATTTGATTCTTTTTCAAGAAAGATTACTAGGTTTTCTGTTCCTCATGTGTTTTCAAAGTTGGGTTCATATACATATGTATGCACACATATCTAAACATTATGCTTACATACATGGTTATTTCTCATCTGATAACCCCAACCCCTGCAGTTTTGGGTTCTGCTCTTAGGATTTTCATCTGGTTCTTGCTATACCTGTGTGTGTGTGAACTTGCTTATCAACTTATTAAGGGCCATTCATTTTTCCATTTGCAGAGAATGGTGCATAAGAAGTAGCTCTTAAGGATTTGGAAGAATATTTCTGAGAGATTTCAGGGTGCCTCTGCCCTTGGGGTTTGTGGAGGACATGGTCATGTGCCCATCTTGTCCTGCTGTATGTGGTATTGGTATCTGTCAGGAGAAGCAGAACCTCAGAACTGAGGCAGTCTCTATACAGCACACATTATGCTGTCCTTTACTCCTCTAGACAAAGATGGCAGCAACATTGCCATCTCAGTGTAAGTACTTATTTTTAAGCATCTAGATGGACATGATTATTTCTGGGCCTTGTTGCTATGTTCTCCTTATATGTAACACAAATAATAGGTACCTAAGTCAAGAATTTATAAATGTGTCAACCCTTTAAAATGTTTTTCATTTGTTTGTATTTATTCATTTATTCATATTTATTTATTTATTTAGATGCTGCACCAGACTGAAGCTGGGCACCTAGAACTCAGTCCAGGTCTCCCACTGGGTTGGCAGCGATATAGTTACCTGAGCCATCACCTGCTGCTTTGCAGGACACTAGCATGAGGAGCAGAGATGAGGCTTGGCCCAGTTACTCTGATATGGAGAGTGGCCATCCTAACTGGAGTTTCAACCAGTGTGGTCCAACACCCACAACTAGCCCCTTATAAATGGTGCTCACTGTGTCCCAGGAAGTGCTTTAGCCATGTGATGTTTGTTAATTCATTTAGTTACTGCAGCATCATTATCTGGGAGGTGCTATTATTGTCCTCATTTCTATAGATCAGGAACCTGAACCCCCCACATGCTGGAGTCATTTGCCATAAGTCCCACAGGTAGAGGCAAGAATCCAACTCAGCCGTTTTTAAGTGTAAGCTCTTAATCTTACATTCTGCTGTTTGAAGGAATAAAATCAATTACAGTTGGCTTATTAAGGCTTGCGATGTCTGTGTGGAGTTGTGCTGGTGAACTGGAAACGAGAAGCTCAGGGGAGTTCTGAGCATGATTGTAGTATAGCCTTGTTAAAGATCTTTCCAAGATTTCCACTGGGTTATTTCCAAAAAGCTGGTGAGTTGGATCTGACCAGCTTCAGGGGAAAAATGTTTCCATTGAAAATCATGGCATGAAAAAGTCCACATTTTTTTGAAGTGTAGAGATGAAATTAATATGTTATAGTTATTTCTTATGCATTGGTGACAGATTTCTCCTATGACTGTCCCTCGTGTGTTTGCTTTCACAATTAATATGTTTAGAGCAAGTTCTGAATTTGGGGCTAGGACGTCATGTCCATACATCCACATGTAGGAGTTGGGAAGTGGTTTTAATGCTAGCTGTCTTTAATGCTGCATTGCCATAAAGCTACACTACTCCCTGTACCCTTGTGGCTCAGGGCACTTGCTACCACTGCCATGTGTCTTGTTGGTAAGCCAGCAACACACATGAGTTAACACAACATCCTTGCTCTGCTGCTCTCAACCACACAGTGGTCTGAGGCACTGGCTGTGGTTGTGGCCTCAGTGGATGAGTGAGTCAGTGGTGCTAGGATTACAAAATGCAAAATAGTCAAAGGACTTGGATTCAATGACTCCAGAGAAAAGCAATATTTGGGCAATTGTTACTGTAACATAGGCAGTCACTGATTGACTCGGTTCTATATGCGTCTTTGTATCTTGATATTTGGTAGACATCTTTCCCAAGATAACCAGGAAGTTCTCAGTAACTCCTTAACTCTAGGAACCTGTCCACAATGGGAAGGAAGGATAAACAAGACAGTGAGCAAAAAACGAACCCCAGGGCTGGAGTCTATGTGCTCACTCGTTCCTGGGACCTTCACTGAGCTCTTTCTCTTCAGTGTGTGCATACTAGCTCAGAGTCACAGACCCCAGGGCAACTCTGGCTTTTGTCACCATCTCTGTCAGAACAAGCCCCAGTGGAGGTGACCAGGCCCTACTCAAAACTTGGCAGCTGTTGCTGCAGCCACCACTTAGGACATGTGAGGCCCGGTATATCAAGGTGTGGCAGTAACCAGTGTCCGTTGAATTGTAGCAGATGGGGCAGAGGAGTCTTCAGATATTCACATTCACACTTTCCTCATTTTTTGTGGGTACTGACTCTCACTCCTCCACTAGCCACACTGGGTATTCATTCTATGTATCACTCGTGCTTCAGACTATCACTTGGGACTGCTGTACACAGGTTGCTCATGGATGGAGCCAAGGGCAGATTCCCATGCTGTAGAGTTTGAGTTTGTATAGAAAGAAAGCTGCAGCACTGTAGAGCAATCTGGAGAGACCCCTTCAGGCATCCTTGCAGGGGGAACCTGGCTGGTCCCAGGGCCTGGTGAATGCCCCAATGAGGCCCATTCTAGCCCCTGCTGCAGTTTTGTTTGTGGCCAGCAGCTACTGCTCTGCAGGAGCCAGGTGTCATGTCTAGAAGATTCCTAGAAATGAACTCCCCAATGATAGGGCCACAGGCAGAGCAGAGCTGTCCACTGCATTTACCAGCCTGATTGCCTCCACCTCTTGCTCATCTGTTTTGTGCATTTTTTTCAGGGGTGGAGGAGTTAAATAATGTCCATCATAGCTTGTACACACTTGTGGGCATAGGGATGCTGAAAGTAAGTCTAAGTTCCCGTATGTACTCTACCCAGCCAACAAAATGGTGTCACAAAACTCCTCATGACACTGCAGGAAGGCAAGGGGAAGCTGGCCTGACTCAGGCAGTTCTGCATAGTCACTGTAGGAACATGGCCAGGGCATCCCTTTCCCTGAGCTTGGAGGTGCTCAGGCTTGCTCTGGGGAGAGGTCCTGGGACTCAATCCTTGGAAGCTGCTTCCCTCATCATTGCTTTGCAAAACTGAGGTTTTGGTTTTCTGTTTTCTTTCTGCAGAGCAGAATGCCTGAGGCTGCGGCAGGCTTCTGGGGGCATGGAACTGGTTTTGGCAAATGCCTTGACAGCAGGTGGCTTTGTGGATTGCCACAGACCCCTGTTTTTGCCACACAGTTTCTACAACAATTATTGTAAATTGTCACACATCAGGACTGTGGTCTGCATCTAGCAGCCTGAATCCAGCACTGTTTGGGGAGAAAGGGAAAGTGTGTGGAGTGGCAGCTTGGAATCCAGCCTGCAGGTGGGGGTCAGAGGTTTGAATTCCTTGGCTGTGGCTGGGCAAGTTAATTAACCAGAATTGTTTCCTTATTGGTCAAATAGAGATACTATGTTAGATTCTCTTACTGAAAGGATGCCTTTAATAATGTGCTATTTTATGGCTAGGTAGACAAAGACCAGAAGTGGCATGTTCAAGTTTTACAGTAGGAAGACAGAATGGGGCAAAGAGAGATCCAGTTCAAGTTCAGGTTCTCCTGCTACAGGCCCTAGGGTCCTGGGCAGGTTTTTGAGCCCCCTGAACATTCATTTCCACACAGGTAAAATGGGAGCAGTATCTGTCACAGGAAATCCTGTGACAATGTAATGGAAACCAAGGGTGGTAGCATATACCTTGTGAACCATGAGGGGCATCATAGCTGCAAATGTTCCCACTTTTAAAGCTTGCTGGGGACTAAGCGAACGTTTGAACAGTGAGCTCTCCAGAGTCCCTGGTGGAAGTTCTTAAAGTATTGATGAAAATGTTTTCATGGCCAGTTGTTTTTTTCTTTACTCCTCCTTCTTGTTTTAAGATCTATTGATTCGTTTTGAAGGGGAGCAAGAAACAAAGAGATTGTTTATCCATTGGTTCATTCCCCGGATAGATGCAATAGTCACCTCTGGGCTAGGCTGATGCCAGGAGCTTCTTCTGCATCTCCCAATGCAGGTGCAGGGACATAAGACTTTGGCCATCCTCTGCTGCTTTTCCAGGCCATAAAACAGGGAGCTGGATCAGAATTGGAGCAGCCGGGACTGGAACTGGAGCCAATATGAGATGCTTTCATTGCAGGTGTTAGCTTTACATGCTATGCCGCCATGCTGGCCCCCAATTTTTCTCATTATAAAAGCCATCCCACAATAAACTTCAGCTGACATGGAGTGCTACAGAGTGAAAGACACTCCTCCTACTGTCAATTCTTTTCCCCAGTGGGCAGATTTCCATCTTTCCAGAAGTCATCTCTGTGCTGATCCCTATAGGAGGGGAAGTTTGTGGAATTAAACGAGAAGTTTATTTTGGTGAAAAGGAGTTTGAAATTCCTGCAAGTTTTTCTTTAATCATAGGCATTTTCATAAATGTTTTGGAGACCCCTTCTGCACATGAACTCACAGACAAGCACAACTCCTTAAGTAAAAACTGCTTGTGCTCTTTTATATATAAACTGTCGTTTCCCCCCTCAGACCCCAATTGATCAAGTTGCAGATAGTGGCTCTTCCACTTCTACTCCTGTTTCTTTATAATGCATTGGGAAACAATAGGCAATGGTCCAAGTACTGAATGCCCTGCCACCCACGTGGGAGACCCAGATAGAGCTATGATCCCTGACTGTTAAGGGCTTTGGAGAGTGAACCAAATGGATGGAAGACCATTTTCTTTCTACCTCAGTCTCTCTACCTTCCAAGTAAAATAAAAATAAATAAAAACTGAGAAACAATGCTGTAGGAACAGAGATATAGATCCCTCTGGCTTAGAACCTTTGGATTTAAAACATTAACAGTTGCACCTAGTAGCCCAAATCTTTCCACTTGGCAGTATGAATTTCCCCTCCCAAAGAATTATGTTGTTAATACTGTGATTTTCCACTACCCCACCCAGTTACATTCAATCACACCATGTGACTTCCAAATAAAGGATGCATGTGTCTGAAGGAAAGGGACCTAACAAAGCTCCCCTTCTCTCTGCAATCCGGGAATACAGCAGAGCTGTCTTCTGCAGACACTGGTCTCAGAGCCCTGCTGCCTGGGACATTCTCTCTACAGTTAGTTGGCCAGCATCCTTGGAGGAAACCGCTGCTACTAATCAGGTTATAGGAGTGGTTATGTATATCTTTAAAAACATCTTCTTGCACGCTAAGCACGTTCATCTATCTACAGGACAGCTTGTCTCCCTGAGCTCCTATCTCCATTTGGTGGCATTTGGTATGGCTGGCTACTGGGGCGTTTTCATGTTCTATCAGAATTCCTTTGCTTATTGTTGACTGCATAGGGAATTTAGTTCTTAGGTAAAGGAAACACTTCAAAGTTCCTAAAATGAATATTTTAGGGTTCTGATTTCATGTCATCATGTGAAGTGATTTAGATTCTAGTTTAAAAAAAAAAAGAACCCACCGAGATGAGGGTTTTGGTGATTTGTTTTCTGATGTTGATCTATTGATGTCTTTCCAATGTCATGTGTGAGACTGTTTAAAGAGCTTAAACGTATTTTAAGTAGAGAGAGCTTTCAAACAAATCTGATGGAGCTGTGCCTTTGGTTGTAATGAAGCCTCTTTTGGTGATATAAATCCAAAAATTACAGGTGAAAGGACTGCTGGGCTCACCTCTCTTCAGGACCTGGATCCTTTGCCCTTTGACCCTGATTGGTGGCCTCCTGCTTCTTCACCTCCTTCTCCTCCTCTTCTGCTTTGTCTTCCTCCTTTTCCTGCTTCTGCTTCTTAGAAGATCTGCCTAGACCTGTTGCCACTGATCCAACTCATGCTGGCAGGTGCAGCTCTTATCTACATTGCCAGTGGATTCTGGGGCCCACATGCTGGGTGACTTTGGTCCTTTGGCTTTTTGTGATTCTTAGTGAGTTGCTTACAGAACCATTGTCAGCCTAAGAGCTCTGGCTCTGGCCTTGGCCTGTCACTTGTCTCTGTCCCTTACCACTTCAGCTCTGCATGCTGAAAGCTCTAGGTACCTGGGTTTCTGGATGGCTGCTGCTGGCTCTCCTGCCCATGTGACCACCTCTTCCTGAGAACCCTGCCTGGTAGCCATCTGCTGCCTTAGCACAGTTAGAGAGTGTTTGGAAAGGGCTTAGTGTATGCCATCTTCAGGCCATACTGATTTCTGTTGCGTCAAAAGCTGAAGAAACCTAAGGGATGCTAACTTCAAAATTCAACTGATAGTAAGAGCAAGCACCCGGAGCCACGTGACCACTCAGAATCAGGAGCTATATCAGCCATCTGGTTACACAGCATAGAAAGGCAATGGACATGAAAGCAGGCCCCTTTGCAGTGAGTCTTGATACTGTTGAAGTGAAATGATCTTTCTAACGCTTTTGCAGGGCTTGACTGTAATCTAAAGGAGACATTTTATGTTCAGTGCTCTGACTTTTTATGAGGCTCATAAAGCTTTGTCTCTAAATGCCAATGTGCTGAAAAGTTGAGAGTATTAAAGATTTAGCAAGTATTTCTAAAAGTGTGAGGAAAGCTTCCTTTTTACTTGTTTAAGATTCCTGGAGCTAGTAATAATATTAGTCATCATAAATCTCATCCTTGAATAGAGGACAGTTTTCCCTCAAGATCTTTTAGTTCTACCCTCCTCAGTCCTAACTTTCAGTGAGGTGTGTGATGTTACTCTTCCCACATGTCACAGTGGGCTGGCACTGGGACCCAGGTGTGTGGCTCCTTTGCTTGAACGTTGCTGCCTGGGTCTGTACACGATGTCAACTTGGCTTTTCACATAAGATTGCTGTGCCTAGAGAAGCTTTAGCTTCATTGTTACTACAGAGATTGATATCTGAGCTGATGCATTCCAGGTTTCGGATTGGTTGCTGAAAGCCAGGTTTGTACACTGTGCTTCCAGGGTTTGGGCTTCTGTCAGCCAGGGAGATGGCTCCCCACCTGAATGCAACATAGGCAAAAATATATGTTTGGAATCTCATAATCGTTGTCTTGAGGAACCAGAAAGTTTGCTTGTTAAAATTTAGCTGAAGTTGGGAAGTGTGGACCAAGATTCAATCATGGAAAGCACGAGAATAATTCATTATAGGGAATTAAATTCCCTAAAATATCAAGGGTCAGGAGCATCTGTATAAGGCTTGCCCACAAAAAATCATTTTGTCTGACCCATTATGGCAACCACATGACTTAAAACTCCATCTGTAGCAGCTTGAGTTGTAAGTTGAGACTTTTATGCGTCCCATGGACGATGTTGTAAACATCCAAGTGGTCCTTACAGGAAAAAGAAAGTATTCCTTTCCCATCCCCAGCTTAGGTCACCAAGGAAACAACTTACTCTTCTGTACTCATGAGGTAACTGGCACCAATGGGCTCCTGCCCTGATCAAGATGGTCCAAGTCAGGTAGCCACAATTTGATGGTTTCAGTCCCAGCACGTATTTGCTAGGATCAGCACCTACAAATCGATGTCCTGATCCTGCCAGAATGAAGAATGGAGCCAACATCTGCACGCAGAACACTGGCTAATGAGATGCCTGCAGAAGAACCAGGTGCCTCCTGGACTTTGCTTGCTGAGCAGACATCAGCTGCTGCTGATGCATGGTTGCTGGCTCACACTTGCTCGTCAAATTTCACAAAGTGCATATGATTATCTAAGCCTAAAGCACATCTGGAACCCGAGCCATAAGGGCTCTGAGAGATGGGACTTAAGCTGAGCAGGTGGGCACCCAAGATGGAAAGCAGTGTGTGTGGGATTGCTTTAAAAAGCTTGTAGATGTTGAAATTAAAAGTTTATTGTGGAGTAAAAAAGAAAGTTGAAATCTGGGGCTGACGGTATGGCACAGCAGGTAAAGCTGCCAGCTGTGATGACAGCATCACATATGGGTGCTGGTTTGTGTCCTAGCTGCTCTATTTCTGATCTTTTCCATGGGACTGGTGGCCTGCTCATGGCCTGGGAAAAAGCCGTGAAAGATCGCTGAAGTGCTTAGGCCCCTACCACTCCTGTGGGGGACTTGAATGAAGCTCCTGGCTTATGATTAATTCAGTCCTGGCCATGTAGCCATAGGGGAAGTGAACCAGTGGAGTAAAGGTATATCTCTCTGACTTTGAAATAAATAATAAATACATCTTAAAATGCATAAATAAAAATCGATTCCTAAGTGGGATCTTCACAGAATTAATGGAAAATACACATTATAAAAAATAATACGGTTTCCGGTGGCAGGGTCTGGGGAAGGGGCAGCAGGCGCCATGTCCGGCCGGGAAGGTGGCAAAAAGAAGCCCCTGAAACAACCCAAGATGCAGGCCAAGGAGATGGATGAGGAGGATAAGGCTTTCAAACAGAAACAGAAAGAGGAACAGAAGAAACTGGAGGAGCTGAAAGCGAAGGCGGGGAAGGGCCCCCTGGCCACAGGTGGAATTAAGAAATCTGGCAAAAAGTAAGCTGCTCCTTGGCACCTGAAGTGATGCTGCCCTCGACCCCACACGTGTCTGAACATCTGGTGTCTCGGCCGGAGCATCTTTAGCTGCCCATAGTAAGAATGTAGTGCCACTTTGGAGCCCGTTGTACATTTACAAATAAACTTTTGTAAAAAGAAAAAAAATGGGGGGGGGGAACCACCACTGTATGGTAGCTCACTGTCTCCTAAGTTGTTTTCATCCAGCCATTCTTAGCTGTGCATGTAAAGTAGGCCCAGCTGAGAATCCTGCCAGAGGCTGCTCTGTGGTCTCTATTCTAGAAATTCTGTATCACCTGGAATTGAAGAAACTCATTGGAAAGGCTAAAAAAAAAAAATAATAATACATAGCTTAAATTTTTTTTCTGCACCAAGCTTTATCTTCCAATGCCATTGCCCAAGTTCCTATGTATGTTAAAAATCAGTTGCTATATGTCCTGAGGCTTTAAGATCCTTAGAAATGGATCTTGACTTCTATATTCAGAAGAGCCTACAATATGATGGCCAAAGCATGGAACATGCAAGGTTGTTTGCCTGTGGATGACCCCAGAAAAAGGCACTAAAGAGTTAAGAGCAACAAAGGGTCACAATATTGTCCTCTGGTTTCTCCTTAGCTTCTTGTGGGGACAGGTGAATGGAGATTGCAGTGTCCCAAGGGGGATTATCAAAATCTCTGTTTTCTTTGGGTGTTATTAGAGAAAACAACATGCTAAAAATAATTGCAAGGATTTTACAATGTCAGTGTTGATGGTGAATCTCTAGGTGGGAACATGGCATGGAAGGATTCCCCAAATCTGTTGACCTCAGGAAAGCCCCATTCAAGAAAACAGTAACTTCCCAGCATATGTGGCAACCACTGTCGCAAAAAGGAAGGCAGGGAGTCCCATGGAAAAGAGAGTTGTTTTGCTTCTAGGGAGTTGACCTCTTCAGTAGCCTCTGTTAGAGGGACTTCTGATTAAGATAGTAGGATTTCCTCAGTGCAGCTGGCACCCTGACCTTCCAGGGGCATCAAAAGGGAGAAGACCCTGGCCAGTGAGACCAGCTGGCCCTTCAGGGAAATAGCCTGTGATCACCATTAGACATTGCCTGGATAAGAACGTGCTCGTCAGTTGCAGACCATGTGTCATTTGTGTGAATTGGTTACAGAAGCAGATGGTGGGGCAGAGAAGGACTTAGTCTGTGAGTTCCTGAGTGATGCACTGTGTGAGCTGCTGACTCGTGCAGTGCATGCAGTGTGTAGAGGGAGGGAGAAGACAAATCACTCATCTTTTGGGGGATTTCCCACCAAGACAGTGCAACCCCAGAGATGGTGATGAAAACAGGACTAGGAGTAAGCATTAGTTCAGTGTCTTCCAGGAACCTGCTAGGGCAGAGGGAATAGAAGAGACCTCCAAATAGGAGCTCAGATCTTACAGCACATCTGTCAATGAGTTTGGCTGTCCACCTTCACCAGTGAATGAAAAATTTGTCCATGTGTGTGTCATTCTCACACAGCTTCTTTAGTCCAGGCCTTTAAACAGGGTCCCACTGGCTGGTGGGAAAAGCAGTGAGCTCCAAGTGTGTACTCTGCTTCTTTGTGCTAGGTGGGGTCCCAGAGGAAATCAGACATGCCTTATATAGATTGACACTCAGCTTTCCTTAGAATTAGATTAGCCGGCTTGCAGGTGGAAGTTATGTCTGCACTGAGCTGTGGGCGTGTTCCGGGCTGCCTCAGGATCTGTGTGTTCTGATGTTCTGAACTTGAAGTTACAGGATTGGAAGCAGCTTTGTCTGTATAGGAAGGTCTATCACTGACACTCCTCCCAGTTAGCACGCAGATCCCAATGTGGGCTGGAGCTTTGCAAGCTGTGCATGGGGAGGGGAAGAGGGGGTGTAGGATCACAGTCCTTTTCCCTTCTGTGCTCTTTGGCTTCAGATCTGTCAGTGCTGATTCCCTAACTGAAATGCCATGCTCCGTACCCCCCAACACACACCCATAAGCACCCTAGTAAGTGGGGACATACCATCATTGCAAAATCCCAGATTTCCTTAATAACATGACACTCAGTGCTTACTCTACCCTGGGGCTGTTAGTTATCACACAGTCACCAGAGATTTGAATCACGCTGTCTGTGTGTGCTTGAAATTTCAAGGATAGTCATTCTGATAGTTATGATTCAATTTTTATACATTTTGTATGAGAACTCCGAATATCAAAAGCAAAGGAGATAGTATAATACATTCCCACCTGCTCCTACTCAGTTTAAAAAAGCATTTGCTCCATGTATACTTGGTACCTATTTCCTTTCTCCCTGGAATATTTTGAAACAAAAATCATGACTAAAAAGATATGCTTGTATGTATTCTATCCCTGTCTCTTCTCCTTATTTCTCAGTGCATTTATAGTATTTTCTAAACATTGCAGCAATTAGTACTTTTTACTCATGAGAGGAGACTTTCAAGATTTCCCTAGAGGGCCCAGTGCAGTGGCCTAGTGGCTAAAGTCCTCATCTTGAATGCACCAGGATCCCATATGGGCACTGGTTCTAACCCTGGCAGCCCCCCATCCAACTCCCTGCTTGTGGCCTGGGAAAACAGTCAAGGAAGGCCAAATGCCTTGGTACCCTGCACCTGTGTGGGAGACCTAGAAGAAGCTCCTGACTCCTAGCTTCAGATCGGCACAGCTCTGGCCATTGCAATCACTTGGGGAGTGAACCATTAGACAGAAGATCTTCCTCTCTGTCTCTCCTCTTCTCTGTATATCTGACTTTGCAATAAAAATAAATAAATCTTAAAAAAAAAAGCTTTTTCTGGAACAAGTAGATCCCAGTCACTCTGTCAGAAACAGAGCTCCCACCCTGCCCCAGGAACTGTGGTGTGTTGGGGTCAGGCTCAGGGCACATTTGGTTGACTGCAGTGATGTGAGATGAGCAAAATGGATTTAGGCCATGTTACCCCTGTGGTTGGTCTTGGAAGTGCTACTGGTACAAGTGAACTCAGGGTCAGTGATTGGTGAGTGTTTCTGCCCATTCGTACTCTAGTGATTCAAGCAAGCTGTAACTGTGAAGTCTGCATGTTTGGGAGTGAGAGTTTTAAGGAGGGACCTGGAAAAGGGATTTATTAAATGCTGTTATTAGTGAGTGAGTTTTCAGTAAGCCACAGAAAAGGATTCTTGATTAAGGGAACCCACTGGATACCCAAGTAATCACCAGGCTGGAGAGCCATATGCTGCTAGTCCACAAGAAGCTCAGTCCCAGGAGTACTGCAGAAGCTACCGCTGTGGCCATCACTGCAGGATGCCACCTCCTGGATAGAATCCCAAGTCATTTCCATGTCCTTGTTCCCTCCTTCGGTTCCTGAGTTCAAGTGGGATTGTGTGATTCAGCTGGGTCTCACATCGGAGTTGTGTGTGTGTGTGTGTGTGTGTGTGTGGTGGGGGAGGCAGACAGAAAGCGTGTAAGTCTGCAGATTCAGTGGAAGACATGGTTCTGACCTCCACAGAGAACCATGCACATGGAGAGAGAGGGGGGCACTGCTCAGAGAGAGGGGGTTCTTGATGCCCAACACTCAAGGGGATGAGTGTTCACTCTGGATGTCACTCATCTCATACTGGTTCCCCTCCCTTGCATTCAGTGGGCACAGAGCCTTTGCTCTCCTTGGAAATGCCATTTGCATCTGCCACTCTGCTTTTCTGTCCCCATGGCAACTGTGAGAGCCCGGGTACTCTGCTGTCAGGTGCGTCTGAACCTCCTGCACAGATTTCCCATGTCTGGTCGCTCCTGTCTGCTGTCTGCAGTCCTTCAAGCACAATACTGCTGCTGGACTCCTCTTGGTCCAAGAAGCAAGGTGGTGCAAATTTCTGAGGGCCTTTTGTGTGCTGCAAGATAAAGACCAAGTCCTGACCTTGGCCTGCCTGGCCCAGTTAACATCTTGCCTTTGTGTTCAGCTTTATCTGTCATTGCAGAAGCTCTTCTCTGCAGCTACACAGAGCCTTGATGTACTCTAGAGCTCATCAGCCCTGTGCACTGTACTTTGATAATTCCCTGTCCACAGGACCTCTTCTTCTGCTCTTGGCCTTGCAAAGCCTCTGTTCCCTCTCAGGCTCTGCTGACTGCCCCACAGGGAGGGCCCCACTTGCCTCAACTTCTGTGGCTCAGGTGTGCATGACTCACTTATGCCCCACATCCATTTCATTTGGACAGAAGAACTCTTTAGAATATATCGCCCTATATGATTTTTTTTCTGAGCCAGCATGGTGTTGAGCCAATGACATGGGGGCTCAGCAGATACTTAAGTCTGCGTTTTTCTCCATGGGAGAGAACAGAAGGAAAGAACTAGGAGCAATGAAAGTAAAATGCAGTGATGGAAATGATTTGGTTGTGATTAGAGTGCAGACAAGCTGGAGTGGGCTGGGCAGGAACTAGGGAACATGAAGCAGTTATGTTTTTGCTTAGTTAGTGGGATTATCCAGAGACCCCTTGGTCATACGAAGTTACCCCGAGAAGCTCTTGGGGGGGAAATGTTTAGTTTGGTGCAAAATTTTGAGGTCACATTCATTCCTGCTATAACATAAATTTGTGAGAAGTTTTGAAGATCCCTCCTAGGCTTCCCTTGGGTGCTCTGAGCACTTTCCTGGCTCAGAGGGTACTCTAGAATAGCTAAGTCCCAAGTAGCTGGAACCCCAGCATGTGTATGTGTGGGGAGTTCAAAAAGTTCCCAGAAAGTGCCATTGAAAGATTTTTTTGGGACAAGCAGGTTTTCAAATTCATACATATGAGAGGTGTTCAGAAAGTTCATGAAAAATGTACACTATGAAAAATATGGATTTCAAACATTTTCTGCACCAAAATAAACCCATTTTTGAGTTCCATTCTCTGATGCATTTCCTGAAGGCCCTTACTATCTCTGTAAGTAGAGATAAGAGTGGCATGTATTTTAGCGATACTGGCTGCTCAGTGATACAGGGCTTTTTTTTCTTTAACCAACATATGTGGGTACCACATGCATTGCCTCACAGCATGCAGCCTTGACAGGTTTGGTGTGCTCTTCACAGAAACTGTGATCAGCATATTTCTGGGGTCACTGTTGATTGATGATTTCTCAAGGAATTCATCATGAAGGCCAGCCTAGGCCTCCTGCCCATTTCCCCTTCAACTTCTTTAGTTGTTCAAAGAAGTGTTGAAAGGAGTCCCGAAGTTGGGCCTTTTTGTGTCTCTCACAGCACCCCAAAGGCCATGTGCACAGCAAAGTTCAAGTCAGAAGCATGAGAAAGGAGAATGGGAAAGTCAGATCACATAGAGGGCATTCAACCAAGAGTTTAATGGAAAGGAAGAATGTGAGTGGCCCTGACAATCTGTGGAGACTGGCAATGCAGAAAAAACAGCTGTCTCCCAGAGTGTCTCCCAGAGTCAGGGCTCCTGGGGAGAAGCTGTCTCTCAGAACCATCCCCCTTCCCTCGTTGCAGCTCAGCTCAAGCCTTTCTGCTTGGAGCCTCCCCAAGCTCCCCTCCTTCAGGCTGTTTCTGTTGGGCTTGCCTTGATCACACTGAAAATACACAAATGGTAGATTTGTCTTACTTCTTTTTTATTTATGTGAAAGACAGGCAAAGATACAGTTATGGATATGGTGTGAAGGACAGAGACAGCTATCCGCCACCTGCAGTTTCACTCCCCAAATGCTGGCAGTGGCTGAGATGGGCCAAACTGAAGTCAGAAGCAAGAAATTTAATCTTCCATTTGGGTGGCAGAGACTCAAGTCCTGGGGTCCTCACCTACTAATGCCCAGAGTGTGTATTAGCAGGGAGCTAGGATTGGAAGCAGAGCTGGCATTCAAAGCTAGGTCCTCCGGTGAATACCCCAAACATCATCTTCACCAAATACCTACCCCTCTAGGTTAATGTTCTAGTGAACAGCCAGGTTTACCAGTTAAACTGAGAACTTCTGAGGATTTGAGCTCTTCTGTTTTATTATTTCCAAGGACATTACAAACCATATGGGAAACCTGTGGAGAGACTGGTGTTCTGAAGCAAGAAAGCCACCCTCTCTTTTTCCTGGCAAGTGGCTTCTAATGTAAGTCTTAGCTTGCCTGTTTGTGAAAGGAGTACATAAACACACCCCAGATTAAAGAGGCAATGATCTTGGACATAGACGCACTCAAGAAACCCTCTTATACCATGCAGTCCATCCACATTGTCACACAGGATTGGCACATAATAGATTTTTGGTACATGCATGTCTGTTCCTGGCTGTGAAAGTCAGAGAAGCTGCCCCTGAAGGTCTTGTCGAGAGCTCTGAGTTTATCCAGCAAGCTCTTAGTATCAGAAACACTGAGGGAAGCCTGGGACTTGCCTTATTCAGAGTGCTTAAGGAAAGAGGTTGTTTGATAAAAGAATCAGGGATACTGATTATTTGCTGAGCAATAAATATCAGGCAGAGGTATCTTAAGAGAGAGGAAGTTCAGAGTTCAATAATGAGTTGAACAAAAATTTATAGAATAAATTTTAAGATGGAAGAGAATAGGTGGAATGCTCTGGAAGTTAGAACATGCTGTATCAACAGTGCAAAATGAAGTGGCTAACAAGACAGCAGGAAGGTGTGCTTGGGTGAGTTCCTTAACTTGTCTGAGCTGCAGTGGCCTTAATTCCACAAGGGGGACAGTAAACCATCACATGGCATCTCTGTGAACACTGGCTTCCTGGCAGAGCTGGCAGTGGGTTTGTGGCTGTAGCTCACTGTGTGAATCAGAAACCTCACAGGCAGTGATAGTTGTTTTTGATGGGTTGTCTTGGTGTATGTAAGCTGGGGCATCACCTGCAAACACATGCTGGCTTAGCTTGCTCCTGTCCCTTTGTGGTGTGAGGAGAACCAGGTCTTGAGTCTTACTTCAATCTGGCCATGCTGCCTGGTCCCAGTCACTCAGCTTCATATCAGCTGCCCAGGGCACATGGCATACTGGTTACATAAAAGCATTTATCTCTTCTCTTCTTGGTCCTATTCTGCCCAGTCTTCAGCCTCCAGAGGAAGAATTTGCAAGTCATGTATTGCAATGGACGTGGCCAAAAAGCAGTTCAGGCACCTGTTTTGCTCCATCTTTTCTCCTTGAAATTGTCATCCTGGCATGCTCACATGATGTTGGAACAGCCCACATGCACGTTTTTTCTCCTCTGCATTGCTTCTGGACTCCTCCCCTCTCACAGCCTGTGTCTCTCCTGGTGGGCTAGACAGCAGAAAGTATGTATTTTCCTCTCAAGAGTCACTATGCCTTGGAGAATCAAGATGGCGGAATAGGGTAAGGACACGTTTAAATGGACAGAGAAACATTTAATCAGGATGAAACAGAGAGGATACATTCCAAGAAATAGGAGAAGACAGAGCAACAGCAGAGGGGTACCTGGAGACTGACAGACACAGGAAAGCAGTGGACACAACGGTGTGGTGTTGCAGTGGCTGATACTCCAGCGGCATTCAGCTAACGGCCACCTGAACTTCACCAGCAGCCGGAACTCCACCAACAACCAGGTGGGAAGGGACTTTCAATGGGAGCTTGGGAGGTGAACCCAGACAAAGAATTGTCCGTCCTACTGGTCCATTTGATTTGACCAGGAGCAGAGAGAGAGCAGCAGATCCCAGACAGGCAGTGAGAGAACAGGGTGGATTTCACAACCCAGTCAGCCCCCAAGAGCCGAATTGGGAACCATTTTGCATAAGGAGGTAAAGGCAAGGGAAGGGACTGAGAATACACAGAGCTGGGTGTGAACTCATTTCTGACTCAGTGAACTGCAGCAATGTGGCGTTCTACAATACCTCCCAAGACAGATATGGGTAGTCCTCAGACCTAATGGCCAACTCATCAAGAACTCGACTAATGGTACATCAGGAGCCATTTTGTACACTGTGGCAAAAGCTTTAGGACTGCAGGGGACAACAGTGAACTGCGCATGTGCTGAGCTTGCAAGAACTCACTGAGGTCCGTGGATTGCACTGGTCCTGCAGGAAAATAATACCGACGGTGGCATCGTACGGGTCAAAATAGGTCCGTGTGGCACCCAGACCTAACGTCCAACAGGTTCCAGCAAGATCAGCGCCACCAACAACCTAGCTATATAGGACACCTGGTGTCTCCCTAATCCTGGGACCTGCTCCAACTGAAAGTGGAAGAAAGGTTGTACAGACAATGGTGCAGCCTCAGCACGGTATCACAGGAGGTGGAGATTGGTGAGCCAGGAGCTGGGGCTATGGAGTTCTTTGTGAAAATCTAACATAAGAACCCAGACCTGGAACTCGCTGGAGGGAGTGGCACAATTGGCTACAAGCAGAGTTTTGTACCAACTGCAATAAGTAAAATCAAACTGCAGACCTGTGGGTGACACAGCTTAGAAACCTGCCCCAAGGAGAAGACTCTGCTAACCAGAAGTACAATGACCAAGAGCAAAAGAAGAGACAAAAGCTCAGTGAATATTACTGAAAACTCCCCTGCAAAGGAGCAAAACCCTATGCCAACCTCAGAGTTCACTGAGGAAGACATCGAGAAAATGGGGCACACAGAATTCATAAAACTCATTTTAAAGCTTCTGATCAAAAATGAGAAACACATACAAGAGTTCAAAGAATTTAAGGAATATTTTACACAAGCAATAGCAGCAATAAAGCAAATCAAGGCTGATATAGCAGAAATTAAGAACACAGTAGAGCAAATTAAAAGTACAGAGGAGAGTCTCCAAAATAGATTCAAGCAAGCAGAAGAAAGAATCTCAGAATTGGAAGATATTTCCTGTCATCAGGGGAAAGCAAAGAAAAAACTGGAAGCAGAGCTGGATCAGGGCAAAAAAAAAAAAAATTCAAGAATTGAAAGACACTATTAAGAGGCCAAATATAAGAGTTATGGGAGTCCCAGAAGGTACAGAAAGAGAAACTGGATTTACAAATATACTTAATGAAATAATGAAGGAAAATTTCCCTAATCTGGAGAAAGAATTGGGAAACAAGATCCAGGAGGGGCGCAGAACTCCCAACAGGCCTGATTAAAAGTGATCTTCACCAAGACACATGATCATCAAGTTCTCTTCAATTGAACATGAGGAAAAGATCCTGAAATGTGCACGTGAAAAAAATCAATTGACATATAAAGGAATGCCAATTAAGCTCACAGGAGATCTCTCACAGGAAACTCTACAGGCAAGAAGAGAATGGAGCAACATATTCCAGATTCTAAAAGAAAACAATTGTCGGCCTAGGATAACATGTCCAGCAAAGCTTTCTTTTGTTTTTGAAAATGAAATAAAATCCTTCCACAGTAAAGAAAAGCTAAAAGAATTTGCCTCTTCCAAACCTGCGCTACAAAGGATACTTCAAGATGTTCTCTTGACTGAGAAGAGGAAGAGCATCTACCAAAGCCAAAGGCAAATATGAAGAACATCCCAGTAAAATGACAAGACTAAACCAATGAACAACCCATTCCTAAAATGACAGGACCAAAGTACCACCCATACGTGTTAACCCTGAATGGCTTAAGCTCAACCAAATGTCACAGATTAGCAGACTGGATTAAAAAACAAAACCCATATATTTGTTGTCTAAAAGAGAAATATTTCACAAACAAAAATCAGTGGAAACTATATCACATGGGTATTGATGATTTCTGTTTCATCTCTTCAAAATACTTTCTTCTGATTAAATTCTTCAGTGATTCATAGATCATACAGTAGCATCATTTTCTGCAGGAAGGTTCTTGATTTTCATTTCTTCAGCTACTTATTAGTCATTTAGTAGCATGTTATTTAACTTCATGCTGTTGTTAATTTCTTTTTTCTCCCTGATGTTGATTTTGTTTTGTGGCTTTTCATTTAAGGGGATGTATAGTAGCTGTGTAATGGAGTCTATCATATCTAGTAACATGTTATTTAACTTCATGGCATTGTAAATTTCTACTTTTCTTTCTATTGTTGATTTTGCATTATGACTTTTCATTTGAGGGGATGTTCAGTAGCTGTGAAATGGAAACTAACATATCCAGATGTGAGGATACAATGTAGTATGTATTTCTACTTCCAGACAAAGATGGACTTACAATGAAACTGTTTATCTTGACAATAGGATGCTGGACTCTGCCATCGTCCATGCCCGAAATGATGGACATATGACTGTGTATGAAGAACTATATTTTAGTAATGATGTAGAGGAACTAGGGAGGGGGGAATTGGGGCTGGGATAAGGGAAATACCAGGAGCCTATGGAACTGTATCATAAAATAATAATAATAATAAAAAATAGTCACTATGCCTTTATCCACCACTGGTGTAGTGAAGTACACCAGTCTTTCCATTTGAATGGAAAGCAGAGAAAATATGTGCAGTTGGCAAATCAACATGACCATGCATAAACCTGCACGGTTCATATGTAACCAAAGGGAGCCCACCTGTGCCCACTGCTTCGGGAACAGCTTTCAAAGTAGGGGATGCATGATGAAAACCAATGACTATTAATAACTGTATCAGTGCTATTATTTTTAAAGTTTTTGAAATATCTAAAATCATACTATAACCTATATTCATATCATTTACAAACTTGTTTTCTAGCTGAATGAAAAATGCAAATGTTGATGTCATTTTATGTTTCCACCCATTGCTTGGCTCATCAGGCCAGCGTGCCATTGTGGCCAGCCTTGCTCAGACTGTGTTACGGGGAAGGTAATGGGGTTTGGTGCATTTAGACCTCTGAGGCACTCAGATTTCCTTTCTAAAATTCAGGCTAAGTCTATATATGTGGAAGGGATGAAGGAATGTAGTTCGTATTATAGAATGAAAAGGATTGGAGAGTCTTTAGGGGGGAATGGCACTTTGCCTGAGGTCATTGCTGAGTATCTGGAGTCTTGTAAGAAGCTATTGTTATATGATTCCAAAGACTTTCATGGCTACATGGTTTCTGCCTCCTGCCCTGGTCCCTATTGGACTGAAATAAGGGGAGTTGCAGGCCATTTGGAGACACTGAGATGGAGGGAAGATTGCCATGTGGTGTGTGAGTTGAGACATGCTGACTTAGCCACCCAGATATCATTCCCTTGATTTACTCACAGTTGTCAGAAGACAAATTTCTTTGAATCACGAATCAGATTTTTAAATAATCGCTGCTGGCATGGGGCGTGATAAGAAGGACACAGATATATCCTGTTGGGGTATTCATTTTCCCAGTCTTTGGTATAATGTGACAATGGCATGATGGTTGTTTCAGAAGTATGTATCTTTTCATATCCAGCATTTCTCCTTTCAATCAATGTATCACACAGTGGGGAAAAGCACTCAAGAGCACGTGCATGGTTCTTCGCTGTGTTGCAGGGATGACAGCTAATAACCTCAATCTCCTTTAAAATAATTCATTTTTTATTTGTTTGGGAGAGAGGAAAGTAGAGGTGAGGAGATTGCTCTTCCGTCTGCTAATTCATTCTTCAAATTCCTGTAATATCCAGGGTTGGGCCAGATGAAAACCAACAGAGCCCAAAACTCAACCCAGGCCTCCCACGTGAGAGGCAGAAACTCAAATACTTAGTCATCACTTGCTATCTCCCAGGATGGGCATTATTAGGAAACTGGAACTGGAAATAAAGCGAGTACTCAAACCCAAGCAGTATGATGTGGGATGTGGGCATTCTAATCAGTGTCAACCACCGTGTCCAATGCAGTTTCCCTTAAAAACCTTAATTTGTTCGAAAATTGATCTGAATGAGAGACAGAGTAAATCCTGTTTTTAAAAGGAAGAATTGAGGAGTAGCAATTTGGCACTGTGGTTAAGACCTTGCTTGGGAAAACTGCATCCCATATCAGAATGTCTGGGTTTGAGGGCTGACTCTGTTCCTGATCCAGCTTCCTGGTGATGTCCACCCTGCGAGGCAGCAGATGATGGCTCAAGGACTTGGGTCCTTGCCTTTCCCAAGAGATACCCAGGTTGAGAACCAGACTTCTGATGTTAACCTAGTCCAACCATGGCTGTTGCAGGTATTTGGGGATTGAGCCAGTGGATGGAAAAATCTCTTACTATTTGTCTCTATCTGCGTTTCAAGTAAAATTAAACATTTGTAAATGGGAATTTTAGAAAATATATATTTATTTTATTTATGTATTTATTTTGGAAAGCCATATACAGACAGAAGGAGAGAGAGAAAGATCTTCCATATGCTGGTTCACTCCTTAAGTGGCTGCCACAACTATTGCTGAGCCTATCTGAAGCCAGGAACCAGGAGCTTCTTCCAGATCTCCCACACAGATATAGGGTCCCAAGGCCTTAGGCCATTCCCTACTGCTTTCCCAGGCCACAAACAAGGAGCTGGATATGAAGTGGAGCAGCTGGGGAAATGAACTGTACCTATATGGAATCCTGGCGCATGCCATGCAAGGTGAGGACTTTAGTTAATAGACTGTTGCTGCAGGCCTGAATGGAGGATTGTTAAATGTATTTTGGTATATAGTACGTTACTGTGGCTATACCAAATATCATCTTTCTTCATTTGATGACTTGAAATAATAGCCAGTATTATTGAATGACAAAAGTAGATTTCAAATAGTATAGCAAGCTCGTATTTTAAAAGAACATCCATGTGCACATGGAAAGTATAAGCAAAGTTATGCTAGAGTGATTAAATTAGTTGTCTCTCAATAAGAATGTGGGTCATTCTTAAAATTTATCTTTTGTCTTACCTATAATTCAGATTTTAATAAAGTATCAATTAAATAGTTTAAATAGATTTTTTTAAAAGATCACCTCACTTTATGTATAAATATTCTCTGGATGATATAAAACTATACTACATACATACTGAAGCATAAAAAATTACCCCCAAAATATTTGCTTTTTTAAAGATTTATTTTATATTTATTGGAAAGTCAGATATACAGAGAGGAGGAGAGACAGAGAGGAAGATCTTCCATCCACTGATTCACTCCCCAAGTGACCACAATGGCTAGTCCTGAGCCTGTCCAAGGCCAGGAGCCAGGAGCTTTTTCCGGGTCTCCCATGTGGATGCAGAGTCCCAAGGCTTTGAGCCATCCTCAACTGTTTTCCTAGGCCACAGGCAGGGGGAGCTGGATGGGAAGCGGGCTGCCGAAATTAGAACTGGTGCCCATAGGGGTTCCTGGTGTGTGCAGGGTGAGGACTTTAGGTGCTAGGCTGCTGTGCTAGGCCCATAAATTATTTGCTTTTACCAATACACACTCTGCTACAATTTCTGTGGATCAGAAATTCAGGCAAAATATGGCCTTGGCACTGCTAACTCTGGGACTCTCATGAGGTGCCACCACAGTCATCTCAATGTTTGACTGGGGCTGTAGGCTTTGAAACTTTCAAGTAGCACTCTCCCCTGCCCTGGGGAGTTCCTTGCCGTATAAGCCATTTTTGAGTCTGGTCTTCTTCCTGTGTCTCAGTGGGTATGTGCACACTGCCCTAGATGATGGGAGTTTTGACTTTGACATTAACTTCTGCCTGGGTAAGCTTTAAGGAGCAAAAAATCATCAGCAGACACAGAGCTCAGTCTTTGAAGTGTGGAGGCTTGTGCACTATGTCAGAGCCCGTCTTGGATTTTCTAGTGAGTTATGCTGAGGATTGATAAGCTCATGCAGCGCAAGGGATGTGCATATACTGTAGAACAGTGAATGTTGCTAACCATCACCATTCCAGCTCATGCTGGGCAGGAGAACCAGTGTGGGAGACAGCGAAGGGTGGAACACAGAAATAGATGATGGAGGCAGTGCAATCTCAGCTAGCTGGATTAGTGTTTTCTTGGGCTGGTTCTGAGACAGGGCTGGGGACACCCAATCTTTACCGTAAACATTCATGAGGACTGCAGGGTTTTCTGGGAGAGACCACTGTTGGGGACTCTGCCAGAACACAAAGGTCTAGGCCACAAGAGAGGCAGTAGTTCCAAGGGCAGGATGTCCCAAGAGGTCTTCTGAACTGAGTTCTATATCCTTTGCTTGTTTCAGGAAGCTATACACCTTTCTGGATCCATGCCCATATCCTGTGCCGGCATCTAGGGAGACACAGTTCAGTAGGAACTCCCAGCTCATTCCCTCTGGAGTCCCAGTCCTCCAGGACAGGCTAGTGTGTAACCATTTGTAGTCAAAGAACAGGCTTTGGCTAGGGGCCGCATTTTCTAAGCCTGGATTTCAGCTTCAGGAAATAGTTTTCTCAGATGGCCTTATACCCTCAGAGGTCGCAAAGCTCTGAAAATTGTATGTCTTTGGATATTAAGCCTTTCTCCACCCCCACTGATGTCTGTAGGCTCTTAGGATACTGGGAAAAGAGAAAGCCAGGCAACTGCATTCAGATGAATGTAATTCCCACTATTCCTTCCTTCCAAGTCTCAGTGGTCATTGCTGTGGTTTCCACAGGCCATTCCAAGCTCTTCCTGCAGTGACAGCTCTGTTGGTCAGAGCTGTACAGAGCAGCTCCTGTTGACTGGAACCACTTGCAGAAGAGGTTGACATGAGCCCGAGAAGAGAGCTCCTCTGTTGGTTCTTTTGTTCACTTGCATTTTTAATATGAGACAACTCTAAATTTTCAGAGGTAACTCATATGCTGTTATCCCAGGATGAGCTGTGAAAACGAAGGTTTTTTTTCCCCGCAACTGTCTATGATCTTGACTGTGCATTATTTGCTAAACCAAATAGGTTCATAGTTTATTTTCATTAGATTCACTCCAAGAGCATGATTGGCAACTGTGGCTTCAGGAAATGTTTAGTGAAAAACAAAACTAGATGAACAAGTATTGATGAGGTTGTAGAAAAATTGAAACCTGTATGTGTTAATAGTGAGTACATGAAATAGTGCTAGCACTGCAAGAAACAGTGTGACAATTAAAAAAAAAAAAAACAAGAAATAAAGAAAAGGAAAAAAAAACAGAGAATGGATTACTGTCTGATTAACCAATGCCAGTATTTGGCTGTGTACCCCCAAAAGAGCTGAAGGCAGGGAATTCAGTGTATTTTCAAGCATGGATAATGTTTGTGGAAGCATTAGCCCAAAGGAAGACACTATCAGCAGATGGGTGGATAAACAAAATGTCATACATACAGTCAGAGGAACATTGTTCAGCCTTAAAAAGGGAGGAAATTCTGATTGTTGCATCTGCTGCAACATAGATGAAACTTGAAGACATTAGACTAAGTGAAATAAGCCATGCATAATGCGACAAACATTGTACAATTCACTTCTATGAGACCTTAGAGAAGGCAGATTCATAGAGGCAGAAATTAGAATGATGGGGCAAGAGAGAAGGGAGACAGAAATCATGTTTAATGAGTATGGAGTAGGAGAAGATTTTAAAAAGTTCTGGAGATGCATGGGGTGGTAATAGTTGAATGTGAATGTTTTGAATGCCACTGGATTGCATACTAATGGAGCAGACCTTTGGCCTGGTATTTAAAACACTTGTGTTCTGTATTAGAGTGTTTTGGGTTCAAGCCCTGGTTCTAGCTCTGATCTCAGCTCTTAATTTGACTTTCTGGCTAATGCAGATCCTGACTCAAAGACTTTGTTTCCTGCCACCCATCTAGGAGACCAGGACTGAGTTCCTGTGTCCAGATTTTGGCAGACAGTTATGGAGTGGACCAGCAAATGTGATCAGTGTCTCTTCTTCTGCCTCTGCTTGGTGCAAGAATTAAAAAAAAATAGTGTGGCAAAGTCGGTAATGTATATTTTACCACAATAAAGCAATATTTTAAGAAGAATGTGATTGGCTTACAAATTCATGCTACCAGACAACAATCAAGGCACTCAATAGAACACTGTACCCAGCAGAAGGCCTCATTTGTAAGGAGTTCTTTATTCAGTGTTTAATACTCATCTCTCCTCAGATGACAAAAACTGCTAGGGCAGGGGAGGAGCTGTGAAGATGCTGGAAAATGCAGAGTTGGGCAGCTCGGTCAGTAGAGAGCTGTGTCATATTGTTCAGATCGGGAATGCAATCGCCAGCTGTGGAAGGCCACTGAAAATTGACACTGCATTAAGTCCTGAATGCTTAAAATGATTCAATCCACCACACCCTACTGAAAGTGTTAGGATTCCATTTTAACCAGAAATCTGGAGATTTGTGACACAGAGGGAAATTGCTATGCCATCTAGAACTTATTACCATGTGTGCTTGTGGAAGGAAAATGTGTGTATTGAATATTGCTAGTTGGTTGCTTAAGGATAGAGATGGGGACAAATAGAGCATTGTGATTCAGAAACTTGGAGTGTTTCTTACTGGATCCCAAATGCTCAGATCTGGCATGTTTTTTTTTTCTCCCAGGAAATACATTAGCTGGTTCATAAGCTTTTCAATTGTATTCAAGGGCTATAGTCAGTAAGGCTTGCCATGGGCCTTGGTGGAAAGGCTTGTGCTTTTCAAAACATAATTGATTTACCAAAAAAAAAATCAATTGTTCAATGATGTTTTGATTACTTGTTACTTATTTGAAGACTTATCTCTTTCATATATATATAATATGTATATAATTGAGATGAAAAGAAATAGGCTCCCAGGATGACAAGGCATGTACATGGTTGATTTGTACAATGTGTTTAGATACCCCACGATGTGTTTTAGAGACTCCCCTGTTGAGCATCCAAGTTTTCTTTTGGAGTTTAGGGTTCAGTGAAACAAAGGAGCTTCTTGAAGAAAATGGGAATGCAGTCGGCTCCTTCGCAGTTGGTACCACACCAGGCTTTGTTCATAGTGAAGCTTATAGCATGATATTCTATAAACCCAGGCATGAAGTTCTGCCAGGCATGTTAAACAAAGAGGACCATGGCTTCAGCATTGGGGAGCAGGTCATTTTGCAGTCTCATCTTGTTATGAGAACACATGGCCGTCTTTACCTTATGGCCATGAAATGGTGCTTCCCAGAACAGAAGAATTGAAATCAGTGGAATGTTTAGTTGTGGATCCCATACTTCTTGGGAATTTTGCCTTTAAACCAACTGTGAAATTATTCCATCTTCATGGAAATCTCCAACTTCTCAAGGCTTTTCCCTCTCCCAGATCAGGTTGGAGTTGGCTGTTTGGGGATGTAAAAAGAGTTGTTTTGTGACAGTGTGATGTGTTGGTGATGTGCAGCTCAGCAGGCCACTCCAGAGTTGATTTTTCTTCTTTTCCACTGCATGTGAGAAGCCAGCTCATGACTCTCTTAGAAAACGAACAAGCAAGCAAGCAAACAAACAAAAAATATTGTTTTTAAAACCTTCAATCACAGAAATGTGAGGTGCATTAACAGCTAAACATGGTTCTGTTTGGAAACCTTTGCCAGAGGCCTGCTGATGCCTAACCCATCTTACACTATGAGGTTAAGGTCTGTGACCTCTGTGGGGTCATCGGCAGAAGGGAGAAGTGGCATCCTTGAGAGCTTGGTGGATAATTCTGGGGAGTGTTTACCTGCTGTGAACTCGTCTAGCCTTGGAAATGCTCATCTTCATAGTGGTTATTCTAAGACTGGCTTTTCCCATGGGCTCTTTCCTGCTCATCCCATCACAGAACCAGGTACTTTATCCAGGATGATCCTAAAGGAATAAAATTGCAAGTAACATAATTGGGTTGGGGGAGATGTTGGTTTAAAGGATTGTGGTTTTTTAAGTGCAAGTGATTATACATGGAGCCAGGGGTTCAGGGGTCTTAATGCCTCCCATTGTCCTCCAGGGAATCCTAGCCTGGTAGAAAATGCCCTTGGGCCACTTCCATTCAGAAGGGATTCCTGGACAACCTGGGTTTTAACATACTTTTGCTGATGTCATTCCTCTCCTCTTGAGATATGGGGTAGGATTTGTGTCCACAGCTTGGCTTCTGCCTCCATTGAGACAGATCCTGGGTTGCAGCAGCTGGGGTGGTGAGAAACGGGGAGGTCCCAGAGCTGTTAGGTGAAACAGTGATGTGAATTTCACAGCAGTTCAGTGAAAGTTTGGAGTATAGCTCTGTCTCCAGTATTGCCCGAGACATACAACAGATTTTTTTTTCTGAGATAGTTTAACTGGGCATCTTGTCTGCTCTGAATCTGTCAGCCCCATAACAAAATGTCCATAGACCCTCCAGCACGCAGACCGGAAAGTGAGAGAAATGTGCAAGACAGATGGCACAGACAGTTTCCAAGTTCTCGACAGCCCAGGTGGATCCCTCTCAGGAGATGGGTTAATATACCCTCCAGCCCCCTGCTTGTCCTGCTTCCTTCTGTCACAGCATGCTTACTTCAGGAGAATTTGTGTAAGAGGGTTGAAGCTTGGCTAGTATTTTACCATGGCTTATATAAGATGAATGTGAGATCCAATATTCTACCAAAGCAGCCTTAAAGCTTTCCGTATTCTCTTAAAAATGTAAAAAGCATCGCTTCCTAGAAAGAAGCCAGCAGAGTGTGAACCTCAAAGTCTTACAACCCACAGGATTGCCAAGTTCCTGCTGGCAAGGAACCTGTTGGGACAGGCATCATGGCTGGCTTGGAGTGTGGAGGAAGAGAAGACTTCATGTCCTATCGTTGCCTCCCTTTGCTGGGGGGATTTAAGATGCAATGGAGATACCAGCTCACCTTCCATATAAAAAAGAAATGGGGTCTCTGAGCCTGGCTGAGCAGCATTTGGGCAAGGGAGCACTGGAAACTCTGGCTGTTCCTTGCCCTGCCAAGGAATGTCCTGGCTTCAGGATTCCCACTGAGTATGAAAAGCACCTGGGCACAGGGTCCTCACTGGGATGAGACCCCTCTGAAAAAGATCTCCCATGCCTGGCTGGGTGACAGCACTGCCTGTACTCCCACTGTGCCTCTTTATCCTCTGCCTGAAAAGCCCAACTTTCTGCCAACCTCGTGTAAAACACACTTCCAGCTTCTTTGTGGGTTGGTCCTGAGCTGGGCACCAAGAGAATGAGGGGAACTGGGCTTCGAAGCCCATATGAGGCTCGGAGTAAGGAGTATGATAACCTGTACTGGTGGTGAGTGAGCATGGCGCAAACACTGGCAGGGGCTCCAAATCATTCCAGCAGGCAGAGTGACATGGGTGCCCTGGCTGCCGGCAGTGTTAATGACACCACTGGCCCAGGCTGTCTCCCTTGACAATGGCAGCCCCCTGTTCATTCAGCCATGCTGGAGGGCAGGTGGTAATCCTGACCCTTCACACTGGCTGGGCTAAACCCTGGGTCACCAGCATCCCTGAGTTACTACCCCGCCCCTGCAAGCTCTTTACTTCCTCCTCAGCGTGCCCCACCCTGGAAGCTGATACTAGGAAGAGGGGCAGCTCCAATAGAGTGCTCTTTTAGAGGTCAAGCTGAATGTTGAAGCATGAGTCCATTAGATGCCACAATCAATACCCAGCTTCTAAACATTATGTTTATTGATGAGCTGATTGCTAGGAGACTAGTGCTGAGGGAATTAGAATCTATTTTCCCGGGGCCAAATTGGTTGTTGATGGGCCATAGTAGACTGTGACTTTAATACTCAGTGAAAAGACATCCTGCCATCTGATCGAAAACAGCTAAAACCCATAGGAGCTCTGTGTGTTTGCCTGAATGCTGGGCCCTTGCTTAGGGACAGATGAGCTGGCTAGGAGTCCCGCTGAAGCCTGGACTGGTGCTGGGTTGAGCAGAGGGAGACAGCCAGAAGCTAAGCAGTAAAAGGGCAACTTGGATCAAGGGACTGAATCTGCCCTTGCCGTCAGTCTGAGAACACACATGTACCTGAACTATTTACCTGGCTGTGCTCACATGACTCAATTCTAGATTGGGGAAGATGTGGCTCTCACAGTAAGAAGCAGTTTTCTTTTTTTTTTTTTTTTTTTTTTTTAAAGATTTATTCATTTTATTACAGCCAGATATACACAGAGGAGGAGAGACAGAGAGGAAGATCTTCCGTCCGATGATTCACTCCCCAAGTGAGCCGCAACGGGCCGATGCGCGCCGATCCGAAGCCGGGAACCTGGAACCTCTTCCGGGTCTCCCACGCGGGTGCAGTGTCCCAAAGCATCGGGCCGTCCTCAACTGCTTTCCCAGGCCACAAGCAGGGAGCTGGATGGGAAGCGGAGCTGCCGGGATTAGAACCGGCGCCCATATGGGATCCCGGGGCTTTCAAGGCGAGGACTTTAGCCGCTAGACCACGCCGCCGGGCCCAAGAAGCAGTTTTCTTTAAGATCTTTATCCAAGTGGCTGGTTGGGAAGAAGGGTGTATGTATGTGTATACACATGTGGAGTGGGGACTGGGAGGGCCTCTTGCTGTGCTGATCCACTTTGACCTTCTTCCCCAACCCACATGTCCCAAGTACGACTTGGTGCTCTGGTAGCATGCTGGACTCTGGTCTGAATCATCATCAGTTCCCAAGCCAGCTGCTCTTTTGCTGCTTCCCACTGCCAGGCAGTGAAAGGTTGGTTGCCAAAGCCAGGGAGGGGACACCGTGTGATCGTTAAGGCTAAGTTGCAGGTTAGGCACCTCCTGCACAGCTGGGCAGCTCCTGATCATTTGATTGCTGCTGGGAATGTGATGCCAAGTCTGGGAGTCCATCCTGTGTCTAGGATGTAAGCAGCTCTGCTCCAGGCAAGATGCTGCCAGGGTACAGGCAACAGGATCTTGAGGCAGGAGGTTGAAGGCGATGGGGCTAAAGAACCCCCTTGCAGGTCTCCTGCTGCAGACAGATCTTCAGATTGAAAATTATACATTCACTGAAATAGAACCATGACACCCACAGTTAAGCGAAGGTGAGCCTTTTCTGCCTATGGTGCTGGGCACCCCTCATTTCAACTTAAGGGTGGGTCAAGAGCCTGAAGGGTTGCTAGAACAACCCTCTGGGCACCTCTGCCTGATTCTTGTGACTCCAGGGTCATATCGTGATTCCTCTCACTGCTGGGCAAAGTCAGCAGAAGCCGCCTTGGCCTAGCAATGCCACATGCTCTTCCATGTCAATGCTCAGGCTATGGGGTATGGGCAATCCTCTGTTGCTGCTGGCTGGGCCCACCTTCTATCACATGGAAGCTCTGAGTGTCAGGAGTCCAGCAGCTTGTGAGGTACTCAGCTATGTGTGTGAGACCTGGGAGGTCCCTCACAGGTGCTTCTGTGTAGTTCCCAGATTCTCTCTGGAGATTGCGTACATTTTTCATGTGCTGGCCAGTGTTTTGCAGGGTCCCTGCTTGGCATCCTTCTCTAGGAGACAGTACTGGGCTTCTGCTTAGTGGGGTCCAGTGAGTGAGGCTGAGGGGTGCTGGGATACAGACATTGTCCCCTATGGTACCCTGTGGGTGTTGGGAAGGGCACCTCCAGAATAAGGTGGTAGAGGTACTAGGTGGGGCATTGGGGTCCCATGGGGGAATGGAAAGCTTCCAAGCAGCAGAGGTCAAATGACAGGATGGTCCATGAGCTGAGTTCAGGCACAAGGAAAGGGCTGAGAGAATAGAAAAGCTTCAAGATCGCAGAGCAGGTGGCTGCGAGTGGAAGGGTTTTAAGTGGACCCACAGCTGCCAAAGTAGAAGCAAAGAAACATGCTGTTGAGAGACCTTATGGAATGAGAAGCAGCCGTGGCTGAACATTGAGGAAACACTGGAGTGTGCGAGACACTGTTGGGATCTCTAGGAGGAGGCCTTGCCCACATGCTGGGAGGCACAGCTGGTGGCAGTGTGTTGGGGATTGAGGGGGAAGAGCAAGGTTGGACTAAGCTGATTTGTTTTTGATAGGGAGGTCACAGACCAAGGAGCATCTTGCTGTATAGCTTGTTGAGATAGCAGAGACCACCTGTGAGTGGTAGCCGAGCCTTCCCCTCAGTCCGAGGCCATTCCTCTTGAGGCCAGTCTTTTGGGCTCCATGATTTCATAGACCAGCTTGCCAGTGGAAATGGACTGCAAGGCCCAGGTGTGCCAGGGCTCCCGCCTCAAGCCCAATAGAGCCTGCGTACTTTGCCATGTTACCACCCCGATGGCCATGAACTAATTCCTAGACTCTTGGTCTTCATTCTAGAATGGACCCAGTAACTGTGTCTACTGCACTGCCTTGTGTCCATTGAATGGACTTGTATTTGCAAAGTACTAAAGTGATGCCTGGCCTCCAAAGCACTCTCTAACACCATCTCTGACAGCCCTCCTAGTTTGTGCTTTCTAGGAGTCTATCTCATTTTATCTTCGTTAAGGCTCTGAAGCCAAACAGGCCATTATCCCTGCATTTTTGAGATAGGGAAAGCACCAGAGATCTCAGAGTGATTTTGCAGAGTGCACTGTCTGGTTGATGGATGAACAGGGATAGAAGCCAACCCCCCTCCCCCGACCCGGCCCTTGGCCATGTCATCCACACAGGGAAAGGATTTGCATTCACTTCCTGGGGCCCCTTGCTCTGTTGCCACCCTCTGCCTCAGTTTTCCAGTTTTGACATTGGCTGAGCAGATCTACTTTCAAGACCCAGCAGGAACAGATGATGCTATCATTAAGTCATTCCTCAGGGCTGGAAAGAAGCTAGGGCTGGAGAGACTGCTGGGTCTAGTTTGTTCCCAAGCACTGAGGACATGTGACTGGGAGTGGCCCTTCCACCTGATATGCTCACTCTGTGGATCAGTGGCTCTTCTCCAGTGAGCATGCAGCTGCCAGGAGGCTGTGTCCCTTTCGGGTCCGAATCAGCAGGTTGAGTGTGTGGCCATGGATTCTGTATTTCTTACCCGTTTTCAGCCTTACTGAGAGTGGGGCTCAGGGACCCTGAATAGCAAGGCCCTTGAGCCCACACAGGCACAGCCTCAATGGTCCTTTCAGTGAGGGGCCATCGCTTCTTTGAACGGGTCCTATTTTCCTTCTCATACTTGCATATTGCTCAGTACCACCTTGATGGGGTTGGGGCTGGGTGATGGTCATGAGGCCTCCTGGGGGCCACATGGAGGACCTCTCCCAGAGGGTTGTGCAGGAAACATGCTGCTCCAGGGTGGGCAAAACCACAGAAAAAGGAGCAGGTATTGTGTGCCGGAGCCCGGCTGCTTCCTCCCTCCTCCTCCTTCCCAGAGCCAGGAGTCATCTGTTCCCGCAGCTTTCTACTTAGTGCTCTGATTTCTATGTCCAATCGATTGGCCACTCTCAGTGCCACGTCAAAATGCATGACTGAGCCTTGACCTTGAAGCCAGACAGCCATGGACACTTCTGTCTTTCACTGTCTTCTTTAGACTTAGAAAAGGGTTGGCAGAGAAAAACACCAGACTGTTCTGCTAGAATAACATTGTGATTGGTAATGCAGCTTCTTTGCATTAAACCCTGCTTGTTTTAATAACATGATACCATTTCTTCCATCTGTGGATTAGGTTCTGTTTTACAAAGCACTTTCACAGTCATTATCTTATTTGATCCTTGAAACGCCATTATGAGATGAAAGGAGATTACCATGCCTAGGAAACTGAGGCTGACATTGGTTTGTGAGCTTTCAGAAGATCACAAGGGTAGGAGACAGAAATGGGGCAGATGCTCATTTTCTTGTTGGAGCTGAGGTTGACTATGGTGTAGACTTGCCAACAACAAAGGTGGTGATTTGCCCCATCCCAAACAAGTGATTTTTTTTCTTTTTAGGATTTATGTGTTTATTTGAAAGACAGATTGATAGAGAAGGAGATAAAGAGAAAGGGAGAGAAACAGAAAGAGATGTGCTCGTTCATTCCCCAAATGGCCAGAAACAGCCAGAGCTGGGCCAGGCTGAAGCCAGGGGCTAGGAACTCCTGCTGGGTCTCCTACCTGGGTGGCCCTTGGGTGCCACCTAGGTGGCAGAGCACAAGGCCTTGGGTCATCATCTGTGGCATTCCTAGGTGTATCAGCTAGATTGGAATCAGAGTGTCTGGGACTTGAAGTGTTAGTCTGATAGGGGAGACTGGGGTTGTATGTAACAGCTTAACCTGTATCACAATGCCAAGTAAAACTTATGAAATGACACTAGCCACGTGGTTCCTAAAGTGCATAGTTGAGAATTCTCTCAAGTTCAGAAAGGTGTTAAAATAGCAAACGAAGTTAACAACAATCAGCAAAAAATAGAGAAATCAACTAAGAAGTATATTTTAAATGCTCTCTCTCTTTTACACACACATACTGACTCCTTAATTTTTCTGCTGAGGCTCACATTTCACAGCGAGGCACTTAGCAAAGCCAGCCAGGCAGCAGTCCAGGGGGCAGTGCCTGTTGGAATTGTTCCTAGAATGTCTGCTCCAGGTCACCACACCTGTCTCCTTCCTCCAGGCAGGCATTCCAGCAACTGCCTGTGACAAGGAGGAAGACACGTGGCAACCACAACTTAATTTTCCCCAAACCTTATTTAGGCTCTAATTCCACATGCTGCTTAGGGTTGCCATGGAGACAGTCTACTGCCTTCTCCCTCAAATAGAACCGGAATCACACTTCTGCTTCTCTGCAAGGTAGAAGTGACAGAGTGACATTTCTGTAAGTGGCCCTTTCCAGTAAAGTCATGAAGCCCGAGCTGAGTGCCCAGGAATGTGTGAGCAGGACACCTGAACTCACACTGCAAGATGCTGGAAGCAAAACAAAGCACCTAGAATAATGGCCAGGTTTCCTTTTGTAGTTAATGATTCTAGGAATGCCACTGCTAAATAGGTGTGTGTGTGTGTGTGTGTGTGTGTGTGTGTGTGTTTTAAGTGGTTATGCACAACTGGAGCCTGATCCTAAAAGTATCACTGGAGGTCATTGTTAGCGTACATTCCTTGATCTGGACTCTCAAGGGCTGTGTGAAGAGTTTCAGGCTAACAGTGACTTGTAAGAGGAGGAGGTGGTGGTGAGAGATCTTCAGAGTGCTGAAGCTGGTGCCTTGCATGTTCCCCAAGCACTTGCCATTCACCAGAGAGAGATTTGTGTACTCCAGTATGTCTTATCTGTCCCAGTGTGACGTTGGGGTACAAGCTAGAATAACTCAGGAGCACCTTAGGCTCAAGCAGAGCAGAATTCAATTTTTTTAAAGAGTTATTTATTTTTATTGGGAAGGGAGATATACAGAGAGGAGATACAGAGGGGAAGATCTGTCTGCTGATTCACTCTCAAGTGGCTGCAACTGCTGGAGCTGAGCCCGTTTTAAGCCAGGAGCCAGGAGCTAGGAATTTTCTCCAGGTCTCCCACACGGGTGCAGGGTCCCAAGGTTCTGTGTCATCCACTGCTTTCCCAGGTCACAAGCAGAGAGCTGGATGGAAAATAGAGCAGTAGGGACACAAACCAGCACCCATATGGGATCCCAGTGCATGTAAGGTGAGAACTTAAGCCACTAGGCTACTGTGCTGGGCCCAGAGTTCAAATCTTAAGTTTGCATTTATTAGCTTGGGGTCTTTGAGCAGTGGCCTTGATACACCAGAACCTTGGCTGCTTCATTTCTTCTCAATCAGCTTTCAATGAGAGGATGGACATAGCCAAAATCAGTGCAGCAGGTGCTCAGCAAAGGCTGGGTCCTACTCTGTTCTTTTCCTCCCTTTAAAAGAGGGTGAGCCGGTGGCGGAGGGGAGGAGGGAAGCACTGCAGGTTGGAGCTGCTGTCATGGTCAGGGGACCTGGAGCACCGGCCATTGGAGAGTACACCACACTGATCCTGCAGGTCCTCGGGAGTATGTGGAGCTATCTGCTGAATGCTCTGTGTGTGCAGAAGAGGCATAGGAGGTAGATCAAGATGTGATAGAATGAAAATCTGGAGTAGATCTACTGGGCCTTTGCTCAAATCTAAGCAAAGACTTGAGCTTTCTGTGTTAGCCTGAGAGATCCAGACCACTCTGCATGTTCAGCCTACAAGTGTTTTCTTTACAGATCCCCTCAAAAAGCAGAGGCAAGTGCTTATCCATCCTTGCTAGGAAGAGATAAGTTATTTCTTAAAAATGCTTCTTTCACCCCCCTATCTGCCCAGGCCTGCTGCACAACCTTCCCTACCATTCCTAAAAATAAAATGAAAAAAAAAAGTGAAAGGTGCTAAACACATGTGCAACTGCCCTGCACTCCGAGCGTGGTGTTTGTCCTGTTTGCTCTGTGTGTGGTGTTTGTCCTGCTCAGAAGCACTGAATACTGCCGACAGAACCTTGCAGAGCCCCAGGGCACAGAGGGTCAGAGACTTTCAAATGTAGCTGGAAGCAGCCAGGACTGACTGTCACTTCCAAGGGGCCATGCCCTGGGGCTTCCCAAGGTCTGCTTTCTTCTAAACCCTGGAGGCTAGATCAGAAAGTGCTCTTGGAGATTATTCCTGAACCTTCAGATCTGGAGGCAGAGAGAGGTGCTGAAGAGACAACTGCTCCGAGTCCATACCCGTGCCTAGGCTGAGGTTGGCTGACACCACCAGGATCAAGGTGTGAGGGGCCTGGGTACAGACAAGGGAATGGAGTTCGCATCCAGTCCTCCCCTGCCACTTCAGGGCTCTGTTACTTTGTTCCAAATTTTAATTGTTTTGTTTGATACATGCATGTAGCAGCCATCATTTGTTATGACTCACATACCTACCTGGTAGGACTGTTAATGAGTATTAATGGCTATGGTGTGTACCATACCCACCTAAGTGTCATCCCCATAGATATGTGAGCAAACACAGTTGCTGCTGGGTGGTGCTGTTGCTGTTTATTCTGTGATTATTGCTGTTATTTTCGTTTAAGAAGACAAACCAAAGGGAAATACAGATTTCTAGTTTGCCAGGGAGCTGGGAGAATGTGACCCAATCACTTTGTGTAAATGTGTTTCGCAGACTTTTTCCTGTCTTTAGTATTGGGGCACAGCAGTCATGGTGATAAGAATAATACCAGTAGTTTGGGGTCAGTGCTGTGCCCTAGCAGGCAAAGACTCCACTTGTTATGCTATGCTGTCTCATGTGGGTGCTGGTTCTAGTCCCATCTGCTCCATTTCTGATTCAGCTCCCTTCTAGTGGCTTGGGAAAGCAGTGGAACATGGCCCTAGTCCTTTGGATCCTGCATCCGTGTGCGAGGTCCAGAAGAAACTCCTGGATCCTGCTTTCAGATTGGTCCAGCTCCTGTTGTGGCCACTTGGAGAGTGAACCAGTGGAAGGAAGATCTGTGTGTGTGTGTGTGTGTGTGTGTGTTTCAAATAAAAGTAGATAAATCCTTTAATCAAGAAGAAGAAGACTGGTAGTAATGACAAGCATTTTGCAGAATACTGTTATGGTCTTGCTGGACCTCTCCAGAACTCTTAAATAGCAGATGGCAGAGAAGGAGCTGTTCTAAATAACAGGTGAGATGAGGGTTCAGGTCTTGCTGTAGGATAATGGTAATTGGTAGCAGGGAGCAGCCCTGTGATCTGCACCTCTTTAGCTGCAAGGCCTGGGCACTGCTCTGGGAGGGGAGCTCTGAAAGCAAGGGAGGATGGAAACTCCACATGGCCATCGCCCTGGGCCTGTGTCATCTTCAGGTGTGGCAGTGGAGGACTGCTCCATTTCCTACCTATACAGTACAGGCAAGGATTCTCTCTTCAACTGGAAGGTTCCCATTGTGACTGTTGAAGCCTTCTTCAAGAGCCTCCAGTTCAGGTAGCTCAGGAAGCTGGAAGCAACCTCATTGGAAATAATCAGAGATGGGCTGGACAGGATGCATGGAGGACCTCGGGAATGTACTTCTGAACCTTTGTTCACCAGAAATCTCCTTTGGAACATTCAGGGCCGATTCTTGGCCTCAGATCTCAGCCAGAAGGAACTTAGGGGCTACTGACTTAGAGTAGATGGCAAAGAAAAAGCTTTGAAAAGGGTTTGTGAGAGGATGGCATCTGACACAGAGATTAAAATGCTGCTTGGAGTGCAAGCATTTTATCAGAAGTTTGAATTTAAGTCACTGCTCTGTTGTAGATCCCAGCTGCTTCATAATACTCACCTGCCAGGCAGCAGGTGATGACTCTGAGAGTGTGGATTCCTGTTACTCATGTGAGAGACCTAGATTGAGGTTTCCAGGCTCCTGACATTTAGCCTGACCCACTCCCAGATACTGTGGGCATTTGGGAGATGAGTCATTAGGTAGTAAATACACTGGTTTTTGGCTCTCAATTAAAAAAGAGTCTGTGAGCAGTGGAGTTTGTAAATTATAAGACAAACTTAGTTCTGCTATCCAGAAAGGAGCCACATGTACACTGGCAACCTTCTGGGGCTGCCAGCCCACCTATGCCAGAGCCTACCGTGTATGTCCTGATGAAGTGCATACTTCCTGGGCTGTTCTGGGAAGCCAGGGGTGCTGGGAGAAATGCTGGGAATTGACATGCAGATGCAATTCAAGAGGATGCATGTGTCATCATGAGATCTGTGTTCTGTGGCCTGCAGACATACACAGAGGAACGGCAGGGTCTTAGACATTCTGAGGAAGAGAAGGCAACACCACACTGAGCAGGTTCTTGGGTGAAGGAAGTGCTTGTGAGAAATGCATTCCCTTTGTATCTAGCTGGACAAAGGTTCTCAGCTCTGGGAGTTCTGGGTTCTGGAGTCTTGTGTGACAAGACTGCTTGGAGAGCTGCTTGAAAGCTTGTGGCCTGGTCTGATCTAGGTAACTCTAGTTTTCAGGACTCATGCATCAATTCAGTACACTGGCCTTTCTGTCCGGCTGTGCGTCAACTCGCTCACTGTTCCACCCTCAACAGTCCCTGGCTGGTAAGCAGAACCTGCAGCCCTCAACCATACCATACAGGTGTCTCGTGTCTGGTCGGGGAGAGGAGCCTAGTATAAGGCAGAAACAGTATGGTGCTTATGTCATGGAGTTAAGCCTTCAGCCGTGATGTCCTGAGATGTCTCTGTTGAGGCTGGTTGGCCAAAACAGGAGTGTTCCTCAAAGCTGACAAACACAGGGATCTTCCACCTGTTACTTTCCCTTCCTGCTGAATTTACTGAGGAGTTTCTTTGTGGCCTACATACCTAATGGAGCCTGGCACTTTGATTCTAGAGTAGAAACCATTAACAAAGCCAAGAGTTGTTAGTGGAAGCAGTTTTCTCTGCAGTTACAGAACAGTGTAATTCACATTCTAGTCCTGAAATAAACTTGCTGGTGACTTAAATCACACCCATGCCTGGAGTCTCATGACAAGTGCTGGGAGGGCAGTGAGGTGTTTACTGTGGAATTAGGGACATAATCATAAGCCCATATATGAAGTCCAAAAAGTCCTGGCATAAAACAGGCAGAGTGAAAATGCCAGAGTGCCTGGGTAAGTGGGTGGGTGGGTGCAGGGGTCCTGTAACTGAGTATGGGATACCCAGATGAAATGCTGAGTCTGTTTGGATATGTGCCATCTTTGGAGGGCACACTGTCCAGAGGGCTATTGGCTCTTTGGGTCTGTAGCTCATCCGAGTGTTTTTTGCTGTAGATCTAAATTTGGGAGTTTGTCAGCATATGGGTAATCCCCAAACCATGCTAATCTAGGAAGTGTGTGAAGAAAATGTTTGCCAGAAAACCAAGCTAAAGACAGAGCCTGAGGAAGTTTCAAATGCATGGGATGGGCTGAGCAATGAGAACCTATGGTCAGATGGAAGAGGATCAGCCAGAGAAATTGAAGGAAAATTGGAGGGATGGTATCTGGTTCCCAAACAAAGAGCCTTCTAAAAACAAGGGAGTAGTAAAGTCTCAGATATTGGGTCTATGGTACCAGGTGGTGCTAAGGGGAATTCGGAGGTGGAGATCAGATCTCGCCACACTGACTGATGAGATCGAGGGGCTGTCACAGCGGAGGGGACGGCAGCTGTATAGGGAGACCTGGAACTACAAGTGGGTGGAGCATGCACACGGAGGACTTTCATGGTCTGAGTCCCAGGAAGGGGCTGCTGGTTTTCTGTTTACAGAGGAGACAGAGCTCAGGGTGGTAAAGTAAGCTGCCCCTTTCCGCATTACTGTTATTCTCAGAAACCAACCTCTTCCCAGGAAACAAATGTTTTTCAAAAATATTCTAAGTAGAGAGTGGTGGAGTAGGAATTCAAACCCCAGTGGACTTGACTCCAAAGTCTAGTTCCCAGATATTCATAAAGTATGGTCCAGCATTCAGGGATGTATGTGTGTATGAGTGACCTGGGACCTGATGGGAAATTCACACTTGAGGACCATGGTCCAGGCCTCCTGAGTCACAATTTTTATTTAAGCAAGGTCCCCTACCTTGCACTTGACAGTATAAGAAACCTGTGCTGCCCTTTCTTCTCTGTTATGATTTTGTAACCCAGGTAAGGGTTAAGTTAAGGAGACCTGAGACCAGGTTGACAGGAGTGTGGATAAATGTGGAGACGACTTGCAACTGCCTCCTTTCGATGGAACTGAACATCTGTGTGTGCTGAGCTCCATTGAACAGCTGCCCATCCCTGAGAAGGGCAACCGCTGGTTTCTGGAGTCCTTACATCAACTCCACCCCAACCAGGGTCATCTCTCTGCATAGGATGATGGGTCACATTTTTAATGAGCAGCCATTTTTTCCAATAGTCATACAGATGCAGAGGGAGGAAACACCCTTTGGGACCCCAGCATAATTAAGCTGCATAAAGGAGACTGATCTTTGCTGCCTCTCCAAAGGTCTCCGAAGAAAGACAGTGCAGGAGCTCGGAGGTCTTCTCAGGTGTTGGCTTCTAAGGAACCAGGGAGCTGCCTACCCACGATGGTTTCTGATTACAACAACCACATCTTTGAATACTTGTGTTTTTTGAATGAGCATTCTTTTGAAGATTCTGGCTGCCTTCTCATCTGCAGTAAAAACACATGTAAGACGTCAGGGGGGGACTAAATCCCTGCTTCCTTTTTTTTCCCCTGTAGACACAGTCTTTTTTCTCACCATTGCTCCTGTTTGTTGAGTTCTTGGAGATTATACAAGAACTACTCAAAGTGTGGTATCTCCCAGAGTGATTCATTAGTGAGTCATAAAGTGAGTTTAGTGAGTCTCAACTGACTGTGTGTAAAGAAACTATCAGTGCATATCATGCTCATTAAGGGCAGCAATTGTTTTGGTGAAGCTTCTATCTGAATTATATAAATAGGTATGCATCCCATGTTTCTGTTCTATGTTTTACATGGCATGAGTGCTGGCCAAAAAGTATGAAAGGGGCTGGTATTTGGCTTAGCGGATAAGGTACCACTTGAGTTGCTCACCTACCATATAGTGCCTGGGTTGGAGTACCAGCTCTGTTTTCAATTCCAGCTTCCTGCTAATGTGTACCTTAGGAGGCAGCAGATGACAACTCCAGCACTTGTGGCTCTGCTGTCCATGTGGGAGATCCCAAGTGAGTTCCCAGCTGCCACTGTCTGCCCCAGCCTGGCTCAGGAAGTAAAGTGGTGGGTGGGAAATCTCTATCAGTCTCTGTCTCCTCTGCCTTTCAAAGAAATAAAAAATTTAAGAAATGTATGAGAGTCACTGACCCATTCCAATGATTCCCTTTTGAACCAAGCATGGAATAATATAGAGGCTTTTTTTTAAAATTGTCTATTTCCAAGCTGGTTTCCACCCACAGGTTTCAATCATCTGTATATTTGAAAGCATTTCCAGAGATTCCAGTCATCAACCATGTTTAAGATCCACTAATCTGGTTCATACTCCCACCATTTCTATTATTTCTGGCAGGTGATAATCAAGTCTTTAGATGTCAGCCTTTTCTGTTCATGGCAGGGGAGGGGGCATTTGTACGTGTGCTTCTCTCCCCACAGAACTAAATGCAGCCCTTTCCTTGGTGGGATACATCATCTTCTTACAAGCTGCTTTTGGTAGCTGCCCCATACCCTGCTTGCTCCTGGCTTCCACCATCACCAGCTTTGGTCAATCCTCTAGAGCTCTCTGCAAATAAACCCATCATGTCTTGCACGCTGACAGCCCTTCAGAGAATGAAAAGCAGCTATTGTGTCTCTGGAAAGCTTTCTTTTTCCTAGGCAAGCAACTCTGGGTCCTAAGCCATCCTTTATTGGTTATGTAGCAACACCCTCTCTTATCTTACTTGAACATTTCTGCATTACTCTTTTGTTAGGGAGAGAGCACAAAACATTAAATATAGCATAAGCAGCCTTGTGGATGGGGAGTTGGGCTGCTGTTACTGGTGAGGTGACCTGGGAGAGGCACCTACTCTCCCTGGGCCTTGATTTCCTCATTTGTAAGGTGAGGTTACTTGGTTGAGTGAATCACTTAACCCAACACAGTTTCATTACATGGAAGACAGGTGTGTAGTTCGACAGCACGGGTTATTATTATGTTTGTGTTGAAATCATTGAGCTATGATCAGAGAAGGATTTTTTTTTTGAGATTCCATTTTTTCAACCAATTAATCACGTGTTGCTTTTATTGGTTCTCTGGGAAGTAGAAGATACCATGTATAACTCTCCATGGGCACCTGCTTTAGGGAGAATTACAAGGCATGCCCATTAGGAACTTTTTCTTGGTCCTTCCTCCTCCAAATTCTATCTCACCTTACTGGGAGATTCTGAAAACACATTTGCTTTTGCTTGGATGAACCATCTTGGATTTTAGACTAAAGAAAAAAAAATATATATATATATTTGGTTTTTGGTTCTTTCTCAGAGTACAAAATACTATAAAGCTGTGGGAGAGTCTGGACAACAGTTCTCAGATTTTGTTTTTTAGGAGGAGTTTATTTTTAAAGTGTTCAGCCAGTGTATCTTGTATCCCTGGTTAGCCTTTGAGCACATCCTGAAGACACTCAGCAGAAAGAAAGGAATGAAATATTCATGAGATTGGGGATTGGATATTTTGTGTGTGGATTTTAGAATTCACGGAAGGTCATTCAAGGACACATCATTAGAGATTCAGGTACCCATAGGGTCTTCCAGGAGTCCAGTCCTTTCTACCTGAAGGGTGAACAAAGAACAGAAGAAAAGGTATTGAAACCTCTTAAGGGTAGATGGAGACTTTCTAGTTCCCCAGGGTTTTCCAGAGAATCCCAGTCTTCCCCACACTAACCGGATGGAGGTGATGGAACCATGGCCTTGTTTTGCTGTTGTCTGTGTTGATACATGTCCTTGATCCTGAGGGGAAAATGGCAAGGGAATCCAGAAAGAGAACTTGGAAGGGCATGTTCCACCTCTCTCATCATGATGAATTCTGCAGGATCTGTACCCACAGAACAGAATCCACAGCAGGGAGAAAACTTAAAGGAATGCAAGGGATTTTTCTTGGGTAGGCCTTGACTTCCTGTGAAAGGTGGTAGCACTTGGAGTATTGAAAGTGGGTCTGAAGTTCGTGACAGAGATGGCTGTGTTGGGAAGGAGATCTGTAGGCTCAGAAGGATGAATAAGATCTGAGACATTTTATGTTGGCCTTTTCTGTGGCTATTTGCTTTTCCTTTAGAGTTGGCTAAGACTTAGTGTTCGGAAGCCTGAAGAGAGACATGGTTCTTATCTTCTGTATGCATTGAGGAACTCTCTTGTTTGATGAAGTCCTCTTATTTGATGAAACCTGCTGTCATGTTTTATTTGAACAGGTTTTTTTAATCCTCTCAAGTTAGTTCTTTATCCAAATTGAATCTTTGATATCAGCACTCTGTAGGCTGTGCTTCTAAAAGAGCACAGTCTCCAAACCCAATCAAGCTCCCTTGTAGAGTATCTTGTTCTTTATAAATTAACCCTGCTGCCTGTTGAAGGGGTTGGCAGGAATGTGTGTCCTTCCATGCCATGAACTCGGAACACATGCCTCAGCTTCAGCTGCTATGTCATCTGTAAGAGGGCTTACCCCTTTCCCAAAAGTATAGCTCATTTATGTTTAGTTAAGCTGTGATCCTTATACCAAACACTGTTATCAACAATCCAAATTTGAGATTAAGTCTTTGCTGTGGCACTTGTCTTTTGCTAGGTCTGTAGAGAGAACAGGATTGGAGTTAGGAAACCATCGGGCATGTTAAGGAAAAAGATGAAGGTAGCTGCTGTCACAACTGCTGCTTGCTAAGGCCTGTATGGGTAAACACACATACTTAGATGACAGTCATGAAGGATCCCATGGGATTAAGGACCAAAAAAAGGGTTTAGACAATAAATGCAATTCAAGAGGAAAAAAAATCACCATATAAATCATTTTTAGGTTTCTGTAGTTACTTTAAAGCCAGATGATTCAAATTCAACCCAAATCCCTGAAGCCTTCATGATTGTGTGTAGTAAGCCAATCTGTCCACCAGCTGGAGACTAAGGTGTGGAAAGGATGCTGCTCACAGACTGGAGTCCTGCATGGAAGGCTTGGGAACGTTGGGGTGCTGAGCTGGGCAAGGGAAACAGAAGCGTCCATCTTCAAAGCCTGAACCACTCATGGTGGTGTTTCCTATTGTGTTGTAGAGGTGGGAGGTCTCCCAGCAACCTCTACTGTCCATGGTTTGTTTCTTGCCTGCCAGGCAGTTGTTGTATTCAAGGAACCTCATTTCTTTTTCTGTTGTTGTTGTTGTTTCTTTTTTTTAAATTTATCCATTAATTACATTGTATTATGTGACACAGTTTCATAGGTACTGGGATTCTTCCCACCCCTCCCCAAACCCTCCCCCCATGGTGGATTCCTCCACCTTGTTGCATAAACACAGTTCAAGTTCAGTTGAGATTCCCTCATTGAAGGAACCTCATTTCTAAGTAGGAGCCTGGGAGGGGCAGAGTGAAAAGCTCAAGAACATTGGGGTGTCTGCGGTATGAACACACTCATCCCTGGGAGGCAATAACTCCAGACTCACCAGGTTGTATTTGGATGGTAAAAATTTGAATGATTTTTCTTTGCCAGATGTTTTTTATGATGGCAGTCATCCCACATATCATTTCAAGAGAAATCACAGGCCCTGGGGAGACATACACCAGCTCCAGGGGCGGTGCTATGTGAGTGGGATGGAGCCAGGCTGCAGGAAGGTTGCTGTGGGTTGACAATAAGAGCCAGGCTGAAAGGCAGAGTTGTGGCTGGTGAGAGCATGTGGAAGGAGGAACACACATAAGCTTCTTCAGGTGCCCATCTAGCAGAGCTGGCTTGCCATGGCCATGATGCTGTAGCTGGAATAAAAAGCCCCACACTCTGAAAAGGGTGTCAGGACAGTTGGGCCAGAGGCCAGCCCGTGTGGGCTGGACAAGGTTGATGTAAATTAAAATGGTTACATGGACTCAGCTGCTTTTACTTTAGTTTAATTGAAAACAGCACAGGGAGTAGGGAGACAAGGAGGGGAGGTGGGGTGGAGAGAGGGGAAAGGAGAGGATGATGAGGGCTCCTGAGACGACACATTGCAGGCACCCTGTCCAGGGAGCAGAAGCAGCCAGGTGCATTGTCTGCCACAGTTGAGAACCCCAGAGAGCTGGCTGTGCCTCCAGCCACTGCTTGTGCCCTGCCTTCCATTGAGGTGTGTGTTTGCAGCTCCTGGTGGGCTGGACTTTGTGGGCCAATCTGGTGTGCAAAATGTGCTCAGGGTAGTTTGGTCCATGTCTTGGAGAACACTGAGCAAATCTGGGAAAGGGAAGGCTAGCAGGAGACAAAGCTGAGGAAAGTGGCCTAAGAAAGCACACATCATTGAGATTAAGTCTTTGCTTTCAGAAAGAACAAAATCTGGGCCTTCTGTGACTTTTGGGTGCGGTTGGGGAACAGCACAGGACACCCTGGGACATGCGTGAGGGCCCTGTGACAGATGAAAGCAGAAGGAATCAATTGTGACAAGTTCCTCCAAAGAGGCAAACACACTTGTGGGACATCCCAATTGCCTAAACAACCACAGGTTTGGAAAGGGGATGCCTGGATGAAGGGAAGATGCCAGATACAGGGGAAGTGGCCCCCCTCACCCTGGACCCTCCTCTTGCTAAGTGGCCTTGTATCAAAGGTGCACGTGAACCCACACAGGTCTGATCAAATACTCCTCTGCCACTTTCGTCTCTAGAATTGGTGGCCCTGAAGGCAGGCTAAGATACAAGGTTCTGAAGAAGCTCACGGTTGTGTTTCATTCCCATAAGAGGAAAATATGCCCTCAAGTCTCCTGCAGGACAATAAAGTCACATCAGCTTGAATTTGGTCAGTGGAGTGGACATTGAGCTCTCTACTTCAGGCTCTCCAACTGCACATTCACTAAGTATGAGTGTGAGAATGCAACATGATGCAGCTGCTTTAGAAAACTGACTGGCAGCTCCTCAAATGGTCCAATGTAGAATGACCATATGACCTATCTGTTCTGCTGAGTATAACCCAAGAGAAATGCAGTTGTGTGCCTACACAGAAACCTTCAGGTGAGTGTCTGTGGCAGAATTGTTCATAACATTCAGGAAAGAGATGAAACCCAGTTGTCCATCAATGCTGAGTGGGTCAGTGTATAGTTTTCCTTATCACTAAGTCATCAAAGGGATGGAGCACTGACTTGGATGAAAAGGCCATGCTAAGTAAGCAACATTGGACACAAGCAACCATCACATATGTGTGATTCTGCTCATATGAAATGCCTAGAATATGGAAATCCATGGAGACAGAAAATAGATTAGGGCTGTAAAAGGGTGGGAGTGGGGAATTGGAGGGCAGAGAGTAAATAATAGGGAATGTATAAGGGCTTTTTCATGAGGTGATGAGGATTGTCTAGAACAAGCTGTGATGATGCTGGCCATACCTGAGGGTGTACTAAATACCACTAGATTGTACTTGAAATGGGCGCATTTATGTATGGTATGTGGCTTATTTGTCAAGTAAGCTGTTGTATGAAAAGGTAACCAAATAGTTGCTCCTGCTCCCTTCCGTTTGTCTCCCGTGCCCCATTCCCATGCCCACATGTCAGACCTTCCCACCAGCCAGCCAGCCAGGCTCTATGCTCCTCCCAAAGAGGTGAGCAGAAGTGCGAAAGAAAGCTCATACAATGGGATTCAAGGAATATGTATATGATCACCATGCAAAATGCTTAATCTACAAAATACTTTCGTGAAGCAGATGGGGCCAGCTGGGTGGCCATCTTCACTGAACACACAGAGACTCAGGGCTGTGGGGCAGATCAGGAAGTGTGACAGGTGGGTGGTTTACAGAGGGGAGCCCTAGCAGAGTTCCTGAAGTTTCTGTGAAGAAGAGGAAGAGACTTGCCCAGAGGGCAAGGGATGTGGAGTCCAAGCTGTTGAAATGATGTTGGCCTCTGGGGGAGAGTGTGGACAAGGATGCTAGGAAATGAAAGGGATTGTATAAAAAGAGCTAACAGAGCCCTCTTAAAAGGAGAACAATAAATAATTGTTGCCTTTAAGTGACTATTTATTATGTGTCCATAGTAAAAACCATTGACTATGCCTGCAGCATGTACCATTAACAGGTACTGTTCAAAAAGCTTTGTATCTGTTAGCTTGCTTGCTCATCACATTAATCCATTGAGTCATTTATTATTCCCATTCTCCAGATTAGGAAAGTCAGTTACTGAGTAACTGGGTTGTCTGAGGTCGTATTCCTGGGAAGTGGCAGAACCATGACAAATGGATAAGGAAGCCCTGGGTCTATCGTCATTGGCTGTGAGAGCTTCCCCCAGTTGTCCCAAAGTGCTGATCAGATGTTTTCCACATGTGCTGTTTTGAAAAGATGAAGGGAGCTGAGCTTTGGCCCTTATGTGTGACCTTTGCAGAGACAATAATATCTTCATTTTGGGACCTCTTCTTGATGTGAGACTTGCTCGGTTATAGAGAGGACTCAGTATGTACTTGGGCAAATGAATTTGGATGTGTATTAAGAGGTGGGTAACTCATTAAAGATTGTTACTGATATTTGATTTTAGTGATAGGAGGGATAGAACTGTCAGTGAATAAACATATCCGCCTACTTTCCTATGTAGGGAAAATGAGCTAAGGTTCATATGGGCTTACAGGTGGACTGTAATCACAAAATCAAGCTGTTTCTGCTCAGTAGACTTCCTCTGTGGGGCTGGGTTTTCTTAAGGGCACCCATGGTGTGGCTGTGGTCGCTAATGAGCTGTTGTTCCTCTGGGAGGTCAAATTGAAAGATATGGGCTGGAGATGTCCTAAATGTCTGCATTGACATCAGTGTGAGGTTATCTTTGATGCTGGGGCTTGCTGAAGCATGGGTAATTAAAATCCACAGAAATGGTTCAGGACACAGAGCAGTGAAGACCCACTGCCGAGGAGCTGTCCCCAAGCATCTCTTTGAATTAGTCTCAATTGCCTTTCCTCCACCCAGGTTTCAGGCAAGAAGCGTGAGAGCTGGGCAGTTGTAAAAAGAAACTCTAGCTTCTTGATTATTTTTCTGAGAAGCCTTTGCTATGCAGCCATTTACCATTTCGCATTGTTCTATGTCCTGACAGGCCCATTTGATAGTGTCTTGGGCCAGGTACCTTCATTTGTCATAATATTAATACTACGGCTGTAGAGAGATGTAACCTCTTCAGACGCACATTTTCTCAGTAGCAGCCCTGCGGTGAACAGGAGGGTACTACTCTCCTCTTCTATAGATGAGGCCTCAGAGTGGGGTTTTGGTAGCACCTGAGACCCAGCCCAGGTAGCCTGGGTTGAGTCCTTCCCTGCAACCTCTCTGGTCCCGTAATCCTGCTTCTGTGTCCTGGAGCTTTATCAGGTTTGCTTTTACAAATCCCCATTTGCATCCCTATTATATTCAGTGCAGTTGGGTGAAAAGAAGTCCCCCTCCAAATTCTCTGGATCATTGCCCCTTGCTGTCCATGAAGGATTGATTTCAAGACTCCGCATGGGTGCCAAACTTGACAATGCCCAAGTCCTGTGTATTAAGGATAGATTATTGGCAGGTAACTTATGTAATACTCCTGTGTGTACTTTAAGTCCTACCTAGGTTATTACAACACCCAATATAATATAAGTGGCATATAAGCAGTGTTACACTGAAGGGAATGATGACAAGAGAAAAGTCTACATGTTCAGCATAGTTTTTTCAAATAGTGTCCATCCATAGCTGGCTGAATTTTCAGGTGGGCACAGAGGGCCAACTGTATTGAGCAGGTGGCTACACTGTATTTCCAAAGCTAAATACCCCTTATACCCTGAAGGGGCAGAACGTCAAGAATGGGAAACAGAGAAGCAAGAGCAAGTGCTTCTGGTTTCCCGGAGCAGGTTAGTTCCTTCTCTGGCATTGTAACCTGTGCACATCTTGACTTCTTCCTTTATTTCCTGCATAAACTGCTACCCCTTCCCTTCCTGCTGACTGCCTTCTCTGTGCTGTTCCTCTCTCCCAGCCTGTCCCACCCACCAGATAGGTAGAATCCAGTCTCCAACCGGCAGCAGATGCCCAGGGAAACTCCAGCCCAGTTCTGCGTTTAGAATGAGGCAGCAGCAGCCCTTTAATAGAGACGTATGAACGGATCTTCTAGCCTGTTGCTAAGCAGCTGGCTTTGGGTTGCCTGGAGATTATCGTGGAGTTGAAAAACGCAGTGCAAGCGTGTGTATCTCATCTGGCACTAGGATGCGCTCAAAAGCCTGAGTGCCCCCAACGCTTACTCTTGCAGCTCTGATTTTAGGTTCAATTTCTGTAACTTGAAGGGATATCTTTCACTAGTTAGTCATTGCAAATAGTAAATGCACCAAAGATTAAGTTCCCATAGCCTTTGGTTCCCAGAAGTTGAATATTCTTGCTTAAGGATGTAGGAAAAGAAATATTAACATACCTCCTCAACAAAGCAGAGACGAAACTCTGAGTGTGCATTTGTGCTCGGAGTGGAAGGAAGGAAATCTGCTTTGGAATTGTGCTTGCTTACTTGCTGGGGGGAATGCAATAGCTGAAGGAGATGGGGTGCTCACAGAGTGATGAGCATTTGAGAAAGCTTCTATAGATGAGACTGTGATACTAAAAGTCTTCTAGAAAATGTAGATTGCAGATCCCTGGTTCCCTGGGCTGACACAGAGGCATACTTAACTCTTGCTGAAGTTTGGGCTGCTTTCAGAGCTGGAAAGAGGAGCTGAATAACAGGGGAAGATTTAACCAGACAGTTTGCCCACAAGTGTTTGTGTATCCAGCGTGAAACCCATGTGTTGGGGCTCAGACTCTGAGGTTCTTAATTTTTCCTCCTGCAGAGAGAAGGTGCCAGTTGGGGTCAATAGGATTGGTACCTCTGAGCCCAAATAAATGACAAACAAATGGCTCTGACCTATCATTGCCTTCTTTAGCCCACCTCTGACAGTGGAGCAGGGCCCAGGGACACCTGGCAGGATCTGCTGGGTGGCTAAGAATGATCATAGCCTTGGCTATGTGTTCAACCCTGCCTTAGGGGCTGTGGCAGCTGCAAGACTAATAGACACATGCTCTCTGCTTGCAAGCAATTGAGGAGACATGCATGGAGCAGTAAACAAGGGTGTGTCACGAATGCTGACTTCTGTAGCTCAGGCTTTGTGCTACAGGAGGGCACATCAGGAAGCTCTAACTCCTATTGCAAGAGGGTCCACGGGGAGGTGGGGACAGCAGTGGCTCCGTGAGGGAGGTTTCTGTGAACAGGGAGGTAGGGGAGAACATTTCAGTCTGGGAGAGGCTGGGGAAGCCAAGGTGCAGTGGTCGAACAGGAGGTGGGGAGCCGAGGCTAGCAGAGCTGAGTGTTCTTGGGTGCAGCAGGTGGTGAAGGGGAGGTGGTATTGAAAGTCTGGGGAAGAGGCTGTGACTAAAACAGTGAACTCTGACTTACTGCATCCTGGGTTTCAATGAAGTATTTATGAGAAACCAATGATTACAGTCCCACCACAGCCCTTGATTCCCAGTAAATAATTGGACCTGCCCACCAGCTCTGTTCTCCCTTCTGTGACTTAGTTGTTGCTGGAGCTTTCCCTGGAAACTTTCCTTGCAGGAGGGGAATAGGCAATGGATTTGCCTGGTCGTGCCTGGCTTGGCAAATTAGTGGCTAAGAAAATTTGTCTCTTGCCCTTGATAACAGGGAGAGAGACATTCTTTTTGACTGGGGAGTAAAACAAATACATGTGCTACCAGAAGGAAGAAATCCTCATGCCCACTGTGATGGCTCCTTTACGGAGCCAGTTGTTTTTGTGTTGGAAGTTGAGGGACAGCAGGCAGAGGAGACTTGTTAAGGAGACAAGAATGATTGGCTTGCGCAGAGGGAGTGTTCCTTGCCAGCTGTAGTGTTCTCTGGAGGCGGGAGAATGGAGGGCCTGGACCTGCAGGCTCCTCTGCCAGGTAGAATCCCAGCTCTGCCATGCTAGCAGTGGGACCCAAGGCTTAATATTCACACAATGGGAAGATAATAGGACAGACCTCTACAATGTTTAAAGAAGTCAACACACATCATGGGTGTGCTAGAATGCTTGCTGCACAGAATGCTGTAGAACCCTGGATGCCTCAGGGATCCTCAGCCAGCTGGAGTGTGGACAGCTTTGAGAACAAACATCCAGCTGAAGTTCACGGCAGCCAGGGCTGGCAGCTGGAAAATGAGACAGGCTCAGAGAGGGTGGGGAGAACTGAAGAATGCTAAAGAGCCCAGGCACATGACATGGGAGCCAGTGATCAGGGTAATTGAAACCTATCCAGCTGTCTGGAGCATATATTGCTGAAGTCTTTAGGTGGGGGCAGGGTGAAGGAGAGAAACATCTGGAGCCTCATTTTGGGCAACCAGAACTTGAGGACTGTCATCTAAGATGTCCAGTGGTTCATGTCTGAGAGTCTTGTACAGAAGGGCAAAGAGTACGCCCCTGTCCAGCCCTCCCCTGCAGGTCCGGCGAGGAAGCCACATGTATCAGTTCCCATTTAGCTCACCCCTCTCAGCAACCTGCATTTCTGTTATTCTCCACAAGTATCTTCTGAGTCCCTCCTATACATTCAGCCGAGCCAGAGAGGTCTGCAAGGTCAGCTCAGGGATCTCAGAGGCTGGTCAAGGATTTCTCGGGCCAGGGCCAACTCCACTTATGAACTAGATCTGTGATGTCTGTGTGAGAAGGGTGCTGTCCATGGTTGTAGCTGGGGAAACCTGGCAGACTTGGAGTGGATCTAGAACCCAAGGTGAGATTTAGAGGTTTTACACAAGCAGATGCTTGTTCAGGTGATCGTTTCTGGCTTGGTTGTAGGGATTATCTGAAAGTAGGGTTTACTGGGGAGCCTGGCTCATATGGGTGAGTGGACTTGGAACTGGGAGAAGGCAGGGGACAGAATATTAGAAACCTACCATCCACTATGTCAGGAATTTTGCCAATCTTTTCTACATTTCAAAAAATGGGGGACTTGTTTCCCACAGATTTGAGCAGTATAAATAACTTGGAAATGTTGAGAAATGACAAGATTGGCAAGCCTGTTTCCAGCCTGCTGCATAATGGCTGAGTACTGGGGATCACAGTGGTATGCCCAGAGCTTGGGTTTTCGCATTCTCCCTTCTCCATATCCCTGAGTAGGGTTGGCGGTTCTGGGAGCCAAGGGGACAATTCACAACTTTATTTCAGGATCTGCTATCATGATGAAGATGGTGGTGGTAGCAAAGTGTTCAGCATCATGATTGAGATACTTGCTTCCCATGTTGGAATGCTCGGGTCCAACACCCAGCTACTGCTTCTGTGTCTAACTTTCTCTTGTAACCAGATGATGAAGGAAATCTTGGTTCTTGTCTCATGAGAATTTCATGCAGACAGGGACCGTGAGTAAAGAGATATTTGCTTAAGGGAGAAATCTGTTGCAGCAGTCAGGAGAGGGAGGCTGCAAGGGAGGAAGTGCCCAGGAAACTTGCCAGAGCTGGGTCTTTTATATACAAATGGCTACCTGGAATTACAAATCAGAGGAGAAGCAGGGTAACATCTAACATCCTGTCTCAGGGCTGGGATAATGACTACAGTCTGGAATAACAGAGGTTAGGATAACAACCAATCATAGGCAAGGACAGAACACATCAAAGAGGTTGAGATTGGTAATCTAGTCTACCTTGCTCATGATAAAACAGTATAAATGTTGTTTCAGGTAGCCTCTGGGAGGAGGCAAGCACCTTATCCACTTTGAAAGGGACCTGACCTAAATACGTCTTGCCACTAATGTAGACTCTGAGGTGCAATAGTGATGACACAAGTGGTTGGGCTCTGCCACCAATGTGGGAAGCCTGGACTGAGTTCTTAGTTCCCATCTTTGGTCCTGCATCAGCCCCAGCTGTTGCTGGCATTGGGGGAGTAAAACAGTGGATGGAAGCTCACTGTCTAATCTGTCTCCCCTCTCTGTATTTCTGCCTCTCAAATATAACTTTTTAAAAAAGAGAGACTTTGCAGATACATAGTACTGGCAGAAAACAGTTCTTTCATTCTGGTGATTATATTGGCCCTAAAGTGCAGCTGACAGAGCGGTAATGCATCTGGTCGAAAGAGACAGACTAAGATTCCCAAGGATGTTCAATCATGTGCTTTTTTGGGGGATACTTTTTAAAAATTAAACTATTGTGTCTCTTATTATGAGTGTTAGATGAGTGACAGGGCAGGCATAGCTAGACACATTCAGAAGCAGTGAGGGAGAGGCACAAAAAGGATTTCTGGAAGTAGAAATTGGGCTGAGAAATGTGGTCTGAAAGGTAGGATATAGGAAAGTGAGGGGAGAGAGAGAGAGAGAAGAGAGAGACAGATGGTAATTGGGAATACTGTCAGATGAGCATGGCAAAGGAGAGGGAGATGAAAAAGTAAAGACAGGGGGTGGGGGACAAAGTGGGAGGTGTTTGCTCTATCAGTGGCTTTGTTACCTGCATGCTTGCAACCCTTTAGTGACATCACCACCTGTATGCCTGTGTCTGCTGTTGGAGTTCCTGTGTTCCAGGCCTGGCCCCATTCTCCATTCCAGCTTCCTGCTAATGTATGCTCTGGGAAGCGACAGTGAAAGCTCAAGTAGTTGCTATTCATATGGGAAACCTGAATTGAGCTCCTGGCTCCCAGCCATGACCTTGGCCCAGCCCCAGCTGTTGGGGGGAGGGGGCATTTGGGGAGTGAAACAATGGATGGAAGCTTCATGTGTGCACATGTCTCAAACGAATAAATATTTTTAAAGCAAAGCTGAAAAAGTTGCAGTTGGCGAGATAGCAAGTTCAGTTGGGTTCCCTTGGAGCTGGAACCCAGATGAGGAAAGGAAACATATAGTCACGGATCTCTCTCAATGTGCCAGGCTGTGTGCCAAGTGTTTCTATACAGATCATCTAATTCCATCCTCATAACCTGCCTGTGAGGTTTTCTGCCTTTTACATAGTTGCAAACTGATGCTAAAACAGAGAGAATACCTTACTCAAGGTCACATCTTAACGCCAAGTGATTCCAGGTCTGTCTGACCCAGAACCATGACTGTCTGGCACCCTAGTGGCCAATCAGGACTGAATGTGTGAAACACTGGTCTGTAGCTGCCAGCCCAGAGCCAAGCAGTCTGGCTTATGTGACTTGATGCTGCTGCTTAGGCCAAAGGCACTGGACTAGGGTTTTCAACTCCACTATTGTAAGTCAGCAGGCGGTCAGATCTGTCCAGAGACTGGCTCCCTCTCCTGCAGCAGATAGGAATGCTGATCTTCCCATTAAATAAATGAACATATAATTGCTAACTGCTGTTGTATGCTGAAGAAAGACACAACTTTGTCTTCTTTTGATTCTGGAGTGACTTCCCCATGGGGACATCAGATAATATTTGAGATACCCAAGGTTTCATGCAGATGGGTGTTTTGTGGGGTAACTGTTGCCTGTGGCATCCCCTATTTTGGCTGAGAGGCACAGGAGATTAGGAGGAAAAAGGAGTTGATGGAGCCTAGTGTATGGAGGCTTCTCCTCAGTGAGCTCAGGACCTGCGACAGGGAGCCCGGCTTCCATAGGCTCTTTTGGGCTTGATGTCTAGACCTCCTGGCTCTACTCTTTCCTCCCTCCACATCTCTCTAAGCTCTTTGTGTAACTTGTTTGATATGAGGAGGTGGCTTAGCCCCAGTGATCTCTGCAGATTTGAATTTTGGGTATGCAATCATGGGCATGGTTCAGATTCAGAAGATAAGACTTTACACTGGAATGAATCTTGACTTTCTTCTGAACATGTGCATTGTTGCGTTGTAGCCTTCTTTCAATTCTGGGTAAAGAAGTGAAGGTAGACCTTTTTAACACCAGGATGCTGATTCTTAGAGAATGGCGAGTTGATGATAGAGCGGGGATTAGGTTGAGGCAAAGTTTTGCTCAAACCCACCTGGTGCCTTTTCCTGCTTCTAACTAGCAATGCAAATGGATGATTTTTCCTAGAAAGGCCTGCGGTTTATGCACACAACACTCACATGCCAGGATGAGGCCTGTCTGCAGCCACCAGAGCCTCTGAGCACCCCAGCGCAAGTCTAGGGGTGCCTCTGTGGCTGCCCAGGGCCCCCTGCAGCCTTGTGCTGCCCATCCTTGTATACTTATTGTAGGTGGAGCAGCCCCAGCCTAACATGCTGCCGTTTGCTTTGGAATTGTGCGTTCTTTCTACTTTCCCCTTTTAGAAAGGATGGATTTAGCCCTGGCATGCCAAATACAAACCCTCACTTCATCTCAAGAGCTCTCTTCCTATCCACCCCTCCTCGGGCAGGCTATTTACAGACTCGTCATGGTCTGCTCGTCATCCTACCACGTGGGTCCATCCACCAGTGAGATCAGAGCAGAGAAACGGCCCCCAGCCAACAAATTTGGGCAGATGAGGCTTATGTAACACGTGCTAAAAATATGTAGCTAATTGGAATGGAAAAGCAAAAAATGAGTTGGGCTTTCATCTTAGAGGTACCAAAGAGCAGTAGGGGAGCCATTCCTCCCAATGGAAGACGCCCATGTATAATTTTACTCTTGTGTGTATTCTTTGTTTCTGTTGGCTTTTTAACCATGTTCAGTTCTCACTCACCTACCACTCGTTCCACTCCATGGGATTGAATTTGGCCAGCAGAAAGCAAGAAGGGATCATCAAAAAAAAAAAAAAAAAAAGATGCAGAAACCAGCTACACCACAGGGCAGGAGGAGACAGTGTCAGGTGGGACACTGTTGTTAAGATGCTAACAACAGCAACAAAAAACTCCCACTCTGACTTCTCCCCAAAGACAGACACTTGGAAACCTAAAATTATCAGAGGGTTCCTTCTGCTCTGGAAATTGGTCCATTGGGATTTTTTCTAAGAATTCCCCAAACTACTGTTTGCTTCGAAGCTCCATCCCCGTGTGGCTCCCATGCCCAGATTCTCGCTCCACCAGTTGTCTCCCCTCTTTCCTTGCATCTTTAGCTCCTGGCTTCTGCCTGTAGCATGCTCCGTCCTTCTCTTCAGTGCTCTGCTGTGTGTGGTCCAAGTATACTTCTTCATTTCCTTCCCAGCGTGAGTGCCCAGAGGGCAGGGCCTTGATCTCACCCATCTTCATATCACCTCTTGGCCCAGCGTGGTGCCTGAGCCAAGATGGCACCAAATACTTGCTTCTTGAACGGATGCATGATTCAATGAATCAATAAATAGACAGGCCAGAGGTGGCGTGTGATGGTTTCTGAAAAGTCAAGTGTGAGAAATGAGCCTCACTCTTATTATTCAGGCTTACGTTGATGTCCTTTGGCAGTCAGATGACATGCCATCTAACTCATCTGTCACCTGATTACTGTTCTGTGACACCCCACAAATGTGAACATGAACACTCTAAAGGTAGCGGAACAAGATGTCAGGAATGAGTTTGAAATGGAGGAAGGTTCACTTTGTGAGCTGGGAAGCATAAACTGATAAGAGTTTTGGAAATGACCTGGCAGCAATCACTAGATTAAAAATGAAGAAACCAAAACCATTAGTTTCCTGAGAAATTGACCAGAATGACATGGTTGGTTAGTGGTGAGTTCAGGACAATCTGAGTGATGACTTGTGATAGATGCTTGATAAATCTTCCACATGGACACAGGCCAAGTCTGTATGATCCAGCCTTGTAAGACTCTGCCCTGCCTCTGAGTGGTGAGACAAGGGGTACCTCTTGATTTGTAATGCAGGACGGCTTTCCCATTCTCCTCTAGGCAGTTCTAAGGACGGCTGTTGCTGCCTGCATTCTAGTTTGAATGTTGGTCTGGAGACTGTGAAGGGCATGGCAATCACTCTGCTGCCTCTTGGCAGGGGACAGATCACTGTTCCTTGATGACCTACAGACTGTAGAATCCCCTAATGCAACTCTTGCTTGTTTGGCTTTATCTCACTCAAGAATCTGTGACTGTGAAAGGGATTCTAGGGATCAGGTCAGAAAGGCTGGGTATGCACTCCTCCCAGGAACTGGCTTTGGATTCCTCCACTGCCTCTCTTGCTCAGAGTTGTGTTAAACAAAGAGTTTTAAGGAGGCAGCTCATCATACTCACTGGAGTGCTGTGGATACACAGTTGTGTCCCTGATGTTTCCACTCCTTTCCTTAGTTCTGCTTCAGGGAATTTGGGTCATCTCCACACCCATCCCATGAGGCCAATACTAACTCCACTTTGAGTCTGCAAAGCAGATTCTAGGGACATTATTTAGCATGCCTGAGATCCACCATGCTTTATAGCCCAAGTACTTGGTTTATAATAAAGTTGTCCTTGGCTGCCCATTTGGTTGTTTTTTTCTTCCATCAGCCCCTATATTTGCTGAGGACAGCTTTTTGTGAATGCCATATGGTCCTAGTATGATAGTGTGCTGACATTAAATGAGTTTTTTTGATATTTACTGCATACCTTGCTCTGTGTTGGGGGCTGTGATTTATGCTAGTGAGATCTCCCTAAAGTTCTTACTTTCAGGGAGCTTACAGTTAAGGTTGCACACCCATGAGGCTCCATGTGATTTGATGCCAGGATGAATGAGATAGGTAGTCAATGCTCCAACAGCACCTCTCAGTGTCATTAGCTCACTGGCCTACATTTCCCCGCTTCTAAACATCTCCCTGAGGGGGGCATTATGCTTTCCTTGATGTGAGAGGGCTACTCTGCTTCACCATTGTTCCATTAGTGCTTAACATCCTCATGCTCTGGTGTCCTAAATATTCTGTAATTGAACTCTCCAGTCTGTGCAACACTGCAGATGGCTGCCTTTGTTCTTGTTTTTGTGAGAGTAGCCCAGACACACAAGATATTTCATAGCTTGTTAATGTGGAGCTCACTGGCTTTTCCCCAAATGAAGATGCCATGTGACCAGCATCCAGAAGGAGTGGAACAGGACCAGACCCTACTCCCACAGCAGATTTTCTTGGGCTTTCATTTTGAATAAGTAGATGCACTCTTTCCTATCTAGTTTCTTCCATTTAACATTGTATTTCTGAGACTCCTCCATGTTGTATGTTGTTGGCTTGTGTTTGTGTGGCTGTAGAGTGATCAATTATTAAAAAAAAAAAAAAGCAGCCATGTTCCTGATGAGCCAGTGGTTCTTTCCAGGTTAGACTCAATCCAGACAATGCTGCTCTGAAGAGTCTAGCTGTGTCTCTTGGTGAACACATGTACATATTAGTACTGAGAGCATCTCCATGAACAGGGTTGCTGAGTCACAGGCTGGCAGCTCTCCCCTTGGGGAGCTGTGTTGTGTTCCTGAAGAACTGTTATTTGCACCCTACCCACATGCTCTGAGAGTTCCAGGTGCTCCCCAACTCTGAAAAAAATATGGCATTACTTTTTTTTTCTTTTATTTTTAGCTATTCTAGTAGGTAGGGTGTATTTCACTGTTTTTTTTTTTTCATTATGGTGGTAATGCATACAAAATAGGAAACTGACCATTTTATTCATTTTTAAGTGTAAAGTTCAGTGACAGTAAGTATGTTCATACTAATGAGCAACCATCACCAATATCCATTTCCATAAGTGTCTTTTTTGTCTTCCCAAATTGAAGCTTCATAACCATTAAATACTCATTCCTCATTCCTCTGTTTCCACGTCCCGCTCCCTAGAAGCCACTGTTCTATTTCATATCTGAATTTGACCACTGAAGGCATCTGCTAAAGAAGGTGAAACAGATGAATGAGTGACTTTCAAAAAGCTCATGGAAAATGCCTATAGTGAAACATGTGCATAGATTTCAATTTCTTATGCCAAATTGTCTCTTTTAATTTTATCTTTCCACATGCTTTTTGGCATATCTTGTATTTGTGTATATGTGTTTGAGGGGGTGGTGTATGAGGCTGGCTTATTTCACTCGGTGTCATGTCTTCAAGACTCGTCTGTATTACATTGTATGAGAATTTCCCTCGTTAGACTTGATAATATTTCATTGTATGGATATACTATGTTCTGTTCTTCTATCCTAGTGATTTCATTTTAGTTTTAATTTTCATTTTCCTGATGACTTTCTATTTCTTAGCTCCTTTTTTATATGTGTATTTGGATATCTTCCTCCAGAAGTGCCTGCTCAAGACTTCTGCCCATTTTTAAATTGTTCATCTTCCCTTCTCTTTCTGATTTATAGAATATCCTTATAGATTCTGGATATGAGTCCTTGTTAAATAAATGAATTACTTAGAAATACCTGCTTCTAATCTATAACTTCCCTTTCTAGTCCTTAACAATATATTTTGGTGAGCAAAATTTCCCAACTAGTATAGTTGAATTTATTCCTTTCTACATGACAGTTATAAGCACAATTGCATATATTATATTCTAAAAGCTTGCTCTTTCCCCTCCTGCCTAGTGTGCCTGCCTTTTCCATTGGTGGTAGCATTTTGGCCCTAGGTGAAGAGGCTGCTTGTGGCTTGGACCTAGGATTTGAACAGCACTGGTGTGAAGGCACCTTACTGTTGATGAGTTGTCATGGGCAGAGGGCTGCTAGAAGCACACCTAGGTGCAGGTGCTTCTCCTTGTTCTACCTGCAAATGTGATCTTGTAAATAAATGCAAAGTCGGTGGCTTTTCAGACATTTCTGGCAGGATGTAAAAAGTGTTTTGTGTACCAGCCTCCACTTTAGCTGATTTGCTAGATGAAGTCTGCATCCTGTTCCTTTGGTCTGATGCCCATGGCATCCCTGAAAGCTCTCAGCCCTAGTGTAACCCCAAATCTGTGTTCTCTGTCCCATCATTTTAATTGTAGATCTATAGAAAGTAGTTTGCTAATTGTCCTTATTGTGATTATGTAACTTTGACAAGGCCTTATTGAAGCTACTGAGATTTGAATGTGGAAAGAAAACATTTTCTAGGAAAGTTAAAATGCATGTGATAGAAAGAGTCAAACTTGACTTGCTAATAAAGTAACTAATCACGCGTGCGAGAAAAAAGAATACAATGCTAGGAGTTGGACAATAAAGCTGTCAAGATTCTGAACTTAGATGATGGCGTAAAAGTCTTTTGCTTTTTGCTCTGCCAGAAAGAAATCAACATTGGAAACCTAAATTAAATAATCCATGGTCTGAGGGAGAAATGTAAAGCTGCAAAGAGGAACTATACCTTAAAGATCTCGGTCTTTGGCTATTGGCAGTTGAATTCACAGATTTGTTTTCAGATAAATGTTTTAATTTTGCATGTGTGTTTCCAGTTAAAGTAGTTTAAAGTGTTTAAAGTAGTAAGTCCCTGGCTTAATGCCTTCTTGTTAATCACTATTCCATTTACAAATAAGAAGGAAGATGATAATGATCATATCCTGAGTTGCTGTTAAGCTGAGAATGTTTTTGAAGTACTGTTTTATCTAGAAAAATAATGGTCTTGATATTTGGAAATTTGCATTCCACTTCATATTTATAAACTAAATGAAATTTTTTTTGTCTTCCAAAAATCTTCAAATAAAGTTGTAGCTTAACTCTCCTTTCCTAGAAGCGAGTGAGGAAGAAAACCGTCTCTTCAGTTACCTACCGAGTCAGTGCCTTTGGGTCCCTCATTCTTACAATGGGGCCATCAGGGGCATTTGGTAGAGCAGTTAAATCACCATGTAGATTGCCTGCATCCCTTATCGATGTGCACCCCCTCTTCCCATTGAGCTTCCTGATGGTGTGCACCTTAAACAGCAGCTATATGATGGCATAAGAGCTTGGATTTCTGTTACCCATGCAGGAGACCTGGATTGAGTTCTGGGCTTCTGGCTTCAACTTGACCCAGTTCTGGCTGTTGCAAGCATTTGAGGGAGATGAATGAGAGGACAGATCTCATTGTCTCTCTCCCTCTCTCTGCATTTGAAATGAAGTGAAAATAAAGAAAAATTAAAATGACTCCAGAGCCTTCAGGCAGATGTACCTGGGCCTTTGGGTGCCTGCTGATGTTGTGATTTGGGGGCTGAAGCCTGGGATTCCTACTGGGGAGATAAGGAGTCAGCTGCCTGTAGAAATGGGGAAATTCATTGTCGAGGCCCAGCACAAAGTTATTGGGGGCTGCCTAGGGCCCCACATGCATGGCTGAGTTCTTCACCCTGAAAAGGGGACAGGCCTGAAGGCCAAGGACACCAGCATGGTCCTGGAAGACAGGGTGACTGTTCTGCAGAGCCTCCAAGTCCCCAGCCTATTCTCCTCTGAGGAGCTCCTTTAGGGTTATTCATTGGCTCCCTGGTAGCTGGGGCTATTTTCTTTGGAAATTACAGATATTGATTCACTTTCCTCCACTTTTCCATGTGTAACTCAGCACCCTGTGCCCCAGGTGCCAGAAACATGCTTAGAAAGCAAGTGAAAACCTTTGGGCCAGCACCCACACAGATTTGGAAGAGCCCAGGGCAGTCCCCAGAGTCCCTGCCTTGGTGGCTGTGGGTCAAGTGACAAATCATTGAGTATCACCTCTGCCCTCACCATCACCATCCTCCTCCTCCACCATCACCTTCTCTGCTGCCACCTTCTCTTCTACCTCCTCCTTCCTCTTGGCTCTGGGAGGCGGGCAGGAGGCCAGTGCTAAGGCATTGACTTGGGTGCCCCCATGTGGCCATGGTGCGTGGGTGCATAAAACAGCTTGTTTTCTCCCTACCTGCCACCAAGGCAGTCTGCAGCCCTTACACCTATCTCTTTTTGCATACACAAGGTCCTTTTAGTTTGAGTTATTAAACGTGGTTTTTGAGGATCAGTGAATTTTTCTATCAGGCATGGGTAGCAGAACTTTTTTCCGTTAAGGGTCATTTGGGTATTTACACCCCAGTCAGGAGCCATCTAGGCTAAAACAGACTGAAAAGAAGCCTGCTACAGATTTATTGAATTTTGAATTTATTGAATTTCCCACCTCTGACTGCCTTAGCAAGGCCAGACCATATGGTGTGGTAGGCGTTACGCAGCCCGTAGCCATATGTTGCCTTCTGCTGTTCTGGAGTGCCCCTTCCCTGTTCTGAGAGACTTCTCCAACCCAGGTACCCATCACATGCATGGATTAGAAGAGGCAGGCTCTGTCTGTCCCTCTGACACTATGAAGCCATAGTGAGCAGGTATTTGCCAAGAACCTGTCAGTATGGAGTCTCTGGCATCAAGATCAGAGCCTGCGCAAGGCACTAGATGTCAGAGATGGGTTTTGAATGCCACAGATGCTGAGCATCCTTTCATGGGTTGCTCAAATAGCAATCCTGGCTCAAGGACATACCCAGGGCATAAGCCAGGCGACCCCTGGCTAGGAAGGGAAGATTCGGCCTCCACCCAGAGCTGCATTGTTCTCTGCTCTTTTAAAATCATGTCCCTTGGCTTAAGGTTTTGTGAGGATTCTGAAATAAACATCCCTGTTTCGGGGTTGTTGAGCCTGTGGGTATCCTAGCCAAAACCATGTCCCATCTCAGAGTTCATCATGGAATATTCCTGCAACTTTCTTTTTCTTTTTCTTAAAAAGATTTATTTATTTTTATTGCAAAGTCAGATATATACAAAGAGGAGGAGAGATAGAAATATCTTCCGTCTGATGATTCACTCCCCAAGTGACTGTAATGGCTGAAGCTGAGCCAATCTGAAGCCAGGAGCCAGGAGCTCTTGTGGGTCTTCCATGTGGGTGCAGGGTCCTTGACTGCTTTCCCAGGCCACAAGCAGGTAGTTGAATGGGAAGCAGGGCTTTTGGGATTAGAACCAACACTCAAGGCGAGGACTTTAGCTGCCAGGCCTATAGCGCCAGGCCCCCTGCAACTTTCTGTGTCAGTTGCCCAAGGCCATGTCATTATGAGTGGAGCTAACCCCTAACCACTCCACCTTTTGAGTGGTTTGGTTTGAAGAGAATTTCTCTTAGGTGCCTGTCATCATTGTGATAACAGCTGCCCTTCTGAGCATCCACAGTGTGTCTGGTAATTGATAAGATCATTCTGAAATGCTATGTAAACCCTGGCAGGTAGATCTTATCCCTTCTTTTATGAAGCTCAGCAAATGGATACATGGATCTGCAAGCAGAGTGTGGGAGTCTTCGGGCCCAAGTTCTGCTCATGCTCCATGCTGCCACACTGGCTTCACTATGGTGAGGACATTCTATGCATGCCTGTCTGCTGAAGTGGCTCGGACAGCCCCAGCCTCTTAGTCCCAGTCATCTCCCGGCCTTTGTACCGCTTCCTCTCCTCTCCTCTCCTCTCCTCTCCTCTCCTCTCCTCTCCTCTCCTCTCCTCTCCTCTCCTCTCCCCTCCCCTCCCCTCCCCTCCCCTCCCCTCCTCTCCTCTTTGTTCCTATTGTGTTGTGAGGAGCCAATATGGCCCCAGAAATAAAGAACCACATTCTGTCCACACTCATATGTAGCTGTCTACTTAGGGTATACCCCAGCTATCTGCCTCACGGCAGGCCAGGTGGAGTAGTATTTATTCCATTAGTGAGGTTGTATGAATGTAGAAGCCAGTATAGACATCTTGACTGGGCGGTGGGTGGGTGCTATTTGGCAGTTCAATGCCTGTTATGGCTTTCTGAAAACTCCAGTGGCCACTTAGGTTATCCTCCAAGATAGGACTCCACTGAGAATAAGAAATGGTGCTATTCACCAACATTCTGAGAAAACAGGCAAAAGCTAGCACTAAGCTGAGCCTGCCCTTCCATGCCCCCTCCCAACTCAGTAGCTGTCTCTGATTTTCCCATCTTGCTTTCATGGCTACTTTTGGGGGGGCCCTTTGCACATTGTGGAGCCCACCCCCTTCACTCTGGCTAATCCCTGAAGCTGTCATTTATTCATTTAGCAAATGTCCTCTGGTCACCAATTTGCATTCTTTGCCAACTAGCAGATTCCTTCTCTTTTGCCCAAATGTTGCCTTTCCTTGATTATTTGACCACAAGCTCATTGCATCATGCCTTATTCAGCAACTGGCACAACAGTAAACAAATATGCAAATCGGCTTCCGTTGAGACAGCGCATGTTGACAATGTTGTGCTGGCTTTCTTCCTCACTCACAGTCTCTCGAAAGTTGGCCTCATTCTTTATGTCTTAGGCCGTAAACTCCCGAGGGCAGGGGCTGGGTCTTCTCATCCAGTCATGCTCAGTGTGAACACTTCCTCTGTTACTCGCTGATACACACTTAACCCTCTGCCCTCGAGGAGTTTTGTGACTGAGTCAACACTCGGGCCACCAGCAAAGTAGACAGCTTCCGCACTGGCTCCAGCCTCATCCAGCCCTGCTGTCCTGCTGAACTCCACCCCAGGGGTTGGGGAAGACATCTGGAATACTCCCTGGGAAATGTGAAAAAGCTGAAATTAACCCAAAGCAAAACCCCTTCTGATTCTGGTTCACAGGGACCCTTACAGATGTCAATAGGTAGGTTTGGGAAAGAGGGATTTGAGTCACATCAGAGTGTTGTGATTACAGATCTGAAGAGTGTGTTTTGGAAACACTGCAGCACTGACAGGCAGGAGACCAACCTTACATAAAGCCAGTACTGCCACCTTCCCTGTGGCGCCGGTTCAGTCCCTAAGCAGGCTTACTGTGCTGTGGGCTCAGAGCCAGCATGACCCTACCCTTGCTACTCATTCATCATTTCTTCCCATGTTCTCCTGGGAATGGCATCTGGGCACCTCTCCTGGATAGGGCTCTAAGACTCGACAGAGGCGTTTTCAGCTCCAAATGCTTAAGAGAAAATGAATGAAGTAAAAACCATTTCACTTAAGTGACTGCAGCAGCAGTTAGCTAATGCACTTGAAAGAGCACTCGCTGTAAATTGTGGCAGGAGTCCACTGCCCTTTCCGAGATGTGGACCTGACCCAGCTCCTGCAGGACTGGCAGTGAACTTCCAGCAAAGACTTGCAGAAAGCTCGTCAGCACCCTTCCCTGCCTCTCAGAGAGCTGCCAAGGGTTGCTTACTTGGTGTTTTAGAATGTGTCTCTCTGTCTTCCTGCCTTCCTTCCTTCCTCCTGAAATTTCCGCCTCCTAGAAATTGGCATTGGCAGTACAAGCTGCGGCTTGTCCTCATGTGCCAAAGAATGCAAACCCCGTTTCTAATGCAGCATTTGTCATTTGCTGGCAGCACCCCAACACTAACCCTCAACAGGGTGCTTATGTCCAAGAGTGGGCGGAAAGGCCAAGTAGGAACAGTTGTGATAATAAAATAAAATTTTAAAAAAGATGTTTTAAGATGCTTCTTTAAAAAAAAAAAAAAAAAGAACAGTTGTGGCTTTGAGGAGTATCCTACCAAGTGGAGTTGGTGTGTAGTGGCACCCAGTAGGCAAGATGTGCTGCTGGAATTGAGGAAGCAACAACAGAAAGTATGTCTTCCTTCTGTATTCACTTTCATCCCCCCAAAATGAAGTGATTTCTTTTTAATATTTAATATGTCAATTGCCAGCAGTGCAGGTCTATAATTTATAAGAAATAAAATGTACATGTATATTTAAAAACTTGTCAGTATTTGCAGCCAAAAATACTCAGAGGCTTCTGGTATAAGTAGATCCCAGTAAATCCAAGAAATGGAAGAACAAAAGAGTATGTCCGTGGAACCCAGAGCAGAGGTGACGGACTAGCTAGGAGCATAGCCCTACACTTGAGTGCACATCATACTTCCACACTGGACATACAGCACACATCAGCACACTCATGTGTGTTCTCATACCCCCCCTTGCTTGTACTGGTACAAGCCACATCTACATTCAAACACAGCTGTGCATCTTCTGTTGAAGCCCCTGTACTAATTGGAAACAAATACTGTTTCTAGCTGAGCACATGACTTACATGTTAACAAAAGGCGGGGATGTTTGTTGCTGGGAGTGGAAATGGACTTGGTTAATACCTTAGAGCAATACTTAGTGGCTGACTTAACTCATCCTGATGGCTGGAGTCTGATTTAAGCCTCAAGAAGCCCATTCATAGGATGTGCACAATGACTAGGGCTTAGTGACCAGGGCATTTTATACACCATCAGCTTGTGCTGGGGTGGACACTCTGTGTGATTTATTTGTGGATCAGGTGATGTGAGAGAAGAGAGTAAAAAACGTGGTCCCAGTCTCAGGAAACCAGTTGCACAGCCCAAAGGAAGGAAGGTCATGGAGGGAGTTGTTCATGGGATGACTGTGAGGGTGGGTGCAGGATGTAGCACGCTTCTGAAGGATGAAGAGTTGAGTCAAGAAGGGAGAGGGCAGGGAGATTGAACCTGCACAATTCTACCTGCTGAGGGCCCCAGAATCTGTGCTAAACTCACATATCCTGATGAGGGGGGTACCTCAGTCACTGGGCAATTCAAGCATGCGCTGGAGGGGCTAAGGGGGAACTGTAAATTACAGGGAGTTATTGGCCTGGGTAACCTTTAAGCTGCACTTGAGTCCTAGGGTTCTATGATTATGTGGCAACCTTCCCTGATAGGCTTAGGCTAACAGGTCATAAATTCACTGGTTATGGGAGGTTGTTCAATGGGATCCAAGACCGTTTGGTGCTGAAAAGGTTTACCTTTTCTACCCAAGCAAGAAGCTGTCACTTCAGTTTGTTAGCTGAAGTTTTCTCTGACTTTACCAAGAGCTGTTCAAACTTACTCCTGGAAGCAAACCTCACTGCTGATATGGATTCATTATTTCTCTATGAGGTGTGACTCCTGTGGCATGGTGCTAGGGAATGTGAGTACCCTTGCTTAGAGAGATGTAGGGGCCAGACCTTGTAAAAAGGTGAGTCTGACTTTTCATATACATCTGAGGAAGTTTCTAAAAACTTTGATTCTGGTTTTCCCTCTCTGCAATTGACAGAATGAGTCATGCTGGTTAAGTTCCAGAACACCACTTAAAGAAACATTTGTAGCCAAAGATAAAATACTGATTTGAATGTCCCCTGAGATGCCTTGAGAAATTGACATGTGGAGTAGGATGTTAGCATCTTTTGCTATTATTTATTGATGATTTCCAAATTGTACAAGTGAGACAAATATTGAAAACTAGGTGATGTGTCCAATCTGAGAGTCCATTTAGGTGTTATAGAAGCAAGTCTCATATACCTTTCCTTGTCACACTAATATGGATTGCCATGTTACGTGTACTGTGTTGAGTGTGAGAGTCACTCATCCATTGTGATCTGAAAGATTTGTGTGGCTCTCAATGGGGGTACAAAGGGGCTGGCCCTGGCTGTGCATTTATTTACCCTTGGTCCAATGACAGGGTCCCAAATGGAATGCAGATTCCCTGCTTGCCTCTGCATGGTTATGGAAGCCTGGCCTGGCCTCTCATTCTGTGATTAACCCATGGGAATCTCTGAATGCACTGGAGAATCAAAGTTATATCTTGATAATGGATACTTTGGGGTGGATGTTTGGGCTAGCAATGAAGATGCCAGTAGGGATGCCTGCATCCTGTGTTAGATTAAGTAGGTTGGAGTCTTGGCCTCACTCGTGATTCCGCTTCCTGCTAGTGTGTACCCTGAAAGGCCGCAGGATGGCTGTAGTAACTGGGTCTCTGACACACATGTGGTAATCTGGAATGACTTTCTGGCTCTTGGCTTTGGGCTACTCCAGTTCTGTCTATTCTAAGTACTTGGGAAGTGTACCAATGCATGGAAGCTCTATATGTGTCTGTCTCTCTCTGAAACAAAAAGTTTAGAAATATGCAGTGCATTATAATACATTATCAATATGATAGTACATGTGATAAGTTTATATATAGGAGGATATACTTGCAAAAGTTTGTTGATAGTAGAATTAAAAGATAAACTTATCACCTGGCCTTTTGACTAGATCAACTGTAAAAGATAAACGTATTTATGAACTTATTTTGGTGCAAACATTTTTTTGGTAATCCATGCATGATATTTTGCTGCTAGCACATCAAAATTCCTGTAAACTTCTTTAATCAAACATTATTTCAATAATAAACCCTCAAGTGTTAGTAAAACATTTAACAGCATCTGAGAGTGCTTTAAGGGGTAAAACAGGTCGCCCCAGCTTCCTGGCCTCTTATGTCCACCCACCCCTCCCTCTGTGAATTAGCAGCTGCTGGTGTCCTTTGAAGTGGGCATAAGTACATGGATTAATAATTGCTGCTTATTTCAGATGACATTTCAACTTTTACAGCATTTTGTGCATTAAAAATCATTTCAGCCAAAGAGAATGGTGGTATCTTGAGGCTGAGATTCAAAGCTTCAGGAAGCTTGAAGAGCTCATTTTAGGCAATTTTCTGCTTTCAAATATTGTAGGAGGTAAATGCCTTTGTTAAATGACACAATTAAATTTACCCTAAGCCTGACCAACATTCATTCATTGATTTCCTCCACTAAAAATAGTGATCTTGCACTTATGACATGCAAAAGCACTTAGCCAGCCTGGGAAAGATGGAAAGAATTACAGCTCAACCAGGCTCAGAACTTACCGCAGGGACTGTAGTCCGGGGGCCATGTACTGAAGGAGGGCTACCGAAAGGGACCACTTCTCCTTGAACTCTGCTAGCCAAGGGCTCAACAAAGACTTCCAGGGAGGGTTGGGGGGGAAGGGTAACAAGTGAACTGGAACCTTGTGGGTCTGTGAGAATTTGGGGTCACAAGTTGAGAACTGATTTTCCTATAATGACTTAAACTATAGCAGTTACACAGGCCACAAAGTCTTCTTTCTTGTTTTCATTTGCTGCCATTCCAGGTGTCTTTGAGGAGGACACAGGAATATACAGTTCTCACCTGACACCATACTCTCAGAGGTGCTGGCTGAGTTATATCGTCTCAGAGTAACCAGAGCCAGAATTCCTGCATCCTAGTTATCATGAGAGGTCCCATGTGCTGGGGGCAGTAAGCAGTAGCAGTGGTTGGCGTTGGTGCCGAGTAAACGCTGGAGAGTATGGCGCTACCATGCAGTGAGGGTCCCCTGCCAAGATCATTAGCAGGGGTTGTTCCAATGAGTGGAACCAGGAAAGACAAGGTGGCTAGTTCACTCGTCATTGGATGGATTCAGAAACTGAGAGCTGAACTGCTATCCTGTGATTTCTTCAAAGTCACAGTGAGCATGATGCTGAGTCAGGGGTGGGGAGACCCAAGGCAACAGTGGGCTATTCCAGGGCACATCACTGTGGTGTCCTCAAAAAGACGTTCCTAGTTCATTCTTACTTGGACTTGTGGGCCCTGGGGCCTTGGAAGTCTGAATGGTATAGTGGCATGTGACATGGCTCTGCCCTCAGCTCTGCTTAACTGCTGTTGCTCCATTTGCCACATTAGGCTTGTTGATGCCACTTTGCTGAATATGCTATGGGCTGTCTTGGAGAAAGGGCCTTGTCTCCTTAGCAAGTGTACCTCACATGGACACGTGATGCTTTTGAACCAAAATGCCTGACAGAGCAGCCTGCAGGAGCGATTACACTGCCATGCACACTTATCAAAACTCCTCTACTTGAAAGACTCCCACATTCTGCTTTTGGTCAATGAAACTTACATTTGTACAGCAAAAGTTTAAGTGACCTTACTTGGAAGCCCTCAGCCCTGGTTATGGTGAATGGCTCTGGAGACCATTTTGCAGTAGATACAGAGGTAGGACTCTTGTCTTCCTGCTCTCGAATTGCCATCCATGTGCCCTTTCCTTCCTCAGGAGAGGTTCTTCAGCCACCTTTCCCTTCCCTGAGCTATGGTTCCATCCTGGTAGAGAGGGGCAGAGTCATATACTAGTGTCTTGAGATTAGGATGGGTAGTGGGGAAATGCCAGTCTCGTAGACCTGGAGAGGGAGATGCCATGCAACAACCACAGCTCCAGTTTTCATCTCCTGAGCACCTACTACATGCCAGGGCCTGTGGTGAGCGCTCTCCAAGGTTTCACTGCAGTCACCTTGCATGGTCACCCATAAGGTGGGCACAGTGGGTACCCCCTTCCTCACAGATGACATCCAGAGAGACTTCACAAGGGCTGTGCCCAACAGGAAGGGCCATAGTTAGGATCTAAGCAGCTGACCTGAAAGCGAGGGCTCTTCTGGCTAGGAGAACAGTTTAAAATATTTGTGGAAAAATTAAAAGATAAATTCATTTTGTTAGCAAAAATGTCTGAATCCATGCATAAATGTTTTTGCATTAACTTTTTGAAAACTTTTCATTCATATGCCTGGATTTCAAATTAGTTTGCAGTAGACTAGAATTTGAATTCCATTTTTCCAAGCGCTTGGATTACCCTCCTCTGCTATACAGCCTCTTGAAAGACTGGCTTCTCAGGGGAGGAGTTCCAGGCACTTGGATAAGAGCTTCTCTGTGTTCTCGAACAAGGCTCATGAGGGACCAGTTACAGGAGTGTCAGATCCCTCCGTGGCACAGTGGTGGTGACACACCAGCATTAGTGAGCAGGACTGCTCATGGGCTCCCAGCTGATTGTGTACGTGGAAGAGGTTCTGCTTGGAGTCCAGGTGCCCACAGAATACCCACTACTGTGGCCTGAGCTTGTAGAGCCATTCTGTGAAAGAATCGGACAGAGCAATTCATCTCCTAAGTCCCTGGCCAGCCTTGGGCTTCGGAGATTGTAGGTGGATGTGAGTCATGCTTGGTCAACCATGACTGACCCTGTGAGAAGGCCATGTGGCCCATTTGCTTTCCCATTTGTTTTCTGGCTCACTTCACTCGAATCTACTTTCCATTTAAATTTTATGGAAATGATATGGATTATAAATGACCCACATCAGAACCTTGAGACCTGCTGGCTCAGCGCTTCCTTCCCAGGCTGTGCAGGGGGAAGCAGGTGCAGACGGAACATCTGCCTATCATGGCAGGAGAAGGCAGTGAAGGCCTGGAGACAGAAGACATCAGCCCTCCTGCCCTCATTCAAAGATCAGTGACAGTGAGTGATGGATTGGGTTGCTCAGCCATTACCCCTCACCTTGGCATGCTCCATGCTGAATCCATGGGAAGTAGAAAGCTTTAGGAGATTCCTGGTGGGGTGCCATGGAGGAGGGGAGGAATGAAAAGTCATTGAGACTGGACTATGATAAGGGTGCCAACACAAAGGGCGACGTGAACACCTCCCCTTTAAAAAAATTATTTGAGCAAATGTGCATGGGATCATATTCCAGAACATTCAGAATGCTGGCCAGTTCATGGCAGTGAATCTTGAATCCTGTGCTGAGTGAAAAAAGGTACGATCTCGTTTATGTGACATGTTTGGAATAGGCAGGTGCACAAAGACAGAAAGTTAGTGATCAGTTGCCTGTGGCTGGAAGTGAGAGGGAGAACAGGGTACCTATTTAGGGTCAGCGTTGTGGAGTAGTGTATGCTGTAATGCTGTATCCTGTAATGCTGGCATCCCGTAGGGACACTCATTAGTGTTCCTAGTTGCTCTACTTCTAATCAAGCTCCCAGATAATGGCCTGGGAAAGCAATGAAAGATGGCCCAAATGCTTGGGCCCCTGCATCCACATGCAATGAAGCTCCACTGGGTGAAGTTCCTGGCTGCTAGCTCTTGGCTCCTGTATTGGGCCTGGCCCAGCTCTGGATGTTGGTGGATGGAAGATCTACCTCTGTAACTTCCCTTTCTCTAAATCTGCCTTTGAAATAGATTTTTTAAAAAGTAAATAAAGGGTATGTCTGTTCAAGCGTAGGGAGCTGCTTCTGGAGAGGGTGTTTGCAGATTCAGGGCATGTAAGAAACCACTAGGGATGTATTTTCAATGTGAACTGTATGCCATGTGAGTAATATTTCAAACTGCTATCTAAAAAGATGCTTAACTAATAAAGATGTAAGTTATTTCTAAAATGTATCAGCATTCAAATTAAAATATGTTTTACATATTGTCTGACCTTTGGCTATCTGTATCTCTTAGTGTGGCCGTATTCGGTTTGCTTTTCTTCAGTTGCCTCTTTAGCCAACAGTTGTCCCTCTTGCCCTGTGGTCTTGATCCTTTGTGTTCCATCAGTTTGCTATGTTGTTTATTCTCCAGATGGGAGGCAGCCAGCTTTCCATATTTGCTGTAGTGGTGGTGGTGGTAACAGACAGTGCTGCCAGAATGAACCACCCAGGTTAGTTAGGGGCATTGGGAGTGAGCCTACAAAATTGAAATTCTTTGCTGTGAAATTCACATTCCTTTTCTAATAAGTCCTAACCAATAGTTTGGAAGTGTAAACATGACTGAGAAGGAGGAAAAATTAGATAGCAATGGCTATGTGAGGTCAGCTGTGCCGTCTTTAAACAGGAATAAGGCTTCCACTCCTCCATCCTGGACCTGTCACTCATAGGAGACTAATTTGGGACAAATGGAATAAAAAAGTGTTTCAGTTTGATGTTAAACAAATTTTAAACCTACACGTCATTTGTCATAATGCATATTTCCTATGAACATCTTAAGGGCCCTGTATATGCATGGAATTAATTTTTTGCACCAAAACAAGCTACTTGTAATTCATTTTTCCATCAAATTTTAGAACACCCTCCTGTACATAAACGGCTTTGTCTAAATGTTGGACACTTCTGATCACCATGGCTTTGAGAAAATGCTAAGTTTGTAAATTACATCTCTCAAATTTTTATTTGAAAGACATAGAGACAGAGACCTCGTATGTGCTGGTTCAATTCCCTGATGGTGGTAACAGCCAGGGAGAACTAGGTTAAAACCGGGAGCAGGAACTTAATCCAGGCCTCTCATGTGCATGGCAGGAACCCAATTGCTTGAGTTATCTCCTGCTACCTCCCATGGTCTGCTTTACTGGGGAGCTGGACTTGGGAGCAGAACCAGGGCTAGAAACCAGGGACTTTTACTTGGGATGTAAGGATGCTAAGCAGCAGCTAAACCACTAAGCCAAACACCTGCCCCCAACTGGGTGCCTGACAGTCACATGGTAGAGTTCATGTGCTGTATCTTCAGTTCTGTGCACTGAGATGAAGTCCTTCCCATGGCACATGCCAGACACACACAACCTTTAAAGTATTGGAAAGATTTCAGACATAAATGGAAAAGTGAGAGTAGTTGAGTGGCCATCTAGTTAACCCCATCCTAACTTACTTGCTTCAGATAAGAATCACTTGCTTTGTTAAAGAATTGAAACATCAGGCATGTCTGATTGAAATTACCTTGACTTGTCAGGAGAATTTCTGCTCTTCCTTTCTCTCCACAGAAGTAAGTGCTGGGCTAACGCTTCACATGGGTATGATTTTAGAACATGTTTGTTCTGTGACTCAGATTCCATATAAATGGCCTGCTGCTCATATTCTTTTGTAAAAAAAAATTTTAGAAGAAACATTGTGAAGATTTCTCTGTGTTGATATGGTAGTTTTAGTTCATTCATTTTTGTTGTTGTTTATTTTGTTTTAGATAATGTTAATGTAGTTGATCAGAGTGGGATGGATCAAGGGAAAAAGTGAATGTGATCATTGCTTCCGAAATTTCTATTTCTCCCTCCTGTTTTGGGAACTGGGGGAGGAATAAGGGGATATGCCATACCCAGCCTCCCAACTGCCCCAGTCCCCAGGGATGGGGAATGGCCACCTGATATCAACCCAGGGTCCCAAAGTGGTGTACACTCCGAGGGTTCTGCCCAGGTGGGTTTGAAAGTTGTGAAATGTTATCCATCTTACCGATCCCAACACGAGGGGACCTTTTCAGTGTCCATTGGCTGACATAATCAGCTTCAGAGTCTGCATTTATCCAGGTGTTTGCTGTCATCGCTTGGCTGGGGTAGTTGTCCAGTTTGTTCTGTCCTGCTTCCTCTGGGATAGTACAGAGGTCCCCTGCAGGGCTCAATGGGTTGCCACATCCTCCTGAGTTTCTTTGACAGTATCACAGTTTATATTCATTCACTTTTGAATGTGTGTTTAGTTATTTTCTGTTTTTTATCCAACCATGGACAGTGTTACAGTAAATACCTTTGTGCATCTCTCTTGGGATATTTGCATACAAGCTTCCCTACAAGAAATACTCAGAGAGGACCTTGAGTTTGCTTCATTGTTGCCAACACTTAGTTATATCAGCCTTTTTAACTTTGCCAACCAAAAATCATAATGTGGCCCTCCTTTATTGCTTTAATTTGTATTTCTCTGATTACCTTTAAAGTGTAGAGTTATTGGTTAGCTTTATATCCACCGGGAAGGAACTGTTCTGTTTTGCGTATTTGCCTTTTTGGTTATTAATTTTTTCCTTTGTACAGATTTTTGACACACATTGAGCAAAAATCTGAGCCTGTTATCTGTTACCAATATCTGCCCTTAGTGGTTGGGTTGGTCATTGTCATGTGTTTATGGTATATTCTGCTTTGCAGAAGTCTATGTTTTAATATGATCATATATGGCTTATGGTTTTTGTATTCTGTTTAATTTTTCCCTTTATAACTAACACAAATACCTTCCTATTTATTTCTAAAATGAATTTTTTTTTACCCTGGGGACTACTTGTTGTCCTAGTTTGGCAACCTGTGGACCTACGCTTGTGCGTTCAACTGAAACCTGTTTCTGATCTCTTTTATTCCTTTGCTCTGTCCATGTTTTCTGAGCTTTGGTTGGCAAATAAACTTTGATGTGACACAGCAGGTACCGTCCTTTACTCCTGTTTGTTCACTTTCACTGGCTGCTTTTGACCACTTTTCTTTGAATTTTGGGAGCAGTTTCTCAGTTCCATGAGATACCTATTAGCTCTTAAATTAGAAAGGCATTGATTTTTGAATTATTGATTTTCCCCCCACCAACTATAGATCTATTCAAATTTTAAAGTTCTTCCTGAGTTTTATAAAGCAAAGCAGTTTCCTACAATAAATCCTTTGAGAATATGTCCCTAATCGGTTTCCTAGTACACATAACAAGAGTATTTAATTTTTTAACCTTATTGAATATTTTGCTAATGCTAGAGCTGTTCTACACACTTTAGCTAAGCTGTTTCTTTAACAAAAATTACCGCTTAGTTCTAACACTGGGAATGGAAAAATGGGATTGCTTTATAGATCAGGAAGTTTATGGCCATGAAATGGACATCAGCCAGTCTCTGGGCTTCAGATGAGTTTATTCGATTTTCACATTTTATTATGAGAAGGTTTGTCTTGAAAATTTCTGGCAGAATTTCAGTTACATTCACTGAGAGTTAATTTATTTCTGCTTCTCACATTCTAATTTTGAGGAGAGCTGATAAAGATGTCACAGTGCATTTGCATGAGGAACTCTGGCTGAGTGAGGAGAAAACAGCTTTCAAGGTCATTACCGGGGTTTATTCTCAACTCTGCCCTAGTTTCCCCAGGGATTATTAGATGCCTGATTTACTCATGGCCCAAGCCAAGAGCCTAATAAGCCATGGAATAAAAAAGATGACTTGGAGCACCCGGAAGGTAGGAAGGGCCATGGATGGGAATATGGAGGGTGAGCACGCATCATCCCCAAATGCTGCCCAGTCTCTATTGTTCATGCTACTGTTGGTTGCAGGTGAGAAGTGTTTGGGAACCAGGCATAACAGTTCATGGAAAAGTGGGTCGATTGGCATTCCTGGTTACTCTGTGATACTGTTCCTCTGATTTGGTGTTCTTCAACTACAAGTCTCATTTCTTTGATTGATCCTTGCCTGGATTTTCTGCTGAGGAAACAGTGTCCTTGCCTGTCCTGTGATGGTGCCTGCCTCTGGTTGTGACTGTAATGGGACACCAGGTCTTCCCAGGCTTCTCTACCTGGTGTCTAGACCATCTCTCTAGCCTGTGGTCTCTGAATGCTGGTGTGTCATCGGTGCTTGCTGGCTACAGCCAACTTCCTCGGAGCTGATTGGAATGAGATGATCATGCCTCACTCCAGGGAACTAGGGAGTGGTTGCACCAGCTGCCGGTGTCACTGACAAGGAACTGGCACTCTAGACAATGGTAGCCTAAGGTTTGGGCCAGATTCACATTAACTAGGAATCATAGAGACTGTGGGGGAGGCAGCATTGCAAGTCCCAGTTGCCTCACTATGGCCCCTGTGCTTCCACCCTGCCTTGCCCAACATGACTTCCTTGCTGAAACCAGCCAAGGTTGATGTGTCCATGGTCTTCACACCTGAGTCAAGGCTTCATTGGGCCCAGAAGGGGGGCCGTTTGAACCTGGGACCACTGTTGGTTTTCAGTGATTTCTGCCCTGCTTCCCCTGGCTACACTAGGCCACCCAGTGCCCAACCAAATGGGAGCCCCCATGAAGCCAAGTGCCAGGGACAAATGTACTGAGCAAAGACTGAGAGCTTTGGTACTGTGTGCAACCCACAGAACCACACAGGGTGAACTTGATCCTCCCATGACTCATCCCTCCTGAGTTTGTGCCCTGTCTGATCAAAGCACAAATAGAATGGTTGCTGGACTGCAAGTTGATGCAGACTACAAAGATGTGTAATGTAGAGCTTAAAGGAAGATCTAGAATTCACCTGATCTGGTAGTTCCAACATTCAGAAAAGCAAAGCTGAGGATCAAAAAAGAACTCATAGCTGGGTGGCAGTAGTGGGGTTGAATAGAGGAACTCAGGGTCCCAGATCGTAAGCATTGTATACATGTTATTATCCCATGCTATTCCTGGACTTGGTGGGCACACAGGCAGGTCATCTCTGTGTTGTTCCCCCACCCCCTGCCTCTGTCCCCTCCGTAATTGGCTCAACACAGAAAAGAATCCTAGAATTTAATCCATTAAAACATCCCTCCTTTTACTGAAAGTGTGCATTCCAAGGGAGCATGAAGTACAAGCAGAACTCATTATCAAATACCCCAGGCTCCTATTGCTAAGGGTTTAAATTAAAGGGGCACAAAGCAATCCCTATTTTTACCTTGACATTGCTGTGTTAAAAATGTAGATTTACCAAATGGTTGAGTTAAGGTATAATCATTAACATTACCAAAACAGTATAGTCAGACTTCAAAAGCATTTGCAGTAGGGGTCCCCTGTGGAACATTTAATGCACATTTAAAATTGGGTTTTGTTGGTGGAAAGCCCCTTTACACACAGCCTCCCAGGAACACATTGTTGGAGGAAAAGTCAGGGCTGCTTAAAGTTTGTGATGGGCCACATGACATCAATACCCTACAGTCAGTTCCCCTTTTCAAGGGGCTTCTGAACCATGGGGACAGCATCTTGCCTGCAGACTGAGGCTGAGAATTTGTTTACACCCTGGTAGCTAATTTTGTGGACAGGAAAGTCTTGCCAGTGAACTTTCTTGTTTATTGCTGTGCCATGTTTGAGATAATGGAGTTCTTCAAGCACAGGTGCTTGGAAGTGACCTTGTACCTATGGGTCTAGGGACCTTGAGCTCTTGAGTGCTTATGTTCATTTCTTCATGCAGTATTGTTCTTTGAAGTTCCTGGGATTGGGCAAATGCACATTTATTTAACAACCTGGACTTTGATTGAACAAAACTGAGGTTTGAAAACCCAGAACCATCTAATATTTTTATTATTTTCTGTTTGTTTGGTTTGGTTATTGAGATTTCTTTTACTTATTTGAAAGGCCAAGTGACAAAGAGAGGGAAAGATAAAGGGAAGATCTTCCAGCCTCTGATTCATTCCCTAAAAGGCCACAACAGCTGGGGCGTGGCCAGACAGAAGCCAGGAGCCTGGATCTATATCTGGGTCCTCCATGTGGCTAACACAGGTGCTTGAGTCATCTGCTGCTGTTTCTCAGGTGTATTAGCAGGAAGCTGCGTTGAAAGTGGAGCAGGTGCATCTTGAACTAGAGCTCATGTGGGATTCTGGTGTCACAGGCTTCAGTTTAATGCACTGTGCCACAATGCAGGTTCCCTATGTAATTTTAACTTGAGGAAAATGAGGCAAAGGTGAGGGAGGCGATTGATGCAGGAATGACTTATCCTAAAAAGTGCCAGAAACACGACTTCACCTCTCTCACCAACATCTCTGGAGAGCGCTTCCACATGCCTTTCAATTGAAATAGAACTGCTCCCTAAATACCAAATTCCCTTTTCTTCCACCCAAAGAACCCAACTGAGTTGTGGGCCCAGAAACAAACACGCACTTTTCTTTAAAAACGACATTGAACTGAAAGCTTTGCTTGGTGTCACTGGCTACTGCTGAGTCAGAAGCCCCTGGCTAGATCAACACCGTGGTCCCTTGATGCCTCTCCTGGCTTTGAGTTGCCACCCCACCCACTCTTCTCTGCTAGTGTTCCTCCTTGCTGGTAGCACATTAGAATCCCCTGGTGAGCTTTAAAAAGTAACCCCTTTGCCTGGGCTCTGCCCCCAGAGGCTGTGACTCACCTGCCCAGGCCAGGCCCCTTGAATTCAGGCTTTGTTCAGCACTGTCCAGGTGAGTCGGATGTGCAGTTGGGGTGGAGAGCTAGCAGCATCATGCACTGGTCATTCTAATTATTTTTGGGTACCTGCTGAAGCTTGGTTCCAGTGGATGTGGGCAAAGTTCAGAGAGAGTGGCCATTGTGGGAGGTGAGTGGTTTCATGGAAGTGGTTTCCTGAGACTCCTGCATGGTACACCCCTGCTGTTGTTGCCTATTAGCATTTCTTACAAAAAGTTTTTAAAATTGTATTTCTACAGTATTTTCTAAAACTTTGCTAGTTCCTGCAAGGAAGCAAATCTTACTGTGAAAAATTATCTCATCCCCATGTAAAAAGAGGAAAGAAAGGACTCCAGGAGCTGCTTAGGGGCCAGGGAACCCAGATCCTCCTGTTTAGCGGTTCTCAGTTTTGATTCTGGAACAATCTCCCAGGGAACTTCTGAAGCTCCTCCTGTGACACTATGCTGGGGCCCTTTGTGTAGGAACAGATGATAGGGGCCTGACGCCTTTCAAAGTTCGTACTTCTGCATGGGGAGAGGTTCCCTCGGGCCTTTCACAGAGGGGTTGCAGGAAGCAGCTGACCCTGGACCAAGGCATTTCTTTTGTTTCTGGGGGTGGAGGAGGAACCCGTGTGACCCAGGAAAGGGGAAGCAGGTCCCCAGCCCCTTCCCCTGGTATAAATATCCTTAGGATAGGCTTTGTGTCCATCTACTCTTGGCTCGCAGCAGGTGTTCTAGGGATAGGGGGTGGAGTTGGACCTTTTGCCCGTCTCTGTGTTCCCATCACCCAGCCATCCCCTCTCAGTTCTAGAATGTTCCTGATGCCCTGAGAGGTAGCTCAGCCCCACAGCAGGAGGCAAGGAGCTGAGCTCAGAGATTGCAGGGGCTGTGGACTCCCTGTGTACCCATGGTCCTCTTTCAGAAACACGTGATGGGCAGCCTCTCTCCTTATAGGGCCTGGGGCTGCCTTAATAGGAGGGGCCATGCCTGGGAACCTCCACTTGGGCTTGTTCCCATTTCTTGGCACAGAATTCCCTGGAGGTTCTGGTCACCCAAGAGAGCAGTGTGTCTGAAAGTGCACTTAGTTCTGAACCCATTCACATCCCTTTGGAGCTCCCCTAGAAATGTGTTTCAGGCCCCAACCCAGACCTGCTGAATAGAACTTCTGGGTGAGGCCAGGTAACCTGCTCCCCCCCCAATAAAAAGTATCTATTTATTTATTTATTTGGAAAGCAGAACAACAGAGAGAGAGAATCTATCCCCTTGCTTAGTCCCTCAATGGTCCCAACAACCCAGGCCAAAGCCAGGGCCCAGGAACTCCATCTGGTTTCTCATGTGGATGACAGGGTTCTCAAGTCTTTGGGCCATCCTCCATTACATGCCAGGATCACTTAGCAGAGATCTGGAGCAGAAGTAGAGTAGCCAGGATTTGAACCGATGCTCCTGTATGGAATCTGGCATCCCTAGTGGCTGCTCTCCCTGCTGTGCCCCAAGGCTGATTCCCTGGGAGCGTGCTTTAGCAGGTCTCCAGGAGATTCCGTTGCACAGTTGGGTGTGAGCAGTGTTGGCCTGGCGATTTTTGTGTTTCTGACACTCACTGCTATAGTAGCTGAATGTCTGTTTCATCTACCTAGGGATAAGCTCAATTCAGGCCAGAACTGGAAAGGAGTGGCTAGGAGCTGATGTTGTGGCATAGCAAGTAAAGCTGCTGCCTGAGATGCTGACATCTCGTTTGGGCACTGGTTTGAGTCCCATCTGCTCTGCTATTCATTCAGCTCCATCCTGTTGTGCCTGGGAAGGCAGTAGAGAAAGGCCCAAGAGCTTGGGAGACCCAAGAGAAGCTCCTGGCTCTGGTCTGGTTCAGCTCTGGCAGTTGCTATTTTAAGAGTAGCAGATGGGCCCAGCATGCGTGGCCTAGCGGTTAAAGTCCTCGCCTTGAAAGCCCCGGGATCCCATACGGGCGCCGGTCCTAATCCCGGCAGCTCCACTTCCCATCCAGCTCCCTGCTTGTGGCCTGGGAAAGCAGTCGAGGATGGCCCAAAGCCTTGGGACCCTGCACCCATGTGGGAGACCCGGAGGAGGTTCCAGGTTCCCGGCTTTGGATCGGCGTGCACCAGTCCGTTGCGGCTCACTTGGGGATTGAATCATCGGACGGAAGATCTTCCTCCTCTGTCTCTCCTCCTCTGTGTATATCTGGCTGTAATAAAAAATGAATAAATCTTTAAAAAAAAGAGTAGCAGATGGGCTGTTTCTATCTCTGTAACTCTGCTTTCAAATAAATAATTAAAAAGATAAGTGGCCTTCTAAGACAGTATTGGTTTAAGCCTTTCCCATGATCTCCTCTCCTGCCAAAGGGGATCATGGGTACACAGGATCTTGTCTGGTGCTCGTGATGGTGGGCACAGGAGGAAACAGTCCAATTCAGTCACCACCATGTCTGTGGGATTGTCTGTGGGGTCTTTCCTCCATGTCTGTGAACCCTAATAATTTCTCATCACAAAAAGCTGACTGTTGAGGTGCCAGTTAGAAATTTTCAGGAGAAAGTTTCTTTGTGATCCAACAACTCTCAATATTACATTGGCGATTTATCCTTTACTGTAAAATCACTGAAACTTAGAGTGAAAGTGAATGTGAGACTCCAAATACAATGACTCCTCCATAGACTCAGTTCTCTAGGATTAGGGGGTGAATTAAACTGGCATATCGAAAACAAGCTGAAGTGTGCATGGAAACAGAAAATATCCATGGATGGTACACATTAACTCAAGTTGGCTGGCCATAGAACTCTGGAAGGGACATGAAATATATGGAATTTGTTTGATTAGTGTTAAAAAGAAGAGCGTGGGGACTCTGCTTTCAATGTGCCAAAACATTGAAAGGAACCTTATACTTGGAAACAACTGTATGTCAAGAAATGCATGTGCTTACTGGGCTATTGTGGCTTCTTTATGGATTGATAAATTGTTTAAACTAGGGGCGGCTTTTAATATGTGAAAAAAATGCTTTGGTATTGTATGCAAGGAAAAATACAGTGATTTTAAACTGTAAGTGCATGAATTAGTATGTGTTTGAAAGCACGCTGCTTCTGGAACCTATTGTTGATGCTTTGGCATTTCATTCAACTAATGGTGATTGGCACTAGATGGTGGGAGTGATGGGCGGTGAGGTGGGTTGCAGGGTGAGCTTTGGGGCTCCTTTTCCTGAAGTAACCAGCAGTCTGGGAGGGGACAGCCCAAACAGCATGCCAAGTGCTCACAAAGAGCATAATTGTTACCCAGATGAATGTTTAATTGGACAGAGTAGTTCAAAGACAGAGGGGATCCCTGTGGATCTGGTCTCCTAGGGGAAGTTTTCACAGATGAGATGATTTTAAAAGGTGAAGGAGATTTAGGTGAGCGGAGGGGAACAATGTGTGGAGGAGCTTGGAAGAGAGAAGTGAAAAGCAGGGCGTGGTGGGAGGAGGGAGATCACTGCTTTAAAGGGAGAAGCAGGAGTGGGCATGATGACGCCACTTGGGATGCCTGCATCCCCCAAGAGAGGGTCCGAGGTTGAGTCCTGGCTCTGCTTCCAGTGCCAACTTCTTTGCTAGTGTACAGCCTGGGAGGCAGCAAGCAAATGGTGCCTGTCACCTACGCAGGAGGCCCAAATTAAGCTCCAGGCTCCTGGTTTACAGCCTGACCCAACCCTGATTGCATTCCGCAATCAGGGTTGGGTCAGTATCTCTCTTTCTGCCTTTCACATAAAACAAATAATAGTGTAGTTCTCTGGCACTACTACAGTCTCCGTTGCCCAGCTGGGCTCTCAGGGGCAGGTATTTAAAACTTCTGGCAGATGCTCCTTTTCAACTATGCTAAGCTACATTCCTTTGTAGTTCCTGACAGGGCTGAGGATATAATAGGGCCTTAATTATTTTTCTACTTAAAAATTTTAATTTATTTACATGTGCCCTTTCTAGGGCACAATTTTGACAAATACATGCATTCATGTGACCAAGATCACTATCAAAATATAGAATAGTTCCCATCTGGCATTGGGGTACAGCAAGTTAAGCCATTGCTTGTGTCACTGACATACCATATGATTGTTAGTTTGAATCCCAGCTGCTCCACTCCCCAGAAGCTCCCTGCTAACTAATGCACCTGGGAAGATAGTGGCAGATGGCCCAAGTATTTGAACCGCTGCAGCCCACATGGAAGACCAGGGTGGAGTTCCTGGCTCTGGGCATGGCGTGGTTCAGCCCCAGCTGTTGTGACCACTGGGGGAGTGAATCAACAGATGAAGGAGCACTGTCTGTAATTACAAATAAATAAACCAATACATATATGTGTGTATATATATATATATGTGTGTGTGTGTGTGTACATGAATAGTTCTGTCATTTCCTTTCCCTAGTCAACCCTATTATGCAACCTGAGGTAATGACCCACCTCTGGGCAGTGCCAGTAACATTGTTTTTCCCTGAATGTCATCGGGATAGAATTGCATAGTGTATGTGTCTTCTGGAAGTGGCTCACCCTTTTTTCAGTTAGAATGGTGCACTGGAGAGTCATCTTTCTGTTGCCTGTATCCATAATTCATTTCTTGTTTTTGCTGAAGAAAATTCTCAGTGTAGGTGTGTCCTGATTTGTCTATTTAGCCGTACCCTTGCTGAGGTATACTTGGATTCTTCCCAGCTTTTGGTGATGAAAAATAAAGCTGCTATAAATACTTGCATATTGGTTTTTGTGTGAATGTGTCTCTGTTCCGTTTGAATAAGCAGGTAGGAATGAGGTTACTAGACTGCGTGTGCTAAATGGGTGTGTCTGGTTTTAAAAGAATCTGCCAACTGTTTCCCTAAGTGACAGTTATTCTGTCTCTTGACCAGTGAAGTATGCAAGCTCCATCCACCTGATAGCATAAATTTCTCCACATTTTCAGGTTTTGTTGTACTAACTATCCTGGTGGGCACATAGCGATAGTTCCATGTTGTTTAACCTGGCATTTCCATCAACTAACATTGAGTGTCTTCTCAGGCATTTACCTCCATATATCTTTTTTGGATGAGATTTCTTTAAAGTCTTTCCTTCTTAAAATAAGATTTATTTATTTTTATTGGAAAGGCAGATTTATAGAGTGAAGAGGGGATAGAAAAATCTTCCATTTGCTGATTCACTGCCAAAGTAGCTGCAAGAGCCAGAGCTGAGCCTGTATGAAGCCAGAAGCCAGGAACTTCTTCTGAGTCTCCTACATGGGTGCAGGGTCCCAAGACTTTGGACTGTCCTCGACTGCTTTTTCAAGCCACAAGCAGGAAGCTGAAAGGGAAGTAGAGCAGCCAGGATATGAACTGATACCTATATGGGATCCCGGGCATGCAAGATGAGGACTTTAGCCACTAGGCTACCACACTGGGCCCCCTTTTCTTATTTTTATTGGTTTGTTTTCTCTTTGAATTCTGAGAGTTGTTTCTATATTGTAGATTCTTATTTTACTCAGTGTGTGATTGGCACATATTTGTCTCATTTTGAGATTTGCCATTTTATTTTCCAGGAAATTTCTTACAAGCAGCCAAACTTAGTAATTTTGAAGAAGCTTAACTCACCAATTTTTCTTTGATGAGTTATGTTTTCCAAGTCAGAGCTAATAAATCTTTCTCTAACCCCAAGGTTACAGAAATTTTGTTGGTGTTCTCTAGACTTTTTTTCAGGTTTTACATATTACATGTACAATACATTTTGAGTGTTTTTGCACAAGTTGCAAAGTTTAGATCGATCTGTGCTTATGTTTTGCATATAGCCATCTAGTTTTTCCAGTACCAAGGACTGAAGAGGTTTTGCTTTCTCCATTGAATTGTCTTTGTGTCTTTGTTGAAAATCGGTTGGATTGACTGCTTGCACTGGTTTCTGGACTGTATTCTGTTGTGTTGACCCTCCCCCCTCCCCTGTGTCTGTTGTTCTGTAATGGGGTGATGGTCTGCTCTGGTTTTGATGTCACAAGGAGGTTTTAATGACTTTTGAGGTGATTCAGGCAAGGTAGGGAGTGGGATCTGCAGAGTTCTCAGAATGTCGTTCCAGACTAGCAGCATCAGTCTCATCTCAGAACACACGATAAACTAAACTCAGCCCCTCCCTGGACCCCTGACCCCTGATCCAGCCACTTGGGGGATGAGGTCTAGAAGCACGTGTTTAAACAAGCCCTCCAAGTAACTCTGATGTGTGCTGAACTTTGCACTGTTACTTTGCTCAGAATACAGTTCACTATGAAGAAACAGGTACTAGAATGTCAGTGGCCTCCAATGCTATTTTGGTTTTGATGAGGATAACGACTATGCCCACGTCTCTATTTTCCCTCCTTCTGGCCTTCAAAAATGGTTTCCTAGAATCCTTTGACCAAGACTTCCCCTTAAGGAGTTTTAAGGAGGGGCGATTTGTGAGATCTAGAAAGGTTTTCTGGTTGGTGTGAACTTATGACCGGGATGTGTGTCTAGTCTAATGGGTGTGCCCTTCAGGATGATAAGATGAGAATCAACCTGGAGTCCTTGTCCTAATAGCTTGTCCATTTTCAGGCAGTCCTCAGTCCAAAGTCATCTGGAGTTCTCTTAAATGGCAAGCAAGGGGGAGAATGCAACATGAGCTTTAGGAAAGCCCTAAACTTACCCAGTGCAAGAGGAAGGTCATTGCACATGGTAGACAGCAGGTGCAAAGATGAGCTGTCCTTTCAGTAGGGCATTTGGGCTTGGCTGCTAGCCAGGGAGGCAGGGGCAGGTCTAGAATGAAGGACATACGCCTTCTTGAACACTGCCATCTTTTATCCTCATGAAAGTGATTCGGAAGAACAGAAAGTGTCATGTTGTAACCTTATTTTAGTTACTGTGCCTTGTGTACACACACACACACACACACATGCGCATTTTAGCATCTCACTTAATTTCTTCAGTAATAGATTTGATCTGGCTATTTGCAAGCTGCAGTTTGGAGAAAGTAAATAGTGTTTGTTAAAAAAACAGACATTGACTTCATTTTCTGTAGCCCCAGAGTAGAGGAGGGGAGCTCTTTCATGGATGGATTGTTTCTGCAGGATGTGCGGTGGCTTGCACCAAATTTCAGAAATGCTTCAATCTGAAATATCCTTCCTGCTCAACTCAAACAGACATGAACTCTTCGTTCCTTGGGGCTGCTGCCCGTATGGTGATTCTGTTTGCTCCCGTGTCGCCTTACCTGCCCCCCATCTCTCACAATCTTATATGAAGTGATCCATGTCAGTACAAATGAGTGTAGGGCCTGTGTCCTTCCCGCATGTGCTTGTGCCATTCCCTGGAGAATGTATTGTGGAAAAAGAGGGGCTGTCTGTGTAACTTCTTTTCTGTTTTGGTGCCAGTAGTCTTGTTTTAAAAGGAAAACTCTACCACTTCTCATCAAACTCCGTATGCACTGAAAAGGTGTTGCCTTCTCCTCTTCCAATCCGCCCATCTTCATGTAATTTTTGCATCTGTAGCTTTAAAAAACATCTATAAACCACCTGTAAGAGAAATATGAATAACATGCTTGAATTTTCTCAAGTTTTTTTTTCTGATTTCTTTTTTCTTTTTTTCCGTTCTATTTTATTTTTAATTTTATGGTACAACTCCATGGCTTCTGGGATTTCCTTACCTCCTCCCCAAATTCCATTCCCCCCAACTGATTTTACTCATATTATTGCATTTTCCCCCTAATTTCTCCTGAGATAAGACAGGAATATTCATTTTTTTCTTCAAGAATGGTATGGAGGGGAATATATGAACTCTGTATATTCATGGCCTTCCAGAGGACTTGTGTTTCTTTGGGGCTTGGGGCCTCAGGCAAAGGTTAAAGTGAGCACAGAGGAGCTGGCGGCAGCAGGAGTCAGGCTGTTTTGGTGGATACCAGGCCTTTGCCAGCATCTCTGACTGCGTGTTCTCATGATCTGGGTCAGCCTAACTCACTTTTACACGGGGACTACTCTCCAGGTAATGGGGTATCTCAAATAAGCTTGCCTTTTGTAGGATTCATTCTTTCTCTCCCTCCTACATGGTGTATAGGCACCAAAGACCCAGAAGGCACCCAGTAAACCCTGGTTGAGTGAACAGTTACCTACTTAAAATATTTTTTTCGCTCTTTCTTTCCTCTTCTTAAACAAATAATAAGATTTTTAAAAGTTCCTATGTGTGTCTTGCTTGTTGGTCTATCACTCCCCCTTGAATTAAGTCCCTAACATTACATGATAAATTACATCGAATGTAAACAACTCAGGGTAATATCAGTCAGTGTCAGTGGGGTGGCTGTGGCTCACGATCTCTCCAAGAGACTTAGGACATTGGCCTGGGCATTGGTCATCTGAAGGTTTGACCGGAGGGCTGCAGGAGAGGATTCTCATGTGGTGGGTGCATGAGGCTCACAAGTCAGTGCGGGTCTTCCTATCAAGGGGCCTTTCCCAAGGGCTCCTCTAGGACGAGGAGCACGCCACTGCAGGCTTTCTCCACAGTTGCTGACTCAAAGAGACAGCAAAGCAGAAGCCACTATGCAGAAATCCATTCTATTTTTTCTGCAGGGTAACTTTGGTCTCACAAGCAGCAGGTGTCTCTCTATAGGAGGTGACCATGCCAGAGTGTGAATTGCAGCAGGCAGGGATTGCCAAGGCTCTGTGTGGAGGCTGGCTGCTTTGTCTCCTATTTAACTCTGTTATTTCTTCCAGATACTGTGATGCTTCTTCTTGCCTCTTTCTCCCAGGAGATCTCTCTTCTCATTTCTTAGGCACTTCACCATCTATTGGAGGTAACCAGATTTGCTAGCGTTTCAGGAAAGTGGTAGCCTGCTTTGTGCAGGACTGGTTCCTGCTTAAAGTCTAACTTACCAAAAGGCATTGATGGCCGTACAGGTGTGAGCAGGTTCCAGATTTCCAGATCACGTGCCGACTTCTGTAAGTCAAAGACCCAACTCTTGGGCTGCCTGGAAGTCCATAGGCATACCATAGGAGTTGTATTTTAGCTGGAGAAAAGTTGGGTAATGTCAGGCCATTTCTTCTTCTCCCCCTAGAACATGGCTGAGATTCAAAACAGGGCCTGTGGCAGCAGTATTTTCCTTCTGGACAAAGATAAGTTATTCATTTGGGTAATTTGATCTCTGCATTAGCACCAAGAACTAAGCTGACTGGAGCTCCTTTAGGCCTCTGAGGTCTTAGAATATTTCCTTGGGTTCATTAAACTGCAAAGCTGGGGGAGTTTCTTCTCTTTTTCTCTTGGCAGTTTTTCATCTCCTTTGCACAGGGGTTTGTGGAGATGCAGCTGACATTTGGCTGTAGTCTCTGTCGGTTGCAGTGCTTTTAGAATAGGATGTTCCTCCTCACACCGCAGCTGCTCTTGCCTAATGTTCTCAGATCACCATGGGAGACAGCTCAAGGGGAGACAGGAGTCATTGAGACCCTAAGCCTGAATAACCAGGGATCTGGCATATGCCCTGGATCTTCAGGTCCGTTGGCAAAGGAGAGGTGCCAGCAATAAAGGAAGCATGGTAGACATGTGTGTTTGCGAGTCAGACCCTCTGCACCCTGCAGGAGCACTAGTTAGGTGATGTGGTGCTTTCAACTATTAAAAGTGTCATTGCTTTTGACCTTCTGGTTCCTCTCTGTGAAGAGCTTTGGTCACAGTCACAGTGGGACATAGAATGCCTAAGAAAAGGTTTGGTTTAAGCAGACTTTGAGGCCAGAGGAGAAGGTGTAAGTTCCATCAGAGGACGACCAGTGTAGCTGCATGTGTGGAAAGCTTGGGCTTGCTTAGTGTGTGCAGCTCCCCAGTGATAAGACAGAGTTAATAGGAAGGAGCGTGGAAGGCGGGTGAGGTCACTCCTTGATCGCTAGGAACCAAGGACCTGGGAGAGCTTTTGTTATATCGAATATGTCTGCTTACTGGGAAGGTTCATTTGACCCATTATTAACTTGATTTTGCTGACTTAATCACCCTTAACGTCTTTTATTTTCCCATCTCTCTTATTTCCTTTCATTGCTATTTGAAGATTTGATGGATTCTTATTAAAGTGTTTATGTATATATTGAGAGTCAGACAGACAGACACACACACACGCACTCCACACTCCCGAGAGAGAGGGTGAGAGTGGAGGAGAGGAAGAAAACTGATCCGCTGCTCCACTCCCCAGATGTTTACAGAACTCCAGTGTAAAGCTGAGAGTCTGGAATTCAGTCCAGGTGTGCCATGTGAGTACCAGGAACCATGGTCTGCTGGGGTCTATAGTAGCAGGAACCTGGGCTGCAGAGTCAGCACCAGGAATCAAGTCCAGATCCTCCAGTGTGGATGCGAGCCTCTCAGCCATGAGGCTAACACCTGTTCCCATTTTCTTCTAGGAGTTGGACTCTGCCTTGCCAGAGCTCTGCTTGCTTTTCTGGCAATCTCATAAAAATATTCACCTGGTCAACTTCATGACCACTTCCCAGAATTCCAGGTCTCTTTGGAAGAGGCCATGTTTGTTTCTTTTCTTTCTTTTTAATTTGAACTTTGAAGATGAGTGAGGGCTCAAAACTGCCATAGCAAAAGAAGAGTTTGAAGGAAAAAAGTTTATTGTAGTTTGGGAACCCACATAGGTGCTTAATGTTGAGATGCTCTCTGGAGCTCCAGGTGAGGAAGACGGGCTTTGGGATCATGGCTGGCTCGCTCTGCTTTGGCCTTAGACTCTGCCTGCTGCTCACAGGCTGATGGAGAACAGCTGATGTAAACTACAAGTGGAAGGTGTGGCTTTTTCAGTTAATAAGCCCATAACCTGTTGAAAGGTGTGTTTTCATATTGGAAGGAGGGGGTGGATGTTAGACAGCCTTTGGCGCTGATGCTGTCACCTCCGCACATTCGCACAACCCCCACCACCCCCTGCCTGGAGCACACAGACACCTTGCTGCTGTTCACAGGTGTGTGTTAAGGCAGCATCTTAGAACCGAAAGCCAGGGACAGAGCCTCACTCCACAGGCCAGGAGCTCCCCAGAGCTCAGGTGCCCGGCATTCTGCAATAGCTCCATTTCCTGTGGTTCATGAGGACTTTCTCTTGGCACCAGCGGGGCTTCTGCCCCCTCCCTCTCTTGGCTGGTGCCCCACTTGGCGGAGTTCCCGGGCTGGGAGCCCTCTAAGCTTTTAGCAGTCTGCCCAGAGGGATTTTGCTTTGTGGTTTCCTCCTGGAAGGAGTGACATTTCCTGGGTACCAGGGCCTGCGGGCAAGTTCCATTGCAACTCCAGTATGTAAAGGAACGAATGAAGGAAGACAGGAGGTAAGATATTCTGTATTCAGGGTGGTGTGCTTGGCATCAGAGCATGGGGCAGTGGTGTCAGGGGTTGCTTCTCATTCTCCCTATTGTCCAGCAGCTGCCCTACTTGGCTTCAGTTTACACTACCCTATTTGCCCGTCCAACCCCATCAATGTCCAATGTTTTCATGCCCTTTTCCTGTCAAGCACAAGCTGGCTACAGTTTTGTTTTCATTGCTCTGTCCCCAGTGCAGGACAGCAGATCCAGAAAGGAAAGAGAACTCAGTTTGTATTTGAGATGCTGGTCCAAATACATGGGCAGGGCTCTTTTGGCTGGGTTGCACAAGAATCAAGCAGGTGATGCAGATCTCTTAGATGCTTCTGATGCACATGGTGGGACTCTGCAAGAGATATGGATAGCTCAGCTTCATCTCCCTGAAGGAATTAATCACCATTTCCTTTTCCTGTTTTCAACAGAGATTTTCTTTAATGTATTGTGTGAGAACAACATGGAAAATGCAATCTCTGGCATCTCATAAATATTTACTTAATGTTTAAAACACTGCCGTGCAGCATTCATTTCACTTGAAAATATTTTCTGTGAGAAAAATAGAGTAAGAATTTTTGTAAAAGTACTCCTGCTTTGCTGGGTAGTACATAGCTTTATTTTCCTTCCACTGACCTTACATTTTTTTTTGCTACCAAGAAGTTCATAACATCAAACAAAAAGAATTATTGAAAGGGAACGTTAGGTCAACTCCCCGAAGGTTGACTGGAGAAGGGTCCGTCTTAGCAGGACCACCTCCTGCTCCTTTCCACTGCTATCAAAAACAGCACTGGTTGGTCCATGGTTTATTTGTGTCACCACTAATTCCAGAATGTTTGAGAGCAATACTTGAGTGTGTGGGCTCGTTTCATTGCTTTGTGGCCAAGAGAAGTTTAGTCTGTGGCAGAACAATCTCCAGCACCCAGCATCTGCTAGTTGAGCAGTTTATCACATACCCTTGCAGCAGGTCCACTCTGCAGTCTGGCTTCTGTGTACTTGAGTGTATTTAACCTGTTCTTTTTTGCATTTTATGGAAATGGACATATGCTGAATTATTTTTTCTCTTTAGTTTCTTGGTGGACTTAGCATATCTACTTCATTCAGCCATTGTGTTAACTTCCATTAGGTGGATCCAGTCAATCCCCTTTGGCTTGCTTCTCTAAGTCTCTGATGGAGAGTAAGGGCAGGTGTGTAGTCAGGTGAGCCATCTGGAACCAGCAGGAGTCTTCTATTCACACTGCTTGGTTCAAGGGGACCCAGCCTCTTCTGCTGTCCTTAGGGAGCTATTACTATTGGCTGCAAGCTTCCTGCAGAGTAGCTGTTTTGCCATGTGGAGCCTTGGTTTCTATGAGAATAACACTGCTAGTGGTATTATTAGAGGATACATGCAGGGTGCCTACCTATCCCATTTACCATTGTCCTCAATCTGTGCAGGGCATTGGTTCCAGCACTGCCCCCCACCACACATCTCAGATACCAAAATTTGTGGATGCTCAAATATGTACATACAGCAATGTGGTATTTGCAGACATACAGCTATCCCTCCATACATCTTAAATTATGCTAGATGACTTATACCTCATGGAGTATAAATAGTTGTTGCACCCTATTGTTTAGGGAAACATAGTGAGAAAGACAGTCTATAGGTGTCTAGTACAGATGTAATTTTTGAAGGCATTTTCAACCCATTCTTGGATGACTGCAAATGCAGAACTTAGAGTTATAGCGGGTTGACACTGGTATCTTCCAGAAGTTCAGGGTAAATGTGAATTAGAACGAAAGTATGCATGGGTTTCAGATTTGTTGCATCACTGTACTCTCTTCATTCCACTTTCCACCAACTTTTTGACATACTGTTGTATATGGCACACTGCCTTTTGTATTCATGATAGTACCTACTGAACAGAAGTTGCTTGCAGTTGTGGTTAGCACATATCAGGGGCCTGGCAAACATCGACCATTATTTCTAATGTTCAGTGTCGGACAGCTAAACAGACAAAGAAGCTAGGATGATTGCATTGCTTTATGCAGTGAAATTGGTTCGTAGGCTAGAATTAGTTCTCTGGGCTCCAAGATCAGAGACCCTCAACGTTTGTTCAAGAGTTGCCATGTTTCTCACTGCCTTTGTTTTAGAGCTTGAATGTTCCTGGCCCAGCTCAGTCTTCTTGACAGTTTTCCAAACCTGGAGATGGAATCTGCTTTCTCAGGTTCCTTGATGGGTGGGATGAACAGAGTCAAAAGCAAGCTGGCTGTCAGGTAGTGGGTGTGTGAGTGACATCTAGAGGCAGTAGAAAGAACCCCAGCAAGGTGCAGGCAACAGAGGGGCTTCAGAACAGGTTGTGCAATCTGGGATGTGAAGCCTTTCACTGTCCCTCTGGAGGTAAGGGTCTGTGTTGGGTGAAGGGAGGTAAACAGGTAAATGGAAGCTTCTGGAAATTAGTATCAGATAACTGAGGCTGCAACTTTGGTGGATGCATGGAGAGTTAGTGGTCAGGAAGGACAGTGTGCCTAAGCCGGCTGCACATGCCTACCACTGGCGAGTCTAGTGCAGGCAGGCTCGATTGTTGAGTTTAATAGTTACTGCTACAGTTATAACAGAAGATGCTAGCCTACAGCAGTTCATAGGTCTAGGACTATCAGAAATTCCCACCTAGATGCGATTCAACCAAAGGCGTCCTGAGAATGGTGAAGTACAGGTTGCCCGTGACCTTGTGTGTGGGTTGGTCATCAGTTCTGATGGTCCATCTGTCAGCTCACCTTTTGTGTAGGAGATGTGGCTGGTAGAGACATTGGCAGTTGAGCAGCAAAGCCTTCAATGGCAAGACTGGCCAGAAGAGTGGCATAGGGCCGAGGGCCAGGGACTGCCTCTACCTGAATCTCTGTATGTTCTTCTAATCTACACTGACAAGTCTCAATCCCAAAGGGTAGGGAGGTGGTGAGAGTAGATAAACTATTCCTACACCTGCCTGCAGCCTGTCACGAATTCTGCACACTGGGACTGTGACATATTCATTGATGTGAGCATTTGACATAGTGGTTAAAAGATGCTCCTTGGGAGACCTGTGTCCCATAGCTGAGTGCCTGGGTTGCAGTCAGGGCTCTGAGTCTAAGCCCACTTCCTGCTAGAGCATACCCTGAAAGGCAGCAAGTCATGATAATGCAAGTACTTAAGTCCCTGTCACAAACATGGGAGACCCAGATTGGGTTTCTGGCATTTGCCTTCAGTCCGCTACTGCCACAGATGTTGTAGGCGGCTTGAGAATGAATCCAATGACTAGGGGAGATCCCCGTTCTCTACCTTTCATATAAATAAATAAATAAAATCTTAAATATGGGTTCATTGATATGAGTTCCTAAGAGTGTGAGATTTATTAGGTTCATGGACCCAGCTAGGAATCATGCCTGTAGCGTTGTTGATGCTGAAGGTTCCTGTAGACCTTGGAGCAGTTTTGGAGGGTCTCCCTGCTTGTACCTGTGTGAATTCTGGCCATGGTCTCCCCTGTAATGATCAACATTTCCACAGAGAATTTCCAAAAAGTGGTCTGGCTCTTTGTTGGTCTTTCCCTGACTTACCCTTCCCTCCTGCTGTGTGGCAGGTGCAGCCATGAAATAAGGGATCTGCCAGAGCCAGATGGTCCTCTGGGAGGGCAGCCAATGTTGGTTTTGCCTCCACGGCTGTGGCCAATGAAACCCTGCCAGCCAAGCATGGCTGACTACACCAGTGACAGCAGTGAGCAGCCTTCAGAGTGCTTCAAATATGTGATGGATGGGGGCTGTGCAGTGGGCCAGCCTTCAGTCAGGTCAGAGCTGAAGTTTGTCCATCTCACCTGATCTCTATGGCAACCTCCAGGACCCTCTCCTCTTCCTGCCAGGTATCCTCCGACTCCTGCAGTGTGTGAGAGCTGCCCATTCCCTAATGTAGTTTCCACATAGTGAAAAACCTGAAGTCACTAAAGAGCATTGGAGAACATTTTTTTTTCAAATATCAATATGTATCATCCTATCATTCTATTGTAGCATAATTTTTTTTGTTACTTTCCACCTGCAGGTAACTTACATAGAGATGTATGTATGCTGTTGTGCATTTTGTTGTTCATGGTGTTAGAGCACATTTCCGTAGGTTTCTCTGGCCTTTCCTTATCAGTTTAAATTTTGTAAATTGATATATTTGTATTTATTTCAGGGAGAGAAAGAGAGAGAGAGAGAGAGAGAGAGAGAGAGATCCTCCATCCACTGATTTACTTTCCAAATGTTTACAGGACCTCAGAATAGGCCAGGCAGAATCCTGAAGCCCAGAAGCCCATCTGTGTCTCCCATGTGGGTGGCAGGAACTCAGCTAACCTGAGCCATCACTTATTACTTTGCAGGAAGCTGAAATCAAAGCAGAGCCAGGACTCTAACCAGGCACTCTGATATGGGATGCAGGCACCCTGAGTGATATCTTAACACCTACTCCTTCTTATCACTTTTAAATTACTATACATGTAATGTAAGTGGTGACTGGATGACCCCATTCTCCTAATGTTTTTTCTACTTGTTATTTCTGCTAGTTGGTTGATATGCATATGCATTAAGGAATATTTATAAGTGCCTAGCTGTGAGTTTGTTTGATCATTAACCTTGGGTTAATTCCTAAGGAATTGGAAGATTAGAGTGTTAATCTCTTTGCTATGCTTGCTTTTTTTTTCTTAGCTATGTCTTCTACTACTGATTTCTGAAAATCATAGATAAATTGACATAACCTCCAACAGTGAGTGAATAGATCAGTTTCATAGCAATGCCAATAGCAGATCATACTTTTTTTTTTCTTTAGCTAACACTGTCTCTTGGGTATCAAAGCAAAAATAGTGATTTTTAGAAAAGATTTATTTATTTTTATTAGAAAGTTAGATATACAGAGGGGTGGAGAGGCAGAAAGGAAGATCTTCCATCCATTGATTCACTCCCCAAATGGCCGAGGCTGAGCCAATATGAAGCCAGGAGCCAGGAGCTTCTTCTGGGTTTCCCTCACAGATTCAGGGTCCCAGGGCTTTGGGCCGTCTTTAGCTTCTTTCCCAGGCCACAAGCAGAGAGCTAGATGGGAAGCATGGCTGCTGGGATTAGAGTCTGTGCCCATATGGGATCCTGGTACATTCAAGGAGAGGACTTTAGCTGCTAGGCTACCACACCCGGCTATTGCATTTTTGGCATTCTTTTTATATTTTGGATATCAACTATCATATATATGACTTACAAACTTTTTTCTTACGTTCTATAGGTTGCCCTTTCATTTTTCTCCTTTTCTGTGTGCAGCATTTTAGTTGAATGTTGTCCCTCTTGTCTTTTCTGGCCTGTCCTTTTGTTACATATCCAAAAATCATTGCCAAGACCAATGTCAATAAGTTTCTCCCTTTTCCCCTAGGAGGTTTATGATTTCAGATCTTACATTTTGAGTTGGGATGTAAGATAAGGACCTGATTCTATCATTTGGCATGGAAGTATACAGTTTTACCAACACTATATGCTGAAGAAACTGTCATCTCCTTATTGTGTACTTTTGGCATTAGTTTGCTTTTCGTGGTAAGGGAGGACACATATTGTTCAGATGTCCACATTTGTCCAAGTGATTTGCAAATGCAATGTAATTCCTGTCAAAAGTCCACAGGTGTTTTCTGTGGGAGCATAAAAAATCATCCTTGCATTCAATTGCCATCCTTCCCTCCCCGACCCCCCCAGTTTAAAAAAAAACTTGAAAAGCCAAATCAACTTGGAGAATAAACCTGGAGAGATCAAACTTCCTAATGCCAAAATATAATGCAAAGCTTCAGTCACCAAACCATGTGATACTGGCATAAAAGCAGACAGATGGGCAGCGAAACAGAAGATGGAACCTAGTGTTACAGCTGAATGCGTGTGTGAAGTGGGGGCTAACCCTGGACACCAGTGGGAATGCCGAGGGATCCATTTCTGGTAGTAGACTCCAGGCAGGGAGGCCCTGGGGAAAGGGTGGCTGCAGAATCATGGGGATGCTCTTGACATCATATAGACCACTTTCTTCTCTGCCTGGGAAGCTCCAGCCCGATCCTTGACCAGTCCAGAGTCTGTGAACTGTAGATGTTTTCACCTACCATGGGTTCCAACCCCACGTCTGTCACCAGCTCCACAGCTTTGCAGAGATCTCGTCTGAAATGAAGAGTTGTCTTGGGGTCAGGGTCTGCTGCTGCTGTTTCTGCGTGTTTTTGACCTAAAACCTAGCTCAAAAGCCAATACCTATGTGTAGCAGGGAAGGAGAAATGGAAACTTTGGGGCAGACCAGTCCAGACCCTGACTTCCAGGAGCCAGCCTTGGCATCCTTGCCCACCTATACCAAGGGAGCAGACCCACCTCCACTCCCCCTCAATTTCAATAGCTTTGACCCAGGTGTCAATCAAACTACTGAAAGGGCACTAAATCTAAATGGTCATGGGTTGGACTGCCTGGCCACCACCTGGTTCTGTCCAATCAGCGTCTACATAGTCTAGAGCGTTTGGTGTAGCTGCCGGCTGTTTTTGTAAGGAGCCAAGAAATGCAGGAATCAGAGGGGACTCCATCCACAATCTCAGCAGTGTTCCATTTGTGAAAATTCAATTGCTCTTATCACCATTTTCTCCTAAAATGGAATTTTCCAGGATGCAAATGACTAGCTAATTTTTTTATAACAGCTTTTCTGAGATATGATTCATGTATCATACAAGTCACTTATTTTACTCATTTAAAGTATATGCTTCAATAGTTTTTAGTGTAATCACGTAGTTGTATAACCATCATTACAATCAGTTTTAGAGACTAGCTAATTTACAAATCAAATTACATTATAAATGCATTATGGGGTGACGTACTGCTTAAATGTGTTCTGGCCTGAATTCTGTTGTGAAAAAGCCAAGAGAGGTACATGTTACAAAAATAATTCTCCTCCCACCCCTGCCTAACCTGCCTTGCCCAGGACTTGGGTCTCTGAATTGGACTTCTATGGACCACATTTGTGGCTAGAAGGAGTTCCTGATGACATTTGATTTTTAGTCCCCATTTTTTTTTCTGTTCATGAAAATACAATATTCTAAATATAGATGAAGTAAAAATCACTTATACTTGCAGACCTGCATGATGACCAACATATTTCTATAGTGGTGTGGGGAGGAGGGAGAAGCCTTCTGGCAGATAAATTTGCTCTGGGATGGAATTGCAGGTGGGATGTGGTGGGAAAATGTGTATCCAGGTCTCCACACCTCCAATAGGCTCGCTTACAGCAGCTGAGCATGAGACCCCTAAGTCCCTCTGGTGGCAAAGGTGCCTTCCACCCAGCCCCACTTCTACCCCTGGGGCAGTGGGTGGCTGGAGATCATAGCTGAAATGCACTAACCCAGACTCCATTTCCTTTTCTGCTCTAATCTTTTCCCAGCACCCAAAGACAATGAAGAGCGTGTGTTCCGAGAGCGCATGCGGCCAAGGAAGCGGCAGGGAGCTGTCCGTCGCAGGGTTCACCAGGTCAATGGTCACAAGTTCATGGCCACATACCTTCGGCAGCCCACCTACTGCTCCCACTGCAGGGATTTCATCTGGTAAGTCTCTCTGTCCTGGAAACCTCTAGTTAACCACTTTTCTGAAATAAGGGAGGACTAGAAACTTAATTTAAAGAATGGTAACAGATACAATCTTGATCCTAAAACTTGATGCCTGATGGGACTGTTTTCTTCCAGACAAGCCATTGCATTTTCATTTGAAACAAAGAAGAGATATCTGTGAAAGCATGCTTTCATTATCAGGCTTTGGAGGGAAGGCCCTTTTGTGTAATTCTGGAATCTTTTTAGAACTCTGGTTTGGAAGCTTGAGAGCTGGACCTCAATGAGAAAAGAGTCTCACCTTCTCTGAGTGTTGCCACCTTGCAGAGTGGGCACCACATCTTTACCCATCTGATATTGGCAGCATTTCCATGAAGTAAACAGCTTGCAGTAGAGTTCCTGAAATGCTCAACTTCCAATGGAATTAGTTTCAAATAAAAGCAAATTCCATGGTTTATAGTGAAAGGTAAAAATCACTGATGTGCACCCCTTATTCTTTAGCTGGCTGTAGAAGATATCTCTGGAGGGCTGCTACCTGGGTCCATGGTGCATGGGAAGGTGAATGGAAACAGTTAACCATGGTTCCCAGTGCTTAGTACCCAGGGTCAGACTCTGTTGAAGGAGTTAAGACTTTACAACCAAGAATGATACTGTATTTAAAAGGAGTCCATACCTTTCCTCGAGACAAGATACATTGTTTAGAAAGGAAGTACAGTTATGTCTAGGATTTGTTTAAAGCTCATGCTGGAAGGAGGGGGAGAAAGGGCTACAGTTAGTAATTAAGAAGTTTGCTGATGGTTGTATGAGGGTGCATGGTGGTTATCCCTTTACTTTACATGGATTTATATTGTTCCCAGTGAAACTAAAACACTCTTGATTGCCAATATCTGTAGCACAAAGCATTTTTAAAGAAACTGGTCCAACAAGGATGCTGCTAGGATGCTGAGACTTTAGTGCTTGCGAGAGCAGTGCCAGCCGGAATGGGCAGGGAAGGCTTCCTGGGGGAAGTAGCATTTTTAATTTCTTGACGAATGGGATTTTGATGTGGAGGAATGGGTAACAGAACTTTTGGGCTAGAGGCGTGGATACAGGACACTGATGTTGGCACTGGAAAACTTAATAAATGTCCTTCACAGGTCAGTATCTTTATTATGCACTGGAAATGTCAAGTGGAATTTTCAGCATCCTATGTGCTATGCAGTATTAATGTCATTCTCCTGGGAGTACCAAGGCTTAGAAATGACCAAAAGCCTGTATGATGTCCTCTCTAACTAGGGAGTGTGAAAGGCATGTGTCCACCCTGGGCTGGCCCGACTTTGATGCTTTTCCTAACATCCCACTAGTCTTGCTGGCAAGTTAATCTCTTTGGATGCAGTGGGGAGGAGGAAGTGATGCTGAGTTTCAGTGTGAACCCAGCTGGGGAATGTGTGAATTGGGCTCTGAGGGACCCCTGGCTTCCCCTGGTGTCCAGGAGTCCCTGTCCTCTTTTGTTGTGACACCAGTGACATAGCTTGGCATGGACATCTGAGGACACAGTTCTGAGTAGAGCAGCCATACAGTAGCAGAAGCTAATGCTCCATTCCCAGCCATAGTTGCTTCTCCTTCCCACGTCTGACCCAGTCATCTCATGCCCATTATCTAAGTTTGGATCACATATTTTCACTAATCCAATGAAGATTTGCTAGGTTTTCTAGGATGTGGTCCTGGATGACTTTTTGATCCTGCCACTGGGTTACAGCCCATTTGTTGGCACACTGTGGCTGGGATAAGGCTATTGTGCTTTGATCTGTGTCCATGCTGATTTTCAAGCTTGCCCTAGGGTCCCTCCCATAGTCATTAACCTCTAATACTGACCTTCACCTAAACTGTATATTGAGCCCCCAGTGCTGGCCACAGACTGGCCCCCAAACCTTGGTGGTCTTGGGAGTGCTCAGAGAAACACCTACCAGCTACAGCCCTCCTCCATAGTCAGAGAACCCATGGAGCATGGAACTGGTGCTAGAAGATGAGAAATACCATTGTTATCCGTGAGGATGGATATGATCAAGGCCAGCAGAGCCATTTGGTAGCTATCAAGATCACTGCTGAAATGACTATTGTTACGGACAAGCCCCAATATCAAGCAGACCTGTGACCGTGCTGAGCAGTGCAGTCCCTGGGCCTTGATGCAATGTGTGTGCTGCATAGTGTGGTGGGTGGGTTTGTGTGCTAGCTACTTTGACTTTGTAGAATTTCACTTTCTTAAAAGGTTGTGTTCTTCCTTTCAGGGGTGTCATAGGAAAGCAGGGGTACCAATGTCAAGGTAAGAGGAATGTTGTGAACAAAAGTTTAGAAGGCCCAAGGTGAGGTCCAGATCATTGATGCTCAGAGGAGGCTGTGCTCGGTCTGATGACAGTTGAAAGGCTCTGTCCATTTGTAGGCTTATGCTTCCTCTCCCACAAGTGCTGCTTTCTTTGTACCCCTGCCCCAGCCATCACTCCACATACTCATATTACAGTGCCTTGTAGGTACCAACTCCATTTCAGTGGTCACAGACGCCTTCAGCCCCCTTCTCCTGCCCCTAGTTTTTTCATGACACTTGGAGCGGATAGCTCTTGCATCTTTGATAGTGACGCAGAACACGTCAATGAGGAGCTCTTCAGAAGCCCTGCTTCAATGTGGTAGACCAGGGCTACCTGTTCTTCACTTCCCTTACTCTCCTACTCCTTCACCTGCTTGGTTAGTGAATAGCACTGAAGGACCCTTGACAGTTTTCTCTCTTTTTTATCTCTCCTGGGATTATTAGCTCTTAAAACTTTAAAACTCACTTGAAGGTCTTGAAGATGATTTTTCCCTCCAATTAACGGCCTCTAAGTCCAAGGTTAAGTTGTACACAAATCAGAGGGTGGGAATGCACTGCATTGATGTTGAGGTTTCTCTGTGATTAGAGCAGGGAGGCTGCCTACCTCCTCACAGAACAGTGTGACATGGGGCTCATGGAGAACCTGGGGAGACACTGTTGGGGGATGCTGTGCCTGTGTGCACAGTTATCTCCACTGCCACCTGTTGCCCACGTTGCCCCATGATACTACAGATGGCTGTATGCCACTTCCTTGGGCATACACAGGTACTTCCAAAAGCTCATGGCAGAATACAATAAAACATTAGTTTTAGTGTTTGACATTTGGCATGAAAGTTAAGTCATTACTTGGAACTCATGCATCTCCCAACAGTGCATTTCACAGGGTTCCTAATATTCCTCTGGAGGCAGCAGGTGATGGCTTAGGACTGGTCCTTGCCACCCAAGTGGGAGACCCAGATCAGTTCCAAGTTTCTGGCTTCAGTCTTGTGGGCGTTTGGGGAATGAACAGAAGATGGGAGATCTCTCTCTCTCTCTCTCATTCACTTTCAGATAATACAAATTAAAATGTAAGTTTATTGTAATATAAAAAAAATTGAAATCCTATGCATAGTCTCATAATACATATTGTCCACAAACTTTTTGAAGGACTCTTATATTAAATTCAATGGGAATTCTCAAGTGTAGTATGAAAGATTTTTTTTTAAGTCCAAGAACTTTTGTGCCACCTGCTACAGCTCCTCCTTTCATACCAGCTACCCTGGCATTATGCTGCTGAGTGCAATAGGAGACAATGGCAATGCTCTGTAGGAGGGCTGACAAGGAAGTTGTTCCTGACCTTGACATATCAAAGCAAGTAGATTGATCAGTAAGCAACACTAGAGAGCCCTCCTAGCACCTTTGAGTAGAAGGACTTCACTCTTCTGCAGAGTGTTCTGGAGGCAAAGCCTTTTGAAATAACAGCCAGGAGGGCTTCAGGGAGTGACAGAGAGGCCTAGCTCCCATATCTCCAACTGAGACCTGATTCCATGTTGGATTGAAAACTTTTCTTCCCTCACCTGTCCCTCAGCCTTGCTGTTATCTCTGTTTGCAGTGTGCACCTGCGTTGTCCACAAACGATGCCACGAGCTCATCATTACAAAATGTGCTGGGCTAAAGAAACAGGAAACTCCAGATGAGGTAAATACTTCTTCTTTCTCTGTGGGTCCTGGGAGGACCTGATCTCTCTGAGGTCCTGTTGCTTTTGACATTGGGTTGGTTGTAAATGAAGGGTATGCACCTTGAATGAAGCACAATTTCCAGGAATGAGCATGGCCCCCAGTGAGATCTACTCCTGTGATGTGATGTCTAACATTCACAGAGCTAGATGGCCCTGGGACAAAAGCCTAGAAGGAAAGTGTGAATTCTTTTATTTCATTACCTCATCTGATCACATCAGTGTCAGTGACTCCAGGTAATAAACAGAAAAATACAAAACATGCAAACAGGAAAGGTGGGATGGTGGAATGATGTGAATAAACTCAAGGACTGCTTTGGAGTTGGAAATCACCAATCAGTTTCATGACGCTCTCTAAATGCATGGTCTTTGTGAGGTAGATGTCAATATTGTCATTCTATAATACAGAGATCAGAAGCATGGAGAGGTCAAATGACTGTGCCCCAATCATGCAGCCAGTATGTGGGTATCCTCATGTTTCTGTTTCAGATTCTGAGCCTGTAACTACTGCACTACATTGTCCTTGGTCTTAGAGGCCAGTATCAGATGGGCTTTTAGAGAAGTGGTCAGGGGTAAGGAAGCAAGAAACTACAACAGCAAGGCCAGGTTTCTTCCAACTGAGTGATCAAAAGAATGCTAGCATCCCTGAAAAGTAAAACTATCTTTTCAAGGCAGGTGACAGGTGTTGAAGAGGTGTTACCTGTGTTCAGAATGGTTGATTTAAAAGGCATAGTTTTAATGCAAGGAGAATGAACTCAATGTAATCCTGCCCAGTTGGAATGGAGGGTTGGAGAACAGTCTTCTGGGTGGATTTACACTCAGGCTTCCGAAGTGAATGATTCTTAGAGACCTTTTATCTACTTAAAAATACTTCAGCCAAATACTATGGTATCTGAGGCATCTCCCATGTGTTCTCATACTTTTGTTCTTGTACTGTCTCTAGGATGCAGGAAGAGGCAGGCTTAGGTTGAGCCTCCCATGCCTCCCATGTCCCTGAAGGATAGACTGAGCCCAGAGCAGCACGGTTTTCTGTAGATATTCTCTTCTTGTGTGGACAATTTCAAGCTTGTGCCTGGATTTCCTGACTCCAGGTCTAAGCTCCCAGCCCAGTATCATTATTTCCACAAGTAAGGAGAAAATGATAACTGGCCTATGATCTTTCCTGCATTGCTCCCTCCCACCCCACATTCCTTTCCTCCCTTCCTGATCTTGGGTGTTACATGTGCATTGGCACTTCATGTAGGACAGACCTTGTGCCCATGGAAACTGAAGAGAATAGTGACACAGATGCTACATTGCTGCCTGTGGGCCTGGCTCTACAGGTTTTGTGAAAGCTTTTGGTCCTTCCTCAGAGGGAGCAGTTCTGGAAAAGACCCTGCCATGCAGACTGGAGGGCTGAGCTATGCCTGCACAGCCCCCAGCTCTAATCTGTTACCTCTTTTGACTGTCCTGCCCTACTGAGCAATGGAAATCTGCAAGGAGGAGTGTTCCCAAACATGGCATGTGTGCCAAGGAACAAACCAGCGGAGACTTATGAGGGGTGGTGGGGTTGAGGTTTTCTAGTTTGGTGGAGATGAGTGCTCAGCCTGATGGTCACAGCCAGTGAGTGGAAACCACCCTTTGAGTTCATGACTTTGTGGGACCACCTGCAAGTGTGAAGCAGGTGCACACATGCACACATCTACGTACATGCATGCTGCAAGCACACATAGCTTCAAACACCACTACCCTTGTACTACTGGGTACTCTGCCTGTGAGCTCCTTGAATCTTCTGTACTATAAGTTCTTGGCCAGTGTGATTGCTCTGTTAGGGGTGTGTGTGTGTGTGTGTGTGTGTGTGTGTTGGCACTTAGGACTCACACTCTTCCCTCCCTGAACTTCTGGAGGAGAGGAGCAAGCAAGGAAGGCTCCATGTCTCTTTCTGTCACCTTCCTCCCTCTCTTTCTACTTGAGTCTTACTGTTTTGTCCTCTGCCCTTTTCTTGCTCCCCATGTTCTCTCTGAGTTGCACTCATTTCCTTGTTTCTGTCTATAGTAGGAGTATCTACCTACTGTACGTGTGTGCTCTCCATGTTTGCTTCTCACTCTGATGCTGTGGCATGTTCTCGTGTGTGTTCCTTCCTCTTTCCCTGCTGTTCTTTGATGCTTCAGAATCCTTAGGTATCCTAAGTCAGGGTCATGCAGTGCTCTCCACACCCACATGGAATATCATAGCCATATTGGAGCAGATCCCCACCTTTTCAGCAAAGTTTGTTATTCATATCCTTCTGGGACTGTTCTAGGGAGATCCCAACTGGGTCCTCAGTACTGGTGTAACATGGCCTCTTGATTTGTACAAATACAGGGGGTGCAGTGATCTCCTATGTCCTTAGGCATGCAAAAGGCACCTATAGGGTTAAGATATCTATCTGCAAACGGGCACACCTAAGTTATGAATCTCAGTAGGGGTGGAGGCGATACTTTTCACTACATCTGAGAGACTTGTCTCCAGCACTCTAATTGATAGCTGATGTGTTTCAGGCAGGGATCAGTCAAATCATGTGGAAGGCCTAGACATTCCTTGGAGGGGAGTGGAGAATTTATGAAACCACGTAGATGCAAGTGCAGGAGTGTGGGCCTGCCTTTGTGTCTGTGTCTGAATCCTTGTCAGCTGCTCAGTCTCCTTGCTTTGGCTTCCCACCAGAGTCTTTCACTGACTAACCAGCCAGTGAGCTGTGAGCTCTGTTCCTCTATTCCCAGAGGAGCAAGAGCAACTTCTTCCCCAGTTCCTGTGAACAGCTGTCTGCAGGGGTGGCCCTTTTGGAGAGGGACCTGGGTCATACACCTGCCCCAGTGGAAACCTAGGTGGGAAATAATCCTGATGCCTGATTGCCAAGTGAAATCCTTCTTGATCCCCACCTCTTCCTTGTTAGTTCGGTGGCCCCAGGCCCCTGTGACTGAAGAGTACAGGACTGATGTCCTCATTTGTCAGATGAGAAACCAGGGTACACAGGAGGAAAACAGCCTGGGACCTCGCAGGAGATTTGTGGCAGCCTCAGGCCCACACACATGGGTTCCTGGTCGCACTTCCATTCTGTCTTGTCCCTTTCTCCTCCTTACTTTAACTTACTCAGCAAGAGGCACCACATTGCCTTAAAAGCTGATTTCTGAACACAGAGTCACAGGGCTACAAACCTGGCTTTGACTTTTGTCTATGTACAAGCATGTTTTCTTCATCTCCCATGCCTTCATTGTCATACCTGTGAACTTGGGCTCACAATGGTCCCACAGGGTGGTGGTGGTGAGGTCTTGTTGCAACACGTGGTTGGCATTAGGCCCCTGGCATCCTCAGCAGCCATGCCCCTGCATCAGCCAGCTGCATCCTAATGATTATTCTGAGAGCAGTTTCCAGCACACTGTTCTGGGCTCACATGCTGCCTTCCAGAATCCCGTGTCTGCTGTTGAGCAGCTGAGAGCCTACACCAGTGAGAAGTATGCAAAGCTCATGGTGATGTCTCAGGAGTGGCGCAAATGTGGGGCAGTTGTGTGACTATTTAGAGGTCTGAAGTCCTGGAGAGCAGGTGCAGCTGACCACCAGGTAAGGGTATCAGGAACAGAGGCTGGGTACAACAGAGAGATGCACTTCTCTTGCCTTCAGGTCCAGGCCTACACTGACATGTGCTCTCTGTGAGTGCTGAGGCTAGGTGCTAACATTCTGTTTTGCCCTCCCTGCAGGTGGGCTCCCAGCGGTTTAGTGTCAACATGCCACACAAGTTTGGCATCCACAACTACAAGGTCCCCACCTTCTGTGACCATTGTGGCTCCCTGCTCTGGGGCCTCCTGCGGCAAGGCTTGCAATGTAAAGGTAAGTAGTCCTCCATGACCTCCCCTGATCCACTCTGTCCCTCTCCCCTTTGAACTTCTCTTTGGAAAACCTCTCTGTTCTCAGAAGGCCTAGAAAGGAAGTTCTGGATTGAGCCAGAGGGTTGGGCTCATGCCTTGTTACTGACCCTGCCTGTCTGTCTATTAAGAATGCTCTGTGCATGCATTATCCAAGACTGTGTGGAGAGAGGAGGAAATGAAAAAGGAGGAAAAAGGTGCCAACCCACCTCCCAATAATGGTTACACTGGGGAGACAGGCAGAGTCTACACCAAGTATAGAGCTCGTTTAAAGGAAGAGAGGTGTGGAAGTGCATTTGAGTAGATGTGAACGAATGGGGGCCTTGCTTGTGATCCTGGTCCCAAGCATGTTCTTAGGAGGAGCCATGCCAGTAGGGTATGAACCTTGACTCTAGAGTCTTGGGTTCCTCTCTGTTTCTTCTGCCCCACCTGTGCATTGTTAGCACAAAGGAGTGGGTAGAGGGGCAAAGGAGGAAGTGCATAGTACAGTGTATAGGAGCCTGGAAACATATTCTCAGGCCCTAATCAAGTGCTCAGTGTTAGAAGCTAGTCCAGCTGCTCATTTGGTGCACTGCATGGACATCATTCAGAAACACTGGCTTGTTTGTAACGAATGTGTTACATATAACTCCCCATTATGGGGAGATTAGAATCATAAAGTATAAGAAAAAAATCTGAAGATGTGAACAAATCACTCATGGCAGAGTTTTGGGTAGATTCCAATGGGAAATGATGACAACTGGAAGAAAGGTAACAGCTGTGCTGGAAATACGGAGGAGAAAAACTTAGACATGGGGAGAAGTGATTTATTGGACACCGTGACTGGACCCAACTGGGAATCTGCTGGTGCCATTCACCAAGATGGAGAATGTAAGAGGGAATGGGTTGAACACAGAAGTGGTGGAGTGGAGCTGGGGGTATGTGTGAACTTGAGATGCCTGTGGGTTCAGGCATCTCCTACTTGGGTGCCAGGAAGTGACTGAGGGCTCCTACTTGGAGCCATCCTACCATGGGTGCTTATTAAAAGGGAAGGGAGAGATCTACAGTGAACATTTCAATTTAGCACTGATCCACACCTCTGTGGCGGTGAAAGCTGTGAAGTAGCTGTCATCCTCCCAGGTGAGGGCTGAAGTGTAAAGGGAGAAGAGTCAAAGGTGACACTTTGTGGGGTTGGGGTGGGAGAGAGGGAGGTTGCCAGCCCACCAAGGTGCCAGGGGAAGGGAGCCTGGGGAGCCACAGGAAGAGAGGCATTAAAAATAGAAAGCTAGTGGTGTGCCAGGAAGTGACTGAATGTGGGATGGGAAACCTGAGGCTGGACTTCCTGTGAGGAGGCCACTGGTGGTCCAGGCAGGAACTGAGAGGGACAGTGGGCTGGAAGCACAGGTGCAGCAGATGGGAGTGACACTGGCAAGTGAGTGAACGTCTTGGATTATCAGGAAAAAGACAGTAGAAAGGCAGAGATGATCCATCCAGGGAGGAGAAGAGGGTCATAGAGGAGGCACTGGTCCTGTCCTCCAAGGTGGGGGGGGGGCTGAATAACAGGGATGGGTACAAACCCATGTCCGGTGTCAGGGACAGCTATCTGGGGAGCTGAATAGGCAGGGTCATCATTTAAATCTTGCGTCTGTTAAGGGCAATGCAAGGTAAGTTCTCTTATTTGCTGAAATGGGAGGTGCTTGTGAAAGCAGAGAGAAGTTGGGGTGTGGAAGGCAGAGGGAGGGCAGCAAAGCTTGGACAGAGCTTTCCCGGAGGACAGAAGATGGCCTGGGTGGGGGAGGGCGAAAGTGCAGACAGCAAGGATAGACGTGGCCAGGGCCCCTGGAAGCTCCTCAGCAGCCCTCTCTGGTCGTGATGGGGGACTATAGCTGTCTCAGCCTCCCTTTTGAGTATTCCTTCTAGCACAGCACTCGGAAGGCAGCAGGGAAAGTCCTCCTTGGCTTTAGGGTGAGATGAAAACAAGAGAGCACAAGCTGGAGCAGGTATATGGGGTGTTTTTTGCAGAAGCAGGAGACATGTTTTTGGACCAAGCGTTACTGCTGGGAAGGGTGGCGCCTGCTCTGGATGGGCCTCTGATGAGGTGATGTCTGGTTTTTTAGTAAATATATTAATTATTGATCTTTCTAGGGAAGCTTAGAGAGGACACCGTCATCTCATAAATATTGATATTTTAAGAAAGCAGCCCAGACACCCAGACGTCGCCACTGGGGCCCTGAGCCCCTGGATGACCCTGGAAGAAGGCAGGGACCGAGCGGTCAGGGCAGGGAAGACTCGTGCACCTGCTTTAGCAATGATGGGGGCTGGGTGGTAGAAGGAGTGGAGAGCAGGGTGTCTGCTCCTGGGGAGCCAGGCCACATGGAGTCTGGAGGGCCAAGGCTGGTCCGAATTTAAGATCCCTAGGACACATTCACAGAGTCTCATCTCCTGTCCCTCAGATGTGTTACTGGGCCAGTGTTCCCTGGCCATCCCTATCTTCTTCCTCCCACTCCCTCTGCAATGAAGAGACTTGACTGTTCAGAGCAGTGTTAGAGTCACAGCCAAGTTGATTGGAAGGGGCAGAGCATTCCCACAGCCCCACCATTGGTCACCCAGCCCACTGTGGTGCATTTGTTGCCACATTACTATAACCAGATGCAGAGTCCTCACAAGAGAACACTCCCGATGTGCTGCGTTCACATGTGGGCAAAGGCAGAGAATGTGTGTCTGTCGTTGTAGTACCATCCTAAGTAGTTGCGTTGTGGACCCTGCTTATCCTGTTCTAAAATGTCTACTTATTTATTTGGGAGGTAGAGAGAGAAAGAGCGAAACAGACAAAACACCCATCTGCTGGTTCACTTCTTAAATGCCTACAGCCGCTGGGGCTGGGCCAGGCTACTGGTGCGAACATAGTAACTCCCTCTGGATCTCTCCCATGAGTGACAGGCACCCAAGTGCTTGAGCTCTTCTCACGCCTCTCAAGTGGGCATCAGCAAGAAGCTGGCCTCTGAAGCAGGGCTGGGACTTGAACCTGGAAACTCTGAAGTGGGATGCAGACCTGAGTGGCATTGCAGCTCCGATAGGCCCTGTGCATTTTTTCGGCCTTCTGCAAAGCTACATGCTACTGGGCTGGTAAACATGGTAAATTAAATCGTGATAAGTAAATCTGAAATAAGTATGAGCAACTCAGCCACAAGAGAAGCCAGCAGGGCTAGGGGAGCAGGGGAGAGCAGCTTAAGCTCTACTTTCTTGGAGGGAGTGACCTAGAAAGGGGAGTGGGGGGTGGGAAGGGGAAGTTCAGTGTCAGTGCTGACAGGCCGTGGAGTGTTCATGGTGGATTTAGTATCCTGTGTAGCCACTTCTTACTGTACCAGGGGCCATGGGGCCCAAAGACTAACCTTTGTATGCCTCCTCTTCCTGCAGGCTCCCCCCCGCTCCAACCCCAGCCAGCCTCCATTGCACAAGTATGCAGCTGCCTGTTAGGGTCGTTTGTTCTCTGTCTCTGAGCATGACTGACCGCAACCTATTAGGAAAGCAAGCCGTTGCCCGAATGGCCTTAGCATGCAACATCTCCAAGGAACTCCTGGGTCAGGGCTCTGTCACTGTCCTTCGGAAGCACTATGGGTACACTGACTCACCTCGCTGCAGTCCCAGATTTAATTTTAGCTTCGTAAAGGATGGACCTGCAGACAAGAAACCCTTTTTCAAAGGATGATGAGGTGTTAATGGGAGCTGAAAGTCCATGTGCCTGAGCCTCAGTCTACCATGCAGCTCTGCCCCGCGCATAGTGAGTGCTCCCAGACATGTGAGGAGTAGCTGGACAGGAGTTGAGTCAGCTTCTCCCTTCATGGGAGCCTTGGCCATGCTGCTCTGTGTCTCCCCAGAACATACTCCCCTTGGGTGGAGCCAGTGGAGTGAACGAGAGGCATCCTGGAGACAGAAGCCATAGAGGGTGGCCAGGGATGCCTGACTCTGGCATCGGTGCTGCCAACTCCACCAGGCAGGAGGACCCTGGAGGCTCACAGGGATGTGGGTGCACCCTAGGTTACAGGTCTGATCTGCAACCTGGCTCACCTCTTTCTGATGTGGGCATTTGGGGAGTGAACCAGTGGATGGAAGATCTATCTCTGACTGTTTTACTTGTCTTTCAGATAAAATTAAAACAAGTCGTTTAAGTTTGTAACGTACAAAATAATCTGAGAAGCAAAGTCCTCAAAAACAGACAGCTCTCGGCTTTGCTTGTCTTGTCAAGAAGGTTGCATCTAGCATTTCAGCACCAGAGGGCGCCAATAGTTAAATTTTGAGAATAAGTTGGTTGTTCGTGCCAGGAAATTCTCTCCTAATTTGGTTCCTGTGTTCATGTCCATTCTGTGACTTCACAGAGGCAGAAGGGAGCTTACCTGGGGATGGTGGGTAGAGCAGGGAAGGCAGGTGAATGTCAAGGACTAACTCTATGGGGAGTGAGACCGAGTTGCCTGCAAAATGCGGTTGCCTGAGTGCTCGCATAGCATCAGGCTGGGTTAATAAGAACTCAGGGTAGCCATGTCAAGGTATGGCTGGTAGTAGTGGGCTTTATTGTCTTGAGAAAGCCACTCTCATACCATCACCCCTGCACTCCTGCCACGAGCCCCACAGACCCCTCTGCATAGTAGCACTTTGCCAACCTGCACTGGGGAACGTTGCACTGTTGCCAAGTCCAGGCCAGTAGCCAGGTTATGCAGGGTAAGATGGAGGTTTGGTCCAGCCTGCCTGGTTTAATTCCAGGAAAAGTCTTTAAAACTGCTTTAATAGACTTGTTTTTTTTTAAGAGCAGTTTTAGGTTTACCGTAAAATCAAGCAGAAATAGAGAGGTTTCCATCTCACCCCTGCCCCTGCTGACGTCTGCAACCATTGGTGTCCCAGGCTAGAGCGGGACCTTTGTTTGTTGATGAGCCTGTATCAACACGTTGTGATCACTCAAAGCCCGTAGTTGATTTTCATGTTCACTCTTGGTGTTGTCAATTCCTAAGTTTGGGCTAGCATTGAATGGCATGGATCCACTACGATGGCATAAGCCCAGTGTCACTGCCCTTAAAACTCCCTGGGCTTGGCTTGGTGACCTTTGCTGTGTCCTGAGCCCTACCAAGTAGTGATCCTTATGCTGCGTTGTGTCCTTTTCAGAGTGTCACAGGGGTGCAGCTCCTCAGTGTACAACCAGGGTATCTTTTCTCCTAAGTGTTCAACTCACTTGAGTCAATCCCAGACGTGAGCTGCTGGGTCATATGGTGAGTTATATCAGGACCCACCAAGCCGTTTGCTGGCTACAGCTTATATTCCCACCAGCAATGAATGGGAGTTCCTGCTGCCAGCACTTGATGTTGGCAGTGTGCTCAGTTGCAGATATTCTTACAGATGGGAGGTTGTGTCTTGTGTAACTATGCAAGTCCCTAACAACGTATGATAGGCATCATCTTCTCTTAGGCTAATTTGCCATCTAATATCTTGTTTGATGACACATCTTTTGTCTTTGGCCCATTCTTAAAATGAATTGTTCATTTTGTCAGTGGTGACTTTTAAGATTTGTCTAGCTTGGATTATAATCCTTTGTTGTATTTATCTTTTGTAAACACTTTTCTGCTCAGTCGTGCCTTGTCTTCTTGTTCCCTTGTCACTTTGCAGAGTAGAATTTAAAAATTTAATGAAGTCTGGCCTATCAGTCATTTGTCTAATGGACCATCTCTTTGGTGTACTATCTAAAAAGTCATGTCAAAAGCTGAGGTCCGGGCCCGGCGGCGTGGCCTAGTGGCTAAAGTCCTCGCCTTGAACTCCCCGGGATCCCATATGGGCGCCGGTTCTAATCCCGGCAGCTCCACTTCCCATCCAGCTCCCTGCTTGTGGCCTGGGAAAGCAGTCAAGGACGGCCCAATGCATTGGGACCCTGCACCCGCGTGGGAGACCCGGAAGAGGTTCCTGGTTCCCGGCTTCGGATCAGCGCGCACCGGCCCGTTGCGGCTCACTTGGGGAGTGAATCATCGGACGGAAGATCTTCCTCTCTGTCTCTTCTCCTCTGTGTATATCTGGCTGTAATAAAATGAATGAATCTTTAAAAAAAAAAAGCTGAGGTCCTGTAGAGTTGCTCCTATGTTATCTTCTAGAATTGCAGTTTTTGGTTATGTTTAGGTTTGTGGTTCATTATGGGTTAATTTTTGCAAAGCATGGAGGTTGGATGCCTATGTTCTTTTTTTTAAATTTTTGTGTGTGTAAGAACTTGAGCTGTGGTTATGCAACAAGGTGGAGGAATCCACCATGGTGGGAGGGTTTGGGGAGGGGTGGGGAGAACCCAAGTATCTATGTAACTGTGTCACATAATACAATGTAATTACTGAAGTTAAATAATAAATAATTAAAAAAAAAAGAATAGTTTCTCCTGTATGACTTGTTGAAAAAAAAAATGCTTTTGCTCCATTGTGTGTGCTTCTTTATCAAAGATTAAGTGAGCATGTTTAGTGGAGTCTATTTTGCTTCGTTGATGGATTTGCCTATGGTTTCTGCTACTTCCACACTGCTGTGATGACTGGAAGTCTTGACGTTTGGTAGTGTCAATGTTCTAGCTTTATTCTTTTTTTTTAATTTATTTATTTTTATTGAAAAGTCAGATATACAGAGAGGAGGAGAGGCAGAGAGGAAGATCTTCCTTCGGATGATTTACTCCCCAAGTGACCGCAACACGAGCTGATCTGATCCAAAGCCAGGAATCAGGAGTTTCTTCCAGGTTTCCCACATGGATGCAGGGTCCCAAGGCTTTGGGCCATCCTAGACTGCTTTCCCAGGCCACAAGCAGAGAGCTGGATGGGAAGCGGAGCGGGTGAGATTAGAACCAGTGTCCATATGGAATCCTGGCGCATACAAGGCGAGGTCTTTAGCTGCCAGACTACCACACCGGGCCCTTTAGCTCTGTTCTCCTTCAGTATTGTGTTGGTATTTTGGATCTTTCCTTCTGTATATAAACTGCAGAGTGACTTGCTGGGATTTGATTGTGTTGCCTTGGCTCTATCAAGAAAGTTTGGAAGAACAGACATCTCCATACTACTGAGTTTTTCTATTTGTAGGCATTACTTTGTATCCTGGAACCTTGCTGTATTCATTAATGGAGTCCAGGGTGTTTTCTTTTTTCCCAGTCCTTCATATGCTGTACCCATATAATCATGTCATCTCCTAACAGAGACAGCTCTATTTCTTCCTTTCCAATCAATCTATCTTTTATTTCCTTTCCTTAAAAAAAACTTTAGGTAGTTAGTTAAAATGTAGAGTGATAGAAAGAGATACTGAGGGAGACAGATTCCATCTGCTGGTTCATTCCCCAAATGGCTTACAACAGTCAGAGCTGGGCCACAGCCAAGCCAGGAACTCTATCTAGGACTCCCATGTTGGTGTGTGTATGGCAGGGACCCAAGTGCTTTAGTAATCATCTTGAGCTTTCCCAGGCCCATTAGCAGGAGTCTGGTCATAGGGCAGAGCAGCTGGGACTTGAGCCAGCACTTCCAGCACAGGCTGCTTGCAGTGCAAACCATTCCTCGACTTGCTGCACCAGCACAAGGACCCCCTTTGCTTCCTTTTGTTGTCTTGCTATGTCAGTTAGGATTGCTAGCATAGTGCTGAAAAAGGAGTGATGGGAAAAAAAAAAATCCTTGACTTTTTCCTAATCCAATTTCTTGGCATTTAATAGGAAGTAAACTGGGGTGTTTTTTTTAAAAAAACTTTCTTCCTAACTTGAGACAGTTTCTCTTTCCCAGGTGCAAATATTTGGTCAAAAATAGGCATTAGATTTTGTCTATCTGTCGACTTGATTTTTCTCCTCAATCCATTAGCATGATTGATGACATCAATTGATTTTTGAATGTGACCCAGTCTTGCGAACCTGGGATAAATTCCATTTGGTCATAATATCTAATTTTAGTACATTTTGTTGGATTTCCTTTTGCTGGCATTTTATTGAGACTCTTATGTCTGTGTTCATGAAAGTTACTAGGCTTTGTTTCTTGTAATCTCTTGGTTTCTTTGGTGTTAAGGTAATAATGAGAGCCTCACCAAATAGGTTAGAATATATGAATATTCTTTCTAATTTCTGGGAGAGATTATAACAAATTGGTTTAATTTTTCCTTAATGTTTGTTAGAGTTTTTATTTGGGGCCTATTTCTGCTTTTAGATAGTCACTAATATTGAATTAATTTTTTACTAGACATAGGCTTGCCCATATTATCCATTTTCTATTGTGTGAATTTTGGCTGGCTCTATTTTGTAAGGAATTGGTCTATTTTGTGTATGCTGTAAAATACATGGACATAAAATTGTTGGTAATGATCTTATCTATTTAATATTCATGGAATCTGTAGTAATGACCTTTGTTTCATTTTTTTATGTTAATAATTTTTGTTTTCTCTCTTTTGCTTTTCTTAGTTAGCCTGGCTAGAGAGTTACTGATTTTATTGATCTTTTCCCAGAATCAGCTTCTTATTACTTTCTCTTCATTGGATTTAAATTGTTCTTTTTTCTAGTTTCCTAAAATGGAATCTTACATGATTGATTTTTAGATTGTTTCTTTTTTTATGCATTCAAAGCTATGATATTTCCTCTAAACACTACTTTTGCTGTTTCTCACAAATTTTGTTGATTTTTTATTTCTACTTTTTTTTTTTACTTTTAGCTTCAATCAGTTGATAATATTTAAACTATTCCCTTGATGCTACTTCTTCAACCTGTATTTTTTTTAACAGTGTAGAAATTTAGAAGTGGTGTGGGACTTTCTGGCTTTGTATTATTGATCTCTAAATCATTCCATTGTGATCGTCAAATAGGTGTTGTTTAATTTCTATTGTTTTGTAGTGTGTCTTATGACCCAGAATGTGGTAGGTCTTGGTGACTGTTCATCTCTCTTTGGTAATAATGTGTAATTCCATTATTATTGAATGATGCTATCTATATTCAGTTTATTTCTACTGCTGTTATATCCAATTCGTCCTGCCTCCTGGATCTCTCTATTTGTAATAGAGAGATGTTCTATCAATTGTTTCTCCCTGCAATTTTTTTTAAGCTTCATGTAGTTTTTATTTTCTTTTTATAATATTTATTTTATTTTTGAAAGCAGAGTTATACACAGAGGAGAGACAAGACGAAAGATTTTTCATCCATTGGTTCAGTCTCCAAATGGTCGCAGTGGCTGGGGCTGGGCAGATCTGAGCTCAGCAGCTGGGAGTTTTTCCCAGGTCTCCCATGCAAGTTCCCACGGATGTGGGCTCTTCACTACTGCCTTCCCAGGCCATTAACAGGGAGATAGATCTGAAGTGGAGTCACTAGGACTTGAGAGCCATCCTCCATCTGGGATGCTGGCACTGCAGGTGGAGGATTAACGTGCTATGCCACGGTGCCAGCCCCAGTCTATTTTGATGCTCTTATAGGTGTATATGCATTGAAGTTTGTGTCTTTTGGAGAATGATAATATATTATGTGATCAAATATAATGTGACAGATAGCTGGTATTATTTTGAGCATTTTGCTTATGATTAGATCAAGAAAGAGTAAGAGAAGTGAGTTTTTATTTTCTCTTCACTTACTCCTTCTCCAGTGTTCCTCATTTCATCATGTAACCCAAAGTTTCTGACTTACATCATTATCTTCTCTTCCCATAGTTATTGGCAGGCAGTTATCTGCTTCCCACAAATCCAACCAGTTTTGTGCTCTGTAGTTTATTTTTCTGTCATGTTTGGAGGATAATTTTACAAGGGATAGAATCCTGCACTAGTGAGTTTTTCCGACACTTTAAATGTTTCACTTCTTTCCCTTTCTTGTTTGTCTGGTTTCTGAGGAAATATCAGGCACAATTCTTATCTGTGTTTCTCTGCAGATGTGATGTTTTTTTCCCTCTGGCTCGGTTAAGAATTTTTCTTTTATCTTTGATTTTCTGTAGTTTGTAAAAGATAATCCCCACATGTGGCTTTTGGGGCATTTTCTGGGTTTGTGCTCTCTGAGCTGCTTAGCTCTGCAGCTGGGCGTTGACATTCTTTTGGGAGAAATCTCTATCTTTTGCTCCTGTCTTTCTTCTGGTATTCCCATTACGCATACGTCACACCATTTATCGTTATTTGAGAGTCCTTGGAGTTGGTGTTTTGTTGAATTTGTTTTCTTTGTTTTTCTGTTTTCAAAGTTTCTATTGAGGTAGCATCCTTGAGCTTGGAGAATGCTTCTTCTACCATGTCTAGTCTACAAATAAGCCCATCAAAGGTATTCTTGCTTTGCAGTGTTTTTGTTTTTTTTTTGTTTTTTTTTTTTTTTGTTCTATAGCATTTTCCCCTTTATTAGAACTATCTTTCTTACATGGCCCATTGTTTCCACATGCATTGAACATTAACCATTAGAGCCTTGAGGTTATTAGCCATAGCTGTTTTAAATTCCCAGTCTCCGAATCCTAACATCCTTTCCTTATCTAATTCTTATGCTTGTTCTCTGTTCTGACTATGTGTGCGGTTATTTGTTGGCTTAACATACCTTGTAATATTTTTTTTTCTTGATTGTGGGACATGATGTACTGGGTAAAAGGAGCTGTGGTAAATAAGTCATGACTCATGTGGTGGTAAGGTCTGGGGGACAGGGAAGGCATGCTGTAGTTCTGTTGGTCAGTCTGGGTCCTCCAGGGAGCTGGTAACTCTGTGCTGTGAACTTCACAGGTGTGTCCCAGGTCCCAGAAGGGCCAGCATGGCCACAGTAAGCAGGGGTTGTGTATTTCCTTTCTGTTGTTTGGTTAGGATCTAGTTTTAAAAATTAGTTTAAGCTTTGGTAAAATAATTTCTGTGAAAAGCAGGCTTTGTTAAGAAGGCAGAAAGCTTGTTTGTGTCTGAGCCCCTTCCATTGCCTGCTGAAAGTGAGGGGATGTTTCCACTGTAGTCCATGTGACAACCTGGTCAAACTCCTGGAGGGGAAACCTGCGGAGTCATGCACACGCGCTGTATGACTTGATCCTCATCACATTTTTGACTCTCTGGGTTGTCCACACTGAGTCTTCACCAACTCCAAAGTCATGGTTCAAGTCTTCCTGCCACACTGCTATTCCTGCCAGGGTTTCTCTGGAGGATTTAAGCTCTAGTAAGTTGTTGCCCCCTGTATTTGATCAGCTGGCCCTGTGGCTTCACTTCCTTGATGGATCTCAGAAGAGTTGCTGAGTTTTCAGTTTGTTTAACAAGTTTTCCTTATTAGAATAGAGTGATGACTTCTAAGTGCCTCATCTGGTAGACCAGAAGCTCAAGCAGTTTGTTTTTGCATCTTTTATGTCCTGTACTATAGACAGCCAAGACACATGGGCAAAGCTAGGGCTTTCTTTAAAATCAAACCAGACATCTCACAGGTGCTGAGAAGTCCTTCCATGGGCATTCCTCACTCAGTAATATCCCAGTATTTCAGAAGAGTACTGGAATGGACTGTGCCCATGTGACAAGTTTGGATCTAGAATCCCAAATCAACTTTTTTCAAAGAACAGAATTAAGTTCTTCTAGAATCAGAGCTGTGCTCCAACAAGAGAAAAGTTCCTTTTTTTTTTAAAAAGCAAATTTGCTTGAAGATTTATTTTATTTGACAGAGCAGTCAAGAAAGGAGAGACAGAAAGAGAGGTCTACTGTCCTGTATAATAGCTAGAGATGGACCGGGCTGGAAGCACCAGAACCCCATCCAGGTCTCCCATGGGAGTAGCAGGGGCTCAAGCATTTTCTGCAACTTTCCCAGGTGCATTAGCAGGGAACTGGATCAGAAACAGAGCAGTTGGACATGCAGTTGGCGCTGTTATATAGGAAGCTGGCATGGCAAGAAGTGGCTTAACTTGTTATACCAGAACACCAACCACCAAGACAAAATTAAAGTCTGATATTTATTTATTTAGTCTTAGTTGGTATATGTATAAGGAAAACTTGAAAGGCAATAACTATACACAAGGATTATCTCTAGAAGGTGATTTGAAAGTGTTTTTAGTTCTGTGTGGTGGGATGATGGGCGATATTTCTGTTCAAATTTGTTTTTCTGCATTTTCCACATTGTATCAGACTAACCTGTACTGCTTTTATAGCTAGAAGAAAAGGTAGTGGGGATTGCATGTTGCTGGTCATGAACACTCAGATGTTTGTTCCCATGTCTCTTTACAGTCTGCAAAATGAATGTTCATCGTCGATGTGAGACCAATGTAGCTCCCAATTGTGGGGTAGATGCCAGAGGAATTGCCAAAGTGCTGGCTGACCTGGGTGTCACTCCAGACAAAATCACTAACAGTGGCCAAAGGAGGAAAAAGGTAACTGACTTTATTTGGGTGGTGGTTCTGGAGCTCTCGATGGCTTGTGTCTCTAGACTGGCTTCTGGAAAGTGCTCTGCAGTGTGGTTATACAGTGCCTGAGTTTGAGGCATTTTACTCAGTTGTTGTGCTTAAACACAGGAAAAGGAGGCCAAGCAGGTTATGTTGAAGTCTGCTTCATCTCCAAAGGTGGTGGCATGACAAAGCAAGCCTCAAGTTTTGTGTTTGTCAGAGAAACTCAAGTCCAGATGGGGAATTTGGAATTCCTTCCAGAAGAAAATTTTAACCCTAGATGAGGAAATAGGCTTAGCAGCCTCCAGAACTGGTCTGAAAGCAGTGTTCATGTCTAAAGTTCACAGGAGCATCATTGAAATGAGAACAAATGGATGAGGAGTAGGAATCACATTGTTTTCTGTGGAGGAAGCCAAGAAGATGTATGATCATACCAGCACTGAGCTGCCTCAGGGATACAGTTAATGTCACCCAGCATGAGCCATCTGGGCCTTTTTGTGGGGACCTCAGCCCTGGCTCTACACAAGTCTGAGAGTTGGTAGTAAGAGATTCATTGGCTAAAATGTGACTGGTGAGTCAGGACCCATGTATGGCAGGTAGAACTGCAGACATTCAAAGCCTTTAGTTTGTGGACTCATCCTTAGCCTTACTTTAAGCCTGCAAGACTTTAAAAAAGGTCTTTAAAGGGTAAATTCTGGGACTCTCAGAACTGTGTTGGCTAGACAAGACATCCTGCTGAGGGTGGGATGGAAGTGGGCTTGTTAAGCAGTGTCAAGCGCTCCCCAGCCTGTTACTGGAAAGCAAATTGGATGTCTCTGCTCCGCATTGTCCTCCCTATGCTCTGCCCTAAAGAGACCTGTATTTCCTTATTTCTTCCCGTTTTAGACCCTACCCAGGACTTTCTTCTGGTGCTTTGCAGAAGAGCTTTATCTCCTAGATTAAGGAGGGTTGGGTTAGTTTCATCTTCTTAAATATCTCCTTTTTTTCCCCCTCTCCATTCCTAGTAAATTAATCTGCATAATGGTTGCAGAAAAGCTTCAGTCCTCCTTGGTTTGGTGTACTCTGAAAGGTCGCGGTGTGGGTGGCTCTTCTCAGTTCACTCCCACTGATGGAAATCAGACTTAAGCTGTTGACACAAGGCGTGGGGACTGCAAGCAGAGGATCAGCCCTGGGGAACATGAGGGCCCACTGAAGAGGCAAACTGAACAAACACCCCAGGAAGATGACGCTGAATGCCTTTATGGGCTCCAGAGAGCCTTCCTGGAAACATGGTCCCCCTGCCACACACACACACACACACACACACACACTGGATGTAAATGAATCATTTGTGGCCATTAAACATTGAAAAGAAACCTTCAGCCTGCCCTCCTCCCCATGTTTGTGGGGGCTCTAAAACTACTAGTGAATACTAAAGTTAAGCATCACTGTTTAGACCTGACCTGCCCATCTAATGTTTGAGGGAATCCAGCAATCGAAGCCAACATAAGGACATTCAAGAAGGATCAGGACAACAGGATAAGGGGCTCCAGACTTGATATTTTTACTGCTGTGTTCAGATATACAAAAGCTTGTAAAATGCTAGTAGTAGCTCAAGATAGTATGAGAGGGTGGGTGACAAGAACACTTCAATGCAAGCTAAAAGGTCTGCTTGCAATAGTGTCAGACTTGCTGCAACTTTGCTTCCCCTCCTATTGTCCCTTGAATAGACTTCACTTAGCGTTTTCCATTAAAATTTGTCAACACATAGCAACTTATTGGGCATCTATTCTACTGTGTACAAATCACGAGGTGTGACAAAAGAACTAGATAGGAGTTTTATCGTCAAAGAGCATATAGTCCACGTAAGTGCAGAGCCCCACACAATATATGCAGACAGATATTATCAACCACATAAAGCTGAATGAGATAATGCATAAATGTCAAAGAGACGTTGGACACAGTGTCCTGTTGCTTTGAATGAGATAAGATGTGTTGTTCAGAGAAGCAGGAGGCAGTTTTATGCAAGAGCTCAAACTAAACTGTGCTTACAAAGGTCAGTTGGATTTGTATGGAATGGAAAGTGAACAAATTGAAGTTTTCTGGTTTTCTTCCCTTTAATCAGCAAATGAAACCTTGAAGGAAAGCTGTACTTTCAGAAGGTCCATTCAGCAGTTACTGTGCACAGGGCTCTTTAGCTCTTGAGTGAAAGAAAGCCTTGATCCATGTGACCTCAAGGAAACTAACAAATCCCCCTTCTCTTTTGCTCCTCTGCAGCTCATCGCGGGTGCTGAGTCCCCACAGCCTGCTTCTGGAAGCTCACCGTCTGAGGAAGATCGCTCTAAGTCGGCCCCTACCTCCCCTTGTGACCAGGGTAAGACCCTCAGATTGACCCTCAAATTGGAAGTACCTGAGACCTCCCTGCCTAGGCATGACCTTGCTAGCTGTAATAACCAGTGGGGCGGGGTGGCCTTCACACACACGTTCCCTGTTGTGCTCAGGTAGTCTCTCTTGCGCTCTATAAGGCTCCCTTAAAAACTGGGTTCTAACTGGCTATGCCTGGTTTTAATCCCCTTGAGACTGAAGTGAGAGAGAGCATGTGTGTGATGCTGATACAGTTCTTTATGTTCCCTGGCCTTTTGCACTAGCTTCAGGTTTAGAGGCGGGAGAAGGAGAAAGATACATGTGGCTTCTTCTCTTAGTACACCATGCCAGTGTCTGGCTGTAGCCTCATCAGGGCCACGCACCTGCATTTATCACCTCTGCCCTTGACTCCAGTCATCATACTGTAAACCTGGTCAGGTTAAGTGAGGGGATGGTTAAGGGAGGATAGAAGATAAAGCTGCAGGAGGAACTGAGAAACAGGAGTGAGTAGGAACCAGCTCTGGGTCAGATTCCCTTCTACAGCTCACCTCAGGCTGTCTCCTGGATATGCCTAAGAATTGTACTTAAAATAGAAAATACATTCTGCAGGTCTAATTTGCATCTTCATCGATGTTGTGCTATAAGCATCTGAGAAGAGTAGGCTGAGGAGTGACACATATTTAAAACCTTCCCTCTGGGAAGCAATACCAAGCCTCCCTGGGAAGGAGCACACACATCTGCGGAAGAGGAGTGGTCATTACAGCTTCACATTGGCACCTAGATTTGCTGTAGCCCCTCCTGTGGTTGGAATGCTAATTACATGTTTACACTAGTTCTGTGCTGCTGATCTATTTACGAACCTGATGTTACAGAGAGAGAGAGGAAAGTCCAGGAACTGCAAAAGGTTTGTTGTCCTAAGATCCAGAGCTAAAGCAGAGAAAACAGAAGACCTGCAATCTCTTCCATGTCTTAGAGCCCACTCTGATGATCTGCTCTTAAACCCTCCCGGAGGCCATGGCTTGTGCCCCCCACACTTTTTTCTTTTGATTGGAAAGGCAGATTTACAGAGAGAAGGAGAGACAGATTTTCCAACCACTGGTTTACTCCCCAAGTGGCCTTAATGACCAGAGCTGAGCCAATCAGGAGCCAGGAGCTTCTTTCAGGTATTCCGTGTGGGTGCAGGGTCCCAAGGTTTTGGGCTATCCTCCACTGCTTTCCCAGACAACAAGCAGCGAGCTGCATGACAAGTGGAACAGCCAGTAAACAAACCAGCACCCATATGGGATTCTGGCTCTCAGAGAAGGAGGATTAGTCAACAGAGCCATTGTGCTGGGCCCAAACCAGCCCTGCTAACCCAGAAGTGATTAGTACAGCCTCAGGAGTCACATGTCAATCCTGAGGCCACACAGCAGTTGATCTCGGTTGGTCCTACTGCTCTGCTTATTAGTTCTCTGTGTGTCTTTACATGAACTCAGCTTCATTCCAAGAGAGATGTTCCCTATTCATAAGGAATCTGTTGCTGAGCCAGGACCTCCAAACTTGCAGATGTCATCCTGGGCCTATCTAAGTATGTCTGTTTCGAAGCTGAGACCTCCAGGATATGAAGTTGTACGCTAGGGAGACCCAAAGTAATCATGATGTAGCTAGGGATTTGAGGCCTGACTTCTGCCCACTGTGCTGTGTGACCTGGGCAAGATACAGTACCCCTTAAAGCCTCTGTTTACCCCCAGTCAAATGCAGGAACTAGTGTATTCCCAAGTGCTGTGAGCATCCACACAAGGGACGTCCCTCTTGGCAAGAATGAAGAGCGAACAATAAAGCCATGCTACAAAAATGAACTAAGACACAGCTTCTCGTTCTTCATTGGAGAGCACAGCACTTCTTCCAAGTTTTATATTCCCAAACAATGAAGCTCTGCCTTACAAAATCCATTTCCTAACTGAGACTTTTGGCTCTCTGGTGAGACAGAAGTTATCCTTTGTTAAGTCAGCTGCTAGGTCAGCATGGGGCGTATCTGTGGACTCAGAGGCTCCTCCCAGCCTTCCTTCTCTCACCGCCCCAACACCTCTCAGAAGAGCCAACTGCCAAGTCTAGGAAAGACCTCCAGAAATCTTGAGTGAGTGCTCATAGGCCCCAGTTCTTCTAACAAAAGAGGTGGAGTTTTCTATCAAGTGGCACCTGATCACTCATGCTGGATTCAGATCTCCAAGAGTTCAGAGCTGGTGTTCTCCTTCTGGACTCTCAGTTTCTCCTGAGCATTTTTAACATCGGATTCTGCTGCTGGTGCTCATTGCTACAGAGAGGCAGGCCTGTCTTGGTGAATGAGTAGCCAACAATGAAGCTTCTTCAAATAAAAGAGGTTGAAGGATTGCCCAGCATTATCACTCCCCAGCTCACATATCCTGGAGAGGCACAAGACTGTCTCAGAGTTGTAAAATTGTCCCAAGGAATTCCTGTGCCATCAGAGATAAATGTGCAACATGCCACTCTGGGAAACAATTCTTTTGTTAATGATAAACCCACTGCTTATTTTATCAGCTAGTCTTGTGTGGGATGGGTGTTTTTGATAAATCCAGCAAGAAAGCCAAATAAAGATCTTTAGAAGGTGAAACCTTCTTGGTCTTGGTTGCTAAAATAACTATCATCAGTGATTACTGCTCAGTTGCTCAATTGTTGTTCTCATCTTCAAATGACACTTGAAAGGAACTCCATACCTTTGCAACTCTGCAGATTTAAAGAAAAAGGACTGGATTCCTGTACTATACCTGCACTGATGAAATAATTACTAGTTGAAGGCAGCTTGCTGCAAGAAGGCCAGGCTCAGTATGATCAGAAGGAGTTTGCAAGGGCAGGATCTATGTGTGTCCCCCTTTGCATACCAAGTCTCCCCTACATCTAGTGCCAACGAAAATGAGTTGAATGGAAGAAGCAATACATGAGAGGCTGCCTCGTTGGCTATAAAGAATCAGAGAGGAGGTTGAGAGCTCACAGGGGCATATGCCAAGCCCTAGGTGCTAATGATAACAACTCATGGGTGTGCACTAATGTAAAATCCTGTTTCCCTTGGCCCTAGAAATAAAAGAACTTGAAAACAACATCCGGAAGGCCTTGTCATTTGACAACCGAGGGGAGGAGCACCGGGCAGCCTCGTCCACTGATGGCCAGCTGGGAAGCCCCGAGAATGGTGAAGTGCGGCAAGGCCAGGCCAAGCGCTTGGGTCTAGATGAGTTCAACTTCATCAAGGTTTTGGGCAAAGGCAGCTTTGGCAAGGTCTGTGGCATGCAAGGGTAGAGCCTTTGGTTTTTCTCATGGCCTTGACATGGTCTCATCTGATCTGAGATTAAATGAGGGAACGTTTCAGCCTGGTCTGGTTACATTTTTCTTTCTTGGTGAATGGCAGTGGATCAAGCCCACACAGATAGCTCTGCTGTGGAGCCTCAAGGTAGTCATTTAGCCTCTTTGAGATTCACTTTTGGCAAATGGGGACAGGCCTCAAGTGCGATGATGAGAAAACACTTATTAAAGTGTCGTGTAAGTACTCTCCATCCCATGATCAGAGATGTTATCAACACATTTCTTGCCTCCTTCAGAGATCTATCGAGAGTTCTTTTGTTAATTCATTATGAAGATTTTGAAAATGAAGTCTCAAATCTCTGCCCTCAACAAACTTAAGGCTCAGAGCAAATCTCAAGGAATTTCTGTTGGAAATTGAATGTTATTGTCTGAATTTTCTGGCACCTACTGAATGTTGAGTTTGTCCTCTATAAGTGGCAAGAGAATGAGAAATGCCGTCTTAGGTTCTAGGTCTCAGTCCTGTGCCCTCCTTTTTCTACACCCACTCCCTCCCCACCAAGACCAGCATAGTGGGCTGGGGTTTACCCTCCTCTGTGTTAGGGAAGCCCCCAGACTGATCAGCCACTATCTGATAACTGGCAAAGTGAAAAACTAAGCCCAGCTAACTTCAAAAAGATTGTGGGGAGGGCAGGAAGGGGTCTGCGGCAATACCAACCTGAGTACACCCTATGTCCTCTGATATCTGGAAGCTAAGCAGGGACAGGTCTGCTTAGTATTTGGATCGGAGAAAGAAAATAGAGAGGCAGAGAGTCCTGGAAGCTGATTAGCATTTCAGACATGAGCCCTGAATTTTGGCTGACTCTTCTCAAAGTTGTGCCTGGGAGGCCTCAGGACTTGCCCTTCTGGGCATTTGGGAGCAGAGAAGCTTTTCTCTAGGCACCAGAGAGTTCCTGGGAGCTCCCTGCCCTTGCATGCTCTGGACTCTAGAAGAAGCCACTTGTGTAGGTCAGTCATCTGGCTGAAACTCAGGCCCATTCCACCTCTCTCTGACGGGAAGGGCTCTACAAAGGCTCCTAGAGTACAGGACCAGGTTCCCAGGCACCTCACCTTGACCCTACCTTGCCCTGAAGTTCCAGGAGTTCCCTTAAGGAAAAAGCTTAAGCAATCACATTCTTTCAAGGCTGACTAAATAAGATGCAGACCCCAGTTCTCTGGCATTGCGTGACTTTGTGATGTGAGCAGAACTCGGTTGAATTTTGAGCAAGATTCCAGGGAAGCGAGCTGACTCAAGAGTTGCCATGTTTCCATAAAGGATAGACAGGATAGCCATGATAGCGATGGAGCCAAATTAGATTGTTCCTTAGGGAAAGCTGCAGCCAGTGTTTGAGTCAGTTTTAAAGCATCTGTATGACCTGTGGGTGGTGAGAAGCCTTCAAGAATAATACCAGAATCCCCTTATCATGTCTTTGATTGCTGTTCTTTAGCTCTGACTACTGATCTTGGAATACTGAAGTTAGCCTTAGTTCTTTAAGCAGAGAAAGGCTCCTGCCTTTGTAGGGTATTGATTATAAAATATCAAAAGGTTATGAAAACTTGAAGCAAATGGCAATGTGAATTGGCTCACTAGAGTAGGAGTCCGGTTGCAGCTATAAAGCTATGGAAGAGACCATAGGAAAAGCAAGGACAAGTGTAACCTCATCAAAATCAATGATTCTGCTCAATAGAAAACTAATGCAGAGAAGTGGAAAGCAGACTTAGGCAAAGAGTGGAAGGTTAGTATGCATGTATAGCATATGTGGAATAATATTACAGCCGATCACTAGGCAACGAAGACAAATAATTCACCCCAAAAAAGTTAAAAAGCTAACATTTTAAAGTTTCATGGCAAGTTATAACAGTGTTGAGACAACATTTTATACCTTATAAATGAGCCCAAATTTTTTTTAAGATTTATTTATTCTTACTTGAAAGGCAGATTTACAAAGAGAGGAGAGACATGGAGAGAAAGCAAGCTCTTCTGTACCTGACATGATGGCTCAATAACTAGATCCTTACACTGCAAGTGCCGGGATTCCATGTAGGCACCTGTTGATGTCCCAAGTGCTCTACTTCCAATCCAGTTCCCTGCTTATGTCCTGGAAAACCATTAGAGGATGGTCCAAACCTTGATACCCTATACCTACATGGGAGACCCTGGGAAAGATCCTGGCTTCAGATTGGCTCATCTCCAGCCATCGTGGCCATTTTGGGAGTGAGCCAGTGGATGGAAGATCATTCTGTTTCTCCTCTCTGTAAATCTTATCTGCTTTTCCAATAAAAATAAATGCACCTTTTATAAAAAAAAGAAAATCTCCTATCTGCTGACTCATTTCCCAGATGAGCTTGGGCCAGGCTAAAGCTAGGAGTCAGGAGTTTCTTCTGGATTTCTAATATGTATGCAGGAGTCCAAGGACTCGGGCCCTCTTCCACTGCTTTCCCAGGCACATTATCAGGAAACTGGATCAGAAATTGAGCAGCTGGAACTCACATTGGTGTGGGGATGGGATGTTGACATTGCAGGCAGATGCTCAAGCCACCATGGCACCAGACTTGTAAAAGTGTTTTTAAGTGAAAGGACCCAACGTAGGCATATGACAACAAACCTAGCATACTACCACATTCCTGGTGACACATTGTATTAAACGCTCTTTTGAAAAGTCAGGAAATGTTAAAAGGTTAACTATAACCCTCCAATGTAATTATAAGAATTTCTAAAGAAGCTAAAAAATTTTACATGTGGAAATATTTATGTAATATTTAAGAAGTATATAGCATGAAATAAACAGCTAACTTGTGCTATATTTACTTATTATTAGCAACCATGACTTAAAAATGCTTATAAAATAATAGTCTTGTTAAATCTTACCTTATAATTGTAACAGGTGATCATTTAACAAATGTGCACTGAGCTGTTCATTTCTTTGAGTTGACCAAAGATAAAAGTAAATATATTGGAATGAAAAGTTTCCTAAAGATTTTAATCTGTTGCCGTATGTCAAATGAAATAAATTCATTTTTAAAAAGTGTTCAGCACTGTTGGTATTACTGCTTCAGTTTGACGGAGGCTGTTCTTACTGGTTGCAGGTCATGTTGGCCGAGCTCAAGGGCAAAGACGAAGTGTACGCTGTGAAGGTCTTAAAGAAGGACGTTATCCTCCAAGATGATGATGTGGACTGCACCATGACTGAGAAGAGGATCTTGGCTCTGGCACGGAAACACCCGTACCTAACCCAACTCTACTGCTGCTTTCAGACCAAGGTAGTTTTAGAAAGAATCTGGGTAGTCCCAAGCCTGGTGCAGCGCTGTAGGACAATGGGATCTCTTGAGTGTCTAATTGGATAGCAGCTTCAGCACTCCTGCATTCTTCCCTCAAAACTTGGTCAAGTTAAGTGGAGGTGGTGCTTGGAAAGACCAGGGTGGATTTGATGAGCATCCTTTCTTAAGGACATGGGATTTTTCCATTCAGGGTTGTGCTTGGGAAGGGCAGAGAGAGCAGTGGAACTTGGCAAATAGAGCTGGACCAAGCCAAGTTGCTCAACCCATGGTCTGCCCTTTGGAAAAACCAACAGACATGTGGCTAATCCTTGTGCTTCTCCTAAGTTTTTAGTCCTTCTCAAATAGCTTACTTTAGAAGTTAATTTCAGGTCAGATTAAAAAAAAAAGAGTAGAGGCCACCCTAATTGTGTCTCACTTATGTAATGTCAGAAGAGGTAAAGGATCTAAGCAAATGCTTTGAATTCCATAGTGAAAGAAACATGAAGTGGGAATCCACCCCCACCCCCATGTACTCCATTGTTGCTACCTGGGAACCAGAAGGTGGCGGTAAAGAGACAAAGATCCTCCGAGAAGTCTGAGCTCTAATAACTGATGTATGTGTTAGGAAAGTGAGGAAATGCCAACCACTATTCGTCATGAAGCTCTTATCTTGTTTGTGTGTGTGTGTGTGGGTGGGTGGTTGGTTGTGGTGGTGGTTGGTCAGGGGAAGGGTCTTTTAGTTTGCAGAAATGACCATCAGCTTTGCCCCCCTGCTTGTCCACTTCTGGAGCCTGGCTAGAGCAGGGGCATCATGGAAGGTGAGTACTGGCTCTTGGGCAGACTTGCCGCCATACTGCTGAATTCCACTCAATTCTCAGCAGTTATTTGTTTGGTCATTCAGCACGTGTGTATGTGTTCCCTTCTCTTATTGACTTCTATCTGTGCCGCGTGCTGGTGCTGTGCTGGGAGCTGGAGCTCCGTGGTAAGCAAGCCCTCGGAAAGTTTATAGGTTCTTGGATGGGGGTGTGCATACCCACAGGGTATTTCTCAGAGCTCAAATCCCTTGAGAAGCTGGAAGAATAAAACATTCTGTGGCCCTCAATTTGGGACACTGCAGTCTTGACCTCTGTTACTGAGTTTCAACACACATGTGTCTATTGGTGTCCCTGAGGAGAACTGCAGGGGAAAAAAAAAAGATTATCTTTGTTTAATCTACTCTTTCCCAACCTATTTGATCTCAAGACTCAGCACCAAAAACACACCGCACCTATTCCACACAGAGGAACGCTGACCTCAGGCACACTTTCCTAGCCATCTGCCCTTGCAGGGGAATCAGAAATGTCATTATCTGAAGTCTAAAAATCATCCTGCTTACCTTTTCTTTGGTCTGTAAAACTGCGCAAAGACTCTTGTTCAGTAAGACCTATCCTGTTTCTGCACAAGCACAGGACTTGTCACCTAAACTTGTTTTGGGTGTGTCTTGTGATATTTTGTATTTACGAGTAGCAGCATGTGGGTGTCAGTGGTCATTGGCAGAGAGATAAATGAGGCAGGATTGTTTCTGACTTGTATATTCCATGCTACATAAGACCTTCCACTTGGTAGGAGCCCACGATCAAAGATCCATAAGATTGTTTGGAACTCCTCTTCTACCCACCAGTGGGAAAACTGAGTTTGAGAGAAGTCCCAAAGCTTTGGGCCTACAGTCACTCCATATAAGCAGAGTCAGACCTATTATCTCATGTGCTCTCAGGGATCCCCAATCTGCTAGATCATTGCTCTGATGTCACTTTTCTGCTCTCTTGTGTTGGCTCAGAACAGGGTCCCATTTGTGAGGGACCCTCCATCTTCCCCGACGCCCACTTCCCCTCACTGTCTGGGAGTAGCTTCTGAGACAGGGAGCCATGCTGACATTCTTTCTTTAGACATGTTGCCCAAAGGTCTGGCATTGGAGAAGTGTCCTGTCTAGCTTTGAGGACCCTGGGGAGCCCCTACAGAGTCAATCTGGGGCAGTCACAGTTGAAGTCTTTAGCTTAGCGAGTGGGTGAAGGCATGGTAGTGACCTCCCCCATGCATTACAGAATGCTGGGATTTGGCTTCCTCCTTTGACAGCAGCACAAAATGCTGTTGCATGGTACCCTGGGTTCCTTTATGACAGAACTCCTATGGTTCTGGGAATCTGGGTTCCTGGAGGGTGAGGATGGAGTGAGAAGGAGTTACCTCTGCAGCTGACAGGTTTATGAACACTTTTCTAAGGCCAGTGTTGGGTACAGGTCTTGTACCACCTCGTCCATGGCACCACTATTTGGTGGAACACCTTACTTTGCACAACAGATGTGTTTTCATCTAAGCTTTCTAAGACAAATATGTTAATCTCACTGAAGGGCCTTAACTTGCTCATAAAAAGAACATTTTGAAGAGTTATGTTATAAATCCCCCATCTCAGCTTTTTAAAAAGTGTGCCCTTTCCTGGACATACCTATAGTTTAAAAGGGATGGGTGTGAGGGGTAACATTATCCACAAAAAGGAAGATGGTTGTTGAATGAGAGGACTTACAGAGTAATCATGAGGTTATGCCAGCTTGCACAAGCTAACAGAGAACAGAAAGGAACACTGAGCAGTGAGGATCTGAGTAAGGGTATTCCAGGACAGAAGGGCTCAGTGCAGGGGTGCTTTTCAGGTGCTGAAGTTAGGCTTGGGAGTGGAGGGAGGATTTGGTTAAAATATAGGTTGCCATCATTCAGTCTTGCCTGAATTTTACTTCCCTGATCAGATGGTTCCTGTGAGGTACCCTGTATTTGCTTTGCCTAAAATACCACAGGAATGCAGAGAGCTGACTGCAATCCTATTAAGACTTTTTTCATTCTCCTTTAATTAATTATGACACCCAGAGTGGCAAGAATGTTAAGACGGGTTTAATTATTTTCAGGTAAGCCTTTATTTTTTCCATGCATGGGAATAAATAGTGATTTCAGAAACATTCTTGAATAACTGCTACACCTAGCTTTTGGCTGCACACCACCTGTAGGTTGCCTGGCAGGACACAGAAGTATGTGTCGTGAGGAAACCATATCTGATATGGGGACCATGGGAACCGTTGTGCAAACCCATCACATCAGTTGTGATGGTGTCATTATATCTGCTCACTGCAGCCCACAAAGTGACCAAATTACAGGTTAAGAGTCCTTTGAACTTTTCTCAACTCATTGCTGTGATCTTTCTCCATGCAATCAAGAAGGACAAAAAGCCAAGTGAACTGACCCTGGCTCTCCACTAAGAACAACAGGCTGAAGCAATAATTTTAATTTCAATCAAATTTAACCACTGTGTTTGACTTGAGCTCCCAGTAGGGTGCTTACTCTTTGGGATATTATTATTGCCTAAACTAACTAGGGAAATCACAAAATATAAGATTTGGGATGTGGATGAGGGACTTCCAATTCTAGACAAGATGGAGTAGTCCCAATCTTCACAGATCCTTCCCTCTGCAACTATAAAACTACAACCATAATTAATATTTTATAACGATAATATGCCCATCATAGCTAGCCAGTAAAAAAAGTGCTTTTTATTTTAAAGATTTATTTACTTACAAGGAAGGCAGAACAACCTAGAAGAAAAAGGAGAAGGGTGTAGGACAGACAACACTTCCATCTGCTGATCTACTTCCCCAATGGCTGCAGTGGCCATGGATGAATCGGGCCACAGCCATGAGCCCAGAACTCCTTCTGGGACTCTCACATGGGTGGCAGAGGCCAAAGCACTTGGACCATTGTCCGCTGCCCACATAGGCACTCTAGCAGGGAGCTGGATCACAAATAGAGCAGCTGTGATCCAAACCAGCACTTCTATGTCATAGAATGCCAGCATCACACATCATGGTCCAACATGCTGCACCCCAGTGGCAGTCCCAGCATTCCATGGTTTCATGGGGAAGAAAAACTGAAATTTTAGCTTTTAAAACTGCCAAATAACTTTTCAAAAAGTTAGTTTTATTTTTTGAAAGGCACAGTGACAGACAAAAGAGCAGAGCTCTCATATCTGCTACTTTATTCCCTTAAAGACCTATAGCAGCCAGGACTGGGCCAACCTGAAGCCAGGAGCCCAGAACTGCAACCAGGTTTCCTATGGGGGTGTCAGGGACCCAAGTATTTGAGCCATCATCTGCTGCCTCCCAGTGTGCACATTAGCAGGAAGCTGGGTTGTAGACAAAAGTGAGGCTCAATCTTGGGTCTTCTAATGTGGTATATAGGAGTCGCAAGCAGCAGCTTAATTTGCTGAGCTGCACTGTCCACCTTCAGATGACTTTTAAATGTATGGTATGAAGTTGGTCATACTTAATATATGCTCATAAACATGAGAGGAAGCCCCATGTTTTCTGGTACACACAGATGTGTGGCTTTTTGCTTAAGAAAGTTATGACCTATAGTTATTGCAATGATGGTGCATTTCTTGATCTGTATGAGTCCGGCACCATGCCAACTTACAATAAAGCTACAAAGCTTAAGACATACAACCTGTAAACTCACAGAGTTAATATGTAGTGGAAGACAGTTTACAAAGAGGGTTTTCTACAGCCTGGCAGCTCTTCTAATGCAGAAGATATCCAGGAAGACTTCCTGGCAGAAGTAATAACTAACCTAGACCTTGATGCATGGGTGGTGATTGGAAGAGGGTAGATGCCAGTAGAAGTGAGTGAAGCCTAGACCTGATCTCCAAGTCCTGTTTCCCTTATTTTCTCAATGCTAGAATTGCAATTCTGCTGTGTCCTGTTTCTTCAAAGGAAATTATCGTGGCTGAGCCACTGTAAGGAGGAAGAGGAAAAAAGCAGGGTGCAGGGATTAGAAAACAGGGAGAAAAACCCCTGGATCTGTGAGATCAGATGCTGGCTGTTAGTGAAGGCATGGAAAATGTTGGGCGCCCCCTACTCTGGGCTGAGACTCTGCTACATTCTAGCTTGGTCAAGGTCAGGGCTTCAGGAATTGGCTCTTCCTGCTTCCCATTCATCCACTGATAATTTGGGATAGGAAAGCCCCTGAGAGGTAGTCTTCTATTTGCTTTTCAATATTATGTTTGTGGCCACAGGAAATAAAATTCCCAGACAGTTTTAGATTCTGCCTATTTGTATTTGTGATCCCCACTGTGAAACTGTCCCCTTCAACAGCATCCCACAAACCCTGGCTTGAATCATTGCACCCATGATTTTTTCCCCCTCCTTACAAATTTGAAGCTCAGTACAATTGTACCCATCCCCCGCCCTTTGGCATTTCCTGCCAGGCCTGGGAAGCCAAGTCTTGGAGGGCCAGGCTGAGAAGGAAGCAGAGGGCGAACTCCTCCTGCAGGCTCCCTGGCCAGCCGCCCCCACTCTCCTGGGGGAAGTGTAGCATGGAAAAATCCTTAAAAAGCAACTGGACAGAGCTTTTAAATGTGTTTGACTCATCTGTGTGAGCAGGAGAGAGAGGAGGGGGAGTGTCCACAGTGGTGGAGGAAACTGGCCACTTCAGGAACTCTGATGTTTATTTTGATCGTTTAATTCTGAAGAACAGTAAACATGGAGGCAAAAAAAAAGTTTTAAAAAATTTAGGTCGTTGGTAGATTATTTTTTAAAAGAGGTGGCTGGCCGATTAAATCTCAGAGCTGAGAAGGCCATGGGATGAAGCATGGGTCTTTATCTATTTGACCACAATCATGCTGAAGGATTCAGGGGAGTTTGGGTTGGATTTGCCACATGAAGGTAGATGTTTAGTACCATGGCTGATACGTGAAGCAGGCACTGGGCAGTTGGCGTGATTACAGATATAAGATCTCAAATATAGATAGCCTCGGTAATTTCTAACAAATTTCAGTGAAATGAGGCCCATGGTGGAGGTAAGGGGCTTGGTGTTATCTCAGTTCCTCACATACCGGCCAGCTCTACCTCTGTTATTCTGGAAGATCATTCTCAGCTGCAGAGGACTACTCAACAAGACCATTTCTTGCCATCAGCCAGCAGCATGTCTGAATGGAAGCCTGTGGTATATACATCCTTGCAGGGCATTGGGAGGATTTTTGGTCAAAGGAGTTAGAAGAATTAACTTTCTTTAGTGGGTGTGTCAGTGGAGTGTACCTAGTAGAAAATTCCAGGAATGCTCCATTCAGTCAGAAAACAGTCACACGTTTTCATGGACAAGTAGTCAAGCGAGGCTTTGTGGGGAGAGGCCTTCACCCAGGTCTAGGGGCAGGGCAGAATTCATTCTGGATGATGAGACCCCAGGTTTTAGAATTCACAAGCACTCATGTGTCCTATGGGCAGACAGGGTCCTATGGGCAGACTCTTAATCTGGATGTGGATGCCTCTTGTGACTTCTCTATATGGAAGGAAATCTTGACTTTAGCAAGATGCCTTCTCTGAAGTCACCTATGGTGTTGGCATCCCAGATGGGCACCAGTTTATGTCTCTGCTGCTCTACTTATGATCCAGCTCTCTGCTTATGGCCTGGGAAAGCAGTGGAGGATGGCTCAAGTCCTTGGGACCTTGCAACTATGTGGGAGATCAGGAGAAAGCTCCTGGCTCCCACCTTCAGATTGGCTCGGCTCCAGCCATTGTGACTATTTGGGGAGAGAGCCAGAGGATGGAATCTATTTCTCTCTGTCTCTCTTTCCTTTCCTCTACAAATCTGCCTTTCCCATACAAATAAATAGATCTTTGAAAAATGCCTTCACTTAGAACAGTCATGTCATGCCTCCCTAATGAACTAAAATAAATATTATCATTAGCTTCCTTGTTTTTCAGAATCTTTTGATATGGTTGAATACGTGTAAATTTTACCATCTTCACAATTTTCTGAGTGTCCTGTTGTGTGAGAGCAAGCACATTCAAAATGTCATTCATCCATCCATCTCCATTGCTTTTCATCTTATAAAAGAGTGAAAGTTCACCTGTCAAGTAGCAATTCCCTGTTCTCCCTTCTACCTGGCAACAGCTATTTAACTTTTGATCTCTAGAATTTTGACAGTCTCGCTCATATAAATGTTATCTCATAATATTTATCTGTTAGTGATTGGCTGATATCTCTTAGTATAATGTCTTGCAGGTTCATTCATGTTGTATCATGTGCCTTGAAGCTCCTTAAGGTTGAATGCTGTTCCCCTGTGCGTAGATAATACGTGTCGCTTATTCCTCTATCTGTGATGGATGCTTGATTTCCTTCCACATCGTAGCTGCTGTGAAAGATAGGCAAGGATGTGCAAATACCCACTTTGAGGTCCTGTTTTCAGTTATCTGGGCTGCATAACCAGAACTGGAATCCCTGGATCATGTCTCAGTTCCAAATCTCCTTTGTGAAATTATATTTACTCCCATACACATGGAAAAGGGTCTATGGATGACAGTTCTGTTTTTGGACTCAGTGAGGTTGGGATTTAAAATTGAAATTCATGCCCTGTGAGCTGGGCAAGAGCAGGCGACTGTCAACCTTTTTCTGAACATGTTTCTGCTTCCTGAAAGGCCTTGGAGGAGAGGAGAGGAGAAAGGGAGGTTTGGCACAGGAAGGTTACACAGAAGTGACTGGAGCAGAATGAAGGCCTTATATTTGCCCATTCATCTGTGGTTTTCTGAGCAACTGCTATGTGCCATGCCACAGAGCATCACAAGGCACCACATCACCTGCCAAGGGTCCCGTGGTAAGCAGGGTAGGAATTTGACCTGGCCTCATGGGGGCATGAGAGGGAGAGGCATGAGAACTTTGAACTGTGTTGGCCTCTACCTGGTGACTGTATCCCTGCAAACAATATTGAATTTCTAATCACAAAGAATATGTGTTGGCTGCAGCAGAAAATTGGCAATTTCTGAAAGAGACAAAAAAGACCATTTCCGATAACCACTACTCACATTTTGCTGTGTCTTCTCCCCACAATTCTGTCAAAGTTCTTATCTGTTCACCCATTCCTATGTATGAAGCTGTTAGACTTTGGCAAGGTATTTCACCTGGAAACATAGCCTTTGTCACTAAATCTTCTTCAATCTCCTGGTGTCTCCACTTCTGCAGTATCTGCAGGCCTTTGATAAGGAGGTTTTAGACTTGACACATATAGCACCAGCTGAGGGCATTTGCCATCCTGCAATGGCACTGCCTACCCCTGTTGAAATTTCTCCCTTTTTGTAGCACCCTTGGGGTACAGGTTGTAAATACTTGCTAAGGACATAGGTGTTTGACATTATATGTAGTATGTATGGTCCTGCAGTGGGTGTTTAGCTTTTCCTTCTGAGCTGTTGGTGCTGTGGAGGTGTCTTCAGTGCTGCCCAGTGTGTACAGACATGGGCTTGTGCATGAGTGTGCATGTGCTGTGGAAGGAGAACTTTTACATGCTTGCTCGGCTGCATCCCACAGAACTGCACCATTCCCAGCTGCTTCACACATCAGCATCCCAAGTACAAGGATATTTAACAAAGGTTTCACTTTGTGATTTTTTAAAAAAAAACTTTAAAGCCACTAGTATGTCAATTGCAACTTGGAAGTAGTCTTGATGACTTTACTTTTTGCCTACTTAGCTGTAACTCCAGAAAGTCCATGGGAAATGAATTAAGAGCTAAATCTGTTTTAGCATTCTTATATTGTATAGTATGCATTTTTCATGATTCCTTTTTTTAAAGGCTCTTTGTATACATGGATTTTAGACATTTGGGGTGTCAAAATAAATTTGTCTATTAATTCCATTTTTTACAAGCTTTTGAGGCATTTTCATATGTTTGTAGAGGTCATTTGTTATTACCACAGGCACATTTATTAGATTTGTGTAGAGAATGAATTTTGGGAGCAGATTCAAGTCTCATATTTCATGTATTCCACACGAGTGCTGCCTTTAATCTGGTTGGCTTACTAATCAAATTGCCTTCCAATTGGAAAAGGCCTATGATGCTGAGAATCTGCCCTGTGCCAGGACCTTTCTGAGCAGCACTGGGGAGACAGCAGGGGCTGGGGCTCGTGTGTTCAAGGAGAGATGGCATCTTATACATTTAACAGTAACGTAGAATAAAGTCAAAAGAGGAAGGAAAGACATTGAACATATGTTATTTGGCAAGCTTTATGCAAAGTGACTAAGAGTTAGCTTTGTCAGTCTCACGCAAGTCCCATTGAGTATGAGAATAGTTGTCAGTGTTTTTAAAAAAGATTTATTTATTTATTTATTTGAAAGGTAGATTTACAGAGAGAGAAGGAGATACAGAGAGAAAGATCTGCTGTCTTCTGATTTGCTCCCCAAGTGGCTGCAACGGCAGGAGCTGAGCTGATCCGAAGCCAGGAACCAGGAGCTTTTTCTAGGTCTGTTATGTGGGTACAGGGTTGCAAGGCTTTGAGCCATACTCTACTGCTTTCCCAGGTCATAAGCAGGGAGGTGGTTGGGAAGTGGGGCAGCCAGGACACGAGCCAGCACCCATATGGGATCTTGGGCGTGCAAGGCGAGGATTTAGTCACTGAGCCATTGTGCTGGGCCTGTTGCCAATTTTTTGAACAGATGAGAAAACTGCTTCTTGATCAGGTTCACACAGAGTTAAGTGATGGAGCCAAGATTCAGACCAATCATCCCTATTGTTGTCTCTGGAGGAGGAGAAGGGCCACTGTGGGACAAGACGGATGAGAAGTGTGCTTCATGGAGTTGTTGACAAGTGAAGTGGAGGGACAGGCTTCTGTAGGTTTTGGGAACAGACCCCTACTTCAGGGAGTGCAATGCCTGTCATTGTTGCAGTGGAAGGTTGGGAGAAAGTTAGCATCATGAGAAGATTCCGGATGAGCACTGTCTAGCTACCAGCTGTGGCACTGATTAGAGAGAAAACTCAAAATCAGAGATAGCAGGGAGGAGGTAGTCTCGGTAACCCAGGAGTCCTAAGGCAGAGGGGACGAACTTGGGAACAAGGGAGTACCCTGTGCCATTCCCTTTCTCTTTACATCTGAAAAAGCCAACCTGCTTGGGAGGAAAACAACCTAGTTCATTTAATGCCTATGGGTGTATCTGTTGTGTAGCCCTGGACTGATTAGAAATGACAAGTTAGATTGCTGCCAATTTCTGTAAGTGATCTCCACATCTCCACAGTTATGTCATTTGCCCACAATTGAATGGGTGTATTAAGGTCCGGTTTAAATGAAAAGTTTCATCTTAAAACCTGAGACCAGTGGTCTAAGTTATATAACCCATGCACCAAACAAAGCTGGTTTCCTCACAGTTGACGTCAGGTTGCCCAGTTGCCTGGATTGCAGGATTTGCCCTTCTGGAATTAATCTATTTTTAGGTTCACATTGAATGTTAATAGTGGTCGCTGTTGTTTTCAACAGGGGAAGTCCCATGGGACATTTTGTAGAGAGGCTTCTACTCCACAGAAGCAAGGGATTCTCCTCCTATGCCCTGGAGTTGACGTTCTGGTGGTCTCTGATATCGTAGATAACCTTGATGGCCCTTCTTGCTGTGACTTTGATGATCTTGCTGGGGCTTGGGTAATCAGACTGTTTGGATTCTTTTTTTGTTTTTTAAGATTTAGCTTATTTTTATTGGAAAGTCAGATTTACAGAGAGAAGGAGAGACAGAAAGATCTTTCATCTGCTCGTTCAGTACCCAACTGGCCGCAATAGCCAGAACTGAACTGATCTGAAGCCAGGAGCCAGAAGCTTCTTCCGGGTCTCCCATATGGGTGCAGGGTCCCAAGGCTTTGGGCCATCCTCGACTGCTTTCCCAGGCCACAAGCAGGGAGCCGGAGCAGCCAGACATGAACCCGCACCCATCTGGGACCCTGGCACATGCAAGGGAAGGACGTTAGCCACTTGGTCCCTGTTTGGGTTCTTGATTCCCTGTTGATTTGTAGAGAACAAAGGGTACAATAAAGAAGGCACCGGCATCCAGAAATCCTGGTTATAGCTCTGGCTTCTGCTACTGATGCTAGCTCAGAAACCTTTCTCAAACATTTTTTTCTTCATTCCTAGAATAGGGTGGGAGAGTCCTGAGGCACATTCAGACTATAAAATCCCTGATTCTAAAGATTTGTGATAATTGGGATCCACACATCAGATCATGACAGGTATGTGATGGCTACTGTATGAGTAGACAATGACAAATCAATGCTTCTGTTTGGTGCCCCCTTTTCTAAGCTCAATTCAACTCATGCTCTTACCCTGATAAAAGCCTGTATGTCCACAAGTTTGTAGTATATCACAGTGTCAAACTCAAACACACTGTCAATGACTAATAGTCCCATATTGGAAAATTTGCCAGCAGGTGGTACAGTGTCACACCAGTTAAAAAAAAAAAAAAAAAACTACAAACAAAACAACGACAAAAAAAAAAAAAAAAAAAAAAAAACTTCAGAGCTGAGCCATTCGGAAGCCAGGATCCCAGAGCCTCTTCCAGGTCTCCTACACAGGTGCAGGGTCCCAAGACTTTGGGCCATCCTCGACTGTTTTCCCAGGCCACAAGCAGGGAGCTGGATGGGAAGTGGGGCTGCCAGGTAAGAAGCCGTGCCCATATGGGATCCTAGTGCATGCAAGGCGAGGACTTTAGCTGCTAGGCTATCATGCCAGGCCCCACACCACAGATTTTAGCAAATATCAAGTACAGCACATTTTGCTTTTATCTTGACCAGGCAGCAGGTTCAGTGTCCTTTATGTATGGAAGCTCCTAGAAATCACTGTTATGAAAGAACATGCACAAATTTCAAAAATTTTTGTGCCAAAATTACATACTATGAAAATACATATTATGCAAAAACTGCAGGAATTTGAAATTTTTATACCAAAATAAACTTTATTTTTTTTAAACATTTGAAAGAGTTACAGAGAGACAAGGAGAGACAAAAAGAGAGATCTTCCATCCACTGGTTCATGCCCCAAATGGGCACAATAATAGGAGCTTTGCTGGTCCAAAGCCAGGAGCCAGGATTCTCCTCTGGGTCTCTCATGTGGGTGCAGTGGCCCAGAGAATAAGGTTCTCCAAGGCCCTCCAAGGCCTCCAGCATGAAACAGAATCAGAAGTGGAGGTGAAGGGATTCAAACCAGGTATGCTGAAGCCATAGGCAGAGGCCTAGCCTGCCACATCCATAAACTTAAAAAAAAAAATCTACCCGTTTCTTTGAAAGGCAGAACAATATGGAAAGAGATAAAGAAAAAGAAAAATCTTCTGTCTGCTGGATCATTGCCTGAATGGCTACAACAACTGGGGCAAGGCTAGATCTAAATGATGCGCCTAGAACTCCACCCAGGACTCCTACGTGAGTGGCATGAGCCTAAGTACTTGGGCCATCTTACACTGCTTTTCCATGTGTGTTAGCAGGGACTTGGATCAGAAGCTGAACAGTAAGGTCTCAAATCTGTTCTACAGTACAGGATATCCATTATAGTAGGCCACAGCTGAACCCACTATACCTCAATGCAGCCCCCCCCCACCCCAGATAAAACTTGTAATTCTTTAGAACTTTTTGAATAGACTAAGAATTTTGCTATGTTTCCCAACTGCTCATGAATTAAAATTAAGAAGCTGCTGCTGGTAGACTTGACCGGTTTTATCCTCTGAACTGCCTATCCTCTGAACTGCACCTGTGCTGTCTTTTACTGCTGCTATGGCCCAACCCCTTTACTTGTCATCTTCCAAGGGCTTGATGAGGAATACACCATTGCTAGAAGTCACTAAGAGTCATCGCCTTTCCTGGGCAAGGTTATGCCCAGTTAGAGGGTGAGTGCTTTGTTGGTTTCTCTGCTATAAAATCAGTTCGCAGATCTAGTGAGTTGCTTAGTTAATGCAGGGGCCACACCTTTGTCTTTGGGTCCTAGAAATTTGGGCAATTCATCTTTCTGACTGGTCTACCCATAGCTTGGTCCAGGGCTGGCACAGTGGGTCATCAGAACAGTCTTCTTCTTGTGGCTCTTCTGCAGGCTTTGTTTCTCTACAAGTTGCCAGTGGACTCTTGAAGGATGTTTTGTCTCTTTTATTTCACTGAAGTGGGCAGGATATGTCCCTGCTTGAGGCTGGGCTCACAGTATGAGAAAAAGAGGTTCCAGAGAAGAACATCTGGATGAAACTGTTCCCCCGGGGGGTTGTCTGTGACAAGAGAGGGCTCATCAAGAAAGACTAGTTATACCTTTCTGTTTCAGTGACAACAGTAATTGCTGGGTAATTAGGCTGGGTCCAGCACCATAGCCTAATGGTTAAATCCTTGCCTTGAATCCACTGGGATCCCATATGGGCACTGGTTCGTGAACCAAACTCTCAAGAGACTAAGGTGTAAGGAAAACAGCAGTGGGTTGATGTAGCAGGGGGTGACTAGACCTCTTATATGTACTGCCCAGGCACCATGGAGTGACTCTTGGAGGGATGGGAGTTGGGTCAACCTGAGTAGTTCTGAGAATACAATGGAAGAAAAAGCAGACCCTCTGCCTCCTGTTATGAGAACAGTTGTTGTACAGGGCATGGAAAATTAAGCATTCATTTTTTTTAATTTTTTTATTAATTATTTTGCATTATGTTACAGTTTCATAGGCTCTGGGAATCCCCCCATGCCCCTCCCCCCTGGTGGATTCCTCCACCTTGATGCAGTATTACAGTTCAAATTCAATCAAGATTCTTTCCTTGTAAACATATACCAAGTATAAAGTCCAGCTATTTATTGTCCAGATGGGTTGAACAGTCTCTTGGGGAGACCATTTCTGGTCCGTTGTAGAGCTGGCAGAATATCATCCCATTCAACCAAGAGTCCCGACATAACATCAACAGCAATTTGCAACATTATAGAATTGACATGGTTGTGAGTAACCAGTGTGTTACAAACAAACAAAAAAAAAAAAGCAAGTTCTTAACCACAACCTATGATTAGCCCATTGACATTTCAGTTTTAGTTTTATATACAGAACCGACTGCTATATACCTTAAAATGGCTATAAGGTACCATTCAGCTGTCTCGTGTCTATTTCAATTTAGTATTTAGCCATTTGTTGTGTTGAAGTATAATTTTGCTGATCTTGGCAGATTTTAGGGTAATCTAGACTGACTTGTAACTCTAACAAGACATTTGTCGACAATTAAGGTGCAGAACATTTTTTTGTTTGTTTGTTTTTGGGGGGGTGTGCAGGGATAGCATTCATTTTTGACCCCACCAGAGCATTTTGTTTTTGCTGTGATATTCCAGGGAAAATGCTGGCAAAAAGAGATCTCCCAGTCAGGCCCCATGGTATGACGGGAAATACACAACTCCTTTGTTGGGCCTAAAGGCTGCTCACTCGGGATTCATCAGCAATGTATAATCCACTTTATCAGGGACACTTGCGTGCGGGTTGCTAGGGAGCTGAACCCATGACTTGACTCTGGCTGTCTGAGTGGAGCCTGCTGATTGGAAGGCTGGATTTGGGCCTCACTGCTTATAGCCTTCCAGGGTCTTCCACAAGCAAAGTCCAAGGATGAGAGAAGTTGGGGAAAGTAGTCTTGAATCTTAAGTGCTCTGTCTTCGCTTACCTTACCTGTGCTCATTTGTTGTTGTTGTTGTTGTTTTTAATTTTCTTTTTAAGATAATAGTTTTCCACCTGCTTCCTTTATAAAACCCTACTTACTGAAGTCTTTCTGAATTGCTCAGTGCTGATGCTAGAAACCAACAACCAAATAAAACACATGAACTTTAATTTTCAAGTCTCCTTCCACAGCCTGGTTCACCCAGAGTTGTATTCCTTCAGGAGAGTTCATGAGAGTACTAAGGAATAGTGTTTAATGTGTGTAAATTGGAGAGAAACTTCACAATGAAATCTAAGTAGGCTCTTAAACCTTGTAATTGTTGACTTTGTAAAAGCCAGCTCTTATTATAAGACCTTTATCAAAGAATTCACTAGAGAATTCTCAGGTTTGGGAATTTCATTTTGGATTTTCCAATTAGATGGCTGTGCTGTGGGGGTATCAGATTCTGTGCAGAATCTGACACATTTAAAAACAGTGCACTGGCAGTGGGGCTATCTGAACCCACCTGGCATTTGGACCAGCTGTCAGGGGTGTGTTCCTGGGACAGTTTTTTTTTTTTTTTAAATACCTTACTCATTTTCAACTTAGTACCAGGTATTCCAGGAACATAAGAAGATACAACTGTTGTCCAAAGAACATCTGGTTCACAGAGGTAAGGCTAACATGAGTGATCCAGAGCATAAAATGAAACAAGTGATATGGAAGTTGCCCAAGAGAATATGAGAAAGAGGAGGTGAGTGGGCTGCTATGGCAGGTGTCGGAGCTGTGGCTGTTGTGGTGCTGCCTGAGGAGCACTCTCTTCTCGTGGACCAAAGACTTCGTCATCCAAAGGAGCACGGTGGTGAGATGGAGGAGACAGGCTCCATGGGGGTGTCCTGCTGTGTCCAAAGCATCTTCTGCTCACTGAGGCTGATTCTCCTCTCCAGCTGTCTGTCCCAGAGCTGATCCATGCTACTCTGACATCTAGAAAAATAAATTAGTCTATCACCATGGGAACCAAAGAAAGCCTGCCTGCTCGGCACTAGACAGACACTGGAATTGAGCATCTTGGGGAATGTCCTTGGTGGGAGCAATCCAGGACCTTCTAGAAGCTTCCCTGATGATTTGATGATTTCCTCTTGCTTGAAAGGTTGTTTCCTGGCATCCACAGTATGGGAAGGGTAGGTTTTGTTTAACTCTTTAGGCAAATGGCTAGTTTCCAAGTCTGAAAACACCAGTTTTATCGTAAAATGAAGATATTCATTGCACCTCCCTTAGGGAAGTGATCCTAACAGTTTGCAGGATTCTGGGCGTAAAAAGGCCACTTGATTCAAACAGACCTGTATGTAAGAGGGAAACAAAGTCAGATGGCTGTGTTTAAAGATATGAAACTTCAAAACCCCAAAAAGGAAAACAGAGATTTCATGAGTAAAGACAGACAACAATAACAGGGAGTGTGCGCAGTCAGGGAAGATACGAGAGCAACATGCAAGACTGTGCAAAATTCTTAAAGATGTGATACCCTCAAGGAAACTGCTATCTTGGAAGATGGTGCTATTTGGAAGACTTGGCATGCATTTCCTTTGATCCATAAGTCGACCCAAAATGTCATTTAGATGTAAGGAAATGAAATTAGGTTTGAAAGGGTGAGGAGCAGATTAGAGCCCATCTAATGGAGCAATGTGCGTCCAAGTGAACAGAATGACTGTGGATTTGCTGTGTCCAGAAAGTTGGGAAGTGGGGAAAATTTTGGAGGAATGATTTTAAGGACCCTTTTAGAAGAGTTGGTGCAGGGTCCCTTAAGAACAACGACCTGAGCCTGAAGAACTGGTGATTGAAAGGAGGACAGAGAGCAGGATAAAGAGCAGAAGCAGGTCCCAGAGAAACATGCGCTGTGTGATGTCATTGATAAAGTTGCCTGTAAGGCAAGCCCCTACAACACCCACATTAGAGATGAATTTCTGGGCAAAGGAGCTATGACAAAAAGAGGGGCCATGGAGACCAAAGACGTAGCTGTGGTGACTGCCCTAGGTGTGCAGGTCAGGGAGTGACAGAAATCCCGCTACCATGTTTGATGTGTTACCACAGGTCTGGCTTAAGAGGGACCTTGTTTTATGTGATGATTAAAAAAAAAAATACAACTGAACTCTTGATAGATTCTTCTGCAGGTCTGTTTTACCTAAGGATGGGCAGAGAAAAAGATTACTCCATGTATCATTCAAGATGTTAATGTTTCAATGCTGCCCTCCAGAATGTTCTGGTGACAGTTTACAGGAGGATTATTTTGCCACTAAAGTTCAACTTTCCTGTTGTTGCTGGCAGCAAGCTCTGTCTCAAGGACAGGAAGTGCTGTGACTGGTCACATGGGCTTCTCTGTAGCTGGAGGATGGAGCTCAGCCCCAGGCCAAGACGGGGCTGAAGATTCTGGGTTACCCATGGCAAAGCCGGCCCACCTGCAGCAGCAGTGGGAGCTCCCTCTTGACTCTAGAGAATTCTCAACAAGTAACCCAGCCCCACCTCCCTGGGTACACAGCTCTGATTAGGAGTAGAACTCATTCCTACTTTCCAGCATTTTTGTTTAGCCATATTTTATAGCAAAGAAGACAGACTCATTTTATTTGACTTTTTAGATTATGAGAACTACAGTCATCTTCCCCTTTCTTCTAGAAAGTTATGTTGCCAATGAAATTTCCTCTGAAGCGTTACATGTTCTGGTCCGTCCCCAGATTCTGGCGCAGCCTTTGTGGGGGACATGGCCCTTGCTGTCCTCCACCTCCCCATTCCTATAGCCAGGTGGTAAGCCCTGCTTTCCTTGATGCCACCACCAGGAGCTAGCGTTTCTAGAATATTTTCTGCAAGCCTTGACTAACAGCAGCTGACATTTTGCGAGCAATTACAACATGCTTGTCATTGTTTTAAAGCTCCTGACGTACTGACTAATCCTTGCAACAGTCCTGGGAAGTAGAAATCCCAAGACAGAGAACTAGAATGACTTTAATTATCGCACTGCTGGGAAGTGGGAGAACTGTGGTTTGAACAGAGTCAGACTCTGTCCCATTGTCTTGGTGCTCCCCATTCAACTGCATGGCCTCAGATACCAGGCCAGCAACCTCACAGCTCTCACCTAGTTTTCTCCAGGCCTCTGACACCCCTATTAGTACCCCATTTGATAGATCAGCATACTGAGACTCAGAATTTCAGGAAGCTGTGAACAGCTGAGAGCACCTCAAAAGTGGCTTGGGGGTGATGGACCCAGTGAACACTGAGTCTGTTTAGTGCTCCTATCCTCCCTATAGCCATTGACAAGAGAAGGCCTTCCTGTGTCCTTTAGTCCTGGACTGTGTGGCTCCTATGCTAAGAGTCAGGACAGGACCACAAGCAAGCCTGCTCATGTATTGCTAATTGCTTAAGCCTCATGGAAAGGGGTTTGTCTTATTATAGGCCTTTTTGTGGGAAAGCTTTTCATACAATGTTGGCTGACTCCTGAGCCTGAAAGTAAACAACTACATCATCCTGTACAGAGGGTCAGGAAGAGGAAGCTGTAAGAAAATATCAAACTCCTGCAGCAACATTTCTTATTTTTGTAAATGTAAGTGGAGGAAATGTTTAGGGAGACTGGCTGGGGTCCTTGTAAATTGGAGACTCTGTGGCTGATGGTGATCCCCTTCCCAAGCTGTGTCAGTGACTCAGTGTTTCCACACCCAGCTTTCTGCTAAGTGCCCTCTTTATGATGTAAGGAGGAAAATCCACCCTCCACACATAGTTTAGAAGGTTCTATAAACCCACTAGAAAATTCAGCTACTTCATCAGGAGATGGTGAGAAGCCCTCACTTGCAAAACTGCTAGGCAGCTGAACTGACTGCCCCCTTGAGATTGTTATATCCTGGTGGTACAGCCTGCTCATTGTAGTGTCTGACAATCTGAGACGCATCTAGACATCCCTGAGGTCTCTGGGGAGACTGCCCTTGCAGAACCTTCTGGATAGAGAGAGACCCTCATGGACTCCCAGCAGACCTGCTGCAAGCAAGTTTATTTGATCAGCCACATAGCCAACACACCCCTCCTTGTCTCAGGCCTGTATCCTTTAATCCCACAGTGGCTGACTCTGGGAGACTTTCCTTGCCCCTTGGCTGAGTTTAATCTTTGCCTGTTATCCCAGCATATCTCCAGACAGTGACATCAGGAGGGTGCTGGACTAGAAGAACAGCAAATAATCAAACTCCCATGGCTGGACAGAGTACCCGTCCAGGCATTGTGTGCCCTCACCTGTGACTGCAGCTTCTTAGAAGCATCTTCTCAGTGTGATCTGGGGCAGGCCTAAGATGCATAAGTGTTAGCGGGGCACTTTTTGTGGATGCTGCCATAGTAACCCTTCCTGTAGCACATTTTTAATTCTCAGTCTGGGATGGCTGAACCCCCTCCATCTTCCTAATTCTCTGTTTTCTTAGAGTGATAGTGCCTGTCTCCCCTTGCCACCAACTCCAAGATCCTTGCCATTGTTGTCTCCCAAAAATAAGCATATTTTTTCCTCCCTGAAAGTCGCCTTCATTTTGTTTTACCTTTTCTGTTATGTGGGAGCTTGTGTCCTGTGTAGTCCAAATTCATTCCCTGTAGGGCATCCTGGTTTTAAACAATTTCCTTGTGGATGAGGTAGTGAGCTGCTTAGGAATAGACAGGAGTAGTCGAGTGGACTTCTCAACACTATTGTGGAGAATAACAAGACCAACCCTTGTCATAGGGTTATTGATTTTTTTTTATTTTACCCATGGAAAGAGGTTTCCTATAGACCCAAAGTGCTTTCCCATGTTCACCTCCCTGTTCTGAGATTTTGGACACCACCCTTAGGCCTGTGAAATGAAATGTCAGTCTCTTTGTGCTCTTTGTTAGAGCTCAACCTGCCCTCTTAAGTTTCACCACCCACTTTCTGGAAATTCCGGCCTGTGAATTCCTGCCTGTTGCCTTGACCCCAGATGACCCAGCTCTACTTCTCTGGTTATAGTGACTTCCCACAACCCCTCTAGAATCCCATGAGCCCTTTTGTTCATCCCAGCCGCTTTAGTGTGGATGGCTCTTCCTATACAGCATCCAGCACATGCCTGCTGATGAGCTGGTGATATTTGTGTGCATGGGTGCCTGTCTTTCCTCAGCATGTAAGCATCCGATGGCAGGCACACACATTTCTAGCCCTTCACGCCCTTCTCTGTTCACACACACAACCATCAAGGTAAAGCCCACCTACCCAGAGTGAGTGTTCAGTACATCGGTTCTGCGTTGCAGGGGCAGTGTTGAAAGCTAGCTTGATTACATGCATTGGGAATAATTTCTGGAATTCATACCAGTTGGTTTCAGAGCTCCCATCTCATTGCAAATCTGTGGTTCTCCCTCTGGAAACATGGCCTTGACAGACTCCTGAATGCCTCATGTGCTCCTCCTGGCCTCTGCTTATGGGTTGCAGTCAACATGGAAAAAGCCTTCCCCCTACTTTTTGCAGACTCATCTCACAGCTGCTTAGGAATAAGACCAGGCCTCTAGTTTTCAGCAGACCTATTTGCATGTTTTGTTGTTTTTAAGCTTCCAGCAAATGCTCAGAATGCCAATGAACCTTGGTTTTCTCTTTTCCAAAGCAGAAAACATACTTCCCTCCAGGGCTGCCTTGAGAATTGAATGAGAACATACATGTGTGTGACTTTTGGCATGGCGCCTGGCATGTAGCACAAGGATAACTTTTTTACAGACTCATGGGATACATATTATCTCTGTTTATCTCCACAGGACCACTGGGACTGGTAGGGAGCTGGCATGTTTTTCTTTGGCAAATAAGGCAGCAAGCATGAATCAGTGATGGGACTTGCTCAAGGGCCCCTGATTCAAGAACAGCTGGGACTGGAATGAAGATCTTTCCTAGCATACCCCTGTGTTCCCTCTCTTCCTCATTGTTCATTTTGGGGAGGGAGAGAGGGCCACCTTTGCCTTTGGAACAAGCCCTAGATTCTCACCTAGAAAACAGCCATCTCTGTCTCAACATGAGCATGAATTTGCGGGTAAGACTGGCCCTTAATTACACTTGGGCCACCCCTTACCCCAGGCCTTCCGGAACCTTCCCACTGTTTGCTTCCAGTTCTACAATTTGTTAAGGGATATCATGTATTTTTCTTGCATCCCAGTCATCTCAGAAGCTCCAGAATGACTTGGGAGTTTTTATTGGCTAGGTTAAAAAAATGCCCAGGCAACGCTGGGTATGTTGATACTTGGAGTCAGGTTGGCTGGGGTGATTTATGAGAAGCTTGTAACCCAAGAAGGTTCTAATCAGGAGGCTAAGAGAAAGGAATAAGGCGTTTTAATCCTCTCCATGGTTTCCTTATTAAGAATGACTCTCATTAGTCATGGGTAAAGTTTCAAGGTGTGTGTTTTTGGGGATATACAAAAATTGCATGTTTCCCAGCTGAGACTTCCACATCGGCAGCCTGCCTGTTTTCAGCCGTGGGAAGGGAGCAGTTTGCCAAGAATTCAACACGTCCTGGAAACAGGAAAATATGGATTCAAGTGGTAGCATCACTGTGGCTTCTAAAGGGCAAGGTTTCATTTGTAGAATGACAGCCATCTATTGGAAGAGAAGGACCTGTTGTGCTCTTTAATCGATGTGAAAGGTGTAGAAGCATGAGCTGGAACCTCCAGTCACCATGAGAGGATGGGAAACCAGCATGGAGTATTCAGTGATCTCAATTGTTTGGGAGGAAGATTTGAGACCAGAAAAGATGAACCAAACATTAGAGTTGAACTTAATTGTATCTTCATGGACAGCAATGAGTGTACATTATCACTGGGGGTGTAAGATAGGGTTCCTGTAGCCATTGCTCCTCCTCTTCTTCAGTAGTCTTGGTACTAGAAAGTCCTGCTCAAGTAGGAGGTGTCTTTGGTTTCCCCAGTAGATCTCCACAGCTGGTCTTCTGATAATTCCTTGGACATGGGTTTGCTGAGTTGATTATTGTGCTGTCCCTCATGGGATGGTACTGCAGGAGTCCTGTGAGTTGTATTTGCCAGAGAGCTGGTGAAATGACAAATCATAGGTCTCGCCACTGGAGGACTGGGATGATTTGCCTTTTATTATTACAAGGGGATTGTCTTTCTGATGAGAGGAACAAACCCAAGGGATGCCAGCACAAGGGCAGCCTTGAGCTTAATGGCTTTGCCAACAGGAAGGTATATGTTTTAATTTGGAGAAAGCCATATGCCCAAGTGGCATTATCTAAGGTTTCCTGAAGTCTGACCTTATTGGACCTGGTACAAACCCCAGAAGCCCACCAACAGTGGGTGAGGTCTTAGCCCAGGGCACTCTGGAATTGGTAATTTTGGTCACTAACACTCTGGACTTACAGAAAATTTGCTCAGAAATGAAGGGTGTCTTGGGGTATGCCAACAGCCAAGACTGGTGTATGAACATTCAGAGTCTTAATGCCTCTACCTTAAGACTCTCTGTTAAGAGTTTTACAGATTTGCAATGCCCTCACTTCACATGTGAATTTTATGGGGGCTATCAGCTACTGCCCAGGGTTGCAAGGAGTATTAAACAGAGTTGCCTGTTGGAGCACCTGACAGCACCAGGATCATGGGAAGCAGGCAGGAAGTGGTAGCCATCCTGAGGGCTTTCCTTCCTATTCTTTCAAGGAGGTGCTGTGTGCCTGTGTGTTTGATATTGTGTTCTTCCGTTCCAGCTCTTGGGTTTGAGAACATTGTCTAGAGATTCCCAGCCATGGGTCCATTAGAACTCAAGCAACACCGGAGTGACTGCTTCTTCCCCATATGTTCCCCTCTGATGGCCTAGGGAGCACTCCAAGTTTGTAGGGTTATGGGAGACAGCCTGGGATACTGGAAGGAACTCAGATCAAGATTCCAGTGTAGATGCTGCTGCCCAGCCAGAGGACCTTAGCAAGTTAACCACTCTTTCTTCAGAGTATTAGTGAGAAGATTAGAGCTATGACCAGGCAAGTCACAGAGACTGAATCAATAGTAGCTTAATTCATTTTTACTCAGATACATTTGCAACTTAGAGGGCAGTTTGCTTGTTGGCAAATTCTGCCTGTGTATAAGAGAGGCCACATTGCAACCCTACTGTGAGTGACCTCTCTTGGTGCTGGAAAATGGACCACACATCTGAATTTGACCCAGAAAGCCCCTTTCCAGAAGGAGGATCCTGTGGTCACATGAGTTGTTTCCAGGAACTCAAGATCTCACCCCTCTTCCTTCAGACATGGCAGGGACGAACACAGAATTTCTGAATGGGAATGCTCGCAGCCTGCATCAGCCACAGTGTCAAGTTCCCATATACCTGCAAGGCTGTGCAGACTGCAGTTCTGAGCCAGCACATCTGGGCTGATTGGATATTTCTCCAGCCACATCAGCATTGAAGGTAGCTGGAAGCACAGAACCTTCCCTGGGGCCCCAAGCACCAGAGCTGCTTCCTCATGAAGAAAATAAGGTACAGGCATCTTGGGCAGGCAAGTGGGCCAGATCTTCACAGGATTAGACCATATAACTTGAGAATTTTTGCCCTTGGCTTCTCAGACTCCTGGCCACGTAGTCATCCTCGAATCAGCTGTCAAGTGGGTGGTTCAAGGGTTCTCTTGTGAGCATGAGCCTAACCTGGCTATGAGACTGTGGTGCTAGAAGTGTAACAGCAGGATACTAAGTCTTTCCCAGACCTTGCTTGCTTTGCCCAAACCTCTAACTCCCTTCTTCAGTCCAAGAAGAGCCCTCCAAACCCAACAGTTAGGAAACCTTCCCTCACAGAGGTTGCAACAAAGTAGGGAGAGAAAAGCAATGAACCAGTTGTGGAAGTCCATGATATCTGGTGGTGATGAGACCCATAGAGCAGGAGACTGTGGGAGTCCTGGGAAAGGGTGACTCTTCTCATCTAGGGGAGGATTATGGAAGTCTCCCTGATCATTTATAGTAGCATTTGAACAGTGTCTGGAAGGGAGCAAAGAAGAGAACCATTCAGATGCCTGGGGTAGCTGGTGGGGGAAAGTGTTACAGATAGATTGCAAGCCCTGAGGCAAAGGCCCTGAGGCAGGAATATAGCAGCCATTTCTCAGAAACAGTGAAAGAGATCCTTGTGCTTGGGGGTAAAATAAGCCAAGGGGAGGGTGGGAGATATGGTCAGTGGGAGAACAGGCACACACTTGACCATCCTAGAAAGGAAAAGATAGAATTGTGTGAAAACTTAGGTAGGAGTAGGGGCTCAACAGTAAGATGTCCTGAATTCAATTTTGGAGTGCCCAGTTTTGATCCTGGTTCCACCTCCTGGCTAATGCAGGTGATGGCTCAGGTGGTACGTTCCTGCCACCTCTGTAATTGACCCTGATTGAGTTCCCAACTTCTGACTTTGGCCTTGCCCAGCCCTAGCCATTGTGAACAGCTCTGTAGTGAGCCAGTGGATGTAAGCTTTCTGTGTTTACCTGTTTGTCTTTCTGCCTTTCAAGTAAATTTAAAAGCATAATTTAAAACTTTTAAATAGACTTCTAAGACCCTGAGAGTCAGTAGACATTCTCGTTGGGCTGGGTGTTCAAGGAAGACTTCCTGGAAAAGGAGGGCTGAAGCTAATGAGGATGTTGCGAGCCAGTTGTGTGCATGGGGGTGTCCCTGGCAGGTAGGAAGTCAACATAGCCCAGAAGAGGCTGGTATGGGGTTTCACCAAAGATAAAACAAAAGTTGGAGGTGAGTTTTGTGTTTAAAGGACAGGCAGAGGTTGTACAAACCCATCAGGATCCTGGTTATCCAATACCCTTTCTCACTAACCAGGCAGCTTGGCCATGGCTGGTGAGAGCAACAGTTTCCCAAAACTTTTACATGATGATGGAGATCAGGCTTCTCCCTGCACCTGCCTCCTTTAGCTGGGGTCCAGAGCCCCAGGGTTGACCCATCCACTTGCTGATTCAGACTTTCCTGTCCCAGTGATGATCACAGCTCTGCTGGCGCCCACCTAGCCCATCACCCCACAACCCCAGACAGAACTCTCATTGGTCTGTGGACATTCTCTTGCTGTCTTTCTGGAATTACTGGGATCCCACAGGCATGGGAATGGGCAGCTCTTGCAAAAAGTGGTGTCGGCTTTAGGACTACAAGCCTCTTCTCTAGCTCAAAACAAGGGTGATCCCTGTCCTAGATACCAGGCATACCTGCAACAAACCTGGGGACCTGCTCACCCGCTCTCCTATCTGTCATTAACTATATGTTAGAAAATCTGGAGGCATTGTTACTCTGTGGCAAGGCAAAAAAGGGATTATCTGCTAATGGCACTGGGTTTTGTGATGCACAATTACATAACATGCTCAGCAGACATCCAAATGTCCCTGGGCCAATGCCTGCATCCCCAGGTTGGTAACTATATCACCAAGTATTATTTTACCTGCCATTTCTCACGAGAGGGAGGAAAAATCCTGTGGCCAGTTCTTCAGCCTGGTAATCCTATTTCTTGAAGGAGACAAGCACAGTGCCTAGACTTTTGTGGAGCTGTTGTTTCTTCTCAGGCCACTCTGTAATCCAGAGAAACTGGCCTAGGCTGTGGTCATATCAACAGCAGGAATTAGGGACCCATTGGAAGCCTGAGTGTTGTTACAAAGACAGCATCCTGTCCTAGCAAAGAGGGCAAGATGGCTGGGTTAGAGCCAGATACACATGGCCTCTAATTAGGGGGTGCTAGTTGATATTGGGAAGATTCCTGACATTCCTTGAACTAAGTTTCTTCATCTACACAAAGTAAGTGGAGGTGAGGGCCACCTTTTAGCATTGCTTGAAGGTTGGGATCCGGGAATGCATGTACAGGTGCCTAGTACCATGATCTTAGGACAAGCTTCCTTCTTTTCCATCCAGTCTCAACTGCAGAGTAAAGAGGGAGTGGCAGGGTGTGGTCCTGACTGGCTGGGTACCCTTTGTCTCTATCCATCTTATTTAGAAGCCATAAACCTTTGGTATAATTTTAGGGAGACCAAAATCAAGAGGCTACACAGCATTGGCATTTCCTTTTAAAGACATACTGGCAGCAAATGTCAAATGATTGAAGTTCCTAGACAAGAGAGCAAATGCTGGGTCTTGGCAAAGCAGGATGGGGAATTTTCTGAATGTGATATTTGAATAAAGAAATATAAGATCTTATCATTGTATCGTGAACAGTTGTATAAAAACTGTTTGTCCTCACTGTGCGTGTTTACTTACCAATGGGAAGGATATTTCACAGGCCAAAAGTTCAAACTACTGTTCACCCGAGAGTGATGTGTGAACTTACAATGAACCAGCTTCAAAAAAGGCTTGAAACATGGGTTGACCACAGATGCACCTGCCTGCCAAATAGTCCCCAGTACTTGTCCTGGTCTTTGGTGATATGATTTTAAATATCTAGAAAAATGGAATGAAGGCATAGTGATAACAGCTTCCCTTGGCAACACACAGCCTTAGGGAATTCTTTTTCCAGATACTTCCCTGTAACAGTCTTGTTCCATGACATCCAACTGTTAGTGCTAGTCACCCTTCAGAATGATAAAACAGAGCTGCTCTGCTAACTCCAAATAGGGAAAGGACAGAAACAAGCAAGTGAGTTTGATTTTTTTATATAAACTGATTTTTTTTTCTACTCTGGCGATTGTGACCATGTTCCCATTGGAAATGAGAACTTACTAATCACACGTGGGATGCCCACTAAAGCTTCTGGCTTCCAGTACATGCTCAGAAAATGCCTTATTATGAGTAATTGATTTAATTCCTTAGGCATCAGAAACACTATGAGAGTGCTGTGGTAAGAGGACAGTTGCAAACGATTACTGTGGTTTAAATCCCACCTCCACCCTCACTAGCTGTGTGGCTACCTAACTTCATTGTGCAGCTCTAGTTCCTTCATCTGAAAACTAAAGACAGCAACAGCCCCTCATGGCCGAACTGGGAGGAGTAAACAAATGGGGCCAGTGTGAACTAGTTAGTAAAACACATGAAATGCCTTCTTTGTTGTGCTTTTTGGTCCCTTCCAGCTTATCAGCTCCAGCTCACCTGCCAGAGTCTTCAGGGACCTGGAAACCCAGCTGTCAGTTCTACTGCCATGTTTTTTTGCACAGTTGCACTTGACCATTTAGAGCTTTAAACTCTACTCTAACATTCCAAACTGTTCTTGCTGAAGAAAACTTGACCTGGTCCTGTTCTTCTAGTTCTGCTGGTGGTCTTTTTTCCCCCTGGATGCCTGATTAATTCAGAATATTTTTTTAAAAACTGCTCCCCTTCCTCTCCAAAAAATGGAACAAGCTTTGCTCGCAGGGTCTAAGTGAGAGGTAGGTATTGACTTAGCTTTGCTCTTACAGAGGCCTGTTCTGGGTAATAACCTTTGAAGGATGTTTCCTTTTATTTTTCCTGTTGTTTATTCCAGAAATAGCTCAGGATGACAGTGTTAGCATGTGGGCTGAGGCACCCATGAAGGCCCTGACACACAAGGCTTGGTCTCTAGTTCTGTCCCCAGTAGCCCAGGAGGAGGATCTGGGCTGACATTGCCAACTGCTCTCATTGCCATGCTCTGTGGAGCCCTGAGACCCCCCCCCAATTGCCTCATTTTCTGCTTGGACTGATGTGTGCTTGTGCTCCTGGGCATGTTGGCCTGAATGGCTTATTTTACCTGCAGAGGAGGAAGATTCGAGCTGAGTAACTGTCTTAGCAAATTTCAAGTTCTCAGCCTGGTCAGGGTGTCCATCAACTATGGCTGGAAGTGCTATGCAGGCAGGACCCATGTCTCATGTGGATCTGTATTCCCAGAGCCAGTGTTGGCTCAAGGCAGGTGCTTGGAAATGCAACAGGTATTGGGGCTTGAAGGACAGCTGGGAAGCAAGAGGGTGTTCCAGGGAAAGGATGAACATGGAAGAGGATATGGGCAGGATGCCAGATGTGAAAGGTGAAGGACAGTCAGATTACATTTTAATTAGACACAGGTGGCAACATTGGAGAACAGACATGGTAGAGTACCTTGAACATCCTAAGTTGGTGTGGTCTACCCTGATTTCAGGTCAGAATCATGTGACTACTGGAAAAACACACCACCTCCTGGCCTCACCCAAGTTCATTTAAACTTAATCCCTGTGTATGAACACCAGTTCCTTTTGGGAGGTGATGAGGGCCACTGCCTAGGATTTGCAGGGACTCTTGACAGAGAGTTCTTAGGGAGGTCTTTCTTGATGTTAGTGATGAACACTCGTGAGGACAAATGACAGAATCTGCCTCCTAAAGCTGGAGTTTAGGATTTTAGAATGAACCTAGAAAGAAAAGAATCCTAGAATTACCACTAAGGATTAGAAGAGATCAGTGCAGGTATTCTAAAGACATCATTAGACCTCGTCACCCCTACCTTTCCCTTAATGGTAGCCCTTACTACCTGAAAATTGTTCATGTCCCCAAACCCTGCAAGCTGACTTGCATTGATTTTAACCGTAGTTCAGAATTTACACTCTCTAGGTCACAGCAAAAGCCATGCTAGGTATTGGGAACAATGCCTTTGCTGGTTAGTTAGGATACTGTTTGCATTCCCAGCATCCAGTGCAGTTCTTTCATTTACCTGCGTGTTTTGACTTTGTGAGCATCCTTCCCATCTGTGAGTGGCATCAGGTGTTCATTTCATAAGGCGGTGCTGTCCACACCTCTCCCAGTCCACAGCAGGGGCTAAGTCTGGAGCTTCTCTCAGATGGTACTACTAATTAAGGGGATGGATTCAAACTCACAAATGATTCCCTTCGATCTTAGAGTATTCATTTACATGTGATGGAAAGAAAAAAGTAAGAAATGCTGTTAGGGGAGGGAGTGGTCTGTTCATTTTTCCTTCCCTACGTCATTTCCTGGTGCTGTGGCTTCTGAAGTTACAGGCAGTTATCAAGCCAGACACATTCCCCAAGGGAACACACTGAGTTTTAAAAAGAGAAAAACACATAAACATATTTCACCCCGTCCTAACCAAGGTCACATCCAAGCTGGCTTCTAGAAAGACAGCAGAAAGCTGTGCCATGCAGAAAGCTGCTGTATGTGCAAGAGCTATGGGAACCTCAGCATATGATCTTAAATATGCCTCTCAGGGATCGGTCTATGTAACCCTGAAGGTAATGACTGTAGATCTGCTTTCCAAGTCACAAATTGTAGCGTTTTTTTCTTAATATGGAATGATCAACATACCTCTACTGTGTTTCCATGTGAATACCTTTCTCTGTGCATCATAACAAAGCATAGGTCAGTGTACACAATGTTTAGTGAAATCCAGAATTCTTGAGACTGGAGGTATTTGCCCTACAATTCCTTGCTGCTGCCAACACTTGGATGTTGGAAAAGCCAGCTGCCATTTTCATGTTTCAGTATAAATACTGTTATTTTCCACTCTGAACATATAACATGAGCTTTGTTTTCCTGTACTTAGCTTTTAATTACTAAAATATGCCAGGGTCTTTTCCACAGTTCAAGAATTTGTTTATCTAGGTGCCAAAATTTAAAAAAAAAAAGTGTGTGTGTGGGGGGGGAATCTGTATATGGCTTTTGTGAGACACAGTCTCCATGAACTTTTTGAAGACCCCTTATGTGATTCAACAGTCACAGGCTATAGTATCTCTTGGTCTGGAAGTTTGCCTTTGAGGGCTCCCATTTTATTTTTGTGGCATTACTAAATAGATGAGTTATAGCTAATGTTCATGTATTGATGCTGGGGATTACTAGCAAGTTTATATTTGCACTGTTAAAGGCTGTAATTCATCACAAGAAGAACAGATCAGAATTGTTGAAGAAGCAGGTATAAGGAGCCACACTTGCCAGTCTTCAGTGCATGATGTCGGTATGATTCCCAGGCTAAAAGCATCATCAGTAGCTCCCACCATCTTCAGCCTTGGCAAATGCTCACTCTCTGTTCACTGTTTCCAGCGTTCTCATCTCACAGGTGCTGTGGATGGGGTAGCCACTTTGTATTCCCATGGAGGGGAAGTGAAAAGTTTTTTTTTGTTTGTCTACCAAGTCAATGGATTGGGGTTTTTGACAAGGAACATCGGTGAGAGGGGAAGACAAATACGAGTGAAGGAGAGAGGTAAGAGTCTGAGAATCTATACCAGATATAAGATCTAGCCCCAGGATATGCCTGATGGCATTCACAGCACTTAGGCTGGCCAGCCTGCCATCTTCATCCCTGCCGCTGGAGGGCCAAGGCCCGCAGCTCTCCCCACCCTACAGGGTAAAACCAAGCCTACAAAGCCAAGCCCTCGTGGTGCAGCTGTTGCCCCTCTGGGGATGGCAAGAGCCCTAAACTATTCTGTTCACTAACTCAGGGTGAAGAAATCTCCCTGGGACCTTTTCCCTGGCAGGTTTCTCTCTGTAGTGTAAGGCACCAGGACCCAAGGTTAGGCATGCTTCTAGAACCCGGCTCCAGAAGCCCCTGCCCTTCTGCTTATGACCAACCAGCCAGTAGGCTCAGTCATGGTCATCTTTGTTCCCCAGTGCTGGGCTGGTCCGCTGTCAAGTTTTCAGACCTGGCTCCACCAGCTCTGCTGTTGTGTCGTGGTGTTTTTGGTAGAAACATTGGGAAGTTTCATAAGGCTTGTTGCTGTTTCCCCTCCACCTTTCTTCCTTCCCACCCGCTGCTCTCCAGGAGATGCTCTTCCGATCCCTTTGCCATCCGGGCGATTTCTTGAGAGCCCTTGTTGACTTCACCATCTCAAACTTCTAGCAACTTCCCTTCTAAGTTAAAGGTTGCCAGTGGAAAGACAGTGTGAGGCTTTCCGAGAAACAGCGTTTCCTAAAGGTTTCTGTAAACCTGGGGTTATTATGGCTCCTTGTGCCAAAATCACACTAAATCCAAGAGTTTCAAATCTGTACTTTTACTGACCCAAACCTTCTTTCATCAGAATTGTGTCCTTAATCTGTTCTAGGATCATTGCCACAGTCTTATCACTCTAATTATAGCCCCCAAAAATGTGAACTATGTTATATAACTCAGAGCTTGTTTGGACTTCTTATAGACATGCTTACATGGCAAGAAAAATAACTTCGAGTCCAACTGGGAGGGTAAGAGTAATACATGCGGTAATCATCTTTTGTTTTTTTTTAAGTAACATTGGGAATGCCCAGCTGCTATCTTTTTAAAAATGTATAACATTAACATTTTCCTCCTTGAAGGGCAGCTGTAGGGGGTCCCCTGTGGATCAGAGGGTTGGAAAGTGTTCTGTGTATATAATACATAATATAAAACATGCAGCTGCCCAGCTCCTTCATCCGCACACAAGCTGCATGTGCTTGGCAGAGGCAAGGTGGGGGCGCTGGGTAGGGTTTTGGGCAATGCGATGAAGTGTCAAAGGGCCTGTATTCCTAGAGGTTTTCTGTTTATGGATCCACATGCACAGCACTTTTAACATTGTTTTGAGCACTCTCCTCTGATTTTACTAATATAGCAATATTACATTTTTATCTCACTGTTTTTTTTTCCCCTAGATTTCTTTTCTTTGAGAGAGTTACAGAGAAAGGGAATAACACAAAGAGATAGTCCATACACTGATTCACTTCCCAAATGGCTGGGGCCTACTCAGGCCAAAAGTAGGGTCCTGGAGACTTGTCCAGGTCTCCTACATGGATACAAAGGCCCAAGTGCTTGAACATTCCTCCACTGCTTTCGCAAGCTGGTTAGCAGGGAGGTAGATCAGAAGTGGAACTACCAGGGCATGAACCAAGACCCATAGGGGATGCCAGCACCACAGGAAATGGCATGGTTTTGGCATTCCATAGAATGCCCAAGTGTTTGCATGTAACCTACACACATTCTCCTGTTGTTTAAATAATCTGCAGGTTCCCTAGTGTACCTAATTCGATGTAGATACTATGTAAATAGTTGTTCTGCTGTAATGGGTAGGAAATAATGGCTTTGACAGGAAGTCTGAACCTGTTCAGTACAGATGCAGATTTTGGGCTGGGGGGATGGTTTGGATCTGAGCTTAATTGAGTCTGCAAAAGCTCCTCTCATGCTTGGGGCTTTTGGTTCAAGTGTGAACACTTAACTCTTGCCTAGAAACATTCGTATCTTTATCATTGGTACAGTCCCATTTATGTGGCACACAGGATTTTCCAACTCTTGCTCTTGCAAGAGTTAGGGCTTGCTAACTGGCCATGCTGTCATTACAAACAGGGTCGATGTCTGTGAGTATTTTAGATGCAAAGTGTTTCACATCACCTAATAACAGCAGGAAGACTGTGAGGTTCCCACACACTAAGCTAAAATTTATGCTCATTTATTCCAAGGTCATTAGCAAATAAATAAAGCCAGAGCAGGTGTACTTTCTGCTCATCCCTGCCATAAATGCTCCATTTCAGTTACTGTGTGTATATGTGTTTGTGTGTGCACAAATGCATGGATATCTCATACTTACCTATACACAACCCCTCTTGCTTGTTTTAAAGCTGGCCACAGTAACAGTAATTTAAGGGATGTTCAAAGCAGTTTGGGCTGGCCTTTGGCATGCATGATTTCTGCCTGACACAGAGAAGCTCAGGATTTCTTGGACTCCAGCAAGTCAGGACTGCGTGTTATTTTACTACTTCTCCCCTGCTCCCAAGGGAATCAAGGAATGCCCATTCTGTTCTAGAAAATGGAGGGTCTTAGATTCTAGGTCTTGACCTGCAGGTGGTACCCTGGTAGTGAGGGGAGGGGACTGAATCAGCAGATAAGAGACCAAAATAGCAACTGTGGAGGGCAAAGACAGCCCCTGAAGGAGGCCTGGGTCACAGTGGCCTTCCCCAGATGTACTGCAAAGATGGCATCTGATGGCAAATGCCACCCTTCTTCCAGAGAGCTCGTGCCGCCATTCACACAGCAAGCCATGGCTGGGTGCATTGCTGGTGGAAGCACTGGCAGAGAACCATGGAACTAAATCCTTAGTGGGTCCACTGGAACCCTTTGCTCAGAGCAAGCCAGGTGTTGCAGGCAGCTGCTTTCCTGTCCCCAGGCTTCCCTGGCAATGTCTGGTGTGGGCTCCAGGGATTTCTCCATCTCCAGGGCTGGAAGTCATGTGCCCCAGCAATTGCACGCGTTGAGACCCAGCTCTACAGGGCTGCATGTCTAATGAATGAGAAGCTCTCACTTCTCATCACATTCACCAATGGAAGCAGAACCTCTGGACTAAGGCCTGGTTGGATTTTGCCAGCCTTTGATAGGAATAGCCTGCAAGTTCAAGTTTGAGAATCTCAGCTCTAGGGTAGCTTTGATATAAGAGTGTTCTTCAGAAAGTTCACTGGAAATGTGTATTCAGAAAAAACTATGCAGGATGTCAAAAAATATTTTGCACTAGAATGAACTTTTAACTCCATTCTATAACTTCTATAAGTTCTTCTGACATATCATGCCATATGGACAAGAGGGGACATTTTAAGCATGGACCACTTTTAACTAAAACATTAAAATGACTTAATTATGGGCCCTTCTCTTGGCCAGCATTCATATAGCTGATTGAAATGTTTCAAGGGTGGGAGGGTCAGCTGTGTCTGTAACAGCACCATCACAGGACTGCCTTTGTGGTCTGTCCTGTGGACAAGCCCCTTTGCTAGTGCTCTTGAACTTGTAGCACTTGAATAGAGTCTTTTTGAATGCAGTTCCAGGAGGGCGCCAAGCTCTCACTTTATTTGCAATGTATTCATCCAGTGAACATTGACCTGTTTGCATTTTCCGTCTGCCAGTTAACAAGCTGCTCTTAAAAGCTGACCAGGTGCCAGACACTGAGCTTGCTGCCTTTTTCCTGGACTTAGCACCAAAGGCCATTCTCAGCTTCTTTCTGAAGTGCCTACATTTTAGGCCATGAGTCATGGATCTGATGTCCGTGAATTTCTTAAGAGGGGACTCCTGTGGCCTTTTTCTTACCAGAGACCCAGCCTTCCTGGCCATGTTTGTCATTCCTGAGAGAAGGTGCAGATATGGGATCAAGCTTGGGCAGTCACTCAACTGTGTCACTTGTGGGCATCTCCTGTTTTCTCAGTACTCATCAGAGGATGGGGACAGCAGTGTCGGTTCTAGCTGGCCTCAGGACAGCAGGTATTAGAGGTGGACAAGCTCTCATTAGGGGTTGATAAGCACGACTGATACCTGGTGATGCAAGTGCTGTTTCGTGGACCAGTGAAGACATGGCTGGAAGACAAGAATGCAAACGTCATGGAAGACCTTGTCTGGGAGGTTATCACTGCCTCCCCCACTCAGCAGGCTGCTGGGGCTGTGGTGCTATGAGGTCAGTTGCTGAGAGTTGTAACGGGTGTATCTTGTATAAGTGGCTGACCACATAGGTGCTCAGCACTAGTTGTCATATGTTAAATGTTGAGAGCTATGCCTTTCACTTGCTGGGTTGGATCTCGACAGACTCCACAACTCAGACCACCTTGCTTTCCTGACCCAGTTTACTTATTTAGCTCATTTCCTTTCGCATGAGACTGTCTACTGAATCAAAACCAAAAGCTTGAGCAAAATAAAATATTGATGAAGAGGATACTGTGGCCCATCAAAGCTTTTTTCCTGCATGTAGAAAGCTTTTTGTCAAGTAGCAAGTGAATCCTGGAAAATTGAATGACACTTTAAAATATAATTCTCTCTTGACTCCTCAAGGACTAGCAGGATTACTTGCTGAAGGCTAACAGTTATTTGAAAATGGAAAGGACAACACATACATTAGTTATCAATATCCATAAAATCAGTTTTGGTTGTTTTTTTTAAGATTTATTTTCATATATATGCAAGAGGTGACAGTGGGGGAGGTATAAAAACAGTTCATCCATCTACTGCTTCACTTCCCAAATGGCCAAAATGGCCAAGGCTGTGTCAAGCTGAAGCTCACAGCCAGAAGCTTCATCTGAGTCCGCCACATGGGTACAGGGGCCCAAGCATTTGGGCCGTCCTGCCCTGCTTTCCCAGGCGCATGAGTAGGAAAATAGAACAGCTAGGATTTGAATTAGTGCTCATATGGGATGCCTGTGTTGCAGATTGTGGCATAACCTATGTACTCCATAATGCCAGCCCTAGTTTACCTGTTTCTACTCGGTGATCAAGAACTGCATACACACTCCTGCTCACTAGAGGAAGGTGTAGTGACTTCCTCATAGGTACCTGGCGGGGGGAAAGGAGAATAAAGTTCTATTTTTTCCCTGATTAGTGATAGGACTTGAGGACAGCTGTGTGATCTTGTTGAGCCTCAGTTCCCTCATCTGTGAAATGAAGACAGAACATTTTTCCCTCTTACATTCATGGAAAAGTACAAAGGCTTATTAGTAAAGCAAGGAACTCTCATCTTCCTTTTGCACAGAGACCATGTGGGAGTCACTAGACTTGCTGTCTCATCAGTACTGCTCTGCTAGTACCTTCCAGCAAGCAAATAGATGACTTTCTGGGCCAGTCCTTGCATCTCAGCACAGAGGGGTAGGTTTGCCCAGGGTCATGAGCAGTCAGTAGTCTTGATCCTTTTTCCCTCTTCCAACACTTGGCCTTTCTCCAGGGGTAACCAGATGCTAGCTGGGCGTTATCTTCTCTGAATAGGATCTCTGGTCACTTTCCTGTCTGGTCAAGAGGGAGTATGTGACTGTGGGGGACCAATGTGTCTGACACAAGAGCGTTGTCCTGTGGGGCTTAAATGCAACATAGCTCAATAAGCTCAGAATTTTCCCCAACTGAGAAATACTGAACTTCCTGAAAGACCCAACTACTTATGACCTTGCCCTCTTCCCTTCCCCTTCCCAGAGAGAATGCCCTCTTCACTTGTATGTTTTCCATGGGTGGCACAAGTCACATAGGTGGTAATGAGTCTCTAGCATTGCCTGATTTCTGAATTGCATAGGAAGAATCCCCGAAAGGTACTATACGCAATTCAGTCTTGAGAGCCAAGGCTTTCTCTGGAGACTCCTGATGGAGTCAACTCTGACTTGTGTAGTCAGAGTTGAAAAGGCAGAACAGACCAGGCCCTTCTTTCCCCCTGCTTAACTGAGCTTGGAGAAAGATTGTCCAGGCCCATCCTTCCTGAACTCTTCTTTACCTTAGTTTTACCCTCTCTGATGATCTCCAGGGGCCTCAGGGTTTCTTCTTAGGAGCTTCCCAACCAATCAGGTACAGAAGAATGGGGTTAGAGTGCAATGCAAGTGTCCACTTCCCTGGATTAATGCTGCACCTGATTTTTGTTCCAGTTGTGACAATGTACACAGCCCTACTCGCTTGCACCTACAGATCCTTTAAGCCTCTGTTGACTTAAAGTGGCCTGAAGGATGGAAGCTGGAGATGGGCCTGCATGTACCAGATTGGTGCAAAAGTTTGGCGCATAGGTTGTGCAATCCCCTGTGAGTCTAGAGCAGTGTCCACAGCTGCCAGGCTGGTTGATGCCTGAGTTGTGAAGTTCTGTGGTGATGGTGTGGGGGTTGAGCATTGGCTCATTGTCCTCCCTCCTGCAGGAAGCATTAGGCTCCCTTGTAGCTGGGGCAAAGCATTCTCACCTGCGTGCATAGAGGTCACTCAGCGTAAGGGCCTTTCCCTCTGTCTCTTGCCGGTGAAGTCTTGTGAGTTCTAGCTATTCCAGAAAGTCTTCTTGGTCTCATATCATGGGTTTCCTTCTGTCTGATGGTTGATGCTTCATATCAGCTTAGCCACTGTGTATTTTGCATTTGATGCTATGCCATTGCTTTCACGGTATTTACATTCTCCCTAATGACTGTGAAAACCCTGGGACGAAGATCAGCCCAGTGCTCTGTGTCTCATATCCCTCACTGTACAGGCCCCAGGGAGCCCCTGAGAGGTGCCTGAAGCCTGGTCATCCCAGATAGTGCAAAGGCTGGAGGACAAAAGCTAGCCTAGCTCCTATGACTAATGGGGAAATCTAAAGTCTTGATAGAGCTGGGGGCATTTCCTTCATTGATTCCCCATTGCTATCTCCATTGCTGGGGCCCCAGAGGTAGCCTCCCCCTACGTCCTCTGATCTGTAAAACCATTCCCCTGAAGTCATGTTTACCTTTCTCAAGAAATCAAGAGAGCTTGGCAGAGGCACTTGCCACCATGACTTGGGCACTAGTGGTTTCTTTTTGTGATTGTAAAGTTTATGAAACTTAAGTAAACAGTCTTCTTCCTAATCCCCGAGCCGTGAGAAGCCGTCGGAGGGCTTATTTGCTGAGCTGTCCCGGCATGCCTGTGCCATGGCACACCTAGGCTTCAGTGTCCTGCTTGTTAAAAGGTGTCTAATTTCTGCAATCACTTAAGAGTTTAATGGGTTTAAACCCTGTGGTTGCATAGGAGAGAGAGCATGATCTCTAGTCTTTGGCTTCCCTTCCTGCCTCCCTCACCCTTTGTCCCTCCCTTGTAATCTGAATGGATTATACAATCTGAGGCAGGACCTGTGGAGTGGGAGGGAAAACAGGCTTTCCTTTCCTAGCACTGGCCCTTGAAGAGCTTCCAAGAGTCACTAAGGGGCCATTTCAGGACACTGCTGCCCTTGGCCTGCACAGAACAAATGCGATGGGAGAATCTTCATCTCCTCTGCCACCCCAAGTCAGCTGGACTCATTTTGGATGCATTATCTTATTACCTTCCTTTTGGTCAAAACTTCATAATTTTCTAGAAAAAAATTTTTTTAGTGCCTGCCTTGGGTGGATAAGACCTGGCGCTAGATGGTCATCTCATCCCACCCTGCACTGTCCCATGCCCAGTGGGTGAGGCAAAGGCAATGGAAAGACAGTCTGTGCCATGTTAGTGGGGAAATGGCCCTTCTCCATATCACCTTCTCTCTTAGACATACATGTGGAGAGAAGCTGGAAAGTCACAGCCGTGCAGGCATCATATTCACTTTTAGAGTTGAGACCCTTGTCACAGTTGAAAATAGGTCAGTTGACAGGACCATCACAAAAAACTAAACGCTCTGAAGTAAATTTCCCGGAGGAAGCTGAATGTGTATGTTCTAAAAAGAGTCCCTCGGGGAAATCAGGAAAGATCTTTATAAACCCACTCATGTTTGTGGATCAGAAGATTTGAGGTTTTTTTTTTTTTTTTGAAACTGGAAATTACCTCAAACTCTGTAACTTCAAGTTTCCTTACTGATAAAGACAAGCTGGTCTTCAAGTTTATATGGGAATGGGAATGATTCAGATGGGTGGCAGCAATCTTGACAAATTGGGGGACTCACACCTCCTGATTTCAAAACTGATCATAAAGTATAGCAGTCAGAACATCCCAGCACTGGATCGAGGATAAGCAGTTCTCAAACACTTCAGAGGAAAGGGCTGTTATGGAAGAGCTATGTGTGCATTTCAGTTTGGGGGGTTGGGTACCAGAGGTACCAGATAAGCAGTTTCTTTTCATTCCATTTCTCCATGGGTTGTTTGAGGGACCTGATATGGATCAGTGGTGTGGAGTGGAGAGACAAGGATTGAACCCTGACATGCAGGTTATTGGTTTCCAACAAGAGTGCCAAGAGTAGCTGATGAGAAGAGGATTGTTTTCAGCTGAGACAGTTAGCCCTTGCTGTTACATCATACACATAATGATGGACCTACAGGTAAGAGCCTGCCATGAAACTTGCTGCTGAAGACAGTGATAGAAGAGATAGGCACAAGAGTTAAAAACTTGGGTCAGGAACCTCAGTGTTGGATTGGGTCAGAAAATGTCACCAACAGAATCCCTGCTAGGAAGAGAAAGTTGCTTGGAATTTATTAGACATTACCAGCCTAATGTCTAGTAGAAAAGCCTGAAGAAAGGACCTTATTGTGTTTTAAAGTATCTTACTTTTCAATGAAGAATAAGTATTTTATCGTCATTTTTTAAATATTTTGAGAGTCAGAGAGACAAGAAGAAAACAACAGCCAAGTCCTGTCTGCTGGTTCACTCTCCAGATGCCTGTATGACTGGAGTTGGGTCAGGCCGAAGCCAGGGGCCAGGAACTCTACGCAGGGCCCGTAATGTGGGTGAGTGGCAGGAATCCAATTTCTTGAGCCCTCACCAGCTGCCTTCTCGGATGGGAGAGAAACAAGGGGCAGGATGCACAAACCAAGCACTGTGGCATGAATGGCAGCACCACAACCAGCACCTGCGTCTTCAACTTCTAGACCCATTGTCCACTCCACAGTTTTCTCATTGTAGTAAAAATACACTTGAAATTTATCATTCTAAGTCTAAATAAATTTCTGGCATATTAAACGCATTCAGAATGTTGCACATCCGTCTCCATGACTCTCCTGATCTTGTAAAATTGAAACTCCTCATCCACTCTAACCTTATCCCCTGGCAACAAACATTCTAGAACTTCAGTTATTCTAAGTCCCTTAAGTCAGTGGAATTATACAGTATTTGTGTCTTTACAAAGGCTTATTTTACTTGATGTCTATGAGGTTTGTTCATGTGGTAGCCTGTGTCAGAATTTCATTCCTTTTTGAAGGCTGAGTAATGTTCCATCAGTACGAGACCCCATTTTGTTGATCCATGCATCCACTGATGGACATTTGGTCTGCTTCCAGGTTTTAGCAACTGGGAATAAAGCTGTCATGAGATCATATAGATATCTAAGGTCCCTTCTGCAATTGCTGTGGGTGTCTACCAGAAGTGGAAGTGATAGATCCAGGGGAGATTCTGGTTTTAAATTGTTGAGGCTCCACCGTGCAGTTGTCCACACCACTTTGGATTCCCATCACCAAAACTGCTCCTTCTTGTTTCCAAGAAATCCTCACTCTTAAAACACCCAGTGATGTAGGAGAAAGTTTTTGCCGATGCTTATTTTGCATTTGGTGTAAGTCAGGCTGTTTTCGCAGCAACCCTGGGAGGTTGGTCTGTTATTACTGTGTCTCACAGCTGAGAAAATGAGGGCAAGCAGTGTTTTTATGGCTTACAGTTTGTAAGCTGCAGGCTGGGTGAGAAGTCAGGGTGTGTGGCGGCAGGCCTGGCCTCATCCGTGCCACCTTGGGAAACCAGAGTGCAGGGATGCGAGGCGGCTCCCTCGTGGTTTTGCTGTGAGTTAAGTCTCCCAATGCTTTGTCTGGTGTTGTGTGTTTCTGACACTAACCTGACTCCTGCCCACTAAGAATGCACACCCACACTTCCACATGCACCACATGTTTGGTAGAGAAGAACTCTTCAGTCCTGAGGACAATGAACATCCAAATGTAGGTGGCTGCCATTTTGGCTGCGCACAGCATCCCAGGCACTTACAATGTCCTTAGAAACCCTAAAGAACAGCCTCAGAGCTGAAACCCATCGCGACCCGTGACCTGGCTTGCATGTCTGCTGCTATCAGACACTCCCTGCCTGTGGCTGCCAATCCTTGTATAGTCTGTCTGCAGAGAAACCCTGCCTCTTCTCTGAGGCAGCATCGGCCTTGGCCTTGTCATGACTTCTGTGCTCCATCCTGGCTCTGCCCTTTGGAGCAAGGCTGAGTCCGTCTAAGTTTTGCATATGGGACTCAGGTCTAATCTGCTAGGTCTGAATCCCAGCTGTTCCATCAGGCCTCTGTTTTCTAATATATAAGTTGGAGACTGGTTGTTTAGAGGCTTGACTTGGGACAATTGGTACAGCCATCAGTGAAAATACATCATGAGATACCTGTGTCATGTTTTTGCCAATGTTCAAGTCTCTACTTCCCTCCCAATTCCAGCCTCCTGCTGATGTGTTCTGGGAGGCAGCAGTGAGGGCTCAGGTGCTCCATTCCCTGTACCCACACAGGAAACCCGGCTTGGCTTCAGGGCCCCTGGCTTTGGCCTGCTCCGGGCCTGCCTGTTGTGGACATTTCAGGAGTGAAGCAGCAGATTAGATATTTCTGCCCTCCCTTCTCTTCCCTACACCTCTCTTCTCATTGTCTCCTCCCATCTTCTCTCCCTCTCCCATCTTTCAAATTAAAAAACAAATATTTCTAAAATAGACGCATGAAATTGGGAATACCAACACAGTGGGAACTCAGTCAGCTGCTCATTGTTCCCATGTTTATATGTATTCATCACATTTTTTATTAACCTTACTTCTTTACTGTTAAAATCCATAGTTCAGTATCCTAATCTTTTATACACTATTTTTCTTGCCTTTTAGACCCATCTTTAATTTTTTTTTTGTTGTATTTAAAAGGTAGAAAAAGAAAGAAATGCAGAAAGCTCTTGAATTTGCTAGTTCATTTCCCAAATGCCTGCAACAGCTTGGGTGGACCAGGCTGAAGCCAGGAGCTGGGAACTCAGCCTGGGTATGCCATGTAGGTGACAGAAATCCAGCTACTGTAATTATCACCTGAGGCCTCCAGGGTTCAGGAGCAGAGCCAGACATGAACCCAGGCAGCATCTTAGCCCCTGTGCCAAATGCCTGCACCTCATGACATATACCTCTTTCTACCTTCTCTGTATGTGAGCTTTTTGTCTTCAGACGTCTCTCCCAAAGACAGGAGTCAAAGCTACACTCAGTCACACCCCCTTGGTGTGAGCACAGTGCAGTCAAGTTCATGTGGTTTTAGTTTTTATCCTTCTGATAGCTGTCTGTCATATGAGGATGCTTCCAGAAGTTCATGGAAAATTAATCTTATGGGAAAAAAAAAACCTATGGCTTTCAAAACTTTTTTTTTTGCATTTTTTACGTGAACTTTTCATATATTACCTGGAAGGGACTATGTGATACTTTTCCTAAACCCTTTCTTCTCTCCTTTCTCACAAGGCATAATGTTAAGACCAAACTGGGCAGTAATTAGTGTTTCCAAATTTTAGGCTATTCCATTTTGAATCTATTCATTAAGAGCTTTTCTATGTATAAGTAATTTTCTTTTTTTAAAAAAAAGCTTTCTTTATTTACTTACTTACTTAAAAGGCAGTGAGAAAGAGGAAAATGAGAGCCAGAATGTGAGAAGGTACTCTTTCATTGCTGGTTTGCTTTCCAAGTATCCACAACAGCTCGGGCTGGGCTAGGCTAAAGTCAGGAATCTGGAATTCCATTCCATTCCAGAAATGGTTCAGGGGCCCAAGTGCTGGGGCCATCTTTGGCTGCTTTTCCAGGAGCATTAGCAGGGAGCTGGATTGAAGCAGAGTGAGCACGGCTCAGCAGCGCACTCCAGTTTAGGACACCAGCCTCACAGGGGATATTTCAACCCAGTGTGTCAGCCAAAACACTGTGAGACATATCTGGAGATAGTGTTTGTTTTTATCCTTCAGGAGCTGGTCACGAGGCTGGAGTGACCCATGCCCCTTCCATAAGGCTAGCTTCAGTCTACGTACTAAGTGATGGTATTTGTGATTCTTAACAATAGTGGGAAAACCCAAGGGTGTAAAACAGGGGAGAAGGCTGCTGCTGTGATTGAAGGGTGGGACGGGGGCAGCCACTGGGTGCATGTTGCTGTAAAACAAGTCACCCAGCACTCAGGGAGCTGTAGGTGGCTGCTTGTGTGGTAGGGAGGGGAGGAAGCTGGGGGTGGGGCCAGGGAGCTATCCCACTCTGCACAGGGTCTAGGTTTCTGCCTGTGGTCTCAGACTTGAGCTTGCTTAGAGTATGGTGGCCTCAGAGTACCTCCCTACCCAACCAGCTAAGGGTCCCTGTTGGTGCCTAAGGTTGGAAAGTGAGTGGCATGGATGAAAACAGGGAGACTGTCTATATCAGGACTTCTTTGAATCTGTTGGTTGGCTGCAAGACCTTATGTTTATTTTTCCTTATGCATTCTGGTTTCATTTGTCCTTCTGAATCCTGGGCTTGGGGGCGTGGCTGCCCTGTGTCCCTCGCTGAGTGGCCATGATGGGTGAACAAGGGAGAGGGAGGACAGACAGCTCAGCAGTGAGGGATGTTGCTGTGGATCTTTTCCCACCAGCAGACAGGCCAGTGAACACTCATCTGCCTGGGACAATAATATGTGGAATTTAGATGGATATTTCAGGCATGGCTCCCTCTCGCAATTCTGCTTCCTCTGTCTGCCCTTGTCCATTGACACCCCCAGAGTAGTGGGTATGTTCTTGGCCTCAGGAGTTGGAGCCTGAAGGGACCCTGGGGAGGTGCGGTTCATGCCCCCAGGTCAGGTAGCCTGCTTGAGCTTTTGGGGTGTCAGACTAGGCTGTGGGGAGGCCTCGGCTCTAAGCCTGCTCTTCTGTGCCCAGAAGCCCAAGGCAGAGCATATGAGACCATGCCAGTGGCCAACCCATGCTGCCAGGCTGGAGCAGGACTGGCTGGGACCTGTGTGCTCACTATGTGGGAGTGGAATGAACTGTTTGCAAAGGAGGTTCAGGATGCCAGACATTTACTAGACCAACAAAACTTCAACTTAAGGAGTCTAGCAATCTGATTCCTAAATCCCATGAACTTGGCATGTGTACAATGGACAGTGGTGGAGGGGAGGGTAGAGTTGTCTCAAATCCCAACATTATGGTTAAAGATGCAGGCTCCTTTGCATCCCCCTGCCCCAGGGAGGAGGGCTGGACTGGTCGCCTGAGCCTGACAGCTTCCCAGATGTCTCAGATGTTGCAGCTTAAGTCACATTTATTCTACCAGTGAAAATGATATGGTTCAATAAAATAAAGTGAACTCAATGGCTATTTTTTCTTTTACTCTTTTGCTGTGGCCAAAGATACTCTCTTCTGGTACTGCTTACTTAAGGGGTGTCGACTTTAGTCATTCCTCAACCAGAGATGACTCTTATCGCTCAACTCTTTTAAGTATTCAATGCCAGCCTAAGCAATTGGCCAGCCCTAACTGCTTGAGGTCCTCTTTGCTTTTTTCCCCCAGATTTTGAGGACATCAGCATTTAGCTTGCTTTTGCAAAAATGAGTGATTTACTGATGTTTCCAAGCTGACCCAGGGGACAGCCCATCAAGGAGTTATTCCTACCTCACTTGTGCCTTTAAGCATTCTTGTAACCTCGTATCTGGTTTAGGCCATTAGTATTTGCTCATCAAAACCAGCATTTTTTGAAACAAAATTGCAAGAGCTGTTGAGCATTTTATAGATTTGTCAAGAATGTTTCCTATCACCAAATTAACCTTTCCTTTTTGCTCTATATCCAAGGTCATGTGTTTACATCATTACTGTATATGTGTATGCATATACATAATTAAAACCTATGGACATTTTTAAAATTCAGACTAAGGAAAAAATAGACTGGATGTGAATTGTTCTTTATTCTGTTGAAGAGCATCGTGCTGTGGCTTGCTTGCTATTGAGAGCAGAAGAAAGTGTCGTGTGTGTGTCCTTGCTCTGGGAAGGCACTATCTTAAGCTTAGAATGTGTTTTTAGCCCCCAGTTCAGTGATGGTGACGGAAAGCATGACTGAGGTGCAAGGTTGTGTACAGTGACCCCACAAGGTCAAACAGCCCATGAGTCTGGAGACAAGAGTCCCTCCGATGCTTCCCAACATCTATTGTGAATGAGACTTGTGGTGAGCAAAGTGAGTCTTCCCAGAGCCACCCCACCCCTGGGTGTCCCATATGCTCATCAAGACAAAACGGGCATCCAGAAGAAAGGTGGCAAGACCAGAGAGGGTGAAGGCATGGCCTAACATGGTCCTTCCCTCTGGCATCACTGAGTCTGGGGAAAACAGGAGGGCCCCAGGGGAGCTGCCTGTGCTCCTAAAAAGCTCGCATCCCTGCCCACTGCTCTCTCCCTGTTGGATGTTAAAGTCCAGGGTCTGATGCTGGGGATGCCAGCACCAGACAATGGCCCTAACTCTTGCGGAGAATAGAGTTGTAGACTTTGAGGAACAAAATCTGGCCCAGTGCATGGGGTGCTTGTGTCTTCTGCTGACAGTCCCTGCACCCCATGAGCACTGTCTTCTGAGATATATCTTAGTCGTGCCAGCCCTTGCCATTATAGAGCCAGGACAAGCTGGCATGCCAAGAACACCCTACTATGTGACTATGACTTCCTCTCCTCCAGGGAACTAGCTGTTGCGGGGATGGAGAGGCCAATGTGAGAGCTGGGCAGAGTGGTGCCTGAGACTCTCTTCAATTCAGTGCTAATTGATTTTCTTCAGAAAAATTCTCATTGGGAATATGCGTGAAATCTACACTACTCCAAGTAGTTCCCTGCTGGTATTAAATGCCTTCTTAGGAATCACATGGGAATGCAAAGCTGATCCTTTCTTCCTCTAACACCAAGCTCCTGAGCAGCATGCAGTTAACAACTTCAGACACAAGAGGGCAATGAGACTGGGGCTGACCAGGATAAGCCAGTCAGGATTGAGGAATAGGCAGCTGAAGTCCTCAAATGCTCTAGGGTTAACTAGGTGAGCAAATGCAAGGTGTTGTAGGAGGAGAAGCTGCAGAACTAACATTTTAGCATGCTTTCTTTTATATGCAGCACCCTGAAGTTTGACAGAAAAAAAATCAAGGGAAAGTCAGGAGTAAAGCTGCCTTTCTTTCAAAAATAGACACAAAGAAGCCTGCGTGGGTTTATTCCTCCTCAGTGTTTGTGTTTTACTGCTGAAATGAAAACAACTGACATAATTTCTGAATTGCTTTAGGCTTTCACACACAGACAAGACTCCCAGACAGTCTCTGTGGCCTGAGCTCCCCAGAGCTCCCGGTGAAGGCTGGAGCTCCTCCTTGGGACGAGGTCCTGAAGGCTCTGTGGGGCAGCCGGGGTTGTTTCCCTCTGCGCTTGACAAAGGAAGTCAAGCATGCTCCCCGGACACAGGATTCCGCCACCGTGCCCATGTGTTGGGGGAAGTAGCCAGGCTGTGCCTAATTCTCTTCTCCAGCAATACTTCTGCTTAAAATAGAGTAGCATTTTTGTATCAAACTCATTTAAGATACAAATGATCAAGTCGCCTTTGCTGCTGGTGTTTTATTATCTATAAAAATTGTCATCAGCCCTTCAACATGTAGTCTTGTTCTTTTGACACCCAAAGTTATCTAAATATGTTTATGAAAGGAAATTCACTTAGCTTTCAGTTGATGATCAATACCGACTAATGGGTCACCTCAAATTGGCCAGATTTTCTTGCACCAACAGTTTCTTTAATAAAGGGAATTCTTGACAACAGAGGATAAATTCGTGGCCAAGGGGGTTTAGAACTTAGTAGCTGAAGCCCAGTCTCAAGTGAAAGTTCTGTCTTCTAGATTAGATACAAAGTATCAGGAAGACACAAGGGAGCATTTTCTGAGGATGAGTTTACTTTGATTTTGGTGGAAAACTGTGGGAACTGGACCAGGCCTTGTTGGACAGAAAATGGCAACATGATAGATGAGTAAAGAAGGCAGACTTCTGGAAGTGTTTCTAATTCTCTTGGGCTTTCCTTGTGAGCTCTTTAGCACTACAGAATGTTGCATCTTTTTTCTCGTTAGCTCCTCTGTCCTTGCCTGCATCATTGTCCTGTGGGCTTTGTTGTGCTCTGTGTGTCTGTGTAGGGAGCAGAGATGGGGTAGAAGGAGCACTATTGGTTGGTTGTTGCCATTTTTTAATGGTGAGCTGAAGTTTTCTTGGGATGCTGCCCTTCATTTTCAACCAGAGAGCAAAATGAAATGTGTTGAATAACTTGCAAAGCCATACCCTTAAAGTTATTTGATACCTGTACATTCTTCAGTCTTCCAGATATTTTATTTCGATTCTCCAATACTTTAGAAATGGGTCAGAAGTTAAGTGATAATAATTCCTCAAGCTTCTTTCATTCAAACAGGCAAGAGGTGTAGAGGGAATACATTGTGATGTAATCCTAGAAAATTTATCCTAAAAACCTGCTATTAAGAGAGAGAAAACGGAGGAAATGGCAGTTCAAGTCCTGTACCTTGAAAGAATGCTGTTTTTCTAGTGTCCCAGGGGTGGGGGAGTGTGTCTTTGGCTAACTAAACAACCCCTCAAGAATTACCAGTGAGAACAGCATGTGGGTTTATCATGGTCTCTAATGTCCTCTTGAAATATTCTGTGTCCCACTTGGTGACAGCAGATATGGGTTGTAAAGCCTTTCACTGTATCCACACTCCATTGCATGGTCTCTTCTGTCCAGTTAACTTCAGAATCAGGAAAAGGTTGCAGTCATTTTAGTTAAAGATTTGTTGTTTGACTAGCCAAAAACTATTTGTGTGTGAGGACCACAGTTCAGACTGGTTGTAACTAAAGGTGGAGAAATTACCTTTCATATTTTCTCAGAATGCCGTTTACCTTTCTGTTCTAGAATTGGATCGTTCTGCCCTTTGCCTTATCTTGATGATCACAGTATGATGCCACCACAGGTCAGAAACATAGATAAAACAGATCATTTAAATATTTTCCAACTGGAAAATTGTCCTAAAATATGTTTGTTTTCAAGCCATAAATTATCACAGATGCTTTGACTCATGTTGCTGATTCCAGGAAAGCATTCATGTAAGTGTAGAAAAGAGAATGGGTCAGCATCAGTTCTTGTCTCTTGAGAAAGAGAAGCACTTATGCCTGCTGCGTATGGCACTGGCAGAAATACCTGTTAGCTGCTTCTGAGACCAGATCCACCTCCTGGCTCTCCATCTGCAAAGGCCCAGTGTCCCTCTGGTGGCTGCACGTCTTCATAGACTTTCGATGCCTGACTGCTGATAGACCAGTCACCACGTTGGCCTTGGTGTTTTCCTTGGGAGATTGAGTGGGAGTATCAGGCTGTGACCTGGAGGAAGAATATGGAAGTGGGGAGTGGCTTCAGGGGCTGTAGGGTGAGATAGCCCTGTGCAATGTGTGGTGAGGTGGAGCATTATAAACTTCCTTTCTTTTGTTTTGTTGTATCTGTTCCTTCCAACACACCCATCTCAATGCGGCTTGGCTCAAGTCACCACAAAGGAAGTGTTGAAGTAATAAGCATTACTACTTCACTTTATTTAATTTATTCCCCACTTTCTTTCCCTTCCTTTCTCTTCCCCAAAACTTGTGAATGGAAATAGATAGCAGTTGAATTGGCTACAACTGTAGGTTGCATGTTGATTTTCCAGGTGCTGAGGAAAGAGGGCAGGAAATCATCTACTTCAGTTAGGAAACCCAGACTTACTCATTGAACAACTTAATGTTGCCTAGTACATTTTATCCAAATAAGTTATGAAAAGTTCTTTCTGGTGCTTGAGGTACAGTCTGTGAGCAGATCCATCTGTATCTCCTAAGTTTTCCATGCAGATGATGAGAGCAGGGCAGAAGTTTCTCCCTGTGCTCTTGGGCTCCAGGCAACTGTTGTCACTGGCTGACCTTTGATTGTGAGAACGTGGGAACTCTACCCTGAGCTTCCCAGGCAGAAGGAGATCTAATTCAGGGGTGAGCTCTGTCCTTGGGTCTGTGGGAAGTTCTTGCTAATCCTCTTGTTGATGCTGTTATTTGGAACAGGTTGGCAGAGGTTTATCTTATCCAAACAGAGGCACATGGCAAAAGAAAACTAATCTGAATCATTAGGATTGGTAGCTAATATGACTTACATGGAGTATGTTCAAAGAGATAATACTACATTACTTCTGTGCCTGGACAAAAGTTAGATTGCTAACAAATTGTTGCTGGGAGAAGCAACAAGAAAAACAAAAAGTTGAGGGAAATATTAAGGAACACATTTGACAAATAGGTGTTCATATATGTTCAAAAATGCATGTTATTAAATTATTAAAATGTTCTCTGTATCCATATTGGCCTTCAGATGGCCAAGCAATGCATTTGTTTATTAAGCTCAATTTCCAAGCTGATCTTATTTAAGATATCTTTATGTCCTGTTTTAACAAGAGCCAGATGGATGGTATGTATTGTATAGTGAGCTTTATTTGCCCACCAGAGTGTGGTTGAATGGAAAAGAAGGATTCTTAGAGCAGAGGATTACAGCCATGAGAAACCATCTGAAGTAACCCGGGAGAGACGGTCTGACCTCTGCCTGAGTGAGTTTGTGCTCTGACCTACCAGTGAGTTTGTGCTCTGACCTGGCCTGGGCTGGCTTGGGGCATTGTTTGTTTCTTCTGCATGTTCATCACATATTGAGGTTTGGGCTGAGCTTGTATGTGCAAAACGAACTTCCAAATATGATTTCAGGGTCAAAATCTGGGAGTTCTGAAAGAGATTTGAAGAATGAGCGGTTAGTGTATTGGAGGCACACGGCTTGCCCCTGGTAGTTACTCATGAAATGCCTGCCAGTGATTGACTGGTATTCATTAGAAGTTAGGTGCTGAACTTATGGTTTGTTTGAAGGAAAAAATATTTACTCAAAATGGAGGTATTGGCCATCCTTCTGAAGCTGTTTCACTTGATAATGATTACTTAACTGTCCCCATGCTTGGCAAACCAAGAATGTGACGCAAGGTTGGGGTATAGTAAAAGTCATATGAGTCTGGAAAGAAACCAGCATTCCAGATATTTGTTTAGTTTCCTGGCATTGGCTTGCTTGTTGGTCAGTATTGCAAGAGCATGCACACATTTTGCATAATCCTGGGATGAAAAGTAGGGTTTCCTCATCAGCATTTAGTAATTCTAGCTCCAACTAAGGAATTAGTCATAAAGGCAATTGGAAACTAAAAGTGTTTGTGTTTGAAAGGGACGCTGATAGTTTACCTCCACTACTATGTGATTGATTGGTAGAATCCCCCTTTGGAATTCTTCAGAGATGGCTTATGAATAAGTATAGCTATAGCTAGTCTGTATCCTAAAAGAAGAGAAGTCACGGATTTAGTCGAGTCATTTAGGGGCTCTGTCATCTCAATTATATGTGTGTCTTCTCTGGTAGGTCCAGTAAAGATTTCAAAAAGAGACATTAAGGGCTGCCCTGGAAATCGAGCCAATGAAAGAATGTTACATTATGGTGTCAAATACAATAGTGCTCACCCACCTTGATAATTTAGGCAGTTGAGTAGAACCAATGTCATATTAAATGTGGTAATTGGCATATTGAATTAATTAGTAATTATTCACAGGATTTGAGAAACTTTTCTCAGCCAAAGAGCATTTGAGTATTTATAACATTCGTGCCCCATACAAAATCTTCAACTTAAAACTTCTTTGCTATCAGTTTATGGAATTTTAAGTCCTTCCTACGGTTGCCTTGGCAAGGCCAAACCAAATGATTTCATTGGCCTTATGTGGCCCATGGGCCAGAAATCCCCCACCCCTGCTTTATTGGTTGGTTGTTATATGGCATAATTATTGTTCTCAAGGACTGAGAAAGTCCAGCTAAAGACATAGGGTACAGAAATAACACAAAATTAAAGAACCATCTCTGATTTAGCAGCAAAAAGCAATGGTACAAGATTGTTGAGGATACCAAATCATCAGATGAGCAGGTTAAAACGGAAAAATTCTTTAAGAGCTGTCTTCACTTGAAAAGGCATCATGGGGCCCGGCGGCGTGGCCTGGTGGCTAAAGTCCTCGCCTTGAACGCCCCGGGATCCCATATGGGCGCCGGTTCTAATCCTGGCAGCTCCACTTCCCATCCAGCTCCCTGCTTGTGGCCTGGGAAAGCAGTCGAGGACGGCCCAATGCATTGGGACACTGCACCCGCGTGGGAGACCCGGAAGAGGTTCCTGGTTCCTGGCATCGGATCGGTGCGCACCGGCCCATTGTGACTCACTTGGGGAGTGAATCATCGGATGGAAGATCTTCCTCTCTGTCTCTCCTCCTCTCTGTCTCTCCTCCTCTCTGTATATCTGACTTTGTAATAAAATAAATAAATCTTTTTTTAAAAAAAAAGGCATCATGTAGGATGAGGAGGAGACTAGGAAATGCTTGATGAGTAGAGAGACTTGGAGCAATTGCTAGGATGAGTCTAAAGTGACCAGGATCAAGGAATGATTGTGATAGAAAAGTAGATCATCTCAATCAGGGAGTTATGGAATGAAAGGGGGCGTCAGGAAGTTCATAGGAAATGGAATTAAATGATAATGTTAGTGTTCTATAAACTTTTTGAAGCTTCTTTCTTGCATATTGGAATTGAAGTTGCCACAAGATTATGGGATGTCTGACCCATGCAGCTCAGATTGTGTCCCTGAGACCACCAATACTGCCTCACCTGGAAGTTTGCTTAAAAGACAGAATACTGGATCATAACCTAGACCTACAGACTCACAATATTTGGGCATTGAATCTGTAGTTTCACAAACTATCTGGTTGGTTTTTCTGCATATTAAACTTTGGAAAGCACTGCTGATACTACTCTGGGCTTTTTATTTTTTTTTTTTTGACCCTTGAAAAAATAGAGGTGCATGTTGTTCAGTAAACTGACCCATTGGGGTGTTCTAAAGACTGTACTTCACATGGTTGTTTCTTCAGTCTATTCTCTCATCCACGTTCATCTGTGAAATGAAACTTGTCCAATTGCAGATCATGTAGATGTGGAAGTATTGATTGTCATGGATGTACTCTGAAATTATTTCCAAAGACTGAGAGTAGGGCCTATCTGGATGATACTTTATGTTGTATTTCTATATGTAGCTTTTAAAAAGATGTACTAATTTTACTTAAAAGGCAGAATCAGAGAAAGAGAAATTTTCCATCCACTGCTTCACTTCCCAAATGATTGCAATAGGCAGGACTGAATTGATCCAAAACCAGGAGCCAGGAGCTGCTTGCAGGTCTCCCATGTGGACGCAGGGGCCTAAGTACTTGGACCATTGTCCACTGCTTTTCCCAGGCCATCAGCAGAGAGCTGGATGGGAAGTGTAGCAGCCTGGACTCAGACCATTGCTGAAATGAGATGCCAATGCTGCAGGCAGAGAATTAGCCTGCTACTGTACTGACCCCATGTAAAAATTTTGACAGTATGCATTTTAAAAAATTAACAAAAACAAATATCTGCATTGTTTGTTGTTTAAAATATAAGATTTATTCATGTAATTTCTGATGATTAATTCCTACCATTGTGAATCAGTTAATATACCTGATATTTATTTGATTTCCACTCTACAAAAAAAAATATAGCCTCTTGTAAACCACTAGGCATTTTGATGGGAAAAACTTTATGAATACTCTTATATAATCATTAATACCAGTGGCATCACTGTAGTGATAACAAAATTGGCACAATTTAAAGGATCTTGATAAAAAAAGAATTTTGAATATTATTTTAGCTTTGCTATAATAACAGCTTGAGGGCTGTCAGTAGTAGGCTTGTTATTCAGTGTCCAATCTGGAAATTTTATAACAACCCCTGTGCTTGTTCCCTGTCATACTGCTCCAATATGCTGGGAAGAATGGAATTTTCTTCAGGTTAAAGTCCTAATCTTAATTTTACCTCCAGGACTACAAAGTAATATTTCACTAAAATGGATTTGAGAGCTGTGATTGTTTGATAGTGGTGTTTCCCTTCCTGCTGGGAGGACTGTCTGTCTTACAGTCTTACATTGGCAGGTAGAAGGAAATGTCCCAGAAAGCTGACCACTGTGAAAAAGATAGGACATCGTGTTCATTCTTGATCAACACTGAAGGCCAAGAGTCATGTCCTAGGGAGAAGACCTGCCCTGCTCCTTCAGTATCAGCATAGTCTGTGTCTGTTGCTCGGGAACCCCTCTGAAGAAATCTGATCAGAGACTGTGTGTGCAGAGCCAGCCATGTACGCTTCAGCCTGGCCCTGTGTGTCTCTTTCTCTGCTGGATAAAATATGAGCTTGATTTGACAGTTTTATTGAATGATGCTGATGGTGACATCTGGGTTCAGCTTTCATTTTATTCCTTACTGGCTTTTTTTTTTCACCATGGGCAAGTCGACACATTCCTCTGAACGTCTGCTTCTTCATGTTAAGTGTGGATAGATGTTAGTACTTGCCTTTAAGAGTTTCCCATAAATGGAAAAGAAGCTTATAACTTACCATAAAACGAGTGCTCGACAAATGACCATTACTAGTCTCTGCTTATTGATCATGTCTTTACCTTCACCTTAGAATATAATCTTCTGAAAAAGACGAAGGCCAAGGTGAACTGTGGTGGAAACAGCTAGGTCTGACTTTCACTGTTCTTTTTCCAAATGCATGGAAGATCTTTCTGTCTCTCCTCTTCCCCACTTCCCCCCACTGTAACTCTAACTTTCCAATGGGTTAAAAACAAAAGATCATGTAGACTCTTGCAAGCAGAGGTAGAGCCTGCCATCCAAAATGTGGGCCCTCACTCCACCCACCTCAGAGTTTCTGCCTGTCCCTGGAACTCCATCTTGCTGTGTCAGCACACCTTTCCAGGTAGTTAAGAACAAGGATTTGGGCCCGGCAGTGTGGCCTAGCGGCTAAAGTCCTCGCCTTGAACGCCCCGGGATCCCATATGGGCGCCGGTTCTAATCCCGGCGGCTCCACTTCCCATCCAGCTCCCTGCTTGTGGCCTGGGAGAGCAGTCGAGGACGGCCCAATGCATTGGGACACTGCACCCGTGTGGGAGACCCGGAAGAGGTTCCTGGTTCCCAGCTTCGGATCGGCACGCACCAGCCCATTGTGGCTCACTTGGGGAGTGAAACATAGGATGGAAGATCTTCCTCTCTGTCTCTCCTCCTCTCTGTATATCTGACTTGTAATAAAAAAATAAATCTTTAAAAAACAAAAACAAAAACAAAACAAAACAAAAAAAGAACAAAGGATTTATGAACAGACGAAAGTCAGGCTGTTTTTCACTCTGCTTCTACAAACACCTATTCCAGCCTAACATGGACTACATATGTTGACTGGAGGTTGTGCTCATTTATTCTAAGTAACCACTATCTGCATGAATCCACCAATTAGCTATCAAGGGTTCAACATTTCTCTGCAGGAGATGTTGTGCTGTCACATCAAATATTTACAAGTTGACCTCACGATGTTGCTCAGCGTTCAGAATAAACCTGGGCAAAAATACGGAGATCAAAGAATTTAGTAATCAAAAAACCCCTTTCATACCCTATCTGTCATCAAATGAAGGTGTTAGTGAAATGGCACGGAAATCCTCTTCAGCATGCCTGCCATCTTCCACTGTGTCACTGAAGATTTAAAACAATGTGACTGAGTGTTCGGGACCCCAGGATTGAGTTGAATGTGTATGTTGGTGTATTGTTTATAAGTTGCCAGTTTCCCTCAGATTAACACACTTTCATTCTGGCTTCATTGAAGCAATCACTACATGAAAGGGGATTTAGAAGAGTGGAGTTGTCAGCCATCCTCTCTTGCTATCGCCATGTGCTTTATTTGGTTTGGAGCAGCCATGCATAATGAATTGAGGCATCCAAGTGGGGCAAGAATTATGATTGTGTGGTCAAGCCATGGCTGCCTTCCCAGGAGTGGCACCTCAGGACTCTGGTTTGAATTCCCATGGCCCCGCAGTTGCACATATGCAATGCAGCATTGTACTGGGTGCACACTAAGTGCTTTTTTATGACATTCTTAGAATGTGTTGATGAGCCCAGCATGATGTTAAGCAATACAACCAAAAGCAGGAAACATGACTCTGGTAATTCCAAGAGATTCCTCTTGTAGGATGGCATGGTTTGATGGGAGTACAGCTTGTCCGTCAGTGTGCTGGCTAGAAGAATACTGAGAAGCTACTGGTCCAAGAATTTACACTCTTGTGGAATTTACTAACTCATGAAATTGTTGAGAAGATGCAGAACACAATGTAGTTGACTCACCAAACCTTGATGTTAAAGACACCTCACACTTGCTTAGTCCTAGATTCCCATGCTTCACTCATCATCCGTAGCCAGCTGGGAGATTTAAACATAAAGACCCAGTTACCAGGACATTCTGCAGAGTTAGAAGCTCTGCTATAGCAATCGTGAAGTCTGTCTGCTTTTATATGCTTGTAAGGATTGTGACACTTCTTTGGGCCAATCTCTCAGGGAACAAAAAGTGTTCCTGTTGACAACTCTGAAATGACCATTCCAATAACGCTGGAACCCCTTGTATTAGAAGGAACCCACCCGAGAACAAGTGTGCAAGATCCAACAGTGGGCAGTGGATTAGAGCTACCAGAAGGCCTTCCTGTACTGCAGTGGAAGAAGCTTGCACTATCTTCTATCCCTTTGTGTTTCTTTGGCCCTCTGTAGGAGCGTAGTTCGAAGCTACTGACAACCTGGAAATGCTTCAATTTCTTTTTTCTATTTTATTATTGTTAATTCATTGCATTATGTGTTTTATAGGTACTGGGATTCCCCCCACCCCTCCCTGAAACCTCCCCCCATGGTGGATTCCTCCACCTTGTTGCATTACCACTGTTCAAGTTCAGTTGAGATTCTTTCATTGCAAGCATCTACCAAGCATAAAGTCCAGCATCTTATTGTCCAGATAAGTTCAACGGCTTATTGGGGAAACCATCTCTGGTCTGAAGGCAGAGCTGGCAGAGTATCATCCCAATCAATGCTTCAATTTCCTAAGTAGAGGCCCTCTGCAGTTACTGCCTCTGAGTTCATTTATTCCTTTATTCAGTCCATATGTCTTTCCTGACCACTGCCACTTCCTTCAACCTTTCTCCATAGGTCTTGGCTACATCTTTACACTGCTTTGCTTTCTTCTGGGTGAATTCAGGTTTGTCAGTGTCAAATCCAGTGCCAGAATCAGACTGGCCACGTGATCCAAACAGCAGACTCCTTAAGGAGCACCAGTGACTTTCTGCATTCTAGATTCTAATCTGGTTCCACAAGACTGTTCTGAGAATAACCAAAGACTTACACTATACAGAGAGAAAACCATGGCAGGGCAGGCAGGGAAGGTCCGTGGCTGAATGTTCTAGGTGTGAGCAAGATCTTGGTGAATTTAATATTCTTTAGAATGGAGGACAAGCATGACTCTCCCAGTATTCTAGATGGAAAAATAACATTTCATGGGATAGCTGGATTGGTTGCTGCACTGACCAAATTGTGCACATGTCATCTGCAGGCCAAACTGGTTCTCAGTGCATCTCACTCTTGTCAGAAGGATCTACCCTGACCACTACACTGAACCAGATGGAGATGAGGGATCTTCTTTCTCCCCCCTTTGCATAGTGTGACCAACCTAAATATTTTCAGTTAAGCCAGTTATGTTTCCTTCCCACAATTGAAAAGAAATATTGGTGCACTTTCTTTATTTGGGGTCAGCTTCCTGGCATTTATTTACCTTTAAAACTGTCACAAGAACTTCACATGTTCTTAGGAAAGAAAATAGAATAAGGAAAGAGCCATTGTGGTGTGTACATCTGGTTGTTCCATGAAGGATTCAGTTAACTAGCCTGTTGTTTTATATATACAGGATTGGACAAAAATGTCACGTTTGCTTTTCACTGACTTGACTTGTAACACAGATGTGGATGTGGTCTAGTCCCCTGATTGAGTGTTAGGATTTCTTTATGATTGAAATTTAACAAGAAATGAGCGACAAAGAGAAAATAATAACAGCAACTGCGGCAATGAAATGACATAAGGACTGGCCTCAGCCAGACTGCAGGGCTGATGTGCAGCTGCATTCAACCTCTGAGTTCACTGGGAATCAGAACTGCACCATGAGCTCACTTCTGGCATGGCGGGTGGGGGGATAGGGTGACACCTGCTTCTGGAATCAGATTAGCAGCTTCATGGGCTGGTTCATTCCTATGTGGAGGTCATCTCCAGCATCAGTGAGTGGGACACCAGAGAGGCTCAGTCATGTCTTCTGTCCTGAGCCACACACGTGGAGAAAGACAGGCGGCACAAGAAAGGGGTGTCGTGAACACCAGCTGTTGGCCACTGGTGTCCTGGACTGGGGACGCAGGAGAGTCTCACGTACGAAGCAAGCAGTGCTCAATGTGGCTGGCATTATGGGCTGTGAGGAACAGTCTGGGCTCATGAGCAGAGTGTTGGTAAAGGGCAAAGCCATCCTGTGGGCCTTGGTCAAAGAAATGGGATTAGAATATTTTTAGTCTTGTACTTTAAGAGATTGACAAGGAACATTCCATAGGTCACTGATGTTGGCCCAAAACAGGCACCTACTAATGCCAGTGGTCCCCTTTGAGCAATTCATTGCTTCTAAGTCTGTTTAAATTACTTCATGGTAACACACAGAGAATTTTTTTTTTTTTTGGTTTATGCCATCATCTTGTCCAGAACAGGCAGATTAAATTCTGGGTGATCCATACCTCTACCACAGAGTATGAAACCATTGCAAGCTGACTTGGCCACCAAGTTGGGCAGGTGATTAGAGATTTTTAAAGCTTTTCCACTTTTTCTGGAGTCCATGTGAATACCTGGGGGCAAAGAACAGAAGCCAGATTCAATGTCCCTTGTGTAGCAACTAGAAACCAGGAGGAAGCCACAATACTGGGAGGTTAACAGTTCAGCCTTGGCATTGCTGCTGGTCACACAATAAAGGAAAAAAGGACTCCACAAGACAGTACCAGTGTCCTTTTCGGTGATCAGATTCCCCATCTGGAACCTCTTGATTCTGTTCTTTTCCAAGAAAAAACTAATGACATGCCATTCATTCTTAACTTTAGATACTGCTATTATTATGGCAGGAGATTACTCTTGTAGTCAACATCATCAAAATGTAGCTTGTTGGGGTCTGGCCTGTGAATACTTACCACATGATAAACACCTTTTTTCTGTAAGACGCTGAGTACTTCTGTGAAGGAAAGTATTCTCTGATCGATTAGATCCATGCTCCCTCTTTTCCCATGATGAAGTATGTGGGACAAGGTGGCAGTGTTCTGTGATTATCCCCTGGGCTAAATGTAACTTTAATCAGAACAGGAAATATTTATTTGATATTTAATGGATAAATCAGTTTGGTGCAGCTTTAGGTCACTTTAAACGTGGGACACTGTTCAAGTAATGGTAGTTTTCAGAAATAGGAAAAATGTGCCTATGTATGTGAGTAATATCTTTTCAACAAGTAGTCTGTAATGGGAAACCCTGACTATTTAGCCAATTCTAATTGGGTTAAGGCTTCTCCCAAACAGGGAGATAGAAAAAACTATCCCCCTGTTTCCTGAAAGCAGAGTTTCACCTATGGCTTCTGAAAGATCCCTATTAGATACGACCATGGCTGTATATAGTGGAATGTAATTTAGTCGTGCAATAGAAAGAACATGGGTGAAAGTGAAGAACATTATGCTTTGTCACACAAGAGGAAAAGTTTGACACCACTAATGTGAGGAATCTAAAATAGACTCGCAGAAGCGGAGAGTACAATGGCGGTTGCCAGGGACTAGAGGAGAATGGGTAGTACTCAGCAAAGTGTAGTAAGCTTCAGTTCTGCAGGATGAGTAAGTCCTAGATATCTGCTAGGCAGTTTGGTGCCAAGAATTAAAAGTGCTGGATTATATGTTCACACTTTAGCAAGGTGGGTGGATCTTAGTTATATGTTCTTATCACACACTCAAAAATAACAGAGAGGAAGGCAACTTCTAGGGATGATAGACATATGTATGGCATAGGCTTTGCTGGGATTTCACTGGTGTGTGCTTATCTCCAAGCTCAATATTGTATACATGAAATATGGAAAGTGCTTTTTATATCAGGTGCATATCAAGGAAGTGAGGTTTTAAAATTTAATGAACATTGCATCTTTTTTTTAAAAAAAAGATTTATGTATTTATTTAAATGCAGAGTTATTGGCAGAGAGGGAATGACAGAGAGTGAGGTCTTTTATCCACTGGCTCACTCCCCCAAAAGGCTGCAACAATTTGCAGAGATAGTCCATCTGAAACCAGGATTAAGTGCTTCTTCCCCCATGTGGGTTCAGGGACCAGAAGATTTGAGTCATCCTCTACTGCTTTCTCCGGCACAGAGGACTTGAGTCATGCTCTGGTGCTTTCTCTCCAGGAGCTGAATCAGAAGTGAAACAGCCAGGACTCAAATCAATATACATGTAGATGCCAGCACCACAGATGGCACGTTTACCCACTACAATAAACCACTGGCCCCAGCAGCATTGCATTTAGAAAGTTAAAAAAAGAGAGAGAGAGAGAAGAAAGGAAAGAAAGACCTACAGTGTGGCACAGTGTGGTTAAGACACTGCTTATACTGCTGGCATCCCGTATCATAGTGCCAATTTGAATCTTGGCTGTTCTACTTTCTAAACAGCTTCCTGCTACTGTGCTTGGGAAGGAAGAAGATTATGGCCCATGTCCTTGCACTCCTGCTACACAGGTGGGAGACATTGATGGAGTTTTGGTTTCTAGCACCTGAGTTAAACTCATTCAGCCCTTGCCATTTGGGCCATTGGGGGAGTAAATCAGTGGATAATGTCTTTTTTTCTCTCTCTCCTTTTCTAATAAATACATCAATCATTTTAGAAAAGAGAAACAGCTGTGTGAAAACATTTTATATTTCCCATATTACTACTGGTGTTCGTGGAATTGGCCATTGCTATAGGAATTTTAAAGATACTACAATACTGAATTTTAGGAACTGTTTATACATGAGGAAGGCCTTGAACAGCAGGAGGTGGGGGAAGGAAAAGACCTACAAGAACAAGGGTTGAGAACACGTGAAAATTATTTTTAACATCATTTTGGGTGATTAGCATTGAATTGGAAATTTCATATCACTAACAAGAATTATTACTCAGAGGAAGCTTTCATTCTCTGTGGATTGACAGGTAGTTCTCAAGTAAGAAAATAAATTATGGCTTCTTTTCAATTATCTGTGCTAACCTTTTAACAGTAAAAACTTATCAAGTCTTGTGACACCATCACACTGTACATGGCATACATGTGTATAGCATAAAGCCTCCACAGTCTCACCTATTACTGCGTTTCATTTGTTCTAGTGAGGGCTATTATTTCTTTGAGACTTTTATTAGGAAATAGGGAATGAAATTAATTTGATTATATTTCCCAGCCTAGCTGGATCTTTCGTTTGGTTCCACTAGGGAAGTGAAATAGTAAGGAAGGAGGGGTATTTGTGCTTTCATTGTGAAAGCTGATCAAACTCTTAGGGCAGTGTCCGTGGGGGAAAGATGGAAGAACCTGAGGTTGCCTTCTTCCAACCCATCTGGAATTCTGCCTCCAGCAGGGTTCTACTTAAAATCAGCTGTGAAAATGCCATTTTACAACTCAAAATAGTTGCAGGATTTTCTTTCCCGTGTGTGTTTTAAGTGCCACTCCTAGCACCAGGTTGTCTCCTTCCTGTGTCCTGGGTTTGTGCATCATTTCCTAGGAGGTAAGTTTCCACTGGGTTCATCCTGCTTTCCACTCTCCCACATGCAGTGTTCACTTCTGCTCACCTCTGTCCTCTGAGACTATGCTTCTAACCTGCTGGGAATTCTACTCCCATCTCTTGTTCAAGATTTAAGAATAGTCTTATCCCCAATCCAACTTTTTCTCAACCAAATTCTTTCAGCAGTGCCCAGTTCCCTCAAGTGCATTGTGTATTGTAGAAAATGTAGAGAAAGGTTTTTTAAAGATTGTTTCTTGCAGTGATCTTTTGTAAGTGTTAACTTAAGCATTCCAGATGGCTGTTCTCCAGCAGGCTAAGACGATACAATCCCAGTATGTAGGTTTCACAGCCCAATTCAATACAGGAGCATTTAGCGCATGGTGATGCAGCATGTTGTATTGCTCTGTATGATCTTCTCTGTTCAACTGCTAATCCTTAGAAACCAACACCATAGCTGGTGTTGCTCTCTATGTGCCCCGTTACCTAACCAGGGGCTGGGCACCCAGAAAAGGCCTGTGAAGAGGCTGGGGTGTACAGTCATGGAGGACAAAAGGCAGTGTTTCCATGTTGGAATGAGGACCCATGATTGCCTTGGGTCTGTTGGCAAAACTGTTGGTGCCATCCCTGATACATCAAAGCAGATGATCCCAAGTCCAGTCTTTTGTTGGACACTCATGTGAAATTTATTTAAAAGTGATAGAATCTTTGCACATATAAACAGCTGACAAATGATGGGGAATGTGTGTCCAAACAAAATCAGTTGGCAGGACATGCAGTGCTCCTGGGAGGAAGCCCCTAGCTATCCATCACACCTTCAAAGATGAACAGGGCGGACCTAGTTTTCCCTTCAAAGGCAGGAAAAGTTAGTGCTCTGGGAAATCAGAGCCCAGTGGGAATTTCAGACACCCTTCCAGCTTGTAGGTCGTTATTCATTATTCTTACCCTAAATGGCCATGACACATAATCTCTTTCCTAATTTTATTATTTTACTTGCAATCATAAAACCGTAACTTTTTGGACATTCAGATGGGATTAAGGGAGGAGAGGTGGACTAAGGCTTTTACAATCTTTGATTCCCTCTGAAAATGTATTTACTTACTTTACCAGGAAGTTGGTTTTTGTTTTGTTTTGTTTTCTACCGATGCCAAGAGGGGATTAATGAGTAGCTGCTGGGTTTGCCAGCTTTCTTTGGATTTCAGTTTATGTAATTAAGTCATTCCCAGAATGACTCGAGGTTTTCACTCTGCTTCAAAAACATGCCTCTCAAAGGTGTTCCAGTTGGAGATCAGAAACAACCCCAGCCTGCTGAACAGAGGGAGAAGGAGTGAAAAGCTTAACCTTGCTTTACAACATCCTTCATATGTAAAAAATGGTTAGCTATGCTTTGGGGCCAAATTCATTGAACTGTAGTGAACAGAAAGCAGGTGAGAACTGAAGTTCAGCCTGGGCTACAGCTGGAAGAGTTCAAATGAGGTTAACAGTAGAACTAAAGTGTTTGGGAAATCAACCCTGGGATTTTGGTTGCATTTCTAGCAACCAGAGCCTCATCCATGGTCAGTGTTCAATGACTACAGCGTTCAGCAGATGTGCTAGGAAAAGTTTGTTCTCCTGGACCAGTTCTGGTGTCTAGAGGTACAATAAGGGATGAAAACAGCCTAAGTGCCTTCTCTTAGGATGCTCTTGGCAACAAAGGGAGTGTGAACGGGTTTTTATTGAGTGCCAAGGAGGCAGAGTGTTGTGCTACTGTTGATTGGGCTGTTAAGAAGAAATAGATGTGTTCCTCAAAGAGGTGATCATGTCACTGGGAAGTGAAGACATCTCTCCACAGGACAAGAGAACCACTCAAGGATGCAGCCAAATACTGAGCCGCTGGTGCAGGCAGATGCTCTGTGGCTGACAAGTTTACAGTGGACACTGGCAGGGTGCTCAAACATCAGGCTGACTCATCTTCATGGCACTGGGCAGTGAGGGTGGTAGACTGTCCTTTGGTTCTGTTTTTCTCTTACAACCCATCACCCTTTTGATTTGTACATCCATGTAGTGCTTATATGTAAAAGGAACTAGTTGTTGGGGCCCTGCCGCCAACACAGAAGCTCTCGATTGAATTGCTAGCTCTTACTCCTGGCCCAGCCACAGGTATTGAGGCATTTGGAGAGTGAACCAGCAGTTGGAAGGGATCTCTCTCTTTTGCCCTACTCCAAATAAAAATAAATATCTAGACAGAATTAATAGAATCCCTCTTAACCAGGAAGTCAGAATTACCAACAGTTCCTGCATTCATGAAGCATACTAGGGGATGAAGTCATAGTTCAGTTATACAAATAAAACCTCCATTGTGCCAGATGCTGCAGGTAGCACATTATAAGGCATGCAGCCTGGTAAGAAAAGTTAAGGCCAGCTTCCTGGAAGAAAAGCTATCTTTGCTGAGACCTGAAGGAGGAGGAGGAATTAATCAGGGGAGCAGCAGGACTAGAGAGAACAGCATAAGAAGAGCAAAGTTGGAATGGACACTGCTCCGAAGATCCTATGCAGCCCTTGAGATATGTTTAGGGAGTTTTCTGTCTCTGCTCCACTTCAGATCCAGCTCTCTGCTAATGGCCTTGGGAACTAAACCGGCAAATGGAAGACCACCCCCATTCTCTATGTATATATAAAACTCTGCTTTCAAATAAGTAAATCTTTTAAAAAGACAGAATTGACAGTAGAGAGGAGGAAAAGGGATGAGTGACAATCATATTTGCATTTCTACAGGGTCACTGTGCCTGAGATACAACTGGTGTTTGGAGAGAGACATACTCAACAGGGCACTTGCAGGGATCTACAAAAGCCAGGGCAACAATTAGGACCAGGCAGTTGAGGGGAAGGGCGAGAAAAATAGACAAATGTAGCAAGCACAAGGGTAGCAAGTGCAGAGATATAATAGGTAAAAGTGGCAGGGCTTGATGGGTGCAAGGGTTGAAGGAAATATGAAAAACGAGTTCCAGGTTTCTGGCTTGTAAAACCAACTGAAGGGTGAAGTGTTGCCCAAAACAGGCAAACCCAGCTGAGAACCAGTTTGTGGAAGAAGATTCTGGGATCAGTTTTGAACATGTTGGGTTCGAGTGCCTTTGAGGCATCCAGAGGGAGGTCAGATACGTAGGAGGATAAGTGGGCTCAGTGCTTGGAGGAGAGTCTGGGTCTGTGAGTCACGGGTATGGGCAGCACTAGAAACTATGGCTGTGGATGAGATCACTAGGTGGGCAGAGAGTGATGAAAGGGGGCTTGAACCCAGCCTGGTGGAATTCCAACACTTAATGACCAGGAGAGGGGAAGCCAATAACAGAAGCAGAAAATATCCTGCGGAACAAAGAGAAGATCAGCTTGGGGGAAGCAACAGCAGGTGGCCAAGAAAGGAAGCTGCCAAGAGGTCAGAAAAAGAGTCGGTAATGACAATAACAGCCATGCAACTGTCAGTGACAGTGTTCATGGCCATCTTTATTGGGCACCAGTTCTGAGCCAGGCAGTGTTCAAATAAATTCTTTTTAATTTATTTTCATTTTATTTGAAAGATGGGTTGAGATCTTCCACCCACTGAATTCGCTCCCCAAATACCCATGACAGCTAGGACAAGACCAAAACAAAATCAGAAGTCAAGAACTCCTGGGTTTCCTACTTTGGTGGCTGGGACACAAGTACTTGAGTCGTCACCTGCGGCCTCCGAGGTGCATCTTAGCAGGAAACTTAACTCAGAAATTGAACCAGGACTTGAATCAGGCACTTTGAAATTAAATGTAGATGTCCTAAGCGACATCTTAACCATGTTTTTAAATGTCTGCCCCAAAGCCAAGCATTGCAACATGGACTTTAATCCTGCTAAGAAGGCAGATCCTATTATAATCATTGTTACCGAGCACAAAGAGATGAAGTCATCTGGCTGAGGTCACACGGCCAGTAAGTGATGAAGGTGGAGTGAATGTTGTCTCTTCCCCATAGCCCTGGCCCAAATGCTGCGTGTCCAGTATTGGTGGGATAGAAGGCATCCAGGGTAGAGGTGGGGCAAGGGATGTTTGTATTTTTGCAAACAGAACTAAGGAAATGCTCCGTGGCTGGGCCAGCTCAAGTGCAAGTTCAGTGACTGGAAACAGGCACTCTTGTGGCCCTTTGTGATAGTGCCAGGTGGCTAGACAGAGGCAGTGTTAGATCTGTGATTCAGCCATGTTTGTGCAGGAGGCTTGTCCAGGTGCTTCATGGCAGCAAAATGGGGTCACTGGGCCAACCACCTGGGACCCTTGTTAGAGAGATTGGTGTTCAGGCTTTGTCAGAAACTAGTGCAGAGCCCAGGAACCCCTGCTCTCAGGAAACCCTGTTCTCAGGAACCTCCATGCCATTTAGAGACAGGAGTTTGAGAACTCTTGTTCCAGGGGGAGCCCTGGAGGAAAAAAATAAAAGAGTAAAACCAGCAAAAATAAATAAATACATAAATTTTTAAAAATACATATATATATATATATATATATATATATATATATATATATATATATATAAAATTCTTACATGGCACAGGTGAAAAATAGCTGGAAAGATACAAGATGGATAGGAGTTCCTGGTTCTAAGCCCTGCTGCACATTGAAGTATCTTAGGCACTTCTAGTGGCCACAGAGGCCTGGCTCCTGTCTCATGGATGCTGGTTTCATTGGACAAGGGCAGTGTGCCAGAGCACTTGATTTTTGAAATGATCTGAACAGAGGATGGACAAATCCATGAATTATTGGCAAGAAAACTAGTACTCTTCTGAGTATGCAGTTATACTCTGGAGAGACCATGAGGCTGACTTTGAAGGGCAAAGGCCAGGCAGAGGGGAGAAAAGCAAGCCCTTAGGTCCTTTTTGGAGCAGGGGAGGGGAGGAGACACAAGAAAAACAGCAGTCACCCTAGAGCTTATGGTGGGGGGGGGAAGGCTGTTGGAATTGGTGTAGCAGTTCTAAACTGTATATGCATTTTCACAGAGGTGCCACTCCTAAAGCAGTTGAAGATTTGCCATGGGTCATTTTTGTTCCATCAAGGAACAGTATGCCACCCTCCCCTGGAAGCTTCCCCTAGACTAAGCATATCTGCATGTAGAGAATAGTCTGCCCCTCCAGCCTCTCACATCTCCCACTCCATTTTTCAGATGCCCTTTCCAACTCCGCTCAGTTTACTGTCTCTCCACATGCTAACTTTGCTCCCTGGCATTTGTTCCTTGTACCTTCTCTTTTTTACAAGGCCTAGTTCCTTCTAGAATCTTCCACAAGCCCCCAAGTATAAACCCTTTCAGCTCCCGGTGTCTGTTTTTATTGTTCTAATCCTATTTTATTTTGTATGTTTTGATATTCTGCCTGTTTCCAATATTCATCTCTTCGCTGGAAGCCCCTAGGGCCTTTCAATTTCTGCCTGCTACCTAGCATTCCATATGCTAATAGCTTAGAAAATACTACTAAGAAGCTGCATCAGTGAATTTAACTTCTTGCTCTCCCCATATTGTCATGGATTACAGATGAGAAGGCACCATCCCCAATGACACAAAACTGTTGTTGGGCCACTTAGAAAGTTGCCTTGAGGGAAGGACCATAGGAACCCTGGGAGGAACAACCTCCAAAGTCAAGAGGAGGCCTCCCTGATATCACAGTCCCATTCATCTGTGCTGTAGTTTAGTTTTTTTTTTTAATGGTTGTTTAAAATTTATTTTGAAACAAAAGGGAAGATAGAGAAATCTACTGGATCACCCCCAGATGGCCACATTGGCTAGTGCTGGGTCAGGCCAAAGCCAGGCACCGGGGATTTCATTTGGGTTTCCCAAAGATGGGTGGCAAGGACCCAAGCTTTTGCAGCATCTTCTGATGCTTTTCCTAGGCCTTTAGTAGGGAGCTGGATGAACAGTAAGCGGAGCAGTGGAGAAACAAACTAGTGCCCATGTGGTATGCTGGCACAGCAGGTGTTGGTTTTGCTCACTGTGCTACATCAGCTGCCATGCTACAATTTATTACTTTGCTGTGATGCCTTAGCCAGTTTCCAAATATGTGGTAATTTAAAGCAATGGAATTTACATCTCTTCAATCCTGAAGATGAGAACTCTGAGTCAAAATCAAGGTGTCCGTTGGGCCACTGTTCTGCAGAGGCTGTACTGCTTTGTCTTTTGGTTTCCCATGCATGGCTCCTCACATTGTTTGCCTATGTCTGCCCCATAGTCTCAGCCTCTGATCATCTTGCCTCTTATTCTCAAATCTTCCTTTGTCTCCCTCTCTCAAGGACACTTGTGGTTGCATTTAATGCCTACCCTAGTAATTTAAGGTAGTGTTGACATCAATCATCTTATGGTATTGGTGAAATTCTTTCATGCCATGTTAGGGAACAGTCTCATATGCCAGGAATCAGGACCTCGATATCTTTTGGAAGATGTCTATTCAGTCTACCCTGTGTATCAAGCTAACTGGAGCCTTCAGAAGAACAGTCTTGTCCTAGGTCACACCTCAGATTAGTGCCAGATCTCCTTTTTTCTCAGCACCAGACTTCTTCATTCACTAGATCAACTGGATGCCCACAAAAGCAAGAGGGGCCAGCATTGTGGCATAGCTGCTAATGACAATTGCCTGCAGTGTCAGCATCCCAAGTTCCAAGCGCTCCATTTCCTAACCAACTTCCTGCTAATGTGCCTGGGGAAGCAGGGGAAGAGGACCTGAGTGCTTGGGCCCCTAATGAAGGTCCTGTCTCCTGGTTTCTGCCTAGCCCGTTCCTGACCATTGTGCCCATTTGGGGAATGAGCCAGCAGATGGAAAAAATGTGTGTGTGTGTGTGTCCTCTTCTCTCTCTTTAGCTCTGCTTTTCAAGTAAATAGATAGATAAATCTAGGGAGGGAAGGAAAAAAGGAGAAAGTATGTTAAACTAACCCTCACACCCTAACGTGTGTTTTACTCCTCTGTTTCCTTTCTGGAGCAGGTGCTACCAAGTTCGCTCCTCTCCCCTGCCACATGCACACCTGAGCATTCCACCTTGAATCCTGGCCATTCACAGTGGGCTCACAACTGCAGGCCCACGGAGGCAGCTGAGATGACATCAGTTCAATGGCATTTTCTCTCTTTTCAGGACCGCCTCTTTTTCGTCATGGAATATGTCAATGGTGGGGACCTAATGTTCCAGATCCAGCGCTCCCGAAAATTCGATGAGCCTCGTTCCCGGTTCTACGCTGCAGAAGTGACATCAGCCCTCATGTTCCTTCACCAACATGGAGTCATCTACAGGTAGCCTGGCCTCGCTTTTGTCCTGAAAGCATGTGCATGCACACACACAAACACACACACAAAAGAATTCTCCAGACATTTGAACTGGTTTTGGCTTCTGCCCCACTTGTCTCTTAGCAACATATTTTAGATGAGTTGTTTGTTCCAATTTGCTTATGGAGGACTTTTTTGAGGGCTGTTTATCACTGTGAATGCTAATACTCAAATGGCCCCAGCAGATTCAACCCGATCCATGGTCTGTGCCAGTTGTGATTGAAAGCCCAGGTCCAGGAAGGTGAGTGACCTTGAAGTGACCCTCTCTTCTCTCCTTCTCTCCCTCCCCCTTCCTTGGACATCAGGGCATTCTCTTTTCTTTCCCTTCTGTGCCATGAACTTCCTCCCCTTCCCAATCTCTTGCCACTTCCTGAGTTTGTTTGGCTTAGTTGTCTCCAGTGATAGAATCAGGGAAGGAGGAGTTGCTTGGGGTCTGGAGGTTTATGAACTGGGAGAAGGGTGGGGTGGGGGATGGGAACTAGACAATATCCAACAGGAAGTGACTTTTTGTGGATCATCCAGTCCTCTATTACTGCCCAGTCCAGTTCCAAGAAACACACACACACACACACACACACACACACGCTCATTTTCCAGTAAAGGAGCAGGACTATTTATGCGGGCTTTTCTGCAAGGCCAAGAATTTTGGGGAGGAGTAAATATTTATAATTAGAAACAAGGACATTAAAAGTCCTTAAGGGTTTTCAGTGCCTGTCAATTTCTTTAGTTGGTCTTTGCCTCTTGCTCCTTTTGATCTTTTTAAGATGGATGGAAGAGGAGCTGACTTAGAATATAGTTTGCTTGCCTACACTCTGCAAGGCGGCTCCTAGGAGCAGCACCCTGGCTCACCATTTCTTCATGGAGTTTAGGGTAACTCCAACCAAGGTTCCCCTTACCTTCATTGTGCCTAAAGCAAGGGAAAATAGCTAGCATTCCTACAACCCATGTAACAGAGCTCGTGATTTTGAGGCTGCTGTTTGTGGCTCTCCACGATGGGGAGGTCTGTGCGTTTGTTTCACCTCAAACTTAGAGGTGACCGACAGCATCAGGTTATTAGGTCCCAGCTTCTGTGGGTCAGGGTTCCTGTTCAGGGTCTCCCCAGGCTGCCACTGAGGGGTCAGCCAGGCTGCGTTCTCATCCAAAGCTTGGCCTCCTCCTCCAAGTTCACAAGTTTGTTGGCAGAGTTCTTTTCCTTGCAGCTTCAGAACTCACAGTCTTTGCATTAACGCCAGAAGGAGGGAAAGTCTTCTTCTATGAATCTCTAACTAGGAAAAGCCCAGCCTCTTTTAAAGGAATGTCATTAGCCCCACCCAAGATGATGTCCTTTTCAGTGACCCAGACCTACATACTTAGGAGTCTTGGTCACACTTGCAAAAGATCTTTGCACTTCATCTCAGTAGGGAAATCACATCACCTTTGCCCTAGTCTGTTGGTTAGAGGTAAGTCACAGGTTCTTCTGAGCTAAGGGAAGAATGATGAGATTGTGCCCACAGCAGCCGGATAAGCCTGTCTCTCCCCACTCTCTGGAACACCTTTATTTTGGACTCAATGAACTGCTTAGCTTTCTTCAAGCTCACCTGCTGATTTCCACCTTGGTTGTGCTCTTGCCCTTCTCTGCCCCACTTCTTGGCCAGCCCAGAAGTTTTATGCCACACATTTACCTGGTCCCATCCACCAGTGTGAATCTTGCTACTTCGGCTTTCTTTGGTGAATGCATTGCAATTGAGGAGAGTTCCTACTGCACGGCCCCTGTTCACCATTGTCAAGATAGGCATCTATGTGAACTCTCTAAAGAGCCCTTTCTTTGTCCTCCTCTTTAAACCATCAGTCTTGTTATATACTCTCTACCTATGGTAAAGTCAAGATACAATCAGTGCCTTCAGAGCAATTTCCAGGCAAGTTAGGGATACAGGTGTTACATACAAGGGTGTTTCCTAAAAGTTCATGGAAAATATGTATTATGAAAAACCTACATGTGGATTTGAAAATTCTTTGCACTGAAATGCACTTATTTGCTAATTCTATGTTCCATGAATCTTTGGAAGTAGCTGGTATGTGAAAAGACTGTCTGCTCTGTAAGACAGTGTTTTGTTAGGAACCAATGGACATAGCATGGCTCCATACCATTCAATGAATGGGTTCTCTCTGCCAATGTTGTGCTTTAGTTATAGTGCCTGTTCCATCACTGAGACCTTCACATGGGAGTGCTTCCCAAGGTGGCCTAGAGCAATATTGCTTGCAGTTGGTGCTCACTGTTTGTTCGTCGCATTTGTGTTGATCTATAGCCTTCCAGTCTAATGTCTTTGACCCTAAAAGACACCCACCCCTTCTGATTTTGTGAATTCATGAAGGCCATGTGCATGAATGAGGAGGTTCTTTAAAAATTTCATGGAACTGTATGTGATAAAAGAACCTTGCTCATGTTTCAAAAGATGTTTGCACAAAATAAACATCATTTTTAAAAATTATTTAT